>NC_046160.1:42376529-43111135 GCF_011064425.1 Rattus rattus | reverse complement strand
CTCACATTTCTCTCCAGAGGTGACATAATAGTTTGTAGCGATTGTCAACCTGTGAGGATCTAAAATCATCGTGAGGACAAACTGAGCATGGTGGGGGTCTAGAATAGGTGAACTGAACTGAGAAGACACATCCTAAATGTGGGCAGCACCAGTCTCTGAGTGAGAATGCTAGACTGAACACAAAGGAGAAAGTGAGCTGGACACCACCATTCATCCCTCTCTGCTTCCTAACTGCAGACACAATGTGACCATTTGCCTCGCTGCTCCAGAGGCCAAGCCAATCCCCATCACAATGGACTTCCCTCAAACTATATACCCCAAACCCTTTCTTAATATTTTATCACAGCAATGAGAAAAGCAACCGGTATATATTGTTTCTCAGCAACCAAATGGGCTAAATAATCTTTTCTATGGGGAATGTGGCCTAGCTTCAGGGCTTTTAGCATCTCCCACCACCTTGCAAATGGATGTTCCTCACTCCTGTACCCCCAACCCCCATGACCACCCAAGCTCCTCTCACCCCTCCTAGTTCCCTGCAAGGTTCATATGATGCTGGTCACCATCTGCCTGTAAGCTCTGAGGTACGGAAGCTGTCACTTGTTTCTAAAAGCAAGCTTGTTCTCATCTCTTCTTCATACTGTGTTAGGCAAAAAAATCAAGACCAAAACCAATACCCTTGTAAAGCCAATGCAGGGTCTTTCTGCATCTGAAATCTAAGTTACCATGCTTGGAAGCAGGCTGTTCAGCATAAAGGAAAAGGTGTGCCCTGAGAGGAGCCTTCCACCTCACAAAGCCAGAGTCATCTGAGGAAAACAAGTGACCTGGACAACCTTTCGCATCCCTTGTTCACACCAATCAATTGTGGATTTCTTTTTTTCTTTTTTTCTTTTTTAGTACAGAATAGAGTTTATTCAGGGCATGGCAGGGGAGTTAGGAAGATAGTAGGGCAGAGAGAGAGAGAGAGAGAGAGAGAGAGACAGAGACAGAGAGACAGAGAGAGACGGAGAGAGAGACAGACAGAGAGAGAGACAGACAGAGAGGAGAGAGACAGAGAGACAGAGACACGAGAGAGACAGAGAGAGACAGAGACAGAGAGACAGAGACAGGGACAGGTAGGGACTGAGAGGAGTAGGAGTAGGGGGCGGCCATGAGCAAGGGAAGAGGAAGGGGGAGGGGAAAGGGGAGAGAAGGGACAAAGGGGGAAGAGAGGAAGAGCAAGAGCCAATTGTGGATTTGAAAAGACTGTACCAAGCTAGATACTGCCTGCCATGGATAAATAGGGCATCTTTCATGCACATATACATGTGTGTCATCCTCCCCTTGATACAATAGAGAAGAGCAGGCACTAAGTGTTCATAATAACTATCTTTGCTGTGTGATTGCCATGTGACTTGAGTTTTAATTTCATGAACACTGCTAGAAAATTCAACTTGAAGTCAGCACTCCTGAGTGTTAACCTCATAACCTCCAAGTGGTGTTTGCTAGGTGTCACAGACAAGCTAGGCTGCCTGACATAGCCTCCCATGGGGTTTTTGCCTCCATGGAGGTCAAGGTACAGTCTCTGATCAACTCTGACGGATTTACCTGTAAACTTTTAATATTTTATAATTAAACTTTACGAGTTGCTTAATATCTAAGGTAACTGAGTTTAACAGTCCTTTTAGCAACTCCCCAAGTATAATATTTGTTGATCAGTACAGTTTCTGATTTGATTATAGTTTTTATAAAATTGCCTGCATTTCTTTTTTTTAAGCTTTAGGGATTCTGAACCTCAGACAAGGTCCTTGTCCATCTACTGCTCTGAAGCAATGGCAGCAGCTGGCATTGCTATCTCGATGTCCCCCATCTTCAAATTCACGATCCTTTCCTAGACATGTAACTAAAACTGAGCCAATATGTCTGGAGAATCTGATTCAGAGCCTAATGGTGCAGAATCTCTGCAGGATCCCTCATCTTCTGTTAGGACAACATAAGGTCCTCCTTCTCTTCTTTAGTGGTCCTGCTTTGAGATGTTGTGGGAACCCTCAACCTTGCAATGGTTCTACCTTAGTGTTCCCATGATACCTACATTATTGTATCACCCGAAGTCAGCTGTGCACTCAGAGTGTGTCTCTCAGGCATCCACCATTGGCACTAGCTCCATACTGAAGAGGATTAAATCTGAGCTCTGCCGCTGGGCCTTTTCCTGCCTCAGTTTTCTCATCTATAATGTTAGAATATGCATGGTTCATGAACCTTGAAAATATAGTGTATCTGCTGGCAGGAAGTCCAACACAGGACAGGGCTGAACATACGCTGAACCTGGAGGCTGTTGTCACTCCACAATGCTGATACCTTGCTAAGGGTCGAGGAAAAGTGCCCATGTACTTCTGAATGGCTGGGGCATACCCGGCATTCATGTGACACATATTTTATAAAGTAACTTGTTCATAAGGGCTCACATTTGTAAAATATTCCAATCCTTTAGCTGAGACAGAAGAAGGACGAGAATACTGACTAGCTGCTGACACTGACTTCCAAGGCTCAAGCAATTTTTGCAATGTGTGAGACTTCACACTCTCATTCTTCCTCTCTGCTGTTGAAAAAGATTCTGGACCCACTACACAACTTACTGGGCTTCCCTGTCACCGGAAGGTCCTGTCTTTGTCAGATACCCCAGCCACTCTGCTCTTTATAACATCCCCTGTTTTGTTGAACAGATATGAGTTGTTCTTTCCCACTCTCCTGTGGCTGGATTACCACAGAATGGAAAATTTAAGAGACAAACTGTTGACATCAGTTGAGGTTCTCTTAACTGGACCATCAAGCTGAAACCAGTGGAGCCACAAAGGAAGTCTATTCTCACCGTGCAGCTAACATTCCTCACAGTAGCCAGAGATAGCCCATGACTTTACCCTCCCATTTGCTAATCCCCACTGCTCTGAGTGCTCTCTCTTGGTGGGCATGGTTTGTGTCAGAGCCTACCTTTCCACTGTTTCTGTGCCACTGTCATCCACCACGAAGAGGATCTCTAATTTTTTTTTCCTATCCCAGCTTACCCTTTCAGTGTAATTTCTTGTGCTACTTTCTAAAAACTACGATGACGTCTGTTCTTATCCTCCACTGAACTGGGAGCTCCCTGGAGCAGGAAATGTGAACACTTGGCTCTCTGGTGCTCTGGTGCAAAGAGCTGTGCTCAAAAACCTGGAAGATGTTCAACCAGTATTGGTCAAACGAGTAAACAGGAGTGGGAAGTCACTTTAGGTGAGTACCCGAGCTTCACACAAAAGACGGGCTGGGAAATAATTAGAAATGTAAAATGTTTCAGGCTTTGAAGTAAGTCGTCAGGAATATTGTAAATAGCCTTCTTAGCACATATTTATTTTGGAGCTGCAAATAATGAAAGGACAAAATGGGAAATAAAAATAAGGAGAACAGATGACATGGTTAATGGCATAAAACAACCTAAACAAAGCAAACGGCGTCAAGCATAAAGAGGAGGACAATTGCATTTCCGTTGGCTTTTCAAGGAAAAGAAAGAGACATAGGCTTTCTAGTCTCGGCATCACAAATCTGCAGTCAGAAGTAAGAATAACCGCTTTATGTGCATCAGCCAGGTGTATTCTTCCTGAGTCTATTGCTATAGATTTTTCCCATCCACAATGGCTAAGCCAGGTTTGGGGGCTTCTCATGCAGTGAGTAGAGAATAGGGGTGTAGGGGTGAGCAGACTGCCCCTGTACTCAGCTTCCTCAGAGAAGAGAATAGCCTGCTGGAGAAATGGTTACGTTGTGTTAATTTCCCAGAACTTAGGACAGTAGATTATTTTAAGATTTATAGACAGCTCAATAAACAAGGATGTTCTTTTTTTTTATCCATAATGCTCCTTTGTATGTATTCATGCAAAGGTTCATATGTATCCTGTCTGCTTTGTTCTTTTTAAAACACTCCCAGGTAGTCAAGACTGGCTGTCCACTGAACTCTAGATACTTGCTTATGTCTTCCTCTCTGCTTAGAGATTATAACCTCATGAGATTATGACACATGGCTCACCCTAAAAAATAAGCATTTTACCAACTGATCCATCATCTTCCTAACTCCTATAAAACACATTTAATGTTTGTTGTTCATTTGTTGTAACTTGATGTCTCCCTATTGATCCACCTGGGGAGACTATAACTATTACTTGAGCTTAGGTCGCCATCACTGCAAGTGTTGTCTTATTCTTCACTGTTCAGAAGCTATGAGGTCCTGACCCTGAAGAAGACATGGCCCATGATCATACTGTGCACGTCAAGACACTCTTTCCCTACTCTTGGTGCCATAGGATTCTCCAGAGATAGGTGAGCCTAAGGAGGTAGCACAGAGACAGTTCTGGGATAGGAAAGACTAAGAAATGGGCTCAAATCTTCATCTGAGCCCAGGGATGTGTGCCCAGGTATTGTAGACATGCTGTACTTCCCTTCCTCTGGCATTGGAACCACTACAGTGCTTGTGTGCAGAGGGCGCTTAGACCGTGGAATAGGTAAACACTGCTTATTGACTACTGGAATTTTATTCCTTTGAGTTTCATAGATGTACAGCCAGGACATACCACCATCTTCGTATCATACAACTAAGGATGTTTCTGCATGTTTTAGACAAGCAATACTTTCTCATAGTGAGAACCTCCAAGGCCTCTCTATTCAGCACATCTTTCAGGATTTATGTATTTCTAAAGAAGTAAATTTCCGCGTGTCAGTAACCTGAATCAGTAAATTTACCTTTAAATTCTCTGTATAAGATTTGGATTTGCTACTCATGTATGTATGCACACGAACAGACATACCACATGGAAATCCCTTTTTCTGAGCCCAGTGGTTATAGGGCTATTAGCTCAGCTACTTGGAAGCTCAAGACAAAAGGAGTGCATGCTGTCTAGTCTCAAAGAGTAAGTTCACAGCCAGTCTTGAAAATTTAGCAAAGCCTTGTCTCAAAGCAAAATGTAAGAATAAAGGGTTTGGTGAGAAAGCCCAGTGGTAGAATGCTGGCCCAGAAGGTTCAGTTCCTAGTACCACAGCTCACACATATCGCCGCCTCTCTCTTGGACAGAGCTCTTTTGTATTGAAGACAATGCTTTCCATCTAAATCCAATTACATCAAATACATTTAAATGTAATATCTAGCAGTAGTTTGCCTAGATGTAAAGAAGCCCATAAGATGGCCTAATACATTTTCTAGAGCTCTATGTAGTTGTATGTGTGCATATACACTGTCACCAGCTCACTCTAAGAGCATTCCATCAAATGGAACACTATTCCCCAAGCTCAAGATGCTCCCTTATAACTGCTGGTAGGAGCCACTATTCAGACTCCCAACACCATCACTTTGGTCTTTTCCTTGAACTGGAATCATGCAATTTTATGTCTGATACACAATCTCATGTGGCCCAGGCTAATCTTGGACTTTCTTTTTAGTTAAAGCTGTCCTTGAACTCCGAAATCTAGCTTCTACTTCCCACGTGCTGGGTCACAGGTGAGTGTCACCTCGCCTGGCTGTGCCTAGATTCTTTCTGTCAATACAACTTTTATGAGTTTGAGTCGTGCTATTTATCAAGTGAATTCTAATGAACCACTAGATCCCTAAGCAATGCATGAGGTGAAGGGAAATTTGGAGACCTCCCTTTTTCTCAGGTCACAGGCCAGAAGGTCCACCACACAGGTGCACTTCCTCATGCACACAGGGCAAGCAACCCACACTTGCCCAACCTTGTATGCAGAAACTTGAGACAATAGAGTCAGTGATTAGCTCCGTGCAATTAGGCAAATCACTAATTCCATCCAAGTCTCTCAAACATGAATATATTAACAGCACTGCCTAACACATTTGCAGTGATGACTGAATGAAGTAGCCCAGGTGGAATTATTTCTAACAGGAACATCCCCCCAAATCACATCCTTTTCTTAAATAAAGAAAAAGTGAGGCAAACCATTGGGGTTCCACACCACCCACTCTGACACATCAAAAAAAAAACTTTTGTTTTAAACCCTTTGCTCTACACAGGAACTATTGTGTTCATAGCACCTAACTTGCTGTGTGCTACATTAGTTAATATAGCCCAACTGTGTATGTCCATTTGTTTACTGGTAGTGTAGACAAAAATCCATGACATTCGTTACACCAAGAAACTAAAGAACAATGTGTACAGGTGATAGAAGAACAACGGACAACTCTCTGGCAATTTTAAACAAGAGGGGCACAAATATCTACCTAATTCAGTAGTAGCATGGGCTGTATTAAATGTGAAATATTAATGGCTCTGCAGCAGGAAAGGGAAGAGAGATGTCCTTATCTCACTTTTATTCGTGGGGCTCCAGTTAACACTGGGAGTTAATCGCCTAACATATTCACATGAATATTGAAAGGGAATGCTTTGTTTGCATATGAAATTATCTCATACCAGGGAAAGAGAAGGAACTCTTCCCAAGAATATTAAAAGGGGTAAGGAACTCCACAAGGTGGCCAGACTGAAGAAATAGACTGGGATTACTCATTGCTTATTGTTTTTCTTCTCAACATGGATATAGAAATGACACAAATCCCCTTTTCAGCCAGGAACACACAGATAGAATACACAGAATCCACGAGAGGCAGGACAGGATTTGCCTGGAAGGCAGGGGTGAGGTGAGTAAAGATACCGAAGCCTCAAGTACAAGGTTACTTGTCCATCGTCTGTCTCTGAATAGGTAAATTGGGGATTTGGGTGTCTGGTAATTCATCTTAAGGCTCACAACAAATAGGCTGTCATTGTTGTTAGACAGAGATCATGACCTTGCTGATATTAGGGCAAAACTAAGAAGACTTAGTGTAAAGCCAATATTACCGAATCAGTATGGGATTGGCAGAAACAAGGAGAAAAACAGATCATTTGGAAATACAAAAACAAAAACAAAAAACCTTGGAAACAGCCCATTCTTTATGGAAAATATCATATGACACAGGTGTAGCACATTATGAACATAAAGGTGGCCTTTCTATGTGAGGATCTACAATGGAAAACACAGTGTCAGACCAACTTGGAATGATATATGCCGATAGACACTTCATATCTGGTAAAGAACCAATGTTTTAAGAAGCTGTAAGTGCATTGGGGAAGCTATGGGTATGATCATTATTGAGGACAATGAAGAATTCCTAGATGCCATAGGAAAGAAAGTTACAAAATGGATAGATTTGTCTACATTACAAAAAAAATCATCACTATGTGAGAAAAGGCCCCAGATGCTCAGAAGCTTTGTAAGCCGACTAAGTAGATGGGGAGGAAACAGTTGCAGCATGAACACTATCACCATTCCCAATGTAGAAAGCCTCAAATTTGATAATAAAAATATCATCCAGTAGATCAAGGGTCAAGAAAATGTCACAGAAGTTGAAATAAGATAAAAGAATCTCACTAAAGGTTGCCGAGGTCATCAGCAGGCAGGCGGCACCCATGTTAAAACAAGCTGACAATTTCACCAACAAAACCAGCAAGAATTCAGAAGTTGTTCACAGCCAGCATAACTAAGCACAGGGTGGGCGGGGTACTGGGCAGCTATGCCTGTGTCACTGATTACCATTCTGAGCAGCACTCCCCGCCCCACAGCCTTGTACCCCAGAATCTCTCCAGTAGAAATGAAGGGCATGCATCCAGGCATACCATCAGAGTGCTGTCTATGGCACTCCTTTTGGAGTGACAGTCTTCTGAAATCCACCTATGGTGGACTAATAAGGAATAGCACCACGAATCAAAATTAAAGCACACTGTGTAACATTCTTAAAAAAATGAGATAGATTATACTATTGTAAGCTGGAGATGTACATGCATTACATAATAGAGAGAGAAAAGGAAGTTTCCAGAACAGCCTCATAGCTTAATCCCATTGTTGGAGATAACAAAAGCGTTCTGTGTCAACACAGGCACTTCAACTTCGACGGGTAGGTGGGAGCAAATTTGAACCTCTGGACAGAGGAGCAAGTGAGACAAGCTCTTGACATGGAGCTCTCTCCCGCCTTATTTATTTTAATTCTGCTCTTGAAATTTCAAAGAGAAACTCAGGCAGAGAAACACATGGATCTCTTTTTATGAATATGTTCATGACTCCAATCAGAAATGTCAGTCTCAGAAACACTGACAGAAACAGTTGATATATCCATACATGCATCTATGTGTGTACACACACATGTACACACATATGTTTAAGGTTTCATTGTATACATTGTATACTACTGTGCTGCATAGGGTGTTCTATGCAAATACATGTGTTGAACACACTCCCCATGTCTCCCTACACTACTGTTTCCGTTCACATCTCTCTCCAGGTCCTTTGTCTCACCAGGAAGTTTGCCTCCCACTTTCATGTGACATCATATACTTGACTTTACACATCTCTATAAAATCTAGGAACCACGAATGACAGAAAATATGACATTTGTGTTTCCGAGATGAACTTAATTCACCCGATATGAATATCTCTAGTTACATCCATTTCTCCACAAACAACATGATTGCATTTTTTCTTTGTATCTGAAAATTCCCATTGTACATAGATAGCTCATTTTCTTTGTTCATTCCTCTGTAGTTGGACACAGGCTAAGTGAGGGACAACCGCATTTTAAAGTGAAATGTGTTGTTGCCTCTAAATATTTGTAAACCATCATTTCACAAGATCAGGTTTTTGTTGTAAGAGCATCGAGGAAACTTTTGATACAGCCCATGACTGGGGCAACAATGTTTGGGTTTTCCTCCTTTCTACCCAACACAAACTTTTATAACATAAATGAAACCACTAACACCTAAAAGCATGATCCACCATACAGCCTGCAGTCTACATGCAGCCCTGGGATAATAGACAGAGACCAGTCTATTAGCAGGAGAGGACTCTATGAAAAGTCCCCTGGGAGCACAGAGCACATCAACAATAGGAGCACAATGGTCAGAGCTTTGCATAGTCACAATGCCAGCAGACGTTGCCTCATCTCTATAAAACTGCTTTGTTATGAAAGATGGCTTTTACTGATAAAAGGTCCATGGGAGAGTTTACTCACGGATGAGGGATATAAGGATGCTCACCATTAGCCTTTGGTAGATATATGGATGGCAAATTGTACTGAGAGGCTTGCAGCTTACCTAATAGATCTGAGTTTATTCTGTGACATAGAGAATATATTCATGACAAACTGCCATGCTGATATTGAGCCCATGGAAAGGATTTGTGAAAGCAACGGCATGGGAAGTCACTTTGCTGCGTTGACTGAAGGCTTTTCTCACTCACTGCTTAGGGAGGAGAATCTGCCAGGTGCACCCAGGAGTGCTTCCCTGAGAGCTGTTTTATACACCATGCCCCTTGCAGTGAGCACAGAGCCTCCAGTTCCAGAGGGCTCCAAGAAAGCCTCTGCTTTGTCAGAGCTCCCGGTCTCTTAGTAGCCCATCAATATGAAGATTACCAGTGCAGAGCCACATGGATTGGAGTCCAGGTTTTCAGGGCACCTGCTGCACTTCAAGTGTTCACTGCCCCCTGCTGGACACTCTGAGGCTTTCTTTTAATTCAGACTTGAATGATGTCACCGTGCTTCCTCTCTGAAGGAAATTCAGCCCCTCTTCTTAGCAGCCACTTTACTTCCTCATATTAGCTGATAATTGATAACCACTGGAAAATGTGAGAATGAAGAGGGGACATGCTCTTCTGCCTAATGTGTTCTTGTGGAAACCCTCTGAAGTAGAGGATACACATAGAAGGTGTGCTTCTTATGCTGACAGCCATGGGCTAATGTCTCCAGCATGATACACATCTCCAAACACACTTTGGAAAGGTCAGGCAGATCACAACCCCACAAAAGAAGGTGCTGACTTACGGGAGGCCACCCGGTCAGTGCTACCTCCTCACAACTCCTGTCAGACCAGACAGCTCTACTTGCAAATTAGGGAACTATAGATTCAGGCATCTGATAAAATAGTGAATTTAGCAAGAAAAACAAAACAAGGCATAAAGTCACCCTCCCTCTTACTTACCTCTTTTTTTCCTAAGTCTAAGTAGGTTCTCTTTGTGTGGGTTATAACACAAGGGAGTTGGAAGGAAGCGTCTTCATGCTTGCCCAGTGTAAACTCAGGAACACAGAAATGGAACAGCACGGCAAGTGCCTTTTCTTGGTAAACTGATGCAAAAGCAAGTGTGCATGTGTGGGCCAAGGTTGTGAAGCTAAAAAGGAGACCATGAAAGGGGAGAAAGAAGTCTCCAGAGAGGGAGAAGAAGATAATGATAGATGCACAAGACAAGAACTCAAATGGGGATTAGTATGGGGGAAGAAACGGCAGGGAAGGATTAGGTGGGGGATGAAGGGGGGAAGATATCAAACAATATATATGAAAGTCCCATAGTAAAACCCTTTTTTGTGTGTTTTAATAAAAAAAACTATGACAAAAACCCAAAAAGTCCTTCAGTTTGTATCTTCAAGTGTGCTTGAGTTTAAAACCAAAGAGATAAAGAATGAGTTTTCAGAAATCCTGCAAGCCATAGTCAATTATTGGGTGGTTTCCTTGTATGTGTAGTCCTGGTTCAGGGTACCCCTGAAGAGAGGTTCTCAATTGTAGGTTGCACCCTCTTTGGTAAACCTTTTCCTCCAAAACTAAATTGTGATTAGTAACAGCAGAAAAATTAGAGTTATGAAGTATCAATGAAAATAACTTTATGGTTGGAGGTCCCCACAACATGAGGACTGTATTAAAGGGTTGCAATATTAGGAAGGCTGAGAACCACTACCCCAGAGAGAAGAACTGACCCAATCACACAAGCCAGGATTTGAGGTCCAGCCTGTGGTCTCCCAGCTCTTGCCCTGACTCTCCCATCTGCACAGTGTTCAAAATCACACATAGGTGTCATATTTGTGCAAATATAAGACGAATTAATTACCCTGGGACAAAGTAGTAAAAAGACATAAGAATTATTTTATAAACATTTGTAGTTCAATTTTTAAAATGAAATGTCTAATTTCTATAGTCACTGAACTGCTCTCCTCACAGACTATAGCCTTTCTAACTCTTCTTTCAAATAGCTAAAAAATATCCTCACTTTCTCTTAAAATTCCCAAGCAGTAAGCTGGGCATGGTGTTGCACATCTTTCAACACTTGAGAGGCAGAAGCAGGTGGATTTCTAAGTTCAAGTTCAGGCTGGACTCCAGAGTGAATTCTAGGACAGCCAAGCTACACACATAAACCCTGTCTCAACAAAACAAACAAAACAAAACACCCCCCACATCCCCCAGCCTCTAGTGTTCCTCGTTAAGTAATCTTGTCACTGTCCCTTCTATTGGTATCAGCAGAATGGTCATTCTCTCTGCTGTCTCAGTCCCAGGCAAGCTATCTTTCTCATTTATACCTCACTGAAGAACCTCCCAGTCTGTCCCCATGGCAACAGACCTGAGGACCTTGCCCTGTACTTTGACTGCCTTGAGTCCTGGATGAGATGGAACATTATGGTTAGAAAACAAATGCAGGGCTGGGGATGTCGCTCCTAGTAAAGTGATTGCCCAGTAAGGGCAGGTCCCACTAGATCCACAGTACAAAACAAAACACTTGGCTGGGTCTCATGGCACAGGCCTGTAATCCCAGCCACTGATGATGCTGACACAGGAAGTTTGAAATTTCAAGGCCAGCTAATGTTCCATGAGTCCAGTGCTAGGTAATTTGGTGAGAACCTATCTCAAAGAAAAAAAAAGCATTTTAGGGAGCTGGGTAGAGCATGTTCCTAGCATGATAAGCTTTCTGGGTTTAACCCCAGACCACAAACTAAAGGCAGTCAACCACTAAACAAAAAAGAAAATTAAAAAAGAAAGTGAATGGACAGTGCTTCCCAACATCCTATCAACAGGAAGTTCCCGTCCTTGCAAAGCCATGGAAATCTTGTGCTTGCAAAGTCTATGGAAGAAGACCCAGCATGGGCAGGGACATTTAAGGTGCTAGCTTTGGAAGGAAGCTGGGCTTAGGTGAGGTCACGAGTATGGACATTTTGACGAGATTAACATCCTGTAAGAAAACAGACAAGTGTTCACTCTATCACGTATAGGTACAGCAAGAAGGTTGAAAGCCAGCAATTGGCCCTCAACAGATCCCAAGTCTTGGGGGTTTTGGGATCTATGACTGAGAAGTGACTGCCTGCCTGTGTTTGTCATAGCGATCTGGCGGGACTGAGATACAAGCTTCTTTGACCTAAAGTGGAACTCCTTAATAGGAACTGCATGTGCATCCCTCCTTGTCCTTCCATTATCCCAGCACAAGCCATGGCTGCTGAGACACACCTATGGCACCCCCTCAGAGCTGCCCTCGCTCTTAGCTTCCGTCTTGGCTGCCTCTGCCTCTGGGACACCCCTACACAGTATGAATCTTCCCACCTCCAGAGAGTGTGGGTCCTCCTTGTAGTTCATAAGTGCTGAGTTGCCCCTGTAAATAATTAAGTTGTCTTAGTGACATTTCAGGGAAAGAGCAGCCTGCCTGGAACCGTCCCTGAGTATGGGCCACAGATGTTGACTAAAGGTAGGGATAAATGAAAGAATCAACACACAGAGAAAAGGGAAAGATGGCGGATGGGTGACTAGAAGGGTGACCAGTGAAGCATACTGGGTATTCTGCTCTCTGGACAAACCTTGATCACCATACAATGGTTATGACCTGGGATCACCAGGTGCAAGGTGTCCAGTAAAAAGTTAATGCGTTCTTCCATTCCATGAGCTGTGCATCTCCATGAACCCCGTAATATTGCCTGTGTTCCTGCTCCTTTTCTTTCTGTAAGGCCCTCCAACCCACAGTTCTATTTGAAGAGGTGAGTGTGCAGAAGTGGTACTGTGTTCATTTCAGAGCAAGGGAAGGACCTTAGGCAGCCTGCTGCCTCTGTGGTTTCAAGGGGTTACCGTGTCTCCAAAGAGTGAGGAATTTTAATTCTTCCGCTCCTCACCAACAAGATTGTCCCTGATATCCGGAAACGGCTCAATTCTTCAAGCCAGACAGAGCTGAGAATCGTCCTGACAGGCAAACTCATTCCCAGCACTCAGCAGCAGTTGCCGAGAGATGGAAAGTGTTGCTCTCTACTCCCCTCCCCAAGAGCATGGAGTAAGTCAATCAGAGGGGCCTGGCATAACCCAATTGCTTTGTTGGTTTAAAATCAATATGTTCTCTCTCCCTATTCATTTTTGATTATGAAACCCTCAATTTCAGCAAATCCATATAATTTTTTTACTGCCTAGATGTTCCTCAGCAGCCAAAGAAATCAACCGTACCTCACCCACGCCAAACATGGAATGTTAGGCCCTGGGCCTCCTCACTGGTGTCTGGGTCAGCACAGGCACATCTTTGTCCCCACAGGAGTGTGTGCTTTTTTCTTTTGCTGCCAGGCCAAGGAGGAGTACAGAGCCAGTGAAGAAGTGGCCTGCTACATGGGTATAAGATCTAGGGTTGGCACAGCAGAGCAGTTGGTTGGCTTGAGCTGAGGGTCTCTGGGAAGAACACTAGTGTATGCAAAGGCAGTCAGGGTCCATGACTCAGAACTGGAGACCCAGCTGTAGTCCCAGAATGCTTCCTTTCTTCATTACCAGGTATGTCTAACCATATTACATTATGACATGGTGCTATCTGTCATCGACGAAGTTCACAACTTGAGTCACACACATCCTCCAGTTTTACATATTAAGTAAGTTTACCAGATTTTTTTTTGGGAGGGGCTGAATTACAGCTGTCATGTGCAGCTATCCACGTAAGCTGTAGGCTGGACATGTCTGACTGCATGGTGACCTAATAAGCCAAGAAGCCTAGAAAAGATGAGCTACAAACATACCTTGAATAGAGCCTGGGAAAGACAATAGCTTGCATGAGGGAGGTTTCCTAATGTGACTGAACAGCAAGTGGGACAAAGAACACAGAAAGAGATGCTCATCTTCCCATTCTGCTGGCTAATGGCACCATTTTGCAGAATAAGATGAGCTATTCTCTGGGGCTCAGGAATTAGCTCAATGCAGGGCACTTGCTAAGGCTCTAGGCCCTTCCCTAACACTCTACGGAAAGTCATTTTCTTGATTAAAGTCACTTATAGTGTCAGGAAAGAGACCTATTTGAATGTCCTCAGGTTGTTGATTTATTTTTGCTTTGAGGCTCTTTAAATCTTATAAATTTTTATTACAAAAAAAACACCTGCAAATAAATAACAGCATGTGCACCAAAATGAACCAGACCCAAACTCAGTGAGTTTCATACATTTAGAATAGGCATTTGGAATCGAATGCCTTTGAGCTTCTCCATTAAAATCTACACTTTCAAGTACTGACTATTTCTATGTATTTATCTACCAACAAACCCACAAAAATCCAGGACAAATTAGCACAGGAAAAATTATCTTAAATCCTTTCATGACCCATGTCATCACCTGAGTTTAGTCCTTTCTCATCTTTTACCATTTAACCTTTCTCGATATCTTTTCTTCATGTTATACTAATGTCCATGGGCATTTGTATATATACTATTTTTTTTCTTTTCTTTTTTTAGGAGCTGGGGACCGAACCCAGGACCTTGTGCTTGCTAGGCAAGCGCTCTACCACTGAGCTAAATCCCCAACCCCCATATATGCTATTTTTAAAGAGTATTACTTTAAAATGTGTATGTGTACACAAGCTTGTGTGTGTGTGTTTGTGTGTATTTGTTTGTGTGTTTCTGTGTGTGTGTGTGTGTGTGTGTGTGTGTGTGTGTGTGTGAGAGAGAGAGAGAGAGAGAGAGAGAGAGAGAGAGAGAGAGAGAGAGAGAGAGAGAGAATGGGCACATGAGTAAAATGCCTGCAGAGTCCAGATGAGGGTGTTGTATTTCCTTGGAGTTATAGGTGATGATGAACTGTTGATGTGGTGCTGGGAACCAATCTTGTTCTCTGAGAGAGCAGTATATGCTCTTAAACAGTGAACCCTTTTTGTTCTGTTTTTAATGGTAGCTTTTCAGAGTGTGGATCCAGGCTCAGTCAAAATGCAAGCAGTACAAACTGGAAAGTTCAGGACAAAAGTCTTCAAAAACAGAACCAGAAAAGGGTCATTTATAGAGAAAATGAACAATGTGCTTATTCCTCAGTAGCATCTAATCATCTCACCTGATATATGTGTGTTTGAAGGATGTAATTCACAGCTTAAGAGGCAGAAAAGTTATTGGCATGTGTTCAAGAGTATTGCAGCTAAAGGTAAAATATTCCCAGCTTAAGCAAGATGTTTTAGACAACTGTCAGACAACTGAACATTGAATACAGGTTACAAATCAGAGAACTATGCGCTGGGGAGACAGTCCAGTGTCTATAGTGTTTGGAATGTGAGGCCTTGAATTCCAATACCCAGTACCCACATAAAAAGCTTAGCATGGCACTGAGCATGTGTAAGGTCAGTGCTAGAGGGTGTGCAGAAAGGAGGATTGCTGGCATTCGCTGACCAGCAATGCTCACTGAAAGAATAGAAGCTCTAAGAGACTCTGTACCAAAGGGATATGCAGAGAGGGATTAAGAAGGACCTGGGACAGCCTCCTCTGGCTTCTCCATACATATGGATTGGGTACATACAACCCCACCCAACACACACCCATTACACACATAATCAGGAAATATGTGTTTGGAGGCAGTTTAGTCCAGTTCCAGAAAAACTGACAAGTAATATATTGTAATATATTTATACCATATTTTTGGTGGACATTTGTTCCTTTAAAATTTCCTTTATTTCAACTCTCTCTCTCTCTCTCTCTCTCTCTCTCTCTCTCTCTCCCTCTCTCCCCCCCATCTATCTACCTACCTACTTACCTATCTATTTATCTATCATCTATCATCATTTATTTAGCTTAGTTTAAAGAAAAGCAATGGGTCAGTGTTTTTGACGGTTCCCAAACTAAACAGTATTATGTAGTCATTAATAAATAATCTCCTACAATTAAGTAAAATTTAATATGCAGAACTTCTGTTTCTTTAAAAATATCTCAGATCTCAGAAGGATCTGTTCAAATTTTAATACCACTTGCTGCATTGTGACTGTCTGTCTGTTTGTGTAAGACTCCAGCATTGAGTAGTATGGGGAGATGAGGGACAGTATAAATCATGGAATTCCACCTTGGAGAGGTAGCAACTGCTATTGTTATGGCACCCTCCCTTGCATACCTCTCTACAATAATACATGCACCTGTGCACATGTGTGAAAATGCACATCCTGTGTAATGCATCACACACATAGGGTCAGCCTATTCTTCCAGCTGATCACCAGGCAGAGAGTTTTACATGTCAACACATTTTCATTGACCTTAACACTCAGTGTGTGGCCATGCACTGTTGTACCAACGACATACCCACGTGCCTTGTCCCACTTCCTAATACCAATAAAAGGGGTATATTGCCATTTCCACTCTCATATATAGTCCCCATTACGTAGGTCACATTTTGGGACTTAAGGGGTTCTGAATCTTGGTTATTCTGGAATATTCTGTTACTTACTACTAGCTATTGTTAATTGCCCAGTTGTTCCAAGATAGATAGATGGATGGATGGATGGATAGATAGATAGATAGATAGATAGATAGATAGATAGATAGATAGATAGATACAGAGAGACAGAGAGACAGACAGAGACAGACAGAGAGATAGACAGAGACAGACAGAGCAGCCAAATTTTCAACATAAGGAAGAAAGATGGCTCACTTAAAATCTATTTATAATATCTCCAGAAATCTCTTCTTTAGGTCACAAGGAAACGCTGCAAAGTTTTAGGCAAAGGAAGTAAGTGAATGCTGGGAATTAAAAGCTGACAGTTAAACAAACAAAACTTAATTATGTCTCCATCTGTTTAATGGTTTCTTTCTAGTTAATATGATAAAAGTAATATTTTTTGCTTACTTTTCTTGTGAAATCAAAGTTAATATGGTATAGTTTCTTTGTGCTTAAGATACTGTGCCTTTCTCTTTCCCTCTTTTCTGTATTGAGGAAGAGTTTCACGCTGTAATCCAGTATCGTCATGGAACTCAATACAACCCAGGCTGGCATCATTCTTAAATCAATCCTCCAGCCTCAGCTTCTGGAGTGCTAAGACCAAGCAAGCAACCACATTCTGCTTGTGTCTAGTTCCTACCTATTGGCCTATTGTTTTAGAATACATATGGGTCTTGCCTACATTTAGACCTTTAGTTGAAATTATAATGGGTTTGTCCTTGGACACAAGGTGCTGACCTTCTCTGGTATCACTGGTACTAGAGAAGGTACCAAGCACCATTATGGGATTCTTCCTTTTACCCTCTTTCAATATAACTTCTTTCCAGTTCTTAATTCACCACATACCTTATACACATCTGCTAATATTGCAGATATGCTAACAGTGAAATTTTGCTTACACAGTGGCCATATTTTTATGACTCTGGTAAAACACAGCCCCTGTGTGGGGCTGTACAGAAGTCAGGGCCAGGGAAAGTGCTCTGGGCCAGAAACAAAGCCCAGGTCCTTATTTACCTTTGTCAACTTACACATGTGTGGAACACTTAATGCTCTCTCTAGTGAGTGGTGAACTAAACCCATAACATCACCCACCCATTTATACTCAAACAGGCAGACTGAACACCCCTCCACCCCCTGATGCTCCCCAGAGCTGTCCATCCATCTTCCTGAGTCCTGCAGTGTGGCTCCTGCTCCATGCTGACTCTAGACTTCTCAGTCCATTGATGTTTCTCCCTAAGATGCTCTTGTCAGACTGGGGAGTTTTGAGTTCCCAGCTGTGTGTTTCCCCGGGAGATACTGACTGCTCCTGGTATCTATGGCTCACTAGGATGCCATGGAACAGAAGAAATGCACTGGGGACATGGAGTGTCGGTGGAGGAAACATGAAAGGGTGAGTGGAACAGCACTGGGTTAGGTTGATGCACCTGAGTAGGGCATTGGCCAGCAGGACCTGGCCACACTTGCTACTAGAGAGACTCTGAGAATAGAGATAGCAAGGACCCCGGCTAGAAGGCTGAAACATTCTCATTCTCCTCTCCGAACTGTGTCAAGCAGCCAGAATCCTATATAGAGGGTCAGCCCCTCCCACTCCCATGGCGGGGGTGGGGGGGACCCTCTCAAGGGAAGGCAAGCTGCAGACAAGCCGTAATCGTAGGCATCACATTTCCCTTTTTCATCTGATAGCCAAGGCAAACTTGCCAATCTGTGTGACCAGGAAGAAGGCTCCCGCCCCTTCATCCTTCTGAGACACTGACTTATTTACCACAGATCCATTGTTCCTGCATAAGCTGCTCTGTTTATACAGTGAGTAGGAAGCTGAGAAAATGCAAGCTCAGACCTTGACCCCTCCTTTAATAGTGTGATCCTGGGAAACGTGGGAAATAACTTCACAGGCTGGCGTGGGAGGCTGAAGACAGCTTATGTTCCGCCGCTGAAGGGAAACTCATTTTGATCCTCAAACACCTGACTTTCCAACCAACTTTTAGAATGCCACCTGCTCAGAAGTTGGAAATGGCCTGTGTGCATATGCTTACCTTTTAGTGGAGAAACTTTCTCCAGGGCCAGAGCGGCTAGGAAGTTTCCACTGCACTTCACAAAGTTACTTGTTAAGGGCTTCCTCAGGCCGAGCAGCATCTTGCTGCTCTGGCGGGTTTAAGATCACATTTCTAACTTCAACCCATGCCTCATTTCTTTTGTTGTGCAAACCAGCAGAATATTGCAATGAATGATAGCCTTCATTAGATAATTATTCCAGTAAGCCTCCCTTGGAAAAACCAGAAAGTTGATTGGATAGAAAATGACTGATCATAAGGACTACTCGCCTTCATGTCTGGCGTGTGGGTGTCTTGTGTACAGTGTGTGTGTATATGTACAGTGTGAGTGCATATGCATATATGTCTATACACCATCTATACACCATGTGTATGCCTGTGCACGCGCTCGCGTGCGTGCGGGCGTGCGTGCTTATAAGCACAGAGCCTGGAAGAAGTCTTCCAAGGTATCGGATAGTACAACCCAATGCCTAGTTTCCGGCTCACTTGTGAGAACCAGAATATGAGTGACTCCATGGATGTGTATTCGCACAGAAGTTGCTTGCTTTGCGGGGGAAATCATTACGCATAAATAAAACTACAGTCCCAGTGACCACACGGGGCCAGGGAAGTCTTGGAAACATATGAAATGGAAGTAGCTGGCTGTCTAGAAGCAGCTCTTCCCTGTCTGTGATGGAGGCCTGAGGGGCACTGTAGATAAAAGATGTGTCATTAACACAATCCTGTCTTCACAGCTTTCGTCCTGTTGTTTCTGAACCCGCCTCACCAGGACACCCTGGTGGGATAAAAAGGCTCTCCATGGGCAGGATGCTAGTCACAGTTAGGAAGGGGGTAGCACATCTTCAAAAGGAAAAGGATAGGAAATGATACAGGAAATAAGGGAAGGAATCTTCATTTTGTACTAGCAAAGAAATCAAAACAAAAAAATACACACAGATATGCATGGACACACAGACACACACACACACACACACACACACACACAGCCAGATGAGCTTACATAATCTGGTGATTTCAAGCTGATTTTTAAAATAATTGTGCTATCTATTATAAATGTATAGAATTTAATGTGAAATTTGGGTAAATATGTAAATTACTTACTTTAAAAACACACTTAGAGCTATTAATGATTTGCGAGAGCTCAGATAGGCAGAGGGTGGCACTGCAAAGCTTTTAGACAATAATCACTTCAAAATGTGACATCTGGATGGGTTGTGTCCTCTCCGTTTGGAAAGTGAGGAACCAAGGTGACATGCACTGTCCCTGCACATTCTGATGCCTGGGATATTGGTAAGCACATCAGTCTTCAGATCTTAACGGCAATGCTCCAGAACCATGGTCTCAGGGCCTGGCTACACCTGAGACTGGCCGCCATGTCACTGTGTGGGTCACACAGACTCCAGAGTCTGCTATAGGCAATCAAATTGGGGCTGTGCTTTCCCAATACTCTTTATGTCATGAGATTTGGTTTAGGAATATTGTGCTCTCTGCCTTTGAAGGATGCAGTAAAGAGATATATGTGGCCGGTGATACCATAAGAAAACCTGTCCTCTGCAAGAGACAAAAACACTGCCACAGGGCAGACCCGGGACACTAGGACTGGGCTGGATAGAGCAGACCATCCTCTGCCTAGCATCTATTTCTACTTCCTAGCCACCTGGAGACACACAAGAAATAACACAGGTTGTGTCCCTTGGACACAGGAAATCCAGCTTGCTGACAAGATACTTTAGGGATTCAAAGTGAAAAAAAAAAAAAAGATTCTGGAGTTAGCAGTGCGACTTCACAGTGAGGATTCTTCTCCTTGCTTTGTGCTTGCTCCTAATTCTCTTGCTGCAACGTTCCCTGCTCTTCAGTGAGCCGATGTCCCCATTTAATCTGGGAGCAGCTCCACATGTGATCACTGAGGAATGCCTTTCCCTTGCTATCTCTACAACAAAAGCTCTAGTGTCTGATGTGACCTTGAGCGTCCTCCACCAGCTCTGAATATAAGTCACTTTGTCAGTGTGCTGTGTGACGAAAAGGAAAGGACTTTCAGAGCGTGTGCCGCTTCTCATCTGAAATCATCTCCTGGCCTCATGATGGCTTCCGATGGCATTTTTCAGGACTAAGGCTCAGTGACAACTGGGCTGCCGCAGTGATTAGCATTCAAAGCCACCCAGAGCTGCAGCTGAGCTCCAGCGGCTGGCAGGCTTGAAAAGGCCCCGTGCCTTGCAACCTGCTCAGACAGAGGCATTTTGGAGACCAGCATTCCATGACCAAATCCTCCTAATGCAGAGCTAATTTGCAGCGATGATGAATGCCACAATCAGGCGGCCTTTCAGCCTGATGCTCTCCAGTCTGCATCTGAGAAAGCCTGGAGGGGCTGGGATGCATTCAGAGAGAGGCCACAGCGAGCAACAGAAGGATGCACTGAGTCACCACCTCACACAGCACAGGCTTAGCCCGGGCCCTGGAGATGTGTTTCGGGGTAATTAGCTCTGAGACACGAAGAGCAGTGGAGGAAGGTTGTGTCATGTGGGGCGGGGTGAGGTGCTAGCTCTATCAGAAGCCACCTCCATTGTCCCAAGCATGACTTGCCATTGTGGGAGAGTGGATAGTATCACCTCATGTGGGGGGCGGTGTGTTAGGGAGATCATGAAGCTAGTGAAGTGCTTCCCATATAAACACAAAGAACGGAGTTTAATCCCCAGGAACTATGTGAAGAAAAACTGGGTGTGGTAGTGTGCACTTGTAACCCTGGTTTTCAGGAGGTAGAAACAGGCAGATTCCTGGGCTTCCCGACCATAGCCAGTGAGTCCCAAGCCAGTGAGATTTCCTGTTTCAAACGGTAAGGTAGATGGCTCCTGAACAAATAGCCAAGGTTAATCTAGCCTCCTCCACAAACATGTGCACACATATAGATGCATAGCCAAATAGAACACACACTCTCTCTCTCTCTCTCTCTCTCTCTCTCTCTCTCTCTCTCTCTCTCAGACACACACACACAGAGAGAGAGAGAGAGAGAGAGAGAGAGAGAGAGAGAGAGAGAGGAGAGAGAGAGAGAGAGAGAGAGAGAGAGAGAGAGAGAGAGAGAGAGAGAGAGAGAGAGATTGGTTCAGCAGAACCTAAGCAAGCTCTTTGTCAGGCTGGTCACATAGTCTGACATTGAAACTCCAGCATCTGACCTGTGAAGTGTCTCTAAGGGGGTTTATACCTCCCCACCTGCAGGCCCAGAGCAGCAAGGCTCTCAGAGGGTGTCAGAGTGCCGACAATCTGTCAACCTGCGTGTGATGGCTGAAACGGCAGCCAAAGGCACAGGAAGGCAGGGTGTCTGTGTCCCAGACGAGGACAGCTGGGGCCCATGGCACACAGTCCGTCCACCTGGGAGTGCCTGCACTAGACAGCAGCTCACTGTCACTCCGAGACACGGGTCCATCTGGTGCCGTGTCTCCCGGTTACCAGGATTTGAATTTTAATACACGTTGCCTTTCATTTTCCTTGATTCTAACTCCAGCTGAGCCCATGGCTTTGAGAGTTAGTCAAAGAAGTTGCTAGAGACAGGGAGCAGTGGCCTCTGACTGGGGAGGACAGCAATCATGCCCTGCCCTCCAGGGATCTCCTGTGCCATCTCACCTGCACCTGAGCATATTATCTGGACTTCTGAGGTGGGTGAAGTGACAGCTAGTGTTGATAGGTAGTAGCATAGGGGGGAGATCCTGGGGGATAGCAGGTGTCTCTCTAGATATTAGAGACGTGGAAGTTAGGGGTGGTATTCAGTGTTGAGAGATCCCAATGGTCTCTAACTTGCTGTTTCTTTTTCTAGAATTTGTAGAACACTAAGTGCCAATAGATGTCACATAGGAGAGGGTTCTAGGTGAAGGTAAGGCTGAAAACACTGGAGTAGATGATGCTAAGCTACTTTCCCTAAAACACAAGCCAAAGCCACATATGTGTGCTGGTGTGATTGTGGGGTCCATGCTCATGAGTACACACGTGGGTGCAAGTTTGCATGATACTCTCGTGGAGGTCAAAGGAAGATCTCAAGGGTCAGTCCTCGGGTGCCTTTCATATTTTGTTTGAGACAGAGTCCCACCCTGGCCTAGAACCTTGCCAGGCAGGCTAGCTGGCCCATAAGCTTCCAGGGATCTGCCTATCTCTGGAGTTCTGGGTATGTGCACTCAGTGGAGTCTGGGGACCTAAACTCAGATCCCCACACTTGCAAGGCAAACACTATCAACTGAGCCCTATGTTTCTATCCTATACATACTGGTTAGCTTCTTGTTTCTACTTTTACCAACTTGTCAAGCTAGGGTCATGTTGGAGGAGGAACCTCAATTGAGAAAATGCCCCTATAAAATCGTTCTGTGGAGCAACTTTTGATTAATGATTGAAGGGAAAGAGCCCCGTATACTGTGGGTGGTGATATCTCTAGACTGGTGGTCTTGAGTTGTATAAGAAAAGCAGGCTGAGCAAGCCATGAGGAACAAGCCTGTAAGCAGCACTCTTCCATGATCTCTGCTTTAGTTCCTGCCTTCTGATTCCTGTCCCGACTTTCCTTCATAATGGTCTACAACCTGTAAACCAAATAAACCCTTTCTTCCCTGAGTTGCTTCTAGTTGTGGTCTTTATTACATCAATAGAAAGGAGACTATGGTACCACCCTAAAGCCTTTAATAAGGAACTGTAGTATGTGAGTCTCTAGAAGGTGACCTTTGCCTGTGGTACCCTGAACATAGCGCTATGTGACCTCATCACTGCCCTGGTGTTCCTGAATGCTTATGTCTTCTTATTAAGGCCTGAATGGCTGAGAAGATACTGCTACTGGGTCCAGTGGGAGTCTGTTCAATCTCTGAGAGCCTCACAGAGGAAAGAGAATTAGCTGCCCAAGTTCCATTAGCCTGAGTGGGTAAGACTTATTTCAACTCTGAGTCTACCACCCATAGAAGTGACTGGATTCACATCTTCATTTATTTCCTCTCAGTCTGCTGATGGAAGAGAGAAACAGGATGTCCTCTCTGCTGGTATTGTTTATCCTTAAGTCTCCACAGTGGGCTGGGAAAGACAAACACAGGACCCTGGGCAAGTATGCACCATTAGACTATGACTATCTGGCCATTTTTAACAGAATTACAAGCCAAGCCTCAATTATCTGGACACCCCATGTGGCTATTACTACCATCCTTGATCTGTTCTTAGTTTGGAACTCTGATTTTAACCATTCAGATCAACTCAAATTGGTACATCAACAATCAATATCATACAGGATTTTTTTAAAAAAAATTAGACTTCGCCTGTAAGATTATCACTCAATTATCAAGAAAGTGAATAATGTAATATGTAATCTCTTAGTGAAGATTTTGTTAGTCAAGTTGCAAGTTAGGGAGTTTTAGGGATCAGAGCCTTTTCGAGATGTGAGAGCTACAGGGAAGGCAATCATACTTACTGCTAACATGCAGTTGGTCGTTCTCTTATTTACTCTCCATTTCCTCTTCCTGTCTTCCTGCCACTCACTACTTGCCTATCAACAAGTGCTAAGAGTCACATCCCAAGATCCGACAAGAATGGGCCTCTCCGCTCACCACACTTTCCTGTCTGACTTGCCATCTCATGCTCCTTCTTGCCAGTAGGATAGGACATCTGAGATTAAGACCAGTGAGGACAGAAGGGGAGCAAAGGTTCTAGCACATGGCTGCGTTGGGAGGCAGCCCGGAGGGCCAATTGGTAGGACAGGCTGGGTCTCCCAGAACTCTTGTCATTGTCTCAGCACTGCTGCTGCCTTCAGATGTGCTAAGGACTTGCCTCATTGTTGGCAAACACAGTCGTTGCTAAGGTCAGGGAGAAAAATGAATTTATATTTTAACTTTCCATCTATACAGAAAATTGGAGAATTTGGAAGCCAATACTGACCTTGTAAACATGTCTTGGAGGCTCTGTTAGCCTCCCATCCAAGAAAGCTCAGTCTGCCATCAATTTTGATAAAATTAAAAATCATCTTAGAAAGTGTTCCACAGACCATGCTGCTGCTGATATATTTGGAACACAGATCTAACAGCATGAAGACATCTCCTCACACCCTGGATGCCTACATCATCTTTCTGCCACTTTGTCTTCTAGTCTCCTGAGTCCTCAAAGAGTCCAGACATAAAACTGGGTTTCTGGTATGAAGGAGGGAAGGGGGATGAAGGGAATGAAAAATGGAGGGGAGGGGAGGTTATGGTGGAGGGATGGAGGGAGTGATGCAGGAGGGAGTGGGAAAGAGGGAGGGTTGCAGAGGAAATGCGAGACTTTAGAAAATGCAAGGCAGGGTGGTCAAGGTTTAGGGATGAGCATGCTATGGTAAGAACCTTCATGAAGTAAACGGAAGGGAGCACTCATCACTCAGACAGAGCTGATAATAACTACTCTTAGAAGATCCTATAAGGAAGAACTTCTAAATGTAGTAATTAAACACGGTACCTAGAGCACCATAGCTTAAAAAGTGACGTTTTCACCAGAGCCGTGAACCAATGAGAGGGAACGTGGCTTTTGTGAATAGCAGACCCTAAAAGGTCTCTAAAAACTGGTAAAGAAGGAGAAAACAAAACACCAGCCACTGAGGAGTAAACAAGTTCAAGACATACTGCTTCAGAAAGAAATGGTGAAGGGCAGTTTGAGAATTCATTATCAGGAACCAACAACCACCAGTGTCCTGCAGATTTCAGGGGCAAAAGCTGAGAAAAAAGGATTTATAAGTGCAGAGCACATTAATCTCACAGAGAGAGGAGGTGGGTCCGCCTGGCCGGGAAGAGTGGTCTGAAGCTAGGGTGAGGAGAGCAGAGACACCATGGTACAGCGTCCTCCAGGAGGTGGGAGAATGCAAATGGCGCAAGCTCAGGACCAACATGCAGGGAAGAAGGAACAATCATCGTTAAAGGGAAGACACATAAAGAAGGAAATACAGAGGCTCTTTTAAAGGGAGTCAGTAATGTCAGGTGCAATAGGCTGAATCTAAGCCAGTGGTTCTGAACCTTCCTGATGTTGTGATGCTTTAATACAAGCTTGTTGTGTAATACAAGTCTTGTTGTGGTGGCCCCAAACATAAATTCTTTTCATTGCTACCTCATAACTGTAATTTTGCTACTGTTATAAATTGTAAATATTCATGTTTTGGATGGCCTTAGGTGACCCCTGTGAAAGGTCCGTTTTAGCCTCAAAGGGGTTGTGACCCACAGATCTAGACCATTGGAAAGCTGCCATTGTGTTGGAACTCGAGGCTATCTCTTGAGCTCAGCATCTCTGTATTGCATTGGAAAGCAGATGAGGTAGGTAGCTGGGGCTAATTACTGAGCAGGGAAGAAGGCTGGCCTCTGATGGACTTGGGTGAAAAGGTAGCAGGCATCTGGAGTGGCCTCCAACCCATTTTCTTCTGGGTTCAGCAGTCACAGAAAGAACCACAAGAGAGAAGGCACAGGAGAGCATAGAAACGCAAAGCATGGAAAACAAGGAAAAATAAGGCCTGGTAAGGTAGGCTGCAGGTGCAGAGTTAGCGAGAGCCAGAGGCAGCCAAGATCAGGGCCTGGTGGGAAAGAAGGATTAGCACCATTCCAAGTGCCACCGGTAACTTCCGGTGATGAGCTCCTGGTGGAGACTCAGGAACATTTTCTGTGAGGCTGCAATCCTGTCCCTGCTAAAGGTTTGCCCTGGGAGGACCAGAGTATCACTGGACTCAAAGGAAGAAGTCTTTTCAACTCGTCTGTTCTTCAGCCCCAAGGTTCGAAACTTGTGCACCCCTCTGTGGGATCAGCTAGTTTGCTTAAATAAAACCTAAACTATGATTTATTAGCTCAGTACCATCTTAGCTATTAAAAGCAGCCCTTGTTGGCACCCAAAGTCAGGGAGGCATTGATTTTTGACCTGGGGAGCTTAAATGTAGACGAAGATAACTTTGCTCCTCAGTGTGCAGACTACAAAAACCATGGGCACTGAACATCTCAAATGTCAAGAGAAAGACAGCATCCCACTGGAGAGAGTTCAGGATTCACAGGACACAGAAGCCCCTACATGATATGTTTGGCTCCCTGGCCACGGGAGAACTTCCCTGTCTTTAGGATTCTTAGTGTGGAACAGAGATCCTTTCAGAAGTTGTCTTTAAAATGTGGGCTGTGTAAGACATCAAAACCGCCATCTCGAAGTGCTACCCCTTTCTGGAGGGTTCTCCTGTCTTAGCTACTGTAGTGGAGCTGCTGGTTATGGACCTCATTTAACCCCAGGACAGCCCCTGAGTTAGGCATGAAGTCAAAATTACCCAAACTGGTGTGTCTAGGAATTGGAGCTGGAAGCAGGTCTGGGAATTCTAAAGCATCGAATTTTCCCCTGTGCTATTAGATTTCTGAACTCTATTGAACATTAAATAGGATGTGCTGGGCACAGTGTAATCCTCTGTTGATAGCTTCATACCTGTCATGTGCAGAGCCAGCCAGGGAGCATCCTAGAATGGTAGAGAGCCATTTGCATCAATTTATCTCCGTTATGTTTCCCCACAGAGCTGAGAGCAGTAATTTTCAATCCCATGAGTGCTGTTTTCAGGTATTGGGTGGTTCAAAGCCTTGTCTGTGCAGCTCACTTCTGAGTTTCTCCCTATGACCCTCACTTTGCTCAAAGGTAGACAGGAGCATTCGTGGCCAAAGGGGAAGAGCCTTATTACCCAGCAGCATCCAGTCTAGGGTGGACAGGCAGGTAGGCAGACAAATAACCCATAAATAAACTATTATGACTTCAAATGAGGTACTTTTTATAATAAAGTCAGCTTCTAAAGTGCACAATAAAACCATTTAATGTAAAAAGTAAAATTTGGGGTAGCTGAGCCCGGATGTCCTCAGAGGACATGACTGCATCTTGGCTCAAGGACCCAGGGACAGGCTTTCTGGAATGGGTTTGTATTTTAGGGGCCACCCACATTCTCAGCTCCATCTGGAAGTTCCTGCTGAGAGCTTGTCCCTTCCCTCAAGAGCTGGATGCTCTGACAGGGTAACCTATTCTGCAAGGCAGGCAGAGAGTACACAGGAGTCAGTAAGACATCAGTCACATCTTCAGAGAACACAATAAGGAAAGGCAGAAGGCAAGAGCGATTGAATGTATTGTGTTCATGTGTGAGATTACTAAGGAGCAAATTTAATTAATAAAAAAAAGAGAGCTCCCTCTTCCTCATGCAAGTGTAGAAAATAAACATCAAATTTAAAAACCAAATGTAGATTAGATGTTCATTGTGCTCCATTCGTGAGAGCCACCAAAGCCTTTTCATTTATCACAAATGGGACACAAGCTGCTGCGTTCAAGCCTCTCCTTGGGTTACCTGAGAGGGGAGACATAGCATTTCCCACCCAGATACTAGGGCCACACAGGCAGCAGCCCTCCAGACCAGAGAAGGATTGAGGTCTGCAGAAGGTGGAGAGCTTGGGCTGGAACAGCATGGGAGAGAACCCAGCTGAGGAAGCCAGGTCCTGGCAAGGTCTCAGGAAACATTCAGAAAGCAAAGGGAAAGAAAAAAAAATATATTGGACTTAGTCAAGGTTTTTTATCAAATAAATAAACAAAATAAAATAAAAAAACTGTTTTGTGGGCTGAGACGGATCAGCTGGGAAAGACCTGAGTTCACATCTACAAAACCCACTTGAAAACCTAGGCACAATGACTCATGTCTGTGACTCCAGGGATGACAAGAGGTGCAGACAGGCAGGCTGGTTCTTGGAAGTTCACAGGCTAGCTAACATGGCCTACTTGGCAAAGTTCCAGGCCAACGAGAGGCCCTGTCTCAAACAAAAGGAAGACTAAGGTTTTCCTCTGACTTCTACCCGCACATGAACATACATGTAACACACAGACACACAGAGACACATAGACAGATATACACACAAAGACAGACACACACACATACAGACAGACACATACACAAAGACAGACACACTGACACACAGAGAGACACAAAGATAGACAAAGACATACACATGCACACAGACATACAAAGACAGACACATACACATACACACTGAGACACAGAGACACATATACAAAGACACACACACACAGAGTTTTGGGGGGGGGTTGGTTTTAGCTTTGTTTTTCTTTTGTTTTCAACCATTTGAGAGAAATCCCAAGATTTCATTCAAGCTCATTTGGGCACAATAACATTTTGATCAACTTACAATTAGCTTGGCAAAATACATATTCTGTGGGGAAACCAGACTGCGACAGTCAATTTACATAACTGTGGCGCTGCTCTGCTTATCAGAATCTGAGGCTCTTCCACAGCACACAATACAAGCAGGTCAGCATACCCCTCCACCTAACAAAGCGAGGATAGTTCTCAGCCTTTACGCGCATATCCTGGAATGGGAAGATGTAGATGTAAGCCGTTTCATAGGGGAAGAGGTGGGTCCCTATGTCCGGCTTAGTTCACAAGGGGACTTCAGTTGCACAGGAAACAGCAAGCCACCCTTATATAATCAAATGTCTGTGGACTAGACTCTGGCCAAGCAACCCTTTTGTAACATCACCCTTACTGCTTCAAGGTTGTTCTGCTGATTGGGGTGGGGGCAGCAGGAGGGAGGAGCCTCGGCACTGGGTGGGCGTTGCTAGCACTGGGTGGGCGTTGCTAGCACTGGGTGGGCGTTGCTGCTTTCCGACGTCGATGTTGATTGATGGAGAGCAGTAGTTTATCTTATCTCTGTGTTTCTGCCACTGGCATCAGTGGCCCACGAGAAGTCTGGATGATGTATGAGCACATGAGAAAGGACACCAGGATAAAAGTGGAGAAACGCATGCTTTGCGAATACTTCGTGGAGCCAAACACTGCTGTTTCCCTCTGACACCGCTACCTGCTTCATTACAAGGCACAGGACACTTTGCTTTTTATCTCATTTAATTTAAAAGAAAAACCTATCGGTTGCCATAGAAATAGGTTTTCATGCTGACATTGTTATCACAGCAGCTAGTCTGTAGGTTTCACAACCAGCAGCTAGCGCCTTTCTAACAAATAGGTTTGGTTTGTCTCCCTAAATGCCTACAGACAGTAGGTCCCCAGCAAAGCCTCTCCAGAGGCCCAGCATCGTAGACCAGAGAAGGGGCTATGAAGACTCTACAGTCAATTTCTGTCAGGCTGGACTCTCTGTCCACTCCAGCTTATCTCCTAAGATCCAGCTCTCCTCCTACAGGAGACAGCTTAGCTCTCTCTTAACCTTCCTCCCACCATACAGCCATAATGCACACACAATGCACCCAGATCACACTGCCCACAGCAAGGAGCTTGTGAGTATGATCATGGAGATAAACCCTACAGTATACGCTTGCCATGCATATTGAGAGAGAAAGAACCTTCTGATTCCTTGCCATTGTTTCCTGTCTGCAAGGAAAGGTTTGGCAGATTCATGGGGAGCTGCGAAACAGCGTGTTTGGCACAAAGTCACCTCGACAGTAATTTGCATGTTCCAGGCTGTCATCCCCAGTCTGTGCCTGACAAGGCCTGCCGGGGTCTATTGGAAATGTGCACAACCGCATAACGCCTTCCTTCTCCGTTCTTCACGTCCGAAAGCAGAAGGCTTGAGTTAGGGCTGCTCACTGTTCTGAGTGGAATTCATATTAGCCTCCCACTGTCTACCCAGCGTGGCTCTCCTCTCAGCCCACTGTCTGCACATAGATACTCATGTGAGTATATGGGCCCATGTGTGCATATATGCACACAAACAAGCACAGACACGTATAGACTTACATCTTTACTTGAAGCTAAGTACACAGGCATTACTCCTGACATGCAGAATCAGGTGAATAGCAATTGATAGCATCACTCCTTCTTTAGCAGGTGAGAAGAGCAGGTGGATCTGGGTCTCTGCACCCTGTGTTCATTGCTGAAGGACACCTGGATACAACACCATCTCCACCCCAATTTAGAGGATGTCCTGTCCTCTAGGGTGTACTACTATGTACCATGTTCTCAGGACTGCTGTATGATCTTTGAAACAAAGACAGCATTAAATTCCAAGTCTCCATTTTTTTTTCTCAGACTGTTGCCATTCTGAATATGCATCAAGGTCCAGCTCAGTGCCGTCTAGAGGGATGTTGACTCCCATGTAGGCTGGCAATGAGCAAGCTATGCTAATCAAGAAAGGTAAAACCTCTTTCATCATGACCGGATTCCTAGGAATGCAGGTCATGCTCAGAACAGTGCAAACAGTTGCCTAACCCATAAACTCCTTTCCCCACCATGATCTTCAGAGAGAAGCTAGGGAGCTAGTAAGGGCTGATGATCCAGCACACGACTGTAAAGAACCTGTCCAGCTGAAACCACTGGCTTTTCCACCTTAGTGAGTTCCAATAGTTTTACACCTCACGTATAATAAGGTGTGTTCTCCTGACTTTTGACCAACCACACTGACCACACATACCTGGGTTGTGGCTGTAACCACTGGTGTCACAGAAACTAAATCACTAACTTCACATATAAGCAATTGGCAAGCTACTACAACAATCTACAGATTACTCTTGGAATTCACCAGTGCAGGTCAGGACTGTGGAGAACTCAGAGGTTCTTCATGGAAGCCACGGGGCTACTGGGAAGGTGGTCATGGAGCAGAGGGATATGTCCTCCGAAGACTCATGTGTTTAAGCAATGCCATTTTACATCTTGGTGCTATTTGGGGAGGTTTTTTTGGAACCTGGGGATGGTGGCCCAGCTAGCAGAACGATTTGGTCCAGAGCTCTGACCTTCGAGAAAACTAACAAGAGCTGGTGCCTCTTGCTCCCCCTACCACTGATGGAACTGACTTGGTCACCATGCCTTCCTCATCATGCTAGACTGAAGGATCTGAAACCCTGAGCCAAAAATAAGACCTTCTGTTCTTCACATGTTTCTGTCACAGTGGTTTGGATGTTTTTGGTCACAGTAGTGAGAAAAACAATCAATAAAATAATTATACTGAATAGTGGTGGTGTTGCTGGGATAAACCTGTCTGTATAATTTTTTAGGGTGTTGAATTAGTCTGTGGCAGGATTGGAACGGTAAACTATAGGGGCCCTAGAATATTGTAATCAGGCTTTTGGGGCCATTCCAGTGGGAGCATGGATCAGAATACAGATGCACGCAGTAAGCATGTTGCTTGGGTTCTAGATGGGAACAAGGAGGCTGCTGGGAAAGTATTCTGTCTAGCTAAGGATTTGTCTACTTTCTGTCCATGGCCTGACAATTTGAGTGAGACTGCATTCCAGAGGAATGGACTAAATAATTCAGAAGAGGAAATTTCCAGATATATTTCCACTTAGACTGCAGCATGGCTGTTCCTTGATTTTTAGCCAGATTTATGGAGAGTGTCAGGGTTGAAAAGTGGAACAGAATGATGTAAAGAAATGTCCTGAATTATTTCTAGTTAAGTTACACAACAACTTGGATGTTTCAAAGTAAGCTGCATTTGGGGAGAAGAGAAAAATAGAAGGGAAGAGACAGAAAGGGCTGGCCACCAGGGCGCTCCACACCACAAGTGTATGTGGGCCTTTCCGTGGTACAACAGTAAAGAGTTTAAAAAAAAAGCAAAGCCACCAAAAGGCTAGAAAGTTTGTGTCAGGGTTTACTGTACAGACATAAGCACGTTTAAGGAAGGGAAATGAAGGATGAGGATGAACCATATTTGTAGTCTCAGGCGATGGAACTGAACAAAGCCATGGCCATGGGGCTGGCTTGCTGGGTCCTCGGAAACCAGGTGGAATGGAGGTGGCACACAGAATCCTCAGATGGACAGATCTCTGGGTAGCTGTTTTCATCCCTAAACATCAGAATCTGTGCGTCATTGTTTTAAAATGCTCATACCCGGTCCCTCAGCTTGGGAACTGTGATACCATGGGCTTTGAATTGGGAAGACAACTCCACTACGGACAAAAAAGCAGCATTGGTGGTCCTTGTGTCCCGGGTTATGGAGCCTCTCAGAAAGGGCAAGCCTAGGGTCAGCATCCCACGACTGGCTAGCAGAAGCAGATATCTCAGCTGGTTCACTCCTCAGGACACAGGCACACCGGCAAAGCCCCAAACACAGAGACTAGGACTCAAGAACAGAAGGTGACATTTTTAGCCAAAGCTTGGTCAGCAAGCTCTGAGGCCCTGCCTGGTGTCAGATCTTTGGGCCACCAGGTTATACTAATGTCGTTTGTTTGGGGCAATAGTGTTGAATCAGCATAAAGGAAACAGAGAGAGAACATTCATGTCACAGATGAACTTGGGTGGTCATGCCCTTGTCAGTCTTCCGTGGGACAAATAGCAGAGCCACATCTCCAAGAACTGCCTGTTCTCCCTGCCCTTTTCCTGAGCAAACAGACATTTACAGCAGCCAGGCTTCCTGTATGGCCTGGGATCTGACATCTGAGGAAGAAAGGGCTAACATTGGGCATCCTGTACCATCTCTGTGCCCCCCAACACACACATACAAGAAACATATCATCCTCACAGAGCCCTAACATTCTATACCAACACCCCATCCCCCTATATGACTTGTACCATCCTACCCCATAGGCATCCAATACCATCTACAGCCTTCCGCAGTGCCGCACCATCTCCCAGCCTCACAAGTATTCTGTACCATCCACATGCCCCCCAAACATCTTGTATCATTCTCTATAGCATTCCCTATACTTTCTACAAGGCCACCAATGGCAGAGCCATGGAGTGGGTGGTATATGGTTTGAAATACACAAGAAATAATTGTTCGACATGTGTAGCTGCCGAGTTGGGGTCATTTTTAAAATGTGGTTAATTCAGATCCTTGTGCACTTTATAGACACTTGGAGCGCGTTCTTTCCGGATGCCTGGTTCATTTGCACCTTTGTAAATATTTGGGGGTAACTTGACTGTACCTCTCCAAGCTCTTGAGTAGAATCCTGCCCATATTTTACCTGATGTGTATGTGTGTGTGTGTGTGTGTGTGTGTGCATGCTCATGAAAGTTACCCTTCCTGCTCAAGTTTCATTAGTTTCTAATCTTTTTCAAAAAATAATGTTTAACAATGATTTTTTAAATTTTATTTTATGTTCATTGGATGGTCTTTTGCCTGCCTGTATGACTGTGTGAGGATGTCAGATCACCTGAAACTGGAGCCATAGACAATTGTAAGCTGCCGTGTGACACTGGAAATTGAACCCAGGTCCTCTAGACGAGCAGCGAATGCTCTTAACCAATAAGCCATCTCTTTGATCCAGTGTCTGTTTTCTGTAAGGACAAATCAGCCACAAATTTGTGCACACACACACACACACACACACACACACACACACACACACACACACACGAATATGTACCATGGTGCATGTCTGGCGATCAGAAGACAACTTGCCAGAGTTGATTATCTCTTTTTATCTTGTGGGTTCCAGAGATTGAACTCAGATCATCAGGCTTCGTTCCTTACCTACTGCGCCATCTCGTTGGCCTGCACTGTAAAGATTGTAACTGAAATAAATTTTATATAAACCATAGGCAGTGATAAAGTTTAAGTAAAACAGTATAATGTGGCTTCCCCACATTGTGTTGTCATGAGATCTGCCTCTACCATTGGCTCAGTTTTTCAAAGGATCTTGAGGTTGCCACATAACAAAGAAAATGTGTTCTGGGACAAATTTTTATGGAATTAACAAGAATTAAAAGCAACCTGCTGCCTGCTCTTTACACTGAGGGTAGTAATGCTATTTCCTTTTATTCCTTTAGGACTGTGTTTAATGTCGTCAACTGTGATGGTTTGAATGAGAAATGTGTTCCATAGGTTCATGCATTTGATTACTTGGTTTGTGATTGGCAACGCTGGGGAGGGGATGAAGCCCTTAGGTGGTGGAATCTTGGAGGAAGTACTGGCAATAGGCTTCGAGGCTCTCTGCTTTTGCTTTTTCCTCTTTGGGCTTCTTGTGTATGGATGAACATGTGATCAGCTAGCTTTCTGCCCTTACTGGTGCCATGCCTCCTCACAATCCTTCTAGAACCATAAGCCAAAATAACCCTTTCTTTCTTAGTTTCGATCACATGATAGTTTATCATTGCATTAGAAAGTAACTAATCTAGCAGTGTAACCACAATACTCCCTAGCACCAGGGATCCGTCCAGAACAGTGAACATGACCTTGCCCTTGGAAGCTGGTTCATTGGCATCAGTGTCCTGTGATTGTTTTGTCTCAGTGGCTTTTAAGAGCCAACACTTTTGACTGAACAGGCACTGAAGACATTACCTTGTCATATAATCAAGTTTTCTGTCCTCCTCCTCCACCTGTCCTTGTTTCTCCTCCATGTGGTTTGTGACTCTGGGTCTTTTGAATGCTCCAACCCCTTGGCTTTCACAGCCAGTGCTGTCAACTTCCTCCTGGTCACAGAATAAGTCTGTAATTGTCCCGACAGAGAAGCTGGCATGAGCACCATGAACAAGGTGGTAGGGGTGATATTAGTAGCTGAGGTTTCAATGCCAGCTTGACTTTTGCTGGCTTTCTAGCACCGTGTCTCTCATGTACGAACCACACATAGGAGCTGCTAAGTCACTATGCTCATGCTTTCTCTTTAAGGAATAGTGTTCTTAAGTTGAGGTATTGTGCACAGTACTTCTATAGCAGGTGGAGGGAGGAGACAGGGATGGGATTTCCAGAAGAGTCAGTTATACACCACTCTAAAGCAGAGCACAGCTCATGAACCTTGCCTGTGTGTAGCACATCCCTGTTCACAAGTCCTCAGACAAGGATCACACTGAGTAATGTTTATTCCAATTTACCAGACACTAGTGTGTAAATGCCCCGGTGTAGCTGGGGGAAAGCTTGTGCTGACAGCTCATCTGTGGGTCATCCTGAGTGCCGGGTGAGGGCCTCAGACATCTATCCATCCTACAAGATGCTTTCCTCATCCTCTGCTAATGAGGAGAGGCAGCTCGTTGGTGTTTCCACAAGGAGCCTCTAGGAGAAAGGTAGGCATCTTTCCAGGGAAGTTAGGAGCAGAGTTCACAAAACTCTATCGACAGATAGACTCAGCTTGATGTGGTATTCCCTCCATCAATGATATTTACTTGAATGTTTATGGAACACATTTAAAAAGAAAAATCCATGTATTAAGGTTAACTAGTGATTTTGTGGCCTATATTATGATACTGTTAGAGTGGAGTAAATGATTCATACAACCTGTATACACATATATACAAAAGCAGAGATATGCCCACTTAGAGATGCTCATACATGCATGCTACAGATGCACTTCATACCACATGCATGCATACAATCACATAGACATAGCAAAAGATGTGCATACATACAGCAATCATGCATGTGAACATCACATGCCTCACGAACATACAACACATATCATATATGCCCACACATACATTTTATGTGTTTTATGCTTGCATGCATAAAATCCGTTTATACTCGCAGACTAGTTTTTGAGTGCTTTGAAAGTAGGCTGCCCAAATCATAACAACTCACACCTAAATACTTCAATATTTGTCCTTTAAAGGAAAAAAAATTCCTATATATATTTTCCTACATAATATATGGATTACTTTAACCAAAAATATGCACATAAAATAAAAATCATGATCAATATTTATACCTCCCTACCTGTCCATCTGCCCTCCATAGCTAATTTAATAAGTAAATTACAACTAAGATACAAGCTGCTTGCCCCTTCAGTGTTCTCGGGATTCTTTTCCACTACTGTTGCCATTCTTCCATTCCACAGCTATTTCTTGAGCATTGTATTTAAAACCACTCTATTTAAATAAGTTGAGGCTCTGCCCTTAAGATTATCACTCTGTTATCAAGTAAATGAATAATGTAATATGGAATCTCTTAATGAAGATTTTGTAAATCATCTTGTAATTTAGAGAGTTTTAGGGATCGGAGCATTTGGGAGATGTGAGAGCAACAGGGAAGGCAAACACACAAACGCGTTGTTAGCCAAGATGATGTCGTCAGTCCTTTTATTAACTTCACCCTTTCCTTCCTTCCATTCTCCCTTCCTTCCTTCCATTCTTCCATCCTTCCTTCCATCCTTCCATCCTTCCATTCTCCCTTCCATCCTTCCATTCTCCCTTCCATCCTTCCATTCTCCCTTCCTTCCTTCCATTCTCCCTTCCTTCCTTCTTCCCTCTTCTCCTCTTCTTCCTCTCCTTCCTTCTTTTCCACCTCTATAACCACCTACTCTTTCCCCCTCCTTTTCTTTTATTCTTAATACTCTCTTCTCTCTCCCTCTCCCATTTCCTCCCTTCCCACATTCTTCCATCTTTCTTATCTCTTGTGGCCATCACCGCCATACCTTGCTTTGCTTTCCTTATTTTCCAACTCAGGTTTTAACCGTTCCGATCAACTGCAGTCTGCATCAACACATCAGTGTCAAACGGGATTCGGAAGACATCCCTCAAACGGGATTCGGAAGACATCCCTGCAGCCTGAGGTCCAGGGAACAACTGTGACTTCCTTTTCACAGCCAGAGTTCATGTCCACACTCGGCATTCAGGAGCTGTGCTTGTCTTCACAGGTAAAGTTAAACTGCTCGAACCTATCACATCTGAGGGCCTAAGGGGCACATCAGGGGCTTACTTGAAAACACTTCTGGGTTTCTTATAAAGTTTGTTTTGACTAAGAAACACATTTGCGTGTTTCAGATATAAAAAAAAATGCAAGTGATGAATGAATGAAGAAAAATAATGAGAAATTTCTCCCTGGATTCTGAATTATCTGCAGAAGCACACACAAACATTTCTACTGGCTTCTTGTCATCCCTAGATGCTTTATGCAAATATAAGCAAATGTACACATGTGTGCAGCCATAGCCTTACTTCTCTTCTACATCTTGCATTTTCCTTTGACAAAATGTCCTTGAAATCCTCCTGCAGCGGCTCACAGAGCACCACTTCATTTTTGACACAGCTGTGAAGTGAAGGCACTCTGATTGGAAAAGCTGAGCACACAGCACGGATATAAATCAGCGTGGCTCTGCCTCAGTCTTTTATGGTAAAGCCAGTGAGTCTTGGCTCTTCATGAATAGTAATGAGAGGGCCTGGGCTGTATGCAGCCATGGAGCTACATGAATCAGGCGCTGCTGTGTGGAGTGATAGTGCCCTTGTGACATGGTACCTTCCCACTATTCCAAACACAAAACTGATGTGAGAGGTGAGTGTGGAAGCTCCTCCCACTGTCAGGATGGCGAGCACTCTGAACGTTTCTTTATCCTAGGTCTCCTGAGTTCACACCTCCATTTATCATATATCCCTGGCCCTGCTGAGACTTTCAGCAGTTCCTGATGGATTCTGTCCAGTGGATACTCTCTCTCATCCCTATCTCTCAGCATGTAGCTCATCTGTAACCACTCCATGTTACACAGCTACCATCTGAACTCACAGTGGCGCCTTTGCTTAGGGCCCACATCCCTGATTCCCTAGCACTTGCCTAGATGATGGGGAAGCTGGGTACATGGCCAGAGTAGTCTTCTGGGAAGCTTCCACAGACATGCGTATTTTCCTGCTTTGGTACCACACTGCAACTGTCGCTTTAGATGCTCCACTTTTCTTTCCATAGTGTGGTTAGTTTTTGAATATATACATCAAATGACACCCCCACCCCAATTCAAGAGTTCACCAGCAGTAGCTCACCAGCACAGTTCTAGTTCCATTTTCCTGTCCAGTATCTGTATGCAGTGCTAGCTTGAAGACACCAAGCGAATGCATAGCATGCATTTGTGTGTAGGAGAGACATGGAATAAATCTATCTCAAGATGTTTTATTATAGAAGAGAAGCATCTATTTAATTTAGTTATAGGCAAACTCCTTTCTCTCCCTGTACAGCTATAAGAAGCAATGAGTTAAGAAGCTGAAGAAGTAGAGAGCCTGCAGTCAGTGGATCATCATGTGTGGATCTCGGGGGCCTGCACTGCGTAAGTGCTCAAGGCCAAACTTAGAAAGCGATGATGCTTCCAGGAGACTGCAGGGGAAGGGAACTGCAGAGAAGGTTGGGAGTAAGAAGCATGGCTCCTCTGACCTTTGACCCCTGGCTACAGACATCTATTACAAAGACAGTAAGAGGATCTGCATCCTACTATTCACATGAGTAATATTTACCAGTGGTCATCCTGACTGCTCCTCCTTGTGAGGAATTCATAGTAGCATCTGTCTCGCTGTAAAATCATCCATTCATTGCTGAGATCAACCACCCACATGCCATACAGAGCAAGGCACATACTAAGAGCTGGAACACAGATAAGCCCCGTCTTTCCCTGTAGGAGCTCCAAGCTCTGCACAGCTCTCCTTGGTCTGGGGAACACTGGAATAAGAGAAGCAAGACAGACTGTGGGGTCTGCTGTGGGCAACTCACTCCACAAGCAGGCTTCCCCTAAAGCTGCTCCTTTGTAAAAAGCTGTGGTGACCAGCTCCACCTCCTAACAGTCTTGTAAGAGCTCTGGGCACCAGGTGGTGGCTGACTCCAGGTGTTGATGGAGGAGGTTGGTTCTCCTCCAGCCGCCCTCATATCAAACACAAAGGCCAACACTGTACCACAGGCTGCGTTTCATGAATCAGCATCATGCATTCTAGACTTCTTCTCACTTGCTAACAATAAATGACAATTATCCTTTAGTGAAGCAGGAAGCTGATGCTCAAATTTTATGAGGCAAAGGCAGTACTTGTGCCCTGGTCTGACCTCTTGGGATACACTACCCTTCTGCCTTCAGCTACCCATCCTGCCCTGTGTCTAGAAGCCTCTTCTTCCTGCAATAGTGACATCAGTGTTCCCTGAAGGTTGTTCCCTCACTCAGGCACTGCATGGAGTTGTTAGAAAGTAATCTAGGATGTGCTGCATGCAGGGGAGTCACCTGCTGATCTGTTTCCACTAAAAAATCCGTGCTTCAAATTCGTATCCTCAATAAAGTGGCCTTTGAAAATAGTTCATCAGTATACTGTATAGAATGGTTCCAGAAATTAACCCCTTTAAGCTTGTGATACCAGAGAATTTGAAAAGAACTCTCTTTTGTGTCTAGTATTTTATTTTCTTTGTATCTTTCTGTTTTCCTATTACACAGTATTTGGGAAAACAGGCTGAGTGAATTGTGTTGTAGCAAGTCATGGGATACTGGCCTGCCCAGTAGCTCAGGCACTGTTCCAGGGACACTTGCCCAGGTGTTACTAGTTTTCTAGGCTTGTCCTCTTCTGGTGCTGTGTGTGGTCCCTGTAGCCATTCTCCTCCCTGGGTATCAGAGTCACAGAGCCTAGCTTCACTTGATGTGAGGGTTAATCCTCACTGTCCTGTAAGAAGATTTGGCATCACCTAGGAGACCCACCCCTAGGGCCTGTCTGTGAGGGTGTTTCCAGAGAGGTTTAACTGTGAAAGGAGGATATATCAGGGTTTCAACTTGAACAGGAGAGGGAGAAGGCCAGCTGAACACCTTCGATCTTTGCTTCCTGACTGCAGATAGAATATGACTTCCCCTCCATGCCTTCTCTCTTCATGTGTAGCCTGTGTTCCTCTGAACTGTGATAAAAATGAATGGCTCTCTTGCTTTTCTGTCAGTCATTTTCACAGCAGTGAGCAGTGCACCTGGGGGATCTCAAGGTGGTCGGCAGAGTGGTGTTGCCATGGAAATGCTAGAAACTCCTCTGTGAATTTTGTAGGCTTCCTGGGGCCTGCTTGATCACAACAGACTGTAGGATTTACAGCAGCAACCTGCTCAGGCTGGGCCCTGAATTGCATCCTTTAACAAGAGCAAGCTCCTGATGGGCATGCCCCGCAACACACCTTACTGTGGAGTCTGTAAGGGAGAGTAGCATGGGGCTCCCATCTCAGAAACCATCAGTATCACTAGCATTTCTGAGGTCCCATCCTTGCCATCCATAATCGTTTTACAAAGAGAGTTTTCTTGGGATCGGCCCTGTCTGATTGGTCTAGTATTGTCGGTGGCTCATTTTTGTATGATGGCAGTGACTCCTGGCCTCAGAGGCTCTGCAGTTATAGCCCCTAAAATGTTTACTCCTTGTTTCTGCTACTCTATTCTCCATCACTAGAGCAAACAGCTGCCAGGTCAACTCCATAAGAAAGGAGAGGTTTATTTTAGCTCACAGTCTGGAGGTGTCAGTCTGTGACTGATTGGCCCTTGACTTTGGCTCTATAATTTGGTGACATGCCTTGATGGAAGCAAATGGAAGAGAAAGTCTATAAACCACACAGTTTGAACAAGCTAGAGAAAGAGGATGGGCTTGAGTTTTTCTCTCCCAGTAAGGACTTATACCTGTAGTTACTGTAGAGTATGCAAACTACACATTTACACATACAGGTGAATGCCACCTCTGACACAGTTTCACAAAAGTAGAAATGGCACACGCACACAATCTCTGCACGTTTCAACACGCGTTTGCCTCAATGGACCTGTTTATATTGCACACTCCTTGTGACCCAGCTTATGAAAGGTCTACTTTCCTACTACACATGGGCCTTTGGGAGGCATTTAAGATCTGAGCCATAGCACTGGCCTGAATCAGCACAGAATGTCACCCTGAGCGGTGGCACAATTATCCCCAGATTGTGATCTAGTGCATGGCCATATAAGCACTGACATTATGTTTCTACATTGGAGGGGGGATTATTATACATCTAAGACCAGTCTAGACTACAGGAGTGGGAGACCCTTCTCAAACGACCAAGGCAACCAAATAAACAAAATTACCTTACCCCACAATTCCTAAAGTTGCAGTGTCACTGGCAGTGTCTTCTTCCCTTTCTGGAATTCCATATAGGACCTTCATCTTCAGTCACCACCAAAGTCAGCATAAGATGCAGCTCACAAGTACTGAGAACTGGATGGTATCACCAATGTGAAATACATGTACTTGTGCCTTTGACTATCCCTGTTTTCTGACTGAGTCTGGCTAGGAGCCCTCACACCCAGGACAGTCTGCTAACACTTGCTTAACTAATCACATAAGGTCATAGAGAAAGTCATGAGAACAAGGGCAGTAAGGTTAGAGGCTTTAAGAAGCAAGGATATTTTACCGTCTTTGAGCAAATTCAACTGACATATACACATATGCATATGTATACATATATCAAACATACATACATACACACATACATATATGCATATGCACATATACATACAAATACATATACAAAAGACACATATACATATATACATATAAATACATATACAAAAGACACATAGACACATACATGTAGACATATATACATATACATACATACATATATGTATGTATATCCACGTAAGGTATACCTTGCAGAATGAAAAGGATGCCCTGGTTGAGATCCTGTAGAAGGCCAAGTTCACCGGCACATACATGGATTGGTTTTTCAAAACTAGTTGCTACCTCTTCATTTTTGATGCTTTGTTTACCTTCCATGAGGTTCATATTAGATACTTTTAATTAAACTACATTGATAATCCTCATTCAAATGGAAACATTTATTCAATGTTAAAAATATCAATTCAATAAAGGCTCACTAAAACATTACTTTGCTAGAAAATAGTCAACTAAGCATTCTTATCACTAAAACTCAATGAGATATGGCAAAACCCGGAAGCTTGAAACCTAAAGTTCAGAAACGTAACTGAACGTATGAGTTAACACTAAACTTGAACAGGGTCTGTTGTTGTCTATGTATTTTTTTTAACTGCAAGGAAATGTACAATTAAGCCTAATGCCTTTCCCAAGCTGAACCAATGAACACACTGGGTTTCTTCAGGGGAAATGCGTAGGGCGTAGAAGGGAAAATAATGGGAACAACCGTGACCTATTAGTGCAGTTCACAAGGCTCTTAAAGACGGCAGCCCCACCAGGCTGTGGCATATGGGAGTCAATAGCAGCCTCTCATTTCCACAGACTGGGATGGAGTTCCATTACCAGACAGGCAAATGGGGTAGTTGGCAGACAAACAAATTACTATTGCTCTGTGAACCTGAACACTCAGACCAGAGTTTCCCACACGGAGAATCCTGAACAACTGACATTTCACCAGCCTTTCCCTTTCCCCAAGAGGGCTTCATGCACTCAGGAGGACAGAGCAGAGGCTTCGAAGTCAGGCCACTGCACACAGCCACAGGCTGAGCTCTGGCCTGTTCTGGGGTCTGGTTCACATTATGGTCACACACTGAATCTGACCCTCTAGACCAGAATTTGCGAACTCAAAATATGGCCTCTTCTGCTTCGAGTGTAGAACCTGTTTTCAGAACAGGTTATGATTTTAAAGGAAACACAGCCCCGATCTCTCACAATTGCAGCCTAATAGTGAGTCACAGCACCTACAGGGTGGTGTGCCCTATCATGTCACCCATGTCTAACCATTACCAAGAACAACAGAGCACTATCCATTAAACAGCAAATGCTCTGTAAATATGAAATGGCTGTGTTAGGAAAAGGGATGGTGTAATTTCTGCCCCCACAGGCTTTGAGGGGTGACCCACAGCATCAAATAGGAAAGGACTTGGTACCTGAGTTCACTCTCTGGGTCCTCTTTGGACCAGCACTGCTGCCTCCCACCACAGGACTTGAAGATGCTAGCTGGATGTTCTCACCAATTCCTCCTAGCGTTCTTTTCCTAAGGAACAATGAGGACACAGTTAGTGACCGGAGGCAAAGGCAGGCTGACCCATGCACTGACAATTAAACCAGAGCTGTGTTTAAAGACAGGCATCCACATGCTAAGTAGTTGTTGCCCAGAATTCTTGATTGATTTCATGGCTCAGTGTGTAAAAGGCACCCGCCATCAAACCTGATGACCATAGTTAGATGCCCAGGAGAGAACTGACTTCCACAGTTGTTATCTGACCTCCACATAAACATTGTGGCAACACCCCCACTACACGCCTGCCACACACACATAAGTAAGTAAACAAACAAAGAAACACATGTAAAAACAATTTACGGCTGGAGAGATGGCTCAGCGGTTAAGAGCACTGACTGCTCTTCCAGAGGTCCTGAGTTCAATTCCCAGTAACCACATGGTGGCTCACAACCATCTATCATGGGATCTGATGCCCTCATCTGGTGTCTGAAGACAGTGACAATGTACTCACATACATGAAATAAATAAATCTTAAAAAAAAAAATTTCAAATAATCCTTTAAAAAGAAAAAAACAATTTAGTTGCCGGCTGGTTGCGCCCCCCACAAACAAACAAATAAATAAATTCATGTAAAAAGCAATTTAGTTCCCAGGTAATGGTGGCCCACATCTTTAATCCGAGAACTCGTGAGGCAGAAGCAGTCAAATCCCTTAGTTTAAGACTAGCCTGGGCTACAGAGTGAGTTCCAGGCCATCCTGGACTACACAGAGAAACTCTGTCTCCAAAAACCAAAACCAAACCAAATCAAACCAAACAAACACATAAACAAAAATTTAGTTAGTTCACTTTGAAATCTGAGTTAATTGCCAATTTTAAACGCATGCCCTGTTTGAGGTGAAACCTAAGTGCATATAATAATACTTAGATGGACCAACTCCAGGCAGCCTACACAATTATTATCTTCCTCACTGCTTTAATGAAATGAGGAAGCCATGCAGTAGGTGAGAAATATCTTTTATGTTAATTTCTTAGAAACTGGGTTCTTTTGCTCATACAGAATACAGTTTGGCAATGCCCAGGAGACTTCTACATGTCATCCTGCTTTATCTTTAACATAACAAACAAAAGAAATTATCTTCATGAATAGAAATTTAGAATATATTTTATTAACTTTATGCAATATTGCCGTGGTTCTGATTTTTAAATACCTAAATTATTTCTAAGGGTACTATCAAAGAAAGAATGCGTTTTAAAACAAATGAGAGAAAGCTAGAGAGATGGAGAGAGCTAGAGAACTAGGTGCCTGGCTGTTGAAGCCATTGTTTCTGATGCTAAGCTTCAGTTCAGAGGCCTCATTAAATCCAGTCTATAGCAATAACAGCCGAGGTGTTAATGGGCGGCAGTGAAGTGTGGCAGGGAATGAAGAGACCCTCAGGGCTCTCCAGTTTACATCAGCCACACACAGCAGAGTTACCATAAATCCTCTAAAAGACACTACGCTCCACTTCTCACAGGCTACCTGGAGATAAGTCAGCATTCAGAGTGCTCAGCCAGGGGACAGAGAGGCCAGTGCCCGCCTCCTACATAATACACATGATCTGCAAAGCACAGTTAGAGCAGATTCTCCTGCTTTCCCTTGTGAGAGCACAGTAAACCAACATACCCATACACCATTAACACACACACACACACACACACACACACACACACACACACACCCGCACACTCAAATGCATATATTCTTGAGTCTGGACACACATGTGCACAATTCACACACATGTGCACAATTCACACACCTGTGCACATGCATGCTCACATATGCAAACATATACACACATGCACATTCATTCCCACATGTGCATGCACTCACCATGCATCACACATGTATTCACCCACATATACAGTCCTACACACACACACACACACACACACACACACACACACACACACAGAGACATGCATTACAGAAGCACACAATGCTTTCGTTTCCTCAACAATGGCTGCTCCTTTATCTACAGTTACATTTGCACCTGTAACTTTTACATGACAGTGGCAAATGTCATAACTGCTGTCAGTCAGTCCTCCCTTCTAGGAGCCCCCTACTTCGGGCTTCCTCAGGGTTAATACCTTCTCTGCAGCTCAGAATCCAGAGCCCCAGTCTTGCAGGACAAGAGGAGTCAGAGTGCAGAACCTTGTCAGCTCTCAGCCGCTGAAGGGATATCTCTGTAATCTGGCTTTTCTTAACATCTGTGAAGCTGGTTCCTGCTCTCCAGGTCAGATTATGGGGAAGCAATGAGCATGCAAAGTTGAGGTCCCTGAGTTTTAAATGGTAACACTGTTCTTTCTGGGGCCGTATGGGGTCACAGGGCTGGGCTGAGTCAGCAGTGGAAGGAAGTCTTCTGAACAACAGACCCACTGGTGTTCACCTCTCTACCTAGCAGTCATGATGCTGGGATAAATTTAAAATTGATCCTTCCTTAGCACCTGTTAGGTAGGGTTACTGTTGCTGCAATGAAACACCATAACCAAAGCAACCTGGGGAAGAGAGGATTTATTAAGCTCATTTCATATCACTGTTCATCATCAAAGGAAGTCAGAACAGAAACTCAAGCAGGTCAGGAGCCTGAGGCAGGAGCTGCTGCAGAGGCCATAGGTGTGGTGCTACTTACTGGCTTTCTCCTCATGGCTCGCTTTCTTACAGAGCCTAGGATCACCTGTCCAGAAATAGCACAACCCGTGATGAGCTGGGCCCTTCTCCATAAATCACTAATTAAGGAAATCTCTACAAGCTTGCCTATAGCGAGATCTTATGGAGGCATTTTCTCAGTTGAAGCTCTCTGCACCCCGATGCTTGTAACATGTTGACATAAAACTACCCCGACAACACTCAGACCTTTTCAAAGAATTTCCAATGCCCCGTGATGTACTCGGCACAAATGGCTTTTCTGTAGGAAGCCGTGTGGCTGATTCCAGGCATTTCTTTTTCGGCTTGGGCACATCTGATGCTCTGAGCATTGGTTGATGGCTTTAGGAAAGGCTCTGGAACACTTTCTGCCTCACAGTGCTTCTGATGATAGGGATGATAAGGCCCTTCCAGTTTTAGGCCTGTGAGGTGTCTCCTGCGTGGTCTGAGCTCCTGGGGCCAGCACCTGACTTGGTGCACCTTCAGCCCTGCAGGCCTGACTTGCCTGAGGCTTCTTAGGACACAAATGCCTTTTGTATAAGAGGCTTCAGCTGTGAGGAACTGTGTGTAGGCTACCATCACAGCTTTACTTCCACTCCAGTGGAAATGATTTTTAGCTTTTGTAGTTTTTTTTTTTCTTGATTGTAGGAGCCAGAAGTATCAAAGACAACACAAAACCTCCCCACAGAACAAAAACATAGAGGCTCATTGAGATTGAACCAAAAATTAGGGAGCCTGCATGGGCCTAACCTAGGCCTCCCACATATATGTTACAGTTATGTAGCTTGGTGTTTTGGTGGGAATCCTAGTGGAGGGATTATGGGCTGTTTCTGACTCTTTTGCCTGCTTTTTGGACCCTTGTCCTTCTGTTGGGCTGTCTCATGCAGTCGATATGAGGGGAGGTGCTGAGTCTTGCTGTAACTTAATATGCTACATTTGGTTGCTATCCCCAGGAGGCCTTCCCTTTTCTGGGGCTAAATGGAGGGGGAGTGTGTGGGAAGGGAGCTGGGGGAAGGACTGGGAGGAGGGAAGGAGGAGAGGCTGTGGTCAGGATGTAATATATGAAAGAATAAATTAATAAGAATTTTTTCCTTTTTCAGAGTTCCACATGAGCCTAGGCTAAAACACGGGGGACATGTTTTGACAGTACATCTTCCTCAGGCTTGCAACGCTGAACAATAAGACTCAGACGACTGCCTGCCAGTCCTCGAGAAGCAGAGGGAAGAGTAGATGCCTCGGTGGGCTGAGCTGGAGTTAATAATGAGACCTCATGAGACACAGCCCAAGGACTCTGTCCTGAGCATGCCTTGCTTTCCTAGACTGGTGTCCCAGCACCATCTGGACCTAAAAGGCAATTTCCAACAGGACTTCCTTCTAGTTTAGTGGTCACGTCTGGAGTCCAGATGGTGGTGAGGAAGCAGTGCATCCCAGCAATCCCAGCTGCCTGTGGGAATGAACATCCCTATGACTTGCATACACATCTCTGCCTCCTCTCCCTGAGTTTCTACTGATTTCTATCAGTAGACCACATTCCAGGCCACAAGGAAGGACCTGTGCTAATAATTTACGGGAACCCTCTGGTTCACCGTCTTCCCTGCAGGAGTTGCGTTGTGTTTCCCCTCATGCCAAGTTAGCCATATGTTAGGAGCCCCACTCCCATGCTTACGTACGTGCACTCTGTTTTAGAACAGCTTGTGAGATGATAATTCAATTTTCTTACATCTATGAAATTCAAAGTATGTCCACTTCCAGATTTCCAAAAGGGAAAGGAAGGAACCTTTACAGAAAATAAAAACTATAATAAGCCAGGAAGGCACATTTCAACAGAGTCTGTGATGATGTCTTAAGGAGAGGCAACAGGACATCAGAAATGGAGGGTGGGTGGTAGCAAAACTTTTCTTCCAATGTGTTTAAATGCCAAGCACCTTTGTGTATGTGATTAGAGTCCAAATCAATTGCAGATTTGGTCACAGAGTCCAATATTTTGTGCACTGGTGTGCATCTGGGCGGTTCCGAGAGTCCAGATCTCCTTGTCATGTGCAGATTTTCCTATCGCATTGCCTGAGTTTCATTCTCGGTACAAAATACCAAATAAAAGCAACTCAGGGGTGGAAAAGGTCTAGTTTAGCTCACACTGCCATGCTGGAGAGCATCATAGCAAGGAACTCACAGTGGCGGGGGCCTGAAGTCACATCCACGGCTGAGAGTAGATAGAGAGAGTGACCTCAACATGCTTGTCTGTCCTCACTTCACTTTGTCTTGGTTCAGTTCAGGACTCAATCCATTGTTAGAACATGGTCCAGGGTCCAGGAATTCAGTTGTGTGAGGGCAATTCCGAGTGCTTGTAAGAACATTCCAAAAAACGAAAAGAAAAAAATCCCAAAACAAAAACAAACAAAAGACAAGAGTCTTGTGACCTCAGTTTCTTTAAAACAGAATTACTCTTGGAACCTGTTTGCAAGCTTCTCCCAGGTGGATCGGATGAGAGCAAGTTTACTTCAGATTATTCATTATTGCTTGCTATTTTTATTCAATTAAATGTTTAAACTATCCTTTATATGCCTCTATGGAAAAACATGTTTTGCCACATGTGGCTTTTTCTTGTGATTATATACAGTTTGAACTCATAAGAACTCGTGTGAATGCTCTTAACCCTTCAAGTATAAATTATCTGGGGCTCTGAGTAACATTGGCTATTGCATGAGACTTCAGTCTGCCTCCTTTATCAGCTCTCTCCTCCCTAGTCCCATAAGCAATACTGGTGATAGTACATGAAATGGTGCTTCCCCGCATTCCAGGGAGGTCTTTCTAACTCAGTTAATCCAACTAAGAAAATCTCTCAGAGACATGCCACAGGACAACCTAATCTACACCATCTCTTACCTGGGTTTCCTTCAAAGGCAATTCTAGATTGTGTCAAGTTGACCAAGCTTAGCATATCACAAGAATCTCCCTAGACCTTGGGTAGGATTGGCGCTGATAATGAAATCGTGATTGACTGAGGGACCCTGGTTCCAATGGATAACATAAAGGAGACCTTTACACATATGGAGGTATCGATAGATAAAGACATCCCGTGTATAATAAACTTAAATGTGTCCCTCAGTTCAGATCTGTATTCACAGTCTCCATCATATGGTAATCTCACTGTTGATGCAGAAAAGGCCTCCTGAACCCACAGTGGTGTGGCCAGAGCCACCAGGATCCTAACTCAGTGCCTAGGATGGGATATCAAGGGCTTTATCCTGACGGTTAGCTATGGTAGAGGCAAGGCAAGTGAACTCCCAAGCAGGTTTAAGTGGATCTACATGGAACACCCTTGTCAGGAATTTGGCAGCATGTGTGCTAATTTTGAATATGCATATGCTGATTTAACAATTTTAGCTCCTGGTGTCTACCAAATATGTTTTAGTCACACGTGTGCATAAATGCATGTTAAAAATTGTCATTACAGTATTGCATATAATCAAAAATCTTGAGCGAAGTGAACCAATTCAATGATTCTAGCTAAAACATGAATCTAAAATCAATCCCTGTGTCCAACAAACAAGACGACAAAACTAATGCCGTAAGGGACACTGTTGAGGCACAGGACACAAGCCAAAGCACAGCGCTATACCTCGTGCTTCTGTGAGTAAAATACACAGGCACAGAGTGCCAAGGAGGGCGCACACAGAACCATTGGCCAACAGAAGTCCCACTCAGAAAGACAAGCGAGATTATGGGGATGGGAGAGCATGCCTACTTTTCTCTGTCGATACTGATACTCTGTTTAAAACTTGATTATGAAAGCAAATTCATGCGCATTTATGTAACAGACCAAAATAACAATATCATATCCATTACTAGTTTCAAAGATATGCATTTTAATGCTGTAAAGAATGATAGATGAACTTAGGTTAAAAATGTATACTTCCAAAGTTATGATAATTGTATGACATTTAAGCCATTCATTGGCACAAGGTATAGTTTAAGATTGGTGCTAGGGTCTATTGTTATACGCACACCAGGGAACATCACACCAAGGAAATTACAGTGAGTCTCTACTAGAGCATTGTGGCATATTCTTCCAGATTAAACAAAACAGGCAATTAAAAACATCGATAATTAAAGCTAAGAATAATCAGTTCTGGGGAACATCCCTATTTTCTTTAATGGATGCTGCAGCAATGGAAAGACACTTGGCTGTCCATGTTCTCATGCAGACCATCCATGAAGAGTAAGGACACGCTTAAGAACATAACTCTTCATGCAGAGTTTGAAAGGTAAAGATAATAATAGCCAAAGAGGACTGTCCTAGGTTTTGTTCATCCCATCTCATGGTGTCTGGTTGTGTAAGTATAGAGGGAATAAATCTTTATACACAGACTGCTGATCACTGCACCAGCATTTGACCCTGGAAATGGTCCATCCATCCGTTAACCTTTCTAATTGCTAGTGCCCTTTGCCAATTGACAGACCAAATGGTTGTTCTTCTCCCTGAATCTGCAGCTTCACAAGAAGTAAATACCAAAGAAATCACAAACCAGAAGACACTAACATTGTTTGCCTTCTTTTCTTTCATGGAAGTCCTTTGTTTCCACCACGATGTCCCCTTTCGCTGAGCTCTTGTCACTTCCATACCTGTTCCTTAACTGTCTCCTATTCTTCCATACTCTTAGAAAAATTCCTCGTGGTATGTCACATGCTCACCATCTATATACATGGTTGCAATACTGTCATCACATTATAATTCTTATACCTGGATCATAATTTAAAATTTAAAGTGACTTTGTTCACAAACTTGTGGATTTAATCTTGCCAATTACATGGGTGAGGAAACTGAGCCCATAACACAGAAGACAGGCAAGATAGAAACAGAGCTTGGGAAGAAAGCATGCTCACTCTGATCTTGAGGTCTCCTAAAGCTTGGTTATACACCCACTTTGTAGGTTACATTGCCTTCTTGGTTCCCCTTGGAGGAGAATAGATTTTCCTTGGATATCTTATGTATTTAGGTTTCAAATGTTATCCACTTTTCCCCTCCCATACTCCTTCCCCCCCTCCCCCCACTTCTATGAGGATGTTCACACTCCCACACACCCACCCACCCTAACCTCAACACCCTGGCATTACTCTCCATTAGGGAAACGAACCTTCGTAGGACCAATAGATTTTTATGTCTGGGCTTCCCACTCCCTAAACCCTGCCATTATTCTATGTGAACTTCAAAAAGTTGTCAGCCTTTATATCACATCTCAACATTTCTTTAATTGAATATTTTTAAGATTAGTGTCCAATTTCAGCAAGACAGCCATCTTCTGGTCAGTCCCTCATACACTCTGAGCTATGTGTGCAGATGGGTTCCAGCTTCCTTCTCACTCCCCACTTTTGCTGTCACTACCCAAAATACTGAGCTTCTGGGAGACAAAGATCACCAGGAACCAGAAGAATTGTGTTAAAAACATCAATTAGAAAGCAGTAAAATAGACTGTGAATTTTTTTATGGCATCCAGCATAGCACTTAGGACACATATACACTTGTAAATATTTACTAATCAATTGGAAAAAATACAAATATCTAACTGCCATTACCACAGACGAAGATGGAGCCGAGCACTATCTGAATCAGCTGCAATATCCTAGTTGTGAGTGTATGTGTTAGAAAATACCTCAGGTATACAAAGTGTGCATGGGTATGGGGTGGGTAGGTACACAGGGTCATGCTCAACTCTTGTTACTGAGATATAGCAATATCCAGGATGGTGTTATTAATTACTCACCTGATTCCAACATTTCTGCAGAGTTGCTGGATAGGCAAGTCATTTGCAATGGTAAAATTGCTTAAAATCTAGATAAATTGTCTTTTGTGGGTTGTGATTGCAGAGTGTGACTTAGGCAAGCTGTTAATTCAACTTAAAGGAATGCTGCACGTGAGTAGAAACAATGAGGGCATGAGTGCATGTGTGACACTTGCTGTAGACATGCCCTGCTGTGCGGAGTCAGAGCCTGGGGCCAGGCAGGACTTACAGCTACAGCCACTGCTCTTACAAACAAGCTGCAGAAGGGTATACATGGGACAATGAGATTCCTCTGCACAGCTATGCCTGCTCCTCCAGCTCACTCCTTCCCCTGTGACAAAGAACTTTCAAAGATGGAGTTTCCACGTTAACTCCTTTATCCAATCCTCAAAATAAACTTGAGCACAGAGCAAGGAAATTTCAACTAGCTCTGTCTTGTAGAGAAGCTGGTTTCCAGGAAGGTGATCTGTCTGAGATTACAAAGCTAGTGCAAACTGGAAGCTTCCTAGCAGAGCGTGGCCATGTTTCCTCCCTACCATTGGCTCCGGGATTGTGTGCAAGTTTTGGGACAAGAATTCACTGTGCCCCAAGGCTTAGCTCTACTTATCCTCTGGGAACCCTGGCCAAAGAGAAGTAATTTCCCTCCCGTAGGATCAGCCTTGAGGAACTTGGGGAAGGGAAGATTTTCAAAATGTTAAACCAGTATATGTTAACTCTTCAAACCAAACACCAGAAGTGATTCCTTTCAGTATTGCTTTAAAGAATTTAAAGTATAATCAGTCCTGGAAGAACTAGAATGTAGAGTCATTACAAGGAGGATAGTTAAAATTTTGTGGAGTAGTTGTTGACTCATTCCTTCCCCCCTCCCTCCTTCCCTCCCTCCCTGCCTCCCTCTCTCCATTTGTACTTCCCAAATTCTTTTTATAAGCAAGGAAACCGGAGATATCACTCAGTGGATTCAGGAAGAGCTAGAAACAGGAATCTAAGAGGCATAACTACTTTCTATTTGGCTATTCCCTTCGGTTCTCTGGGAAGGAGTTGTATTTGGGTAACTACTGGCTCCCTAACAAAGCATAATGGACCAGCAAAGAAGTCACCTACACTGACCTGCCTGAGAAAATCACAGGACATAGGATAAAGAATGCACAGCCTGGCCCCATGTAGGCTCAACTCTAACTGAGGAGAGAATAAGGGAGGTTAGTTAGAAATACCTTGGCAGAGCCAAGCTTAATGTCATGCTCACTCAGAGGTGAACAGATTCTCCCTGGATTTGCCAAGGTTTGCAGGTAAGCAGGAGATAGAACTTTGAGGGGGTCACACCATCAGCAAATATCTTAAGTAAGATAGGAAGGTATTAAGGAAGCCATGAGTAACTTGGTGTACTGGACAATAAGCCTAAGGGAACGTGCATTTTATTCTTGGAGGCAGAGGCTTGGTCCAGGGTAGGGAGGGCCGAAAGGAAAAAGCCTTGAATAGTGTGAATAGTGGATCTACAGAGAGGGCTCAATGGGCAAGGTGCCGTGTAGGCATGAGGACCAGAGCTTGATCCCTGGAACCCTTGTGAAAAGGTCAGGCTCTGGTAGCATGTCTTTATAGCCTCTGTGGGGTAGAGATGGAGTGACCCCGGCAGCTCACAGAACATTTGGGACTAATAGGCCAAATAAGAGACTGTCTCAAAGTACAAGGCAGAATAACGCCCAAGGCTAGCTCCTGGTCTCCACATACACGAGTGTGTGCATGCATTGCTCCCTGTACATACACACGTCCCCACCTCTACCCTCTAATGTAAACCACAAAGAGCAAGAGACTGAGTACAACTTTCTTTCCATGTGAATTCATCAAGTATTCTAGCCCCAAGGATGCATGCTTGCTTGCATTCTTGCAATGCTAGATATAACTCGGATAAACTGCACCATATGTAGACAAGCCATTCTCCAGGCTGGTACCCAACTGTGAGGTAGATTGAACCCACTCTTCATGACAACCCTCATTCCTCATTAGTGAATACAGAGCTCGGTCACATTACTCATCATCTCTGCTAGACAGGATTGTGAGCACATCCTTCCAGAAAGGCCGGACCCTGGCAGACAGGATCTGCAGTTATGACCCAGTGAATCCCAATTTGTCAGCCTAAGTTTTTAGACCACAGGCGCATCAAGGCCCCATGCAATCCCCTTTAGCCTACAAAATGAAGATCCCTGGGTTATTTCCTGCCTTCGCAACATGTTCATTTTTCACACTATTTTTGCAAAGCATCACAGAATTAAAAAAAAAAACACTCTATATTTACAAGCTTGCTATGAAGTGATCTGATAAACAAGCTCTTAAATTTGAATTCTAAAATGTTGCCAGATTATAAATTAACATCGATGTCAATAGCAAGTGCCATTTCATAACAAGTTCTGATCTTCACTCTGCTCTATGTAACGTTCAATATGCAAAACCAACCTACAGCACTACTGTTTCTACCAAGCCGACTTACAAAACCTGGCCATTATAGCTGTGGGCGTCTTGGGTGGTTAGACTGTTTAGTTAAAATAATTAGAAATTGTTCTTGAGGGAGGCAGAAGAAGCAAGCACTTAAAAAATAATTTCCTTCATTGTTCAGTCAATGTAGATAAATATAATACAAAGATAAACAAAACATAAGCCCACAAAATTTGCCAACCTCTGTAAGTTTACTGGCCAAGCCTAGAAAATGCACATCATCATGAGACCTTGGGCTACCAAGCTCTTCAGAGAGGTAAAGGTACTCACTTGAGGCCTCCTATCTCAGGTCTGCCATAGATTTAACACCACTGCTAGTGGTGCTACAGGCCAATTACATGCTATTCAGTGTCTTGGGGACACAAAGAAGGGAGGAATGAGTTTTGAGAAGTGGCTGAGTAAACGCTCCTCCAGGTCATTCTAAGAGAAGTTTCTCTGAACAGAACCGGGGACACAGCCTCCCAGCAACTTCCTCTCCATGAGTGTATGCTCCAGGAATGTGTGCCCCATACCCTGGGCTTGGTGTGAAGACAGACACATGCTTCCCTGAAGTCACGCTGGCCTGTGAATGGTCTGACCTGTACTGTCATATACTTACTGTTACATTCATGCAAATTTTAAAAGTCAATAAAATGCAGATGTTTTGAGAAAACTTACATGAAAATATGGAGATAATAATAAAGAGTTAGTGATTGTTCTCTGGCATAACTTAAATTTCCTTTCCTCCAGTTTTGTTTTTGTTCCCTTGAGACATCCCAGAATAACCTCTAACTTACTACATAGCCATGGAGGACATTAAATTCCTGATTCTTCTACCCCCACCTCCATTCCAAGTTCTGGGATTATAGGCATCCACCGTAACGGATGGTTTAAATTTTCTTTTTATGGCAGAAGTGTTAAGAACAAAAGCAGATAAGGAATGTACCCAAGGCCTCAGGATGGACCAACCCTCACTTCTGCACCACAGTCCTTCCCAGTGAGTATCCTGTCCAGCAGATGAATGGAATGTCAGATAAACACAAACTCGGCCTCCAGGAAAGGCGGTTTGGTTGTTTTCCTCTGTGAGTGTAAAAGAGTGTGAATTGACCTTCTCTGAGCAACTGTGATGTTTATGTGAGGAGGAGAAGCCTACCCTGAGACAAATGCTAGCAGTGTGGGAGGGCTCATGTGGTGTCCTCTAGAAGCTGATCGACTTTTGGCTATTCCTTTTGATGTGTGTTCTTGGACATATACTCCAGATATGGGCATCTCCTGTCAAGTCCAAATACCAAAGGCACATACACCAGCTGAATAGTCAGAGTTCTCTAGCATAACAGAACTGATAGAATGAATACATATATACATATTAAACATATATATACTAAATCCACCAATCTATATATACATATATTAAAGAGGGCTTTATTAGATGGTTTACAGGTGTCTTGGGGCTAATCAAGCAATGGCTGTCTCTCACTGGGAAGTAGAAGGATGTAGTTGGTCCTTCCACTAGACTGGATGTCTTAGCCTGTCTTTGGTCTGTGTTCCAGTTCCAAAGAAATAGGTTCTAATAGCAGTAAAAGAATAATTCATCAGCGAAATAGATGAACTTGCCAGTGAGAGTGAGGGCAAGTAGGCAAAGAGCAAAAGCTTTCTTCTTTTATGCCACTGACGTTGGCTTCCTCCAGAAGGTGTGGCCCAGATTTAGGGTGGGTCTTCTGAACTCAAATGATCAGGATTTAGCAGGAGTGTTCTTACCTCAGATGATCCAGTCAAGAAAAATTCCCCAGAGGTGTGCCCAGCTGCACAAGTTTTACTTGATTTCAAATGTAGTCAGGTTGACAACCAAGATTAGCCATCAGACCAGCTTCAAGAGGCTGGCAGGTTATGTACTATGGATAGCTACAGATGTTTTCTCTGTCGTTGAGTTCAGTCTTTATGAATAAAGAGAATCGATGAACACAGCTGCAAGCTGCATATACAATCTAGCAATGCCCACTCCAGAGGAAGCAAGGTGTACCAGGACAGCTCAAAGGAGTGCATTTTACCTAAGTGTTTTCTGATCCCCTTCTTGAGGCATTGCTAGAGGAATGTGTGTGTGTGTGTGTGTGTGTGTGTGTGTGTGTGTGTGTGTGTGTGTCCCCCAGAGATCGATATCTGGTGTCTTCCTCACTCATGCCTCACTATCTTTTTTGAGGCAAGTTCTCTCGCTGAACCTGATTCCTCTAGGCTAGCTGGCCCAAGAACCCCATGGATTCTCTTGTACTTGTCTCCTGAGCACTGGGGTTACAGGCGTGAGCTGCCATACTGACGTTTTCACATGAATGCTAAGGATCTGAGCTGGAGTCCCTGTGGCTCCATGGCAGACACTTCAAAATGGAGGCACTGCCCCAGCCTCGTTTATTTATTTTTATTTTGTGTAAATGAGTGGTGAACTTGTGATTCTCTATGTGTATATCTGGTACCTGTGGAGGCCACAAAAGGGTATCAGATCCCCAGAAACTAGAGTAATTGTGAGCTGCCACATGGGTGCTAGGGACAGAATCCAGGAACCGTGCAAGAGCAGCAAATACTCCTAACTGTTGAGCCATCTCTGCAGCCCTAAAGGACTTTCAAAGGCGTGACTCACAGACCTTATGAACTTTAGCGACAGTGTCTGTGCTCAGTCTATCTTTTTGGACGGTAGGCGGAAGGTGAGGCAGGCTGCAGCCAGGTAAAGCTAATGTCAGAGAACACTGGTGTTCGTCCAGGCTTCACTTCCACTTAGGCGTTCCCTAAATCTACCCTTGACGAGTTTCACCAGGCACAGCTCCATCAGTTCCCCCTGGAGCTGCACAGACTGTACCTCCTAGAAATGTCATCTGCTGGGACTGCAATTACGGTCCTCCAGCAATCACAGGCACAATGCAGGATGGGTGGAATTCAGGTGAGCGAGAGAACCCGCAATCAAGCCAGGGAAGAGAGAACAAAGCCATTTTCTTTCATTTGCCGTCAACACAACCATCAGGCCTTAATTACAAGGCAAGTGTGGGGCTGGCGTTGAAAGGCTTATTATTATACAGTTCAGCTCCAAATCAGTTCTGCATTGATGAGCGGCACCCAGAGGAAGGCAGTGCAGCCCCAGTGAAAAAGAGCAGGCCCCAAACGTGGCGATGAGTGGCAGGGAGCATGCTCTGGGGAATTAAAAATAATTCTGCAAGGAGGGGAGGGTGGTATACCTTAGAGCCAGCTAAAAATACACTGTGAAAGTCCTACATCCTTGTTTGCTGCATTCATCATCAAACTCAACACAGACAGACTCACCGTGGCCAGAGCTGCTCCACACAGTATCGACAGCTCATCTTGAACCCAGCCTTCTGTTCCAGCATCCCCAAAGATACTCGACATTTGAACGTGCAGACTATGCACTTGGCGTCTGTGTGGGCATGCATGTGCCTCTTCCTGTTGTGTCTCTGTGTATGTGCAGATGCCCATGGCATGTGTACATATTTATGTCAGGGCTGGGATCAAACTGTACAGCTGTTCCTCAGCCACCATTCTTATTGTTTTGAAGCAAAGTTTCTCATTGGCCTGGGACTCATGATACAGGTCAGGCAGGGTGGAATCCACCTGTCTCTGCCTCTCTAGAACTGGCATTCCAAGCATGTCCCTCCACATGTGACCTATGTACGTATACATGCATGCATTCATGTGTGTATATATGCATTGTTGTGAAACCTGAGGGATTGAACTCAAGTCCTCATACTTTACTTGTGAGATATTCACTGAGTTATCATCCCAATCCTATTTCTAATTCTTTTTGAAAGAACTGAGGGTATACTTAAAAAAAAAAAACCCTGTAGGTTCTTCCTCGTGTATGTAGGTATACATTATTTATAATTTGTTTATACTAAATAAACAGTGTACACAGTACATTTGCTTGTTTCCACATCGAAACATTAAATTTGAGTTTGAAATATCCTTTAGAGAACTAATCTGATCACGTTTACATGAAACCCTAACCATCTTTGAACATAGCCTGTTTAAAAAAAAAAAAAAAAAAAAAAAACAGGGCTTGGATTAGCTCAGGGAGCTTGGCTAGCATGCTCAAGACCAAGTTCATGCTTCAGTACTACACACAAACAAAGTGTTTTCTGCTAGGAATTACACATGTAAATGCTTCCTTTATATATCAAACACCAGTATTTATGCTTGAACTAAGCCCCACAGATACTTAGTCTTCATGTACTGATGAACTCTTGATGGAAGCCAAGTTCACAACTGACTTGTTTACAGCTCTGGATGTGAACTCTGTTGTGGCCCTGGAGGTAGTGTTTAAGGTACTGTCAGTGGAGTGGGGAGCGACACTGTCCCCTCTGGGATTGTCTCTGAGTGGGTGTGGTTTTATGGCACAGATTTGTCCTCAGGCGGATGGGTGTCACACAGTGTTTACTGGACTGAGATACCACTGGGACCTTACCAGACATCACCAGGTCGAATAATCACTTCACCTACTTAAGTGGCCTAGAAAATCATCCCTGGTCGGCATGCTGGACCAGACCTACTGAGAGCCATACACCATATTGACAACCAGAGGGCAGTCCAGACCTCAGAGGAAGCCTGCATTCTTTGTAGTCTTTCCCTGTCCTGTGTTTTCCTGGTCTTTTGTGGTCCCTTAATGGGATCTGTCTCACAGATGATAATGTTCTCTGAGCCTGGTACTTATTTATGGATGAAAGGATTCAGGGACACTGGGAAAAGTGGCCGCTTTCGTTCCTACAGGCTGGTTAGATGCAGGGGTAGAGCTGTATATGGTGTGAGTTTTCAAAGGTCCTACCATGTATAAACATTTGGAAACTGTGTGCCTGGGAAACCCTTGCTCCTCTGTCGCAATTTTCTCCACCTCAGCTCCTAAATGCTAGGATTATAGACAGATCCTACCATGCCTGACCTATCTGTATCATTTACACCTGACTGCAGGGTACTGTTCATAAGCCAAGACTCGGGCTCATTGTCCCCAAGCCTTCTGGAAAGCAGTTTGCAAGCTGCTTTTCCTAGAGCATCCCTGCTTTCTGTGTATGCTCCGCTAGGCGAGAAGATGACCTTGGCAAAGCCAGTTTGCACAGAGCTGCCACTAATCTTCTACTTAGAGCTTCAACAATTTCCTCTGGCCCCATGGAGCGTCTGTGACCTTGCTCCTACCAAGACTGCGGATGGCTCTGGACGTTCCTCTCCCTCTCCTGATGCAGGAACAGAGTCTCCTAGAGAAGTTCTTGCAGTTGACTCCAGGCCTTCAGACAGCCTTGCACCTTTGTGGGGTGGCCAAGGTCTTCCCTTGCCCAACAGCGTGATCTTCAGATGCGTCAGGTAAAACCACTTTTGTAGTGTGGTGAGGAAGAGCAGGATAATGCAGCACAAAACATGAAACACTGCCTTTCCCTGATAACTATAGAAAACATGGCTATTTTCCATAAATATATATTGCTCCTATTAACATGTAATGGGTTTTTAATTATTTTTAGTGAATAAGTAAACAAATAATACTCAATAATATCTCCATTTAAATTTTCAAGTGAAGTTACACCCATTATAAATGAAGATGCTGAAGACCATGAATGGGTCTGGTATCTGAATCTCTTCCTAGCATAACCCTAGGGCCATTTGTAGATCCCACACACAAACACACACTAAGCAAGCACTCTTTTGTGAAGGCCTCAGGGCCGCTTGAACAGGCTGCTGCCTCTGACAGTGCCAGCCCATCCACAACTAAAAAGAGTATTCCTCTGTGCTCTTAGATTTGATGGTAGTCTCTGTATCTGTGGTTTTTCTTTATTCATAGTATCAGTTTTTAATTTTCAAATATTTCTCTAACGCCACCCCATTTTTCTCACCATGAGAAAGTTCTTTGAAATTCAGAACTCATCTCCCTTAGTCCCTGTGGCATCTCCACAGGACCTGACACACAGGAAGCAGTCATTGTCTGACAGTAAATAGGAAGATGAACGGATGATTAAAGAGCGATCATATCTCAGAACAGGCCTTTCTGCACATCCTTGGTGCTACCTTTTCCATAGTCACATGGAAGGCAGGTTGCTTTGTCAATGTGGTGCCTGGACGGTGAACATGGTCACCATGGACACTTTCAGAAACTGGAGTAGACGGGAGTTCAGGGAAATGTCTATGGGCACATTGCGGGGAGGGTGACATCAGAACTCTGAGGAGCCTGCCTGTAGGATCTCCCTCTGCCAGTGGGCTAAGATCTAGGCCAGAGGACACAGTGAAGCCAGCCTCTGAATTTATGAAGAAAATGCCATCGGGTTTTCATGAGGAACAGAGGCACAGGAAAAATGTCAGCACCACATCTTCTATGAAGGTTGGGGAGCTTCCTGCCAGGCAGTTTTTAATCTAACTAAGCAAACAGAGCAGCAAATGAAGCAACAGCCACAGGACCGACGCTGCTCATGGCTGTGTGGAAGTGCAGCATCTGGAGGTGTGTGTGACTCTCCCTTTCCCAGGACAGCGGTCCCCTAGGGGAGGGGAAGTACTAGTGGAGAGAGTTTGGCTGAGGCCAGGGCAGAGAGAAGCAGGCTGCAGCTGCAAGGGGCACAGCAGGGGTTTCCAGAATGCAAGCCGCAAGTCTACAGGGGTGGGAGCACCAGGGGCAGGCTATTCAGACACAAAATGCAGAGTCAGGTCCCCTTTCTATCCCTCATCCTTCATCAGAAGACAGCAGGGAGAGAGATGAGGTTCCATGAGGTAAGGGACAGCTTGGTGACTGCTGTGCTCTGCAGCCATCTAGCTTCCTTTCTATGTATTTACGAAAAGGCCCTATGTGTTACAGGGTGGCCAGCAGTATGTATCCCAGGGAACATTTGGGATTTATGTTTTACCCTATCTTTCCCAACAGTGTCAAATCTCTAGAATCAAAGGGCTGACCTACATTATCTCCTATTCAACCAAATATGAATGCAATTGTCATAGAGTCTAAGTTTTGGGGGAAGCATCCAAAGCAGTCACACTTGGGGTGTGATCTAATAACACTGCCTGAAGTAAATCCTGTTGTGGCTTGCCCTGGTGCTGTTTGTAGTTTTAAGCTCACTCTGCTTCCTCAAAGGGGGTGCCCCAAGGAGGAGTGGATCAGGTACTCAGGTGACTGCATGTGGCCCTTCTCCCCATTCTAACTGGTCAAATAAAGGCTAGAGCCTGTGATTGGGCAGTGGAAGGGAAAGATGGGCTGGGAGTTTTAGAGAGGGTAAGAGAGGAAGGGACAAGGGGAGACAGAGGAGAGAGAGGAAGATGGAGAAAGAAGAGGGGGTTGGAAGATGGAACAGAGGCATGTGGCCTGGAGGAACCGCAAGCAGCAAGGGATCTCATAAGTGGGAACAGAGTAGTATAGTGGTAGATCTGCTCAATCTAGGCACACAGCTTATAAATATTATAACTGAGTCGTGTGTTCTTCATATGGGCTTATTGGGGTTGGGAATTTACCACAACAAATCCATCCCTCTGAACTTTAGAAAAACCACCGCAGGAGTAAGAGAGTAGCATGTCACAACTGGGGCAAGCCTCACAGACACCCACTGTTTCCCATTCCACTCCTTTCCTCACTGTGGAAAGGTAGTTTGGTATTTGCCACATACTTCTGCTGCTTGCTACCTCACCCCTCAGAAAAAGCCTCACCATTAGAACAATCAACAGAAGCCTGAGCCTAAATCCCGAGCTGCCCTGGTACAGGGAGCATTTGTTGGAACTGGCAGTAGGTAGAAAGGCTCTTCCTGGGACCAGGGTCTAGGATCCAGGAGGTTACTTTTACTTCAATGGTAGGGAAGCGAGTGTCACTGGCTGAGCACTGGCTCTCCAACAAGTCACGTCTGTCAAAGCTGGTGTGCTGGCAAAGCCTGCTTGTTAGAGCTAGAACTTCCAGTGCTTTCTACTCCCTGGCCCTTCAGGCTTTAACTTGGGGGTCTACATTAGAATGCCATTTTTTTTCCTGTATGGACCTAGTATCACCTTACCTAGATAGCATTGCTAATTATGAATCTAGAAACCCTTGACTATTTTGAGAGATCACAGTGAGGTCACAGCTTCTAGTGTTAGAAGTGTCAGATGTGGCCTCTCACAAACACCGCATAAGGTCAGTCTTAGCTCCAATATTCTGGAATTCTAGCTTCATTATCCAAGGCGCAGATACATTTTGGTCTCTACATCCTCATCACTGTGGTGTGTAACAGGCTATTGGATCAGGAAATATTGTGCCAACCTCTTACAGCAGTCCAGAGACACCCAATAACAAGAAGTCCGTAAGGTAGAAATGACTAACCATTCCCTCCTCAATCCTTACAAGCCTGCAACAGACCCAGAGGACTAGTCAAGACTGACTGTGCCCTTGCCCATGTCTTAGCCTGCCTATGAGATCTAGACTATTAGAACTACTATAATATGAGTAAGAAGGACCCTGCCCCAGAACCTGGAAAAGGCCCATACCATGTAGTCCTCCTCACTCCTCCAGCATTGAAGGTTGCTGATATCATCCTGTGGACCTACCGCATCCAGCTGAAGGTTACAGACGATGACAGATGGGTCTCTGACCAGCTAAAGGAAGATTGACTCAGGCCCTATAATTGTGGCTGTCCTATTGCATCTTTTTTTTGTCTCCCCATGGAAAAGACCCCAAACCCTCATAAGCCAGGACCTTGGATATGAGAATTAAGAAAGACTCAAACCAAGGAGCTCATAGTCAGTCTATTCACTAAGACCCAACCCACCTTCCAGGCAGATTTCTGTAGAATATTGTACCAGAGGCTACTGAGGTGGTAGTGGTTCATTCATTCTTGCAGAGAAGCACACCCCCGGGGCTGTGAGTCCAGCAGTAAAGAGAAGGAACTCTGATTTATCCAATACTACACCTGCCTGGCTGATGAATCCCATCCCCAAGCTGCCAGAACCTAGGTGAATACTATTGGGTTCAGTGGGGTTGCTATATAGAGTCTTCCTAGGGCTATACTGATCCTCTCATAGACCAGAAAAGGAAACCATTATTACATACCTGTGGGTACTGGCATTGCAATCTCATATCCACAAAGGTTAGAGCCTGACAAGAAGATGAAGATCATGGATGGGAAACAAGTAGAACCTGGAGAGTCAGGTTCTACCTAAATGGTCCAGATTCAGGGATCAAATTTACCATCCAAAAGAAACCTACACCTGGGGTCATCTGGCCCATTGACCCAAACTGATCGATCTTGGTAACTCTATAATATGAGGGTGGCAAATCCCCAAACTTCAAATCCACCAGGAATTCCTTTGGTAACTTCAAAGATAAAGCTCCAGGAGAAAGCAGAAGCCAGCCCCTCAGTGTTCAGGGTGCTAAAAACTGTGTATCAGTTACTTAAACTTTCTCCACCCGACATAGATCAGGACTGCTGGCTATTCCTGGCCCCCAAACCCCATTATCATCTTGACATTAGAACTATTGAAACATATGTTATAATTCCAACACTAATAGGCTGAAAATGGGGCCAACCTAAATTCACCCTGGGGTACCTCCAAGGGAACAGTACCTGCTTAATGTCACCAAGATACCCCCTAGATAGAAGATTCCTGTAGCCAAACATGGTAGGCTAATTCCGGGGATGGCAATTGAATGTACTTCCAGGCCTCAGAGACTACCTGCTTTGGTTGCATTAATGGCTTAACAAAGTATACATCTTCTGAATTGTTTACACTGAAGGAGACCCTACTTCTTTACATCCTTGTGGATGTTCCACCATAGGTAGTCATCCATAGTGGAGAAGAGGGAAGAACCCACCTAAGCCTAGATTCTGGGCTTCTCTGTGTGCTATGAGCCATCCACATTCTCATTCTCCTGTTGGTGGGGGCAGGCATCATGGACTTTCCTGGAGCTTGAACTTAAGCCCTACTTATGAGGGATACAAAGGAACTCAGCACTCAATAGACATAGACCATCGAGAAAATTCTGCTTTCCATCTGGAAGCCAAGTTAGACTCTTCAGCTGAGGTTGTTCTTCAGAATCAAAGAGGATTGGACCTGCTCTCTATGAGACAAGGAGGTCTCTGTATGGCACTGGGAGAAATTGATTGCTTCTATACCAATCAGTCAGGTATAATTAGAAAAAGTTTGGCCAAGGTCAGAAATAACCTTCAAGAGAGAGAAAGGAGATACTGAGAGTCTAACAACTGATACCAATCTTTGTTCTACTGGTTACCCTAGTTAAATATTCTACTTACAGCCATGGCTGGGCCATTAACCCTTTTGATCCTAGCTCTCACTATAGGACCCTGATTACTCAACTGCCTACTGAGCTATGTCAAACAAAGAATACATCGTTAAACTACTAGTGCTAAGGAGACGATATAACCCCTTAATTTCTTTTTTTTTTTCTTTTTTCTTTTTTTTCGGAGCTGGGGACCGAACCCAGGGCCTTGCGTTTGCTAGGCAAGCGCTCTACCACTGAGCTAAATCCCCAACCCCAACCCCTTAATTTCTGATGAGTCCACAATTTAACTCATGCTCATTGAATCAGTGGGGAATGTAGCAGGTTCCCCAGCAAGCTCCAGGCCTTAGCACAACTGATGCCATGATGGAAAGTACCCTTCAGGGCTTCGAAACTAGAACATAGTTCTGGGGCAGTCCCTAAATGTAGTTGGTTTCTGCAGTTTTTCTTCTAGCTAGCTGCTCTTGCTAACTGAGCTGTGTCAACCTGGGATGTAGTTTTGTGCTTAAAAGCTCACCCTCCGGAAGACTCAGGATTGCAATTGGGTCCTGAACACACAGTGTAGTTACTGGTTATCAAATAAAGACTTTTCATTGATTTGAACCTTTGTCTGAGTGGTCTTCTCTGATGGCTATCTCACACAATCTAGGGTATAATCCTGGGATATATACCTGGTATGCTACTTGTACCTAATAAATTCTTTTTTAAAAAAGACAGAAGAATATGAATTAAAAATAACTTCTCAGCAGCATTCTGCTGCTCATTATTTAATTATGTGATTTTTATCAGATTTGGAATGCTCCAAGGTTGAATAGATCAATAGTAGGTCAGCATGCCTTGACCCCTGGGATGTGTGGATGTGGTTTTAGAAATGTGAGGCAGAACACTCTTCCTCTGCATCAGATTTGAACTCACATAATTTCTCAGAATACAAAATAGTTCAAGGTTGCATTTCATAGTCAAGGCTTAAAATACTTAATATCCTCTCTATATGGAATGATTCTAGTAGAAATTGTGTTTTTCTTCTTTAAGTCAGTGAAATGACCTTAGTTGCGATTCTGCTGCTTTAGGTATTAATACTGTTGCCTGCAGTGATAAGATTGAATAAACCACTTAATCCCAGTGGTTTGCATTTTGTAGTTACTATACCTTGTCTTCATTAGAACATACCAGGAACTTTTTGATGCCAAATTTCCATCATCCTGCAAGTGAGATTTGAGGACATCTCCCTTTGAAGTACTGTGGACGGGGTTGGGAGATGGGGAACCATCTTTCCCCTGGACTACCATTTGCTACTCTCTGGAGAACAGAATTGTATCAGCAATGCTCTCTTTTGAGGGTGTCAGTGGAAAACATTCTCCCTTCCTATGCTGGGGAGGAAGGGAAAAGAAGTTGTCTATCCAACATACAAGGGAAACTGTGTTTATGAAGCTATTCCAAAGCTAGACAGCCATAGGGAACATCCAGGCTCATCAGACATGAGCACACGAGCTACAGAATTGGTGCTGGAAGCGTTTTTGTTCCAGTGAACAGTCTTTAGACCTGGATAAGACAACCACCCTGGAAGATTGGACAGGCAGTGGTATATGATCTTACTTGAGACGAACCCTCATACAAGAATAAGTAGAAAGATCATATTCCATATCACCTCTCTGATGGCTACAGAATATAGCCATAGCTTGCACAAACATGAGTCATGGCGGAGAGAAGACTGGAGTAATGGCTCTCTACTTAAGTCTAGGCTCCTGCTTGAGAAATTTTTTGGAATTGTTGATATGATCTGAGTGACTAAATAGAGAGTTATGCAAAGGTACCTGGTTGAGGACCTCCAATCAGATCTCAGGGTCCACTGGGAAGGAACTGCAGGGAAATGTGAGATTTCAGTAAGGGCTGTTCTCTAGTAGGAAGGGAACAGGAAACAGTGTGGTTCCCATGGTAACTTAACCACTGCTGTGATTACAATAGGAATTAAGGTGCATGGAGTGAGGCACCCTATCCTTAACCCTGACACTCGAAAGACATGTAAAAACAAACATATGCCTGGATAAGACTGCACAGCACCAACTTCAGAGCAAAGTATCCTTCATGCTGTTCACAATTCAAGCAGAGTAGAATAAGACAGGCACTCGGCCAGATAGATCTGAGAAACACCCCCCAAATGACAGCCAATAGAAAAGTCACATGGGGATATCTGAATAGAGTCAAGTTGTCATTAAAACACTTAATGGGTTTAACAAAATGTTAAATTTTAGGGGATAAATAAAGTGGAGGCCAGGTCTGGTGGCACATGAATGTAATCCTAGTACTTATAAAATAGAGGCACAAAGATGACACACTGAGGCCAGCTTAGGCTACATAGTATGCTTCAGGGTAGCCTGGGCTACATAGATATATCCCATATTAAACAGACAAACAAACAAACATTACAGCTGAAAAACAAAGAAGTTTGGAATGTGGTTGATAGGAAAAATAATAATATCCTTATGACCCAAATGGAAAATTTGTGAATTGGAAATGGGTCAGAAAAAAAAGCCCCAATGATTGGTATATAGATAGTACCTCTGAGATGCCTTATTAGGTAATAGTATTTGCCACCAAGTCTGAGGAGTTGCGATCAATCCCCAGGAGCCACATTATTGAAAGAAAGAGCTGACTCCTGCAGCTGTCCTATGATGTCCACAGGCACCTATGGCAAATGTACATGCATACCTACATCATTCCCCATACCCAAGGGAATAAATAGTGGAATGAAAATATTGGCAGATATAATGATATGAAACACACAAAAGAGTATAAACTATGAAGAAAATGCACACAAAGACCCAGAGACCAAGAGAAACAATCTTTGGAAAGATCCCGGGTAAGGACTAAGTGAGGTAAAAGACATATATCCACAAGTTCAATATTCCAGAATCCCAAATGGGATGGCCATGAAGAAGACGATGAATAGGAACCAAGTGCCAAGAAGAAAGTTTTTACAAATGTCAGAATCACTGTGGTTGATTTCTCAGCAAGATTGCAGAATTCAGAAGACAGTGTTATTTTATATTAAAAATATTTATAAAGGTTTGCTAAAAAATATAGTTCTTCCAAAATGAAAGCAGAGGAGAGGCGTCTCCAAAAACAAGAATAATGAAGAACTGGTACCAACTGATCGGATCTAGGGAAATCATCAAAGCTTCTCTATTAAAAAGGAAAATTATAGGTCAGAGAAGTACGAAGGCATAGAGTATCACCCCAGTTGAACAGAAAGGTGATCATCTGAGAAATAATATGAGCATCTCATGAGCTTTACTGTGTGTGAAGAAGATAACCAGGTGTAATCAATGAGCATCTGTGCTCCTGGATACATCCCATCATCCCTCAGCGTCACACACAGATGAGCGTAGCTGTGGGCAACATCTTGGAAAGCTGCTGATCCCGGGAAGCGGCTGAGCCACTTTTAATGTCAAGTGTTAATCGGTTGGCGTGTAGGCTATTATCTTAGCATGACAGATAAACAGGGTCAGAGAATGTGTAGTCAGATTGAAACATACAATCTAACAATCAAACTTAAGATAAAAGTCATAGAAGAGACAAGTGATGGACAACAACGATTATCAACCAACTAAATGCTGACACTCAAGACCCACAGCTGAGGGCTGATGGAAGCGTCTCCTTGTGAGCCTGATGATTTGAGTTCGATTCCCAGAACCACACACCCCCCTTTTTTAAAATAAAGCTAGACATGGTGGTTCGTGCTTGTATTCCCAGAACTAGGGACACAGAGACAGGCACCTCCCGCATTGGTCAGTTCCAGGCCAATGAAAGATTCTCTCAATAAAATAAGGCAGTGAAGGTTGTCCTGCAGCCTCTACATGTGCTGCTATATACACAAATGCACTTACAGACACATACATAGGGCTGCCACCTAAATTTAGAGTATAAAGGGCTGGGCAGTAAGTAAAAGATGAAAGAAATAAACACAGTGTACACCAACCAAGCATCGTATGTAGAATTAGTAGAAAAACTGCTGCCTGGCCCTAGAGCTTGCGAGCTGTAAGACTTGTTTAGGCCCGGGTTAGGTCATCGGAGCTGACCTGTCAATTTCAATAGATACTCATGAGAATCCGTGACCTAGGCTGAACTGCCCTTTTATGGATGAGAATACTGAGGCCACTGTTTATTCAATACTTAAATGACAACTCCTACTGCTAAGTGGTGAATGATGCCATAAGTCAGTTATGTGTGGGTGGAAATACCTGCAATGAGAGAGGGTTAGGAAAGGTCTCACAAAACATACAAGATAAAATGCTGTACACCACTGGACTGAAAGATCAGTGCAACGAGAAGGGTAGGTTTGGTTTCATAGAGTCCCACCCTATTTAATTGGTTTACTGAGGAAGAAGTAGACTTAGATAGGTTAAGCAGTGGGAGGGGTGTGGGACATGGAGATCCTGACAACGCCATGCCTGATCATGAGGTAGCATGGGTTGGCTCTATCATAACATGCTCATCTATCCCTGGGAAAGCAAATATGCTTTTCGATAGGCAGTATTTGCAAATGTCAATTTCTAAAGATAAAAGTCTCAAGAAAGTCTGTGTCTATCACAAGACTGAGACAAGGTCTTCCTCTTGGCCCCTCTACTAGTGAAGCAAAGCTCAGAAGTATCCCTTGCAGGTATGGCAGACTACTGACTGCCATTAGGTTTTAGAAGAAGCAGATACCAAATACAAACAATCTGGCAAGCTCAGAAATAATGACAGCCCATGCTCTTTCACCAGCATTCATTCTCTGAGCCAGAGGAAGATGGTAGAGCCCATAGCAGAGCCTCGAAGTGGCTGTGTGGGACAATGCTGTCTTCTGTCCTACAGCACCTAGGATCCAGGGAGAGACGTGCTTTGCTTTGGTATGTTCAACAACAGGCGTTATTGGTTAAGCAGTTACATACTGGGAGTGGGCAGGGTGGGCTCCTGCTCATACCTTGACTTTCTTATACCATCTATAGTGCTCTCTGACTCACTGATCCTTCTCTTTCTAAAACATTCCATTGTCTTCTCTTCCAGGAACAAACTGGTAGAGACAGTCACTTGCATGTCACTTCCTTCCTTGTGTGTAGAACGAGGGAAGGTGCACACAAGTTTCTTGGCTTCTAGAGAGGGCAACACAAACCAAGGCCCATTGGGAGGGATCTCAGAAAACAAAACACTGACAAAATCACGGTGTGATCCTAATTTTACTCACAACTCAAACATAGAGATTGGGGAGTTGGGAGAGGGAGGTGACTAACTAGGAAACCATACAATCATTTCCTTGGATATATGCCTTCATTTAGATAAAGCCACGACCTCTCTGTTAACTTAGCTGTTTACAGAATGTTTCTACATATGTGGCATCTGATCGCTGTGAAGATTTCATGAGCTATCTTTATCACCAATTTAAATACGTGGTACAGACTGATCTGGTATGTCCACGGCTTCCTAAGACCATAGAGTTCCTATAACAAATTAGTTTAGTGGTTGAAACCAATATGCATTTATTATCTGCCAACACTGGAGGGCAAAAGTCCAAAATAATGGAAGTGTTGGCAAGGCTGCCTTCCTGTGAAGGCTCAGAAGAGAGTCTCTACCCTTGCCTTTCCACACTGTGGGGGCCACTAGCATCCTTGGCTCCTGGCCTGGTTGGCAGACCACTTCAATTAGTTTCCATGACTACAGATCTCCTTCTTTGAGAATATCCTTCCATTGGGCATACCCTTCAATCTAAGACATCATTCCCATCTCTGTATTCTTAACTTTATTATAGCCACAAATTCCTCTACCGTGCAGCTGGCATGTTTTCCTGGTCAAGAACTCCAGCATGGACCATGGATTAATTTATCATATAAATTAATTATGGTGGAAGTAACCTTTCCCCAGCTGTGTCTTCTACTATAAAATGAGACAACATCTGAAGAGGAAGTTTACAAAATTCTAAAATATTTGGGAAAGTAAAGTAGCCTTGGTATATATCTAGACAGTTCTCATATTTAGCAAACCTGAGGTTCTTGACCTGGGTGATATATGAAGTATCACCTAGCACATCAACATGGGGTCACAGTTGAATATGGCAGGTTAGACCAAAGAGAACCTGATCTATAACAGTGACCTAACATCAAGTGTTTGTGTAGTACCTGACCATGATCATACCAGCTAAGAAAGGGACAAAATGAACTGAAATTAAACAACAACAACAACAACAACAACAACAACAACAACAACAACAACAACTTTCTGACTTAGAAGCAATGGGGTGTTGGATTGGATTTAACAGCTACATAACACCATTGCAGTGGGTCTCACATATTACCTGAGACCCTGCCCTTCCCACAGTCCCCAGGTGAAGTTGCCCCACTTCTGTCAAACTCAGTTTTTCAGCCTTCAGCATTATTGAATCTATCATTTAACAACCTTCTAAGGCCTATGGATTCTATTTTGTGAGTAGCAATTGACTTACCTTTATTTCAGGTGGAGGTAGGAATTGGTCCTTAACCTGTTAGACAAGTGCTCTCCCACTGAATTGATCTCCAGATTAGTAGTTAGGTGTTTCAAGTCCCTTTATGATGGCGTTTTAAGCTGAAGTCCTTACTTTAAATTTATCATTTATGAATGATAAAACTTATCGTTAATGACAAAATGTTTCTAAATTCCAAACTTTATACTTAATGGTACCTAGACATAACTACAGCAGAAACCACAAATTTTTACTAAAAGCTAATAGATAAGCTAAAATTCCTATAAAAGAAATACAGTAGAAGTCACCTTATAGTAGCTGATTTTCTGGTTTTGTTAGCTTCTCTCTCTCTCTCTCTCTCTCTCTCTCTCTCTCTCTCTTTCTTTTTACTAAGCATAAAATAATTCTTGGCTCTCAGCTAAGCCCCCCTTTTCAGGGAAAACATGGATTTTGAAGATTGCTCTGTTTACCTAATGAAGTCGTAGACATCTGCCCACATGTAGCCCAATAGACACTCACTGTATGACCTCCAGGTTGTTGTATATGTTCAAAGTAGGTGTTTCTGACCTCACTTGGAATTCACTCAAGGGTGAGACTACGTTTGTGTAACTTTCTATCCTTGGATCTAGTACCATGTCTAGAATAGTGCACAATGCCCTTAAATTCACACAAAAATACTGAGGAAAAAAAGAAGAAAACATCTTAGTTTATTTTCCCTCCAATGCAAACTCCAGATCACCTGGAGTGTGGCCTTTCTCCAGTCTACCTTCCCTAAGGCCAACATAATCACCTGTAAGGCAAATTGCAGACAAGTGTCCTTCTTGTAGTCTATATAAGGTACAGATTCATGTCATTATCCTTTTTTGTAGTTCAGATTTATAAAGAAGTGCTGTTTGGTATTCCTAAAAGGGGAAGGCTATCTTGTGTGTCACAGTAAGATGAGGTGTATGAGGTAATGCTCCTTCAGTGACTGGAAGGAAGAGCCGCTGGTAGGGTGTTCAGTGTCAGTGAATCAGCAGCACGTAGTGGGCAGGGTGTCAATAAGCAGAAACACACACAGCACTGGGGATGCTGTTGATAGTCTATGAAATGTGGTGGCCAAATGATTACCTTGCATTTCCCTGAGGAGAAGTGGCTCTCGGTGAACTGAGCATGCAGAGCCACTTGTAAAGCACATTTACTGTAGATTGCATGTTATTATGCACCCAAATTATATTTATAAACCCATATAGAATGGGGTCTGTTCTCCTTACAACTCAAGCCATGGATTAGAAGGTGTTTTGACCCTTTACTGTCTTTTATGAGGAGAGAAACACTCTGAAATATTGTATTAAATTGGCTGCCTAAGTCTACCTAGGTCAATATATTTTTTAACTTTTGTTAGTGCTGGAGAAAGAGCTCATGGAGCTATTCCATAGATGCAGGCCAGGTTTTCCTTTAATTCTGTAGTGTCAGGTGCAATGCATCATGGTGTCTTGAAACTTACTTTAAGTGCATGATCATGGAATCAATTAATTTACTGAGCTTATATTTTTTTGTAAAGAAGACTTGAACCCAAGCTTTCCAAGTGCTTAAATGTTAGCCCGGTCCTGATCAGTGTTTCTGTGACTGGAGATATAGCTAACTGTTAGAAGAATACTTTCCCAGTATGGTGAGGTCCTGATTGCAAGTTCTAGCACAAAACATACAGACACGCACACAGGCACACATGCATGCATGCAAACATGAGCACGTCTGCATGCCAGCACATGCATACACACATGTATACATACTCATACATACATTTATAGCACATTGCCCCTCCCCTTCACAATTTTGTGTTTGTGTCACAGGAAGCAGGGAAAGTGCCTGCCCCAGCCTAGGCATGCAGTGGGCCTCAGGTCCTTTGTCTTCCTCACTCCACACACAGGGGCTGCTCAGTCACCACAGCATCTATGCCTCTGTCATCCCTCCAACAGAAACAAAGTAACTAAGCCTCAATTTTATCTCTCCCCCCAAAAAGTTTATGAATACATCAGATCTTTTTCTCTTTCAAAGTATAGGAAGAAAGTTTCTAAAATGAGAGAACTATCTTCAAATATGACATTATTTTCAAAAATTGTGTCTGAAATTCTATGAAAGAGCAATTTCAATCTCTAAGAACAATTTATATTGACACTTGATTTTGAGACCTGTCACCGCTGGAGAGACACCACACAAAGACACATTCATCTAAAATGGGAGTAAGCCTCCACTGTGGTTACTGTAAGCCAGGAAGCTTGCTTTTCACGGCTATCTATAAGCTGCCTTCAGTTTTACTGAAATTTAGCAATAGCTATCTGAAATGCTATAGTCGATTACTCAAACAATATGGGGTGTGTGTGTGTGTGTGTGTGTGTGTGTGTGTATGTGTGTATGTGTGTATGTGTCTATGTGTCTATGTGTGTGTGTGTGTATACATATATATGTATCAATCAATCAATCTAAATATTCATATATGTTGTGTATTGGTATACAGATGTGTGTATTAATCAATCAATCTAAATATTCGTATATATGGGTGTGTATGTGTGTGTAACAAATTGATTCAAAGCTATAGGCTTTGACTTAACTTTTGATAATTTTAAATTTCCACACAAATTTTAAATAGTTTACATTGCTCACCAAAAACTTTTTTGGAGGTCACAAAACAGTATCCTTTTTCAAAATATTCCTCTTAAGGTGAGTCTTCCTCTCAGAGGACAGCCATGCTAGGCTCCCGTCTGCATGCACAACATACCATCACCAATAGTGTCAAGGTTTGGTACCTGTCCATGGAATGGATCCCAAGCTGAGCTGGTTACTGGGTGGCCTTTCCTCTAGTCTCTTCTCTATTTTTGTCCCTGCATTTCTTTTAAGCAGGAACAATTCTAGGTCAAACATTTTGAAGGTGGGTCGGTGTCCTCCTCCCTCTATCTAATTGCTAGGGGTTGCCCCTTCAGGTTCCATATCCCCACTGTTGGACATTTCGGCTAAGGCCAGATAGGGGAAGAAATGAGGGAGCTGGCACCCCCACTCCTGGGAAGATAAACATCGTCAACTAACCTGGGTCCCTGGGAGCTCCCAGAGGCTAAGCCACCAAAGAGCATGCACAGACTGGTCCAAGGCCCCGGCACACATGTAGTGGAGGCTGCCTCCTCTGGCCTCAGTGGGAGAGGATGGTCTAACCCTGAAGAGACTTGATGCCCCAAGACAGGGGGATGTAGGGGGAAGGGTACCCTTTTCTAGGCAAAGGGGAGGGGAGAGGGGGGTGAAGAACTCTGGGAAGGGGAACCAGGAGGAGAGGGTAACATTTGGGTGTAATAAATAAAAAAACCAGTTAAAAATAAATAAATGAAAATAAAAAGATGAGTTTTCTCATTAATTTTTAGTACTTAATTTTACTTTGAACAAAAGTAAGCGTATTTTTTCCCAAAAAATACCTGCTGTCTCTGTGCTTCACTGTTACCATTGATTAACAGCAATTTTGAGGCATGTGTCTTTCATAAAAGAAAATACATAGTTCAACTTGAAGCCTTACAGTGCTGTCGCATCCTTACATGTGGCAATGATCAGACCTTTGAGCAGAACTGGTGATTTCCAGTTGTTTTGTGTTTTGTTACAAAGTGTAAAACACTGCCAGAGAGCTCATATAACAAACATGGAGGCCTCATAAGTGGCCACAATAGAAAGCGATCAAGGCCAGGGGAAGAAGGAAGGTTCCCTGGTCGAGCTCTCCTTTCCTGTCTGTTTGTCTGTTTGTTTTGTGGTTGTTTTCCCTCGGGACACCTAGATGGCGTTGAAAAATGGCAAGCATTTATATCTGTGTATGTACTTTACATGTTTTAAATGTATCGCTCTGGGAATAGCAATGACCACAGCTATGAGAACCCACTGTAGACACTAGTGATCTGTGACCACTGATGCTGATTAAGAATGAGGGGAAAGGTCAGAAAAACAACTCATTTGCTGATTTTAATATGAATAATCTTTCTTAGACCCCTGTGGCAATGTTCTGGAGTGATGTACTGCACGGGCGTTCATACCAAGGAACTTCTTCTACAAAAGATTGTTTAGGGGCATGTGGGATGTGAGAAATAAACATGATCTGTGGTCTTTGGTGCTGAGTTTGTGAGTAAGAACCATGAAGAACAACTAAATCTATATGGTTTTACGGAGTATGGCTTCAAGTGCAAATAATTTGCTAACATCATACACATATTTACTGGCTAATTCAGTGCACACAAGTTCAGACTTTGATTTTAACCCTGTAGTTGTGTGTGTGTGTGTGTGTGTGTGTGTGTGTGTGTGTGTGTGTGTGTGTGTGTAATAAGTTACATGGCTGGATTTAGTGTTGATTATCTATATTTCTGCAGCATTAATTCAGTTGTCTGCCCTCTCTCTCCTCAGTTCTGACCTTTCCCCTCATTCTTAATCAGCATTGATGGTCACAGATCACTCAAAGCTGTGACCGTTGCTATTCCCAGGGTCATACATTTAAAACACAAAGACTTTGTATTTGGCCCATGTAGTACAGGCAATCCTTTCTTTCTTCAAGCCTCTCAGGTCTAACAGCTCCATTCTTAGATCTTGGCAGAGTAGTTTGATGTTCATGTACCCAAGGTTAGTCACTGTGTGATCTGAGGACGCAGAGATCCCTGGCAAATGTCCCTGTCTGTCACCTATGTAGGTTAGCTACAGCCTGTCTCTTTCATAAAGGGTTAGGCTTAGGTCTAGGGTTAAGGTTCGGGTAAGTTGTAGCTAAACTTCAACTTCAATGTGCAACAACAATATAGGACTTTCTGTACAACCGTGTAGACTTGCCCAGGTAGCTTTAGAACTTTCTGCACAATGCCACATGACTTTCTATATAGCTATAGAAGTTCTTATACAGTTTCACAATTCCCTGTGTAATTTCAGAACTTCATGTGTAGCTGTAGAATTTTCTTTGTAGCCACAGACCTTCTCACGTAGCAGCAGGACTTCCCATGTAGTTACAGAACTCCCCATATAACTTCAGAACCTCCTATGTACCCACAGAACTTCCCGTATAACTGCAGAACTTTGAGTACAATGTAATTTCAGAACTTATACAATGCTAAAGAACTTGCTGTGTGTAGGTGCATGGTTTCTATAGTGGTGCAGCACTTTTTGCCCAAATACAGAGTTCTTTTCACAATACTGCAGATGCCCTGCAGGAGCCACCTAATTCTCAGGAGCACAGAGGGCTGGTGTCCCAATCTGGCCCGAGGCCAGCCATTCTAGTTGTGTATTCTCTTTTTTTGCCTTACATTAGTAAGTTAGTATCATATTTACATGAACAGAACCTAATTTCTTTATTGATGGAAACTTTCACTGGAAACTTTCAACAGCACTGCCTTTCACAGGCTTCTAATCCTACACTAATCCCAGCTGTGAACTGGAATATGGTTGATCTCTAGGTCTCTTCCCACAGATCCTACTCCGCAGTGGCTCTTGCCTTGCCCTCCCTCCTTGCTGGTCAAGGTTAGTCTAATAATCTTGAGAAAGACCTTGTCACTCTAGCTTCCTGTTTTATCCCTCAAACATGTATATTAAAATAATAACCTCTTCCCTACAGAGCATGCCCATCATATAGCATGGGAGCCAGAAATCATTCCCAGCTCCTGCTCTTGATGAACAAGCAACTGTACTTCAATTTTCTATTTCAATGACACTAATCAAAATTTGCTATGGGTGCTTGATTGGTGTGTGTTAACTACGAATGTGAAGTTCGTATAAAAGAACGCCACAAGGAAGCTGAGGAGGAAAAAATATTCCACTGTAGCAACCAAAAAGGCTGAGGGCCAGACATTGAAGCAGGGGACCCATCTGGTGGCCAGTGTTCTGCAGTACTCCCTCTACTCCACATTACAGAAATAAACGTAGACGCGTCATCCCACTTCACCTCACGACATCTTAGGAAATGGAATGTACTCATCTGCATTTTAATATAGCAGCATAGTGAGGCAGCAGGATCCAGATACTCACCCAGGATCAGAGTGAGTGGTTATGGGTCTGTGTTGGCTCGGAAGCACCAGGTCATAACCAGAGCATGCATGCAGGGAGTGGGGGCAACAACAGTACATACTTTCTTTCTCTATAACAGGGACATCCACGAGTTCACGCACTAGAGGTTACACGGCAGAGAGTGGTTGAAAGTGAGGGCCAGAAAGTTCTGTTCAGTCTCTAGGATCAGAAAACTTTTTGAGTGATTTGTTTTTGTTGCTGTTTTCAAACTTACTTCCTTTTGGAAGTAACTGAGGATTGAACATAGGTCCTCATACATGCTAAAGAAGCCCTCTGTCACTAATCAACAACAACTCTGACCCTTCCTCCAAATTTTATTATTCATTTTTTGGTGCACATATAAGCAAATGGATTTCTGTTATAAAAGGGTAAGGGAAATTAGATCAGAATGCATAAATGGGAGATTGGCTAGCAGTATAGGGAGGAGAACATAGGGAGAGATAACTAACACTAAAGGCCATTTGAAAATGGAAACCTGCTACTGTAGATGCTCCCCAATGTGTATATATATATATATATATATATATATATATATATATGAGTTTAAATGAAGTCACCATATAATAGGGGACAATATCTCAACTAGACATCATCATAATATACCAAATAAAAAGCCAGTTACAGAACTGGATTGCATCTTTTTGAGTATTTAGCAAAGAGTGCAATGTTACCTTCCATACTCTTGTGGTAAGATTCTGTTGCTGAAAACAGTATGTTTTTACATTATAGAACATGGAGAACCAGAGCTGGTACTTAACCGAAAGCTCCACTCCTAGTGACTAGTATTGATAATGCTGGGATGCGCTATATACATGCTACTGAGAAGGAAGATGGTCATCATTCTCACTCAACTACAAATCCTAGGAGCTATAATAATGACTCGCTGACAAAATATGCCCACTGGTGCAATAGTGGCATTAAAGTTAGTAAAATAACCAACCACTTTTCAAATTTGAATTTTTTTAAAGTCTGTTCCAGGAGATCAAGCCAATACCTGACACTGTTAATGAGGCCAAGAGCCTGGGATTAGATAGGTCATGAGCCCTAGGGGAAAATCTACTACCGTTACTCTGTTCAGTGAACATAGCAGTAAAACGATGATTATCTATTGCTATATACATAGATCAGAGCATTGCTCAACCCCCATCAGATAAGCTTCTTGCAGTAGATAGTAACTAACACAGAGACGCACGACTGAGCAATGTATAGAATGTGAAAGCGTTAATTGCTCCGTCCTAAATGGGATGTCTATATCATGTTCTTCCTTTCAAGGCTCAGGAATCCACATGGATTAGGGGACAGAAAAATTGCTGGAGCCAGAGGTGATGGATGAATTCAAGGAAACAGTGCTTTCCAGAAAAATCAGGGCAGATGCACATATAAATTCATAGGGATTGTGACAGCATGCACAGGATCTATACACGTTCAAGCTAGACAGAATCTCAGGAGAAGGAAGTGGGCACAGAAATCTCACGCTTAGCCAAGAAAGCTGATAGCTGCTGGGAGAGGGAAAATGAGTTTTATTTAATGGAGTGTCACCAACACCCACACTCCAGGGTCACCGACACCCATACTCCAGGGTCACCAACACCCACACTCCAGGTCACCATCACTCACACACTCCAGGTCACCATCACCCATACTCCAGGGTCACCATCACCCACACTCCAGGTCACCATCACCCATACTCCAAAGTCACCATCAAACACACTCCAGGGTCACCATCACTCACACTCCAGGTCACCATCACCCACACTCCAAAGTCACCATCAACCACACTGCAGGGTCACCATCAACCACACTCCAGTGGCATTGTCACCCATACTCCAGACAAGCTGCATACTTAAGAACTCCATGGTTTGAGGTGTTTGTGTGCGTGTGCATGTGCGTGTGCGTGTGCGTGTGCGTGTGTGTGTGTGTGTGTGTATGTGTGTGTGTGTGCCTGCATGGGAGGTGTTTAAAGAGAGAGAAAGAACATGAAGCTAGGTAGTTATGGGGTGAGGAAGAATCTGAGGGAAGTTTGGGAATATGATTAAATATTGTGTAAAATTCTCAAAGATTAATTGAAAACATTAAAAAAAACAAGTGAGCAAGCAAAACACAAACAAACAAAGCCAGAAAAGAGGAAATGGCTTTGTGTCTCACACATATACATCATTGTACTTTGTTCTCACCTGTTTCCCACTGTCCTCTACTCCGTTCCCAGCCTTTGGCTGCCCATTCACATGGAGTAGTTTTGTCTTCTTTTTTATGACATGTATCACATAATTCTCTTGTCTCCACTTCCTTTCTCCTTAGTCTTCTTTCTTCATGGTCTCTTTCTATTTTTATGTCTACACACACATACACACACATAAATACATACATATATACATACATACTCCCTTTCACAAGCCTACACATATACATATACATAAACACATACACACACATATGAACAAAGCTCTTCATAAGGATTATGATGAGAACATTTTGTAGCTAATCTAGGGTATGTTTGTTAATCAGTTATGAAAATCTAGAATATTCCCAATTCCCATTGAACATCATGAATAATGAAGAATGGTATCTACTCTGTATATCACAGAACATACATAAAGTAAACTATCCACATAGATCAAAAACCTATCTACTTCAAGAAGTAGATATCTACAGGTCCATTCCATAGGAAACTAACCTTGCTAGTTCCCCTCACCTTGTCCGTTCCCACACTCCTGATACGATAAGCCAAGTTCCACTCTGCTTCAATGGGCACTCCCACAGGCTCTGCTCAGCCTCCATGGTAGAATCTTCCATATCTTTATGTGACTTACATTCCAAACAGCCCACCCACTACTGTGGCCTGACCTGAATTGTGGTCCTGCTAGAAGTCCCATCAGTGACCCCTCAGCTACAGCTCTCTTCTCCACCATCTCTCTGTGAAATTGGGTCCTGTCCCAGATTGGTCCCTGACATCTTTTCCAACTATGATTGAAGTTCTTGTCCTCTGTGACCCCTTGGAGGCAGTAAAAATGAAAAGGGCCAAGTGGTATTGACTTTCTCCACCTGTGAGGACCTTTGTTCCCATCGCTCTTAAGGAGGAGTTTTCAGGGAACACATAGGGATTTGTCAGAGTCCTTACCAACATACCTGTGAGTACAAAAGTACAGGTGCAGGCATGTCTGTTTTTGAACTAGTGTCTTTATACGACTACCAATACATAAATATTTAAAATTGATATTTATATAAGTAAAATCACATTACTAAATAAGGGTAGAAGGAGTTATTAACATACATGTCTTATATCCTATGATATCTTATATATTTTATATATTTTTATATGTGATTTTCTATATGATATCTTTACTAGCTATTCTAGATCTGCTGCCTTCTTTCTTTGAGAATACAGAGTCTGACTAATGTAGAGACACATCTGTGCTCATCCCTTGCTTATATTTGAAACATGAAGGTTTGCAGGATGCTGTTAGAATATATCACACAAACAGTATCCATATGCCTGAACTTTGAAGATGTTTCCGCAGGACAAGCCCCTTCCAATGTGGTAAGGGGTATTTTCCTTGCCTTGCTGATGTAGGACCAAAAGTGCCATACCAACCCAAATGTGTGTGAATAGTAGGAACAGTTAGCTTTGGATACGTAAACTCTTTGGTTGATAAAGGTGAAATAGCAATACAAGGCATACCAGTTAAATGTGCAGACACTGTAGGCAAGGCACTGTGTTCAGTGAGGATCTGTGCCTATTTGTGTCTCTACCTGTAAATATAAAGCCCCTGGGTCTCACATATATGCACAAAGGAGGGATGATACCCCAAACAGCTCTGACAATACACAGCCCAAGAGTAATATGAGCCTTTGTGTGTGCATCCTACATCGCTCATCCTCTCGCCACAATGTGAAGCATTACCTGGAATAAAACCATGGACCAGTAGGAGAGACAGTGGGAATAAAGCGTAGGTATAGGAGGGGATACAGGAGCAAAGGACCATACTTATGGTACTTATACACACACACACACACACACACACACACACACACACACACACACACTATATGTATATATATATATATATACATATACATACATATACATATGTATATATATGCACACATGCACACTCTCTATATATGTATAATACATATATATGCACACACATATATGTGTGTTATAAAGAAAGCCTATGGCTTTACATAATTAATATACACTAATAAAAAATACAATAAAACCATGTTTGCTAATTTATAATGTATAAATTCTCCCTCTGGAGAAAAACACGACTTGTTCTAAGCCCATGCTTTGATTAAGCAGGGAGCTGTAGGGAATTTTCTCCTTCCTGTTTAACTGCTCATTTACATACAAGTGCTGACTGCAAACCAGTCTCTTCCCTTTCACTTTTACAAAGTCCAGCATCGTCCTGACTTGTCAGTAGATGGAACTTTGTGTTGCTTTTGGCTACCCTTTTCTATGATAAGGGGTGAGTGCTCAGTTGGAAAATCAGCTGCCAGTCAACTTCCATTTATGGGTGAACCAGTTATTGAGCTGGTAAAGATATCCAGAAGTCCAGAGGGCTGCGTCTGTGATGGGTGCTAAGTGGACACACCTCCCATCAGCAGCTATGGTTCCTGCCATTGACACTTCAAAGATACCAATGCCTGCAGGAATTTGCCCAACACTGCCCCTGGAGGATTTACTGAGAAGCAGCACACAGAAGGACAAGTCTAGTACGTGAAGCAGGGTCACTTCTTTGAGGGACTATGTGTGATAGGAATGCTAGAAACTTCTTAGTGTATCCATGGCCATCAAGGAGCTGCATGCCTGAGATGTTACATATGACAGGAGCAGTCAGCTCCTGTCCAACAGCGGGCCATGGAAAGTCCCCTTCCAGCAGCTGCTGCAGGAGGAAGGACTCCACAGGTAGCAAATCTGACATCCTAAAGTGGCCTGTGGCTGTCACTCAGCAAGCTGCTCACTGGGCTGAGAGACTCCACCAAGGAAGCGCCTGTCCTGACTGACCTTTGAGTCATAGCTATTTGCATAATGTCAGGATATGTGGAAGAAGGGATCCTGGTAAACTCCTGGGCTCTCCCTGTGTATAGAAATGACAGGCATGGCCAGAGGGGAGTCAGGCTTCACTGAGCATTATTACAAAATAAACTTTCTATGCACAGACGTGTCCCACGGTTCTGAGCAGCCACCTGGGGGCATTGGAGTAGTTCCCCCCATGCTGGCGGAGGCAGCAAACAGCATAGGGCTCTCAGATATACAGGGAGAACAAGGGGGAACTGAGGCTGCATCGTTGCAAGCCTTTCCCCCGAAGCCCAGCTTTCTTATTTCCTCTGCCTTCTGTTTGGGTTCCTCCAGAGCTAGTGAGTCAGATGGAGAGAGAATCCAACAGCTAAATATTCAAGCATGAGAGAAAATGTCACACCACAAGAGAGGATATGAGAGATCTCCACTGTCATCTCTGTATTCTTCCAACCGTTTGGTTTGTTTTCCTCAATCTGCCTGTCTGCCTATCATTTACTAATTTATAAGACTTACAAGGCAAAGTGAGTCAAGCTATTCCAGGTTTGTTGGAAAAATGGTACACACAAAAATAGACAATGATGCTTGCTTTGTTTTGATATAAGGTCTCATCATATAGCCCAGGCTGGATTTAAACAAACTCATTGGTCTTTTGCCTCGGTTTTCCAGGTACTGGAATAGCCACAACTATATGCTACTCTGCCCAGAAGTGGCAACTGTTTTCAGGACCACTGGATTTCTGGGTAGATGTGCTGACCATAGTCCTAGTCTGTCTGCTTCATCTGCCTCTCCAGATTCTGGTTTTGCTAGCTCTGAAAAGTCAGCAGAACAAGCAAATGGTCACAGCGATCTTCAGAGTGACACGCCTCTTATGCCTGAGCCAGAAATACTGAAAATTGATTGCGTAAACTTTCCACAGTTCTGGAAATGTTTCTTAGGGTAGAGAACACAGTGCTGAACATTCAATGAAACCCATGCTTCTTGGGGTTCTCTTTGGGAAAGGCAAAAAAGAAGAATGCCCATAGCCTGGGACCTGCTGGGTGAGGATGAATTGCTCTCAGCTCGGGATCAGCTGGGGCTGAGAGGGGGATGACTTCAGCTAGGACCCGTTGGGCAAGAGGAGGAGAGATTCTAGGATGTAGACAAATTGTGTTTAGAAGGAAGCAGCTATAATAACTCAAAGGAAGACTTGGCTATTTATGGGGGACTGTAAGGTGGAGAGCAGCCCCACTCTTGATCAGCAGGCTCCTGTCCCTCTGGAGTTTGAGTGGGAACAAAGAAGAAACAAGGCAGCCTTCCTGGGCACAGAAGCATCCTGCCTCCACCCGCTGTATACTCTTCTCTCCATGTCAGTGCTCCGTAGGAGCACTGGGCTTGGAGTCAGAGCGGCCACCTGCTCTCCAGTTTACCCAAGTGCACACAGCTGCAAAGGGATGCTGCAGGCTGTCATGAATGCCGCATCGGCTCATCCTATCCTGACTGTCCAGAGCCAGGGAGTGTACCCATGTGGGAAGGACACATTGAGTTTTTCACGTGACTGATAGTGTTTTTTTCCTGGGCCACGTGGCAGGCCTTCAGACTCGTTGCTTAAGGACATAACGAAGAAGGTGAAGCAGGAAGGATGTGGTAAGTTGTGGGGAGGGGCGAGGTCAGCATGAGGAGAATCGTGGTCAGTAGAGGGGGACATGATCATTGGTAATGAGGAGCATGGCTAGCAGTGGTCAGGAAGGATGTGATCATCAATGCAGAATGATGTGATTAGCATTGGGTCAGGGCATGATTAGTGGTGATGAGGGACGTGATCAGGGTTAAGAAGGCAAGGTCACAGATGAGGAGAGGAGTGGTCAGGACTGAGGAGGGGCATGGTCAGTGGTGCCATGGGCTGACAGAGTGGAGGGGCCACTATTAGAATTCTCTGAATACTACATTTTAGGCACTCAGTACAATATTCTAGGGACTGTTGCAGATAGTTAGTGAATACTTTTTCTTTAGAGGAAGGGCTTTTCACCCCTCATTTCAGTGGCTTCACTCCTTGGGATATTGGAGGTGGAACTGGGAAACTCATGGTGGCCAGGAACTGGAAAGATGGTGTTGATTCAGTATGGCCCATCTGAAGGCCCCTACTGAAGAGACTGTGCACCTATGTGCAGGGCAAGTCTATTACTTAACACTTCTCAAAGCCCTTACGTACACATAAAGGTACTTTACCAATAAGGCGTTTCTCAATGCAATCAGGTTGACAATGGACATTCACTACCACAAGCCCAGAGACTGTCCTTGTCAAGCTGACATTCAGTAACATTTTTGAGTCAGTTAATGAAGTTAGTTCTTTCTACATCTCATATTTTATACCCAGGGAGCCTTAGAAAGTCCTTGTTCTCCAGAGTCTGGGTTTTCTCGGGATCCTATGAACAGCTAGTGCAGGTTAAGTCTTGACTTAATCCTAACTCCAGGCTTAGTTCTTTCCCTAGGGCATCTCTCCTTTCCATTATTTGATTGACTTGAAACTCAGGATAAAAGGAAAAGTCCTTTGCGTAGCATCATGGAGTCTGCAATCTTCTACTCTGGGTCACTCACACCAATATACAGAATCAACATAGGTACCTAACAGGAATGAACTAGATGAAGAAAAGACAGTCTGCATAGCAGGATGCTATTCAAGCCTGAACAAGTGGGATGACCTGTTTTAATGATGAAATAGATTGAGTTGGCGAACACTGCCAAGAGAAATAGACCATGTACACAGTCAGCAGCACCTACTTGTGCTGGAGTGTGGATTAGGTGACTGTGAGGTCCCTTAGGGTGCATGTGTTGGGTTAACACAGTTAACCTGCCGGATGGAGCCTTTATCTTAAAGTAAAACATGGAGGAAATAATTGCATTGTTTGGAATATAAATCCCGTAAAAAAATTAATGCTGTTACTGTGGATTACAGCTCGCTCCTAGGAGAGTAGTTTTTTTTTTTTCTGGAAAAATAAGCCTGGTCCACTAGCCTCTCATGATTCCTGTCTGATGGCACTTGGATTTTTTCCCATCTCTCAGGTTCTTTCAGAACTCCATCTGCCATGAAGACTTCATCAGAGGCTGACATATAGGCCCACTCTTCTTGGACTTTAACTTCCAACACTGTGAAATAAATAAACCCATTTTCTTCAGGAAGCATCCAGACTCAGTCCTTTCTTTCCTTTCCTTTTTTTTTAAAATAGCAACAAAAATGGACTCAGACAATGCAAAATTAAAAACAAACCCAGAAGCAGGAAGTAATTATCAGAGACTGGAGGTGGAGGTAGGAAAGGGCCTCAGTAAGAAAGGAGAAAGAAAACCAATTTATCTTAGATCAACTGCATACTACAATAAATATTGCTAAGAGCTTTACACATTACAAAATTTCTGAGAAATTAAATCTGAATATTTCCATCATAAAAAGTTAAGTACACAAGATGATATTAGCTAGCTTTATTTAATCAGCCTACATTCTTAAACATCCTTACATCACTGGTCACCTCATCAATATATATAAAACTAGAGTTTGTTGATCCAAACACATTTTTAAACAATTCAGACAATAAAGTACACCTGTCTTAACACTCCAATTTCTGTGCAGAAGTTTTCTCACTAAATGCAACCCTATTTGTTAGTTCTCCAGATGTTTCCCCGGGCTGTTGGAGTTCTCTCCAGAAAGTCCTTGCCTACTTTTCTGAAGATTAAAATACAAATGGCCAAACATTTAAAAACAAAGTTAAAGAATTGAAAGAGCTTCCAACTTAGACATTAGAGAAGTGCGAATCAAAACAGTGACTGAATGGCCTCTTACTCCAGTCAGATGGCTACTGGTTACAAACCAAATGCCAGTGAGAATTGGTGCCACGGGTTCGGGGTTCGCCGCGGGACCCTTCACACTGACCGATGGTGGGAGGGTTGTCTGGTGCAGCCACTGTGCAAATCAGTATGGAGGTTCCTCACAGAACTCAAAAGAGCACTCCATGGTCTAAGTGTGTCCCCAAAGGATTTTGAGTAGGCCCAGCACAAACGGAGTGACACTCTTTTCATCTGTGTCACTATTCCCATCCACTAATCCATGTTACCAGCCTAGTGTCTATCAACTGGTTAGTGGGTAAACCAAGCACAGTATGTACAGTGGGTTTTACTGGATGGAACCTGAGAACATTCATTAAGACATACCCCCCCTAAACAGACAAACAAACAAATGACTCAGAGAAGTGCTATATTGTTTATATGTGTGTATACACACATATGGTTGTTTGTGTGCACCCAGAAAACAGAATGCCATCTATGAAAGGGTAGGAAAGGGTCTGGCAGGAAATGAGTTAAAGGATAAGGAGAGTGAATACAGTCAAAGTGTTTGATCTATGGGAAGGAAAGATGCGACAATATGATTCATTAATTTGTATGATAAATATACACTGATAAAAAGGGGGGGAAGCAAAGGACAAATAGAAGTTGCTGGGTAAGGTGATGCTGAGTGCAGGACATCTGCCTGCTGACAGCCACTCCTAAAACCCAAACAAGATGGGGGCAGAGAGGGGACAGAAGAGAGTGGTAGCTCCCTCACTGAGGACAGTACCAATGGAACTGCAGGAGATGGGGCCCTCTTATCTGCCTTGCAATGGAGGAGTCACAGCTGGTGAGCTGCTGGCTCTCAACAGCTCTGTGGTCCTTCCTTGCATCTCTGGATTGCTGTTGCAGCTCTGGAAGGTGACCTATGACCCCTGGTCCTGGAGCGGGCTGGGATGACTTCAGAGCCTCAACATACTGTTATAGCCATGATGTGGAACGAGAAGAGTGGTTGTCTCAGGTAGGCATAAGTGAACAAGTAGCATCCAACTTGCCTCGTGTGTGGGTGGGGGAAGAGAGTGTAAGAGGAAAGCAGGACCAGCCACAGCAGGTGCACAGAAAAAGAGACGAACCCAGAATAGAACACATCATTCTTAGTGTCACTCTATGGAATAGAACCCCACAGTGGGCTGCAAAGAGGACCTGGAATTTCACAGCCATTTTCTGCACCAATGTAGCAACGTTTTGCCCAATAATATTGGGGGTCTGGAGAGATGGCTTTCACGAGAGCACCCACTGCTTTTCCAAAGGACGTGGGTTTGATTCCTAGCACTCACATGATCACAACTGCCTGCAACTCGAGTTCCAGGAGATCTAATGCCTTCTTCAAGGTTCTTCAGACCTGCGTGAAGGCAAAACACCCATCCAAATACATAAAACTGAGAGTTTTGAAAGGAAAGAATAGTATTTGGAACAAGAGACGTGACGGTCACCGCTGAGAAATGGTCTCATCGTGCAGAGGTTTTTCATCATGGGTTTCCTTTGCACGAGGCCACGCCAGGGCTGGAGGGGTAAGGAACACACATTCACAGACAGGCTTGGTGCTCCTGCCTAAGCCTGTGCTTCTTTTACGTGACAAAATGCGAACTCAATTTGCTATGCAAATATCTTCTGTAAGTTTTAAATGGCAACTTGTCCCTATATATCAGGTCAAAAGGCTGCAGTTGTGACATGCAGGGACATATCTGTCTCCTTAATGCACACTTGTCTTTCTCATCCCGGCAAATGAGAATTGCGTGTGTAGAAAGTAAAGAGGCTATAACTCACACATGTGGCTCTTTCCTGGGCTATTCCAATTAAAAATAATAGTGGTGGATGGGTTTGTAATTTCACACTTGTCTAGGCTTTCCTGCTCTGAAGAAATAAAAGGAAGAGGCCCCACTGAGGGTCTGCAGACCCAGGCACTAAAGGCACAGCCTCGTGGCCTGAATCCCAAGATTCACACAGGTGTCTCAGGCAGTGTTTATAGTAGGGCAGGCACTGAAACGTTTCAGAGATCAGTTTTTGGTTCACTACATGTAGCTTGGTTGGTCATTACTCTAGGAAGACATTTCAGATGAAACAGAACTGAAGAGGTTGGTGGAGAATTTGTGTTGCTCCCTCTCTGTACACATTCCTAGGACCTCAACCTTCAAGATTCTGCCTTGCCTGTAGTTCTACTATTTCAGTTTGGTCCTTGTCAGGAAGCATTGGGCGTAACAGGGTTGTAGAATGTGCTAGCTGGATTCCCAGGGCTTCTGTGATTCCAAGCAAAGCAAGAAAACAACAACCCTCACCGTCTTGAGAATACATTTAAACCATTTTGGAGAGGGAATTTTATTAGTTACTTTTAATATGGCTGTGACAAAATACCTGCCAAGAAGCAACTTAGGTGCCAAGAAGCAACTTAAGGGAGGAAGTCCTTATTTTGACTTACTGTCTGAAGTGATGTAGCTCATCATGGTGAGAAAGGCGTGATGACGGAAGTGTGAGGTGGCTGATGACGTCATTGTGTCTGCAGACAGGAATCCCAGAGAGCAAACAGGAAGTGACTGACTTCCCTCAGAGGAGCTCTACCTTATAAAGGTTCCACAACCTCTGAAACAACCCTTGAGGCTGGTGACCGGGTGTCTAAACTTCCACACAGACTTTGAGTGATGGTCTGAGTGTGACAGTGCAGTGACTATCTGGCATTCAGTTGCATTCTTTCTCTGAGGCTTGTCTCTCAGACTCATTGGCCTCAGGCTCTGGGTCCCTCCATCTGCAGTCCTGACCCTCTGCCTTGCTCTTTCTCCAGGCTTCAACTCTTCCAGCTTTTCTCTCAATGCTACCTCTTCTTGGACGACTGTTTGCCTATTAACACCTCTGGTAGAATACATTATTTCTCCTTTCTTCCTACTTGGTTCTGGCAACTTATATCTCCATCATGTGTGATTGGTGTCACCCCCATTTTGGGTCTCTCTTATCTTTAGTCATGACTTCCTTGGGACTGTCTCCACAATGACTTATTTCTCAGGTCCTCTGGCCAGTCGGGTGCTTGCTATTTTATAGCTTAGCCTTCTGATTTTCTTTGATTACACGTATCTGCCCTGACCCCCATCCCTATACTAGACCCACTGCATCCCTGGAAATATAAGGAGTATCCCTCACTTGCTTACCATATATTCCTTTAAAAAATTGATTTACTAGCCCATTCTCACTGTACAAATTGATGGGTTTCCTTAAGGCATCTTTGTCCGAATGTGTTATTTCTTTGGCGCCTTTCTTTGGCCATCTTAGAGGTTCGACTTCCCTTATGTGCTTTTGTGCTATGGGCGTGCACAAGTGCATGTACATTTTTATGTGTGTGCATGCATCCATAGGTTTGTGTGTGTGTGTGTGTGTGTGTGTGTGTGTGTGTGTGTGTGTGTAAAAGGTTCCAGATATGAAAGAAGGCATGGTTATTGTCTTTCTCTGTCTGGCTTATTTCACTTAACATGATGATGTACAGTTCCATGCATCCTGTTGCAAATGAAATATTTTCACTATTGGTTTATTGCCATAGCCAAATTCAATATTCATATAATTTTACTTCCATAGTTACCATGTTATGCCCTTCTCTTTATCCTAGTCTTGGAGGAATCTGGAATTACAGCAAACAGCAGGGTAGGTTGGATATTGTGAGATCAGCCCTATGTGACTGACCATGGCTGCACAGCCTTGCCCCATTGAGCCTGGTTACTAGCCACCAAAAATGGTGGTGAATAGGTGTTCTTACTTGGATGTTAGTTTCCTGTTAAGTCATGATACAGACAAGTTAATTCAGTACCTAAAAGCAAAAGGCACTTGGTATTTCCAGGGTACAGCTGCCCGGCTCCTCGCTGTGGCATTCAGAACCACCTGAATGTAACACATGCCACGTAAGAAACCTGTCAAGTTTCTGCAAATGCCTGCATACATTCAGAGGGGGAAAGGAGGCCGTGTTATTCACAGGACACCACTATTTCTTCCTTGGTGAACATTTTGTTTTCAGAATTATATTCCTCTATATTCTTCATTCTTGCAGCAATGGATATCAACCCAAAGTACAACTAAATCACAAAAAAGTGTGAAGCAACCTCTACAAGGGAGAAAGTTGAAAGACAGGTAGCTGTTTTATGTATGATATCCAGAAAGGGAAGGTACCAACCAGATATGAGTAAGGGGCATATGGGTCTGCTCCCTTTCTGTGAGCTTGAGGCACCCTAACCAGGATCGCATCTTGAGCTTCCAGCTATGGATTTTCTCCTGCTGTTTGGCCAGTGATAGAGTGGGGTGGGGCATGATATCCCTAGCATGGAATAGTCATCTAGATGTAAGGACTGAGACAGAGGGATAACAAGACATAGTATTGACAAGTATAAGGTAGGGACCATAGTTCTTTTTGATCTCTGATGGTGAAATGCAAAAGGCTCTGTGTGATATTAGAGTCTTACAAACCGAAGCAAGGAGCTTTAGTCTATTCTGGAATTCCTCAGAAAACCTCATTTCAACGTATTCCTCCTTTTCTACCATATCCAGGGGGTGGAAAACTGTATTAAATTACAATAGACCTTTAAATAGAAATCTGGTTTATTTGATGACATATATAAGTAGTGCAAAAATGGAAGAGCAGGTATGCCCACCCCTGCCAGCTACAATAGCCTCAGTGCTGTCACACAGTGTCTGATGTTTCTGGGTGAAGCCAGGGACTGATATAAATGTATTTGGACCATTTTCTTCACTGTAGTTAGTGAAATACTCAGTATATATGGACTAATATGTGGGTGTGTGGATGGGTGGGTAAGAAGAAGAGAGGAAGGATGTGATATCAAGGAGATAGGAAGAATAATATTTGTAAGCTGTTCTCTAATTGCCTTAATTTTTAACTATATTGTGTGTGTGTGTGTGTGTGTGTGTGTGTGTGTGCACTTGTATGTGCATGCCACAGTGCACATGTGAAGGTTAGAGCACAATTTGTGAAAATTGTTTCACTCTTTTAATCCCTGAGATTGAACTTGGGTCATCAGGCTTGGTGGCCAGTGCCCTTACCCATCTTGCTGATCTTTTATCACTTAGTAAGTAGATTAGAGCTCATTGTTAAGCAGTCTGACATAAGCAAAACTTTCCTAAGAATGACTCTAAAAGCAGAGATCAGATTTATCTTCACATCCTTGTAAATCCTTGTCAACCACATATCCCAACCCAAGTAAGTCAACTATTTATCTCACAAATGTATGAGCAAGCAATAGAAGCAGGCTACATAGACCACTCTTATCAATAATGTGACAGGAGTTCAGTAGTGATTCATGCCAAGATGCGTCAAGAGTATCCCATGAGCTAGTATCAAAGGAAACCACACATCTTTACTTGGTGTCATGTAAACCTTGATGATTAATCTAGAAGACAACATCCTGTGTGGGTATTTATCTCCCTCACTGCTATTTTAGAGTTTGCCTTCATGATGACAGTGTCCAGCACAGCATCTCTATATCCTACAGACTCTAGATAGAAACACTGGAAGAGTAAACTTCCTCTGTGTCCATGCATGTGACTGTCATGCCTTAAATGGAAAGTTCCAGACATTCTAAGCCTTATAGAACATGCACAACAGTATACAGTTGTGCTTTTTCTTTATCATTGTGGTACTAATATTTTCTATGTCCACTGAAGTGTTCGTAGAAAGAAGCAGTATGTAGGATTTCATGCCATCTTGGAAGGTCCAGGATGTAACCCTTGTGGAAGGGCAGCATGGAAATAGATCACTAAGGAGGCAAACTAATTTCTAACACATGGACAAGTATTCAAATCATGCTGTATATGGAATATGATCATAGAAGATTCATTGGAGCCCCGAGACCAAAGCAGGGTACCTGAACAAGTGCTACTTAAATTCTTGCAATGAGGAAGAGGGGCCTGGACTCTGTAGGAAGGTGGGTAACTAAGTAGGTCTAGAGGAGCAGAGCAAAGAACACATACAACAGGACCAAGTGGAGGAAAAGAAAGGTCCACAGAGAGAAGACCCAGGCAAGAAGAAGCACAGAGAGGCCCCCAAAACTGGAAGATAAAATGATAAAGAACAGACAAGTTGAGGATGAGGAATTGAAATCATGTGAAGAAAAATTATATGCTATTCCAGTTTCCTGAACATGAATGTTAAGAAACAAGCTTTTGGGGAAGGCTAATCCTATTTAAAAGCCCTAAGAGACTTCACTATTCAAAGACATTCTCAGAGAGTACTTTTGCAAACAGAATGATTCTTCTGTGAAATAAATAATCTTCTATCCAAATGTATCTTTGTAAGGCTTAAATCAGACCACGACCTCGCATGGCATATCTCTTAATATAGATTCAGAAACACCTCCTAAATCCACACCTTAACAGATATAATAAAATTCCAAAATCTAGCTGTGGACAACCACCACATACCTTACAACCTTCCTTGGGAACCAGTTATATGTATTAACTAACAGCAGAAAAGAAACCTCAGGCAGTGAGTTTGTCTTACCTAATGGCAAATAAGCACAAGATCCTTCAGGAGGGGCCTGGTATGACATGGCCCATCTCTCAGGTTTGTTTATAGGAATACATGAGACTTTCTTGGATAATGCATAGAAACCATATTCTTTATTGGATTTTTTCCTGTATATTTTGTTTTGTATTCAGAAGGGAAGCAATTGACCCAGGAGCATCTGAGTTGGATTCTTCACACCCCATGGTATACTGTAGCATACCAAGCAACGATGACTGCTAAATTATGTGTAGCATAGAAAATTTACACATTACAGAAACTATCTATTCAGATGGCCAGCCTCTCTAACACAGCTTCTCTCTATCAAGGTTCATACAAGAGTAAGGCAACTCATGAACTAGCAGACTCCAGTTTTTTAAACAGCTGAATTTTAGATACACCTAAAAGGTGGTTACAGATAAACTCTGTAACAAGAAGCCACACAATCTAGTAGTAATCACTTCGAGTGTGCTTTTGTTTTGGTAAGTGTGCTCAGGGTGGACATAGAAAATGGTCAACCTTGCCAAAAGATGTTATGATAATGATCACCGGATGTAGTAGCATATTAATCAAATCCTAGCATGCTCCTACCAGGGGAAGGGAGGGTAAGGTAGGATCACCAGAAGTTTATGGGTTAGTCTACCTGGTATATACAGCAGTAATCAAAAAACTCTGTCTTGAGCAAGGTAGAAAGTGAAGTGTCAATCAAGGTTTTCATCCAACTGATACGATATATACACATTTCTTCCTACCTACAGAGGATGGGGAAGAAGAGAGAAAGAAAGAATGAAAGAAAGAAAGAAAGAAAGAAAGAAAGAAAGAAAGAAAGAAAGAAAGGAAGGAAGGAAGGAAGGAAGGAAGGAAGATAAAGACAGACATAGACACAGACATAAACAGGCAGAGACAGAGTCAGACTCACATACAGACACAGACACTTGCTCAAGCCTACTGATAAGAGAATGTGGCTGTACGGGCTGGCCAAATGCATTGTCTTTGTAGATTGTTCTGCATTTCTTATGTCAATCTCCCTTTTGGCCATCCTGCCATTTGGAATATAGAAAATGCTGTCTGTCTCTTCTGGAAAAGGGACTTCCCAAGACTAACCAATATTCTAGTTTGTGTAACCATTTATAAAATAAATAATAAACTTTTGAGAGATTCTTGGTTGATAAACATACAAGGAAGCATAAATAGAAATCTCCCTTCCCTATGATTTATGGAGCACAGAATCTCTCCCTTCTGATCTTGCTTTGTTCTCACAATACTATGCAGTAGGCAGAACAAATCCAACCCCCATATCCTAAGTGGTGATTTGTAAGTCAGGGGGAATACATACTTGGTGGAGTCTAGGGTGTGTGTGTGTGTGTGTGTGTGTGAGTGTGTGTGTGTGTGTGTGTGTGTGTGTGTGTGTGGAGAGAGAGAGAGAGAGAGAGAGAGAGAGAGAGAGAGAGAGAGAGAGAGAAGTTGCTAATAAGAAGCCATGTTTTTCAGACCACAACTCTGTCTGCAGAGCCAGCTCACCAGAAGCAGGATGGCCAAAAGGGATATGGGCATCAGAAACACAGAGCAACCTATAATGACATTTGGCAAGCCTGTGCAGACACTGAGTGGGTGTGTCCTGGGACTCAGCTGTGGCCAGCAGCCTAGGCTCTCCAGAAAACAGAACTTATAGTTCTGATTTTTATTCTCCAGCCAACCAGGTTACCTGGAGGAGTTGAGACTTACCCTCCTGAAGTGTTCCTCTGCAATGCTTCTTAGGAGAGAGACAAGAACTTAAAACATCTTTGCCTCCAGCAGCTGTGTGCAAAATTACACCTGACCACCCAATCTGGAAAATGAGGGTAAGAGAGACCGTAACCGTTGGGCTGAGACCTTCAGTGGGCCACAGTCCATGACAGAGGATGTTTTTGAGTTATAGTCCTGTGAGTTCTGAAGGGAGCCAGTCTTGACCTGCTCACCTACTTGTTTCTAGCATCTTTGAGAATTCTATGTTCCTTGGAATCTTGTGTTTCTTCTTCAGAAGAAGAAATTACCAGCAATCAGTTTATTAAACCAGTAGTCCAGTGATTATATCTATTAAGACTATTATGTATCTTTTAATTACTTTTAAATATATTTCTTTTATACTCATGGTCCTGAATAGTTGCATGTATTTTATATATATATATATATATATATATATATATATATATATATATATATACACACACACACACACACACACACACACACACACCCATGGAGGCCAGAAGAGGGCACTGGATCCCCCTAGAACTGGAGTTATAGACAGTTGTGAGCCACTTGATGTGGGTGTTGGGAAGTGAGCTTAGTCCTTTGCTAGAGGGCTAAATGTTCCTAACCACTGAGTCATCCTTCCAGCATGTGCTCCTATAGAACTTGAGTCAAATTCTAAAGCTAACCAAAAGTGTGATATCAGTACAACCTTGGGCTCTCATGAATGGAAGGCACTCTTCCATGTGGGTTGAGATGTGAGGCAGTTGAGATTATCCTAGTTGTGGGAACTTGTGAAGTACTTTGTCTTCTGTGTGTCTTGGTTTCCCCATCTTGGTGTTTTGTGAAACATATAAAGTGATAATATTTTTTAATCTCATTGTGTTTTGGAACAAAATGTTGTTTCAGACACAAGTTCCATGTGTTGTGATTGTCCCAAGTGATCTAATGTGTCAACTAAATCTCCAAGATTCAGTTGACTTCCCATAGACACTTGAAACCAGTTTTAATCATGATACTAGCAGTAATGACTGTGAAAAAAATCAAAAGTTCATTCTTATAAACTTGTTTTTCATGCAACTTCAGCACATGAGCCATAGCTAAGGGTACCGGTATGGGAGATTCCATTCTGTCCACTTGGGATCTAAATGAATTTAAGAACAATACCAAACCAGTTCCTGCTTGAGGTTGGGAGTTTCAAAAGATTTTATGGATATCCCTATTTTCTAAAATTATGAATATTTGTGATATAAAAGATCTGTAGAACTGAGGGTGAATCCATGTTCTAGTTTCCAACTATTTATAGCCTGTGTGCATACAGAGGTTTGCAATGACATGTGCCTTAATACCTACTATCCCATAGGATCACTGTTGGAAAGTAAGCTGAAGGACACACAGTGCATCTGCTATGTCACAGAAATGGACATGTATCTGGCTGTGTGTACTCATGGCCTTTAACCTTTTCTGTGCAGACTGCACTATCTGCTCTGTGGCACTTCTCTACAGCTGCTCAGAAGGAGGAGTTCAGGAAACACTGCAGGGTTTCCAAAAAGCAAGCTCTCTGTGTTTCCACAATAGGAGCACTGTTTGTCATCGCTCTGTTTGCTCCCAAACCCTTAGGTCACAGGCTGTAGCTGTGAGTTAAAGAGCTGCAAGAAGGACCAGACAGTCTGAACTTAAAAATAAAAATAGAGGTGTCTGACTCCAGTTTTCAGTCATTCCCATGGACACAGGCAAAAAGAAGCCAGAATTTTGAGAAGATTGAACAATAGAAGGTGGGAAAACAGTCTAGAAACAGTCCAGAACAATAAGCAGCATTCTTCAATAGCTTGAAAGCAGTGTGTGTGTGTGTGTGTGTGTGTGTGTGTGTGTGTGTGTGTGTGTGTGTGTGTGTGCGCTTGTTTAGATAACAAAAAAAAAACCCAACTGATTATGGGCAGGAGCTGCTAAAAGGTAGCTAAAGCTACAACTAAAGGCAAAGGCATAGCAATCTTTGTGTCACCAATGACAGCTAAGGGAAGGCTGGTCATGTAGAGGTGCAGAGCAGTTGCTGTTGTTCACCTCTGTCTACATGTGTGAGTGGACAAATTCATGCAAAATACCTCCTAAATATCTAAACGGACACATGCACATGTAAGACTGACTGTGTACATGGAATCCTGCACATGTAGATATGGTCTGCCTCCCAACACTACAGGGCAGGGAGCCTTAAACTTGGCCTTGATCCATCCACACAGTTTACTAAACACAGGCTGTACTCCCTCTCCTTTCCATTCTGTAACTTGAGTTGGGGCCAATAATTTACTTTCCAAATAGCAAGTGGACCCCCACACACACACACCATGTCGTTCCTGACTGTTGACAGGAGCCCACTGAGAAAAGTGCATAAGGGAAATAAATAGGTTATCCATTATCACAGTAACTAAACTCACAGCCCTGCATCTTTTCTAAACAATAGCATTCTTTCGTGTGCAAGGCAGCCCCTGCACTTGGCCTGTTCATATTGAACTTAGTGTTTGTATTTGCAGCCAAATTTGTTTCTATGCCAATCTCTCTGGCTGGAACCAAAGGATCTTTGCTTTTTACTACTCCTACCACTCTCGAGGGTGACAGTGGCCTGTAAGTGATGTGTGTGCAGCACAAACCAGAGAGGAGAAAGAAATAGCAACTGGCTAAATGTCTGGGGATTGAAAAATACTATGTTCTCAAAAGATGGACCCAAGGGTTTTGGTGATCCTTGAAACAACTTACAGATTTAAGAAACATCAATAAAAATATAATAAACTTTTATGAAAAATATCATTAGGACCAATAAGACCATTCATCAGGCCAAGCATTTGCTGCCAAGCCTGGGGACCTGAGTTTCAGTCTCAGGACCCACATGGTGAAAGGAAAGAACCAACTGCCCCACGTTGTCCTGTGACCTCCACATATGGCATACGCACCCAGTTCCACGTATATAAGTAAGTAAAGTAATGTATAATGTATCAAAAAGAATGTATAAGAAACATCCTATTTTTTCATATTCAAGGTCAGTTTGAAAAATCTCAAATGTTCTCCCAAAGGCCTTCTTTTTCAAAATAGACTCCATCACTTCCTGTGGAAACCACCCTGTCACAACAGACTTAGTACATCAGGAAGAATCCCTGGGCCTCTATCTTGATCCAGCTCTGTGGCTGTTCACCGAAGTTCATTCTGTGTTAGAATCCAAAGAGCAACACCTTCTGAGCACAGGGCTGACTTTCATTTTTATCTACATTCAGGAAAAGAAATAAAGAAAAGCATTGAACAACAGAAAAAGAGTAAGTCCAGGTTATAAATATGAGTCAAAAATCAGAAGTCATTTAGCTTAAAGCCAATAAGTTTTAAAATGTATAGTCTTATTACTTGATAGTTCATTCTAAGGTATTCTATTTAAGAGTCTTAAAAAAATAGTGGGATTCTGAGCCTGGCATGTGGCATATGCCTTTAATCTCAGCACTGGAGAGGCAGAAGCAGGCTGATCTCTGTGAGTTTGAGGCCAACCTGGTCTACAAAGCAAGTACAGGACAGCCAGGGCTACACAGAGAAACCCTGTCTTGAAAAACCTATAATGATGATGATGATGATAGTAATAATAATAATAATAATAATAATAATAATAATAATAATAATAATGGGAAGACAGACATTCAGGTTGTGTGTATCATGTGATACCATGTGACAACTAAGCACCATCAATATTGGGCAGGTGGAGAGGAATGGGGCACACACACTGTGCAATGTCACTGTTGTATACATGTGTTTAATACATGGGAATACTTCCCTGATAGGTGACAGGGAAGCCCCGAGGACAGTGTGTAAAAGGAAACAAGCCAGGAACTGAGAAACAACCACTCCTGGATCTCTCATTTGGAAACTCAGGAAGGCCACCTTAGAGAAACAGGAAGTAGGAGAGTGGTTGCAAGGTGCTGGGTCAAAGGTCAGAAGTAAAGAATTGTCACTTAAGACACAGAATTCCAGTTAGAGAGCAGATTACAGAAAAGAAGTTAATAATACCATATTTAATACTTCGACATTTTTCTAAGGCAATAATTTCAGGGTGCACACCTCTATGAAACCATAACACCGGACACTCTTAGGTATAGACAATTCCTGTTTGTAAATTATTCCTGAACACAACTGAAGAATAAAGACTGCATACGTGTATTACCAAAGGGAAAGAAATCTCCAATTTTTTAGGATCAGTGAGACCACTTAGAAAATAGCAAATGTGGCTAGCATCCTCTCTCTCTCTCTCTCTCTCTCTCTCTCTCTCTCTCTCTCTCTCTTTCTCTCTCTCTCTCTCTCTCTCTCTCTCTCTCTCTCTCTCTCTCTCTCTCTGTGTGTGTGTACATGAGTCCATGAGTGTGTGTTTCCACAACATATTTCTCAAACAATCTCTAGCCTTTTCTTCTGACTTCTTTTGTTGTTCTTGGAAACATCAAAGCAGAGCAGACGACTGCATTTCCATTGCACTTGCATACATACATCCTTTGATATTTTTGCTCATTTGCATCATAAATCTGGTTATAGTCTTTTAGACAAATAGGAAATGAAGAAGGCCTATTATGAATTAGGGACATAACTATATCATCTCCTAATGTTAAATAGAAACAGGATCATTGGGATGGAACTAAGAAGATAATTATCCAGCCCCCCGGGAGAGGGCTACCCATTAGTCCTCCCTCTCCAGTAGTTATGAAATAAAATTATCTTCTATCTCCAAGTCCTCAGAACTTGTATCAGTGAAGAGTTGGCTGAGGAGGGTTTTCAGATTTGGCCAATTAGATGGATAGCAGAATTTGATACATTACATGTTCATGCCAGGAGTTAACTAGAAGTAAGCAAGACATTGCAAATAGTGAAACTTCAAGAGTTTAGTGAGGTAATAAGTTTATAATGTTGTTTTCAACTGCTAAAATTTGTTCACAAGTGGCTTGTTGGCTGTGTCTTTCTGGTAAGAGAAGACAAAATAAGCCCACCTCAGGGAATTCATTCTACATCATGTAATGTTCTAGAACCAGCCGGAACAGAGAATATCTTCCTTCCTTAAAAGAATATAGACTACTTTTTTAAACCTACAGGGAAACAGATGAATGAAATAAGATAAAGCTTTAGTAGTTCATGAGTCCATACTGTATGGCTTTGAGTAAAAATACAGCATGAAAAAAAATGGGATTGTCTCAAAACAAAGTAATGGGAATTCGACCATCTGCTCATGGGACTCGGTCTTCCCTCAACTAGAGTTCCACCAGTCTGGGCGTCTGCGTAGGTTGTGTTTTCACTGAGTCATAACACCTAGAATGTATCTTCTCTATAGGAAACCCTGAATCAGTTCTGGGACAAAAGAATGAGTAGATGGGTGGAAGATTGATGGTTGAATGAATGAATGAATGAATGCTACTGATGTTTTTCCATCTCTCAATTTCCAGAAAATTTTCAGACTTTACCAATTTTCACTCCTAATTATGGACACCATAGCAAGTCCATAATACCATATTTAATACTTCGACATTTTTCGAAGGTAATAATTTCAGGGTGCACACCTCTATGAAACCATAACACTGGACACTCTTAGATATAGACAATTCCTGCTTGTAAGTTATTCCTGGACACAACTGAAGAATAAAGACTGCATACGTGTATTACCAAAGGGAAAGAAATCTCCAATTTTTTAGAATCAGTGAGACCACTTAGAAAATAGTAAATGTGGCTATCCTCTCTCTCTCTCTCTCTCTCTCTCTCTCTCTCTCTCTCTCTCTCTCTCTCTCTCTCTCTCTCTCTCTGTGTGTGTGTGTGTGTGTGTGTGTGTGTGACCATTTTTGTTGCCCAGGTGAAGATGACAACTAAGACCAAATAAATTCTTCCCAAAGGATACTTATATTTTGTTTATGTTTTTGAATTAGTTTACTAGTTTTTGTAAGGTAGCATACAAATTAATGGGTTGCATTTTGGCATTTTCATGCATCCTTTGTTCTTACTTACCCCTCTCTCTTAAGTTCCCTTCTTCACTTTCTTAAGACATCTTTTTCCACCCTCAATTCCCCTCATAGTTTTTACACACACACACACACACACACACACACACACACACACACACACACAAACACCTGCACACATACACAAAAGCACACATAGATGCACTTGTACATTCACCTCTACATATATGTGAAAAAACATTTTGTCACTGAGTCTGGCTGTTTGTCAGAACTGGACATGATGACCTCCAGCTCTACACTTTCTTTTGTGAGCATCATTTCATTTCTCCCTTTGTTGCTATAAAAATACATTGTATATATGCACTGCATTACTAATTGATTAATTGTTCTGTTGGTTGATGAATATCTATGATGTCACATTTCCTGACTATGTGAATAGTACAGCTAAAACATGGGTGTTCCAACACTTCTGTGGCAAAAGTGCTTTGGGGCATCTATCTATAGCTGGGACATATAGTCCTGCTTTCAGAAATCTGAGGAACCTCCTTTCTTATTTTTGTGGATTTGTTCACATTCCCACCAGCAATTAGTGAAAGGTCCCCTTTTCTACAATCTTTAGGGGCACTTGTCTTTATTTTCTTCTTGTGTTGACTAGGGTGAGATGGAAACTCAAAGTATTTTTATTTCATTTTCCAATGGCTAAGGATATTAATCAATTTCCAAGGATTTTCTGGCCAATATTGTTTCTTATTTTGAAAATTATTTTATTTATTAGTCCACTTATTGATTAGAAGATTTGGGGGGAAGTGTTCTGTGCTGTTTAATTTTTAGGGTTCTTGATATGTTTCCCTGTAAAATATATAATTAACAAAGGTTTTCTTCCACCCTGTAGTTTATCTCTTCATTCTGGTGACATTTCCTTTGCTGTGCAGAAGATTTTAAATTTCATATAATCCCATTTATCAATTCTTGGGATTATACCCTGTGCATCTGAAGTCAGTTCTCAGAGATTCCTCATCTGTTCCTGTATCTCAACTAATTTCCTTGTTTTTCTGTAGTGGCTTCAAAATATTGGTTCTTATGTCAAAGTCTTTCATGTATTTAACTGGCTATCATTGGGTATGATCTAGATTCAATGTCTTCCTTCTACATGTAGATATTTACTTTTCCCAGTACCAATTGTTGAAGAGGCTCTATGTTTTTGTCTGTCTGTCTTTCTTTCTTTCTTCCTTCCTTCCTTCCTTCCTTTCTTTTCTTTCTTTCCTTTTACACTCCAGATTTTATTCCCCTCCCAATTCAGCCTCCAACTGTTCCACATTCTATACCCATCCCTAGTTTCCATGAAGATGTCCCCATTCCACCTACTCCACCCACTCCACCCACTCCACCTCTAAACTTCCTGGGGCCTCCAGTCTTTTGAGGGTTAGGTGCATCTTCTCTGACTGAACCCAGACCCAGGAGTCCTCTGCTGAATATGTGTTGGAGGCCTCATCTCAGCTGGTGTCTGCTGCCTGGTTTGGTGATTCAGTATCTGAGAGATCTCGGAGTCCAGGTTAATTGAGACTGCTGGTCCTCCTATAGAGTTTCAAATGTGTGTTTTTGACATCATCTTCAAAAGGTAGGTGGCTGTAGCTGTGTGGGTTTATTATGGAGTCATCCACTTATTCTATTGGTTTGTTTCTGCACCAGTCCCATGTTAACCTTGCCATATAGCTCAGTATTAATATCTCTAACATTGCCCTTCGGATTTAGGATCCTGTTGGCTATTCTGGGTCTTTGGTGCTGCTTTTATGAAGTTTAGGGTCACCTTTTATGACTATGTGAAGACTGTCATTGGAATTTTGCACTGAATCTATAGATCATGTTCAGTAATGCATCCACTTCACAATATTAATTCTGTTGATCTATAAACATGGGAGGTAAAGACACTTGCTTACAGCAGATTTTCCCTTTAGTGTGAGCAGAATTCTTGTTTATTTCAGTGCACCAGAAATAACTTTAGGCTCTACCAGGGTAGGATATAAACATTCTAAATAGTTAAAACAAAACAAAACAAACAAACAAACAAATCCACCACTACCACCACCACCACCACCAACAACAACAACAAAAAAACAGTTCTTTAATGGAGGGGTAGAGGGAGAGTGGCAGAAAGTAATACATAAAGCAATTTCCACAAAAGTAGGGATGAAAAACATATAGAAAAGTACAAAGAAACCACTGACTTTTAGATGATAGTCATCATTGTCCTTTGAAAAGGTACATTTAATTATTTTCTGTATGGTTACATATAACTTCCTTCTAAAGAATGACTTACTTTCGTTTCTGTATACATATTTGCTCCTGTATGAATTTACATGGAAGATAAGGAGTGTTGGATTCCCTGGTACTGGAATTACAAGTAGTTGCAAATGCCAGATGTAGGCTCTAGGAACTGAACCTAGGTCATATAAAAGAGAGGTGGGCTCCTTCAACTGCCATCTCTTCAGCCTAAACTCCCTTTTGTGGGGCTATCACTGTGTTCTTGACTAGCCCTTTTTCATAATTTAAGAACACTGCAAGTTGACAATCACATGGAAGTGGAAGGAAACTGAGATTTATTTTTGGGTGAAGCTCTTGGAACACATTTAGCTCTCAGCTCTACCCTTCAAGTTGAAGTTTCCTTAATAACCCAAGGAAAAGGACAATGCACCCAACAGAACCAGTGGGAGATGTGCTGCCGGATGACCCACTAAGCAAGGTTATCAGCGGAGTGCACAGGAAGCCCATTTCACGCCAGTGGGGGCAAAGTTTAGGAGTAAAGTTAGCTGGCAGTGCTGGGATTTGAGGCATAGCTGTCTACACCCACCCTTCACAACATCCATGTCAACAAACACAGCCCAGAGCCCAGGGTTCTACTCCACCCTTGGCTTACTTGATACGTGGCATCACTTCACCTGTCTTGCTCACCATAGATGGTTCAGATCTCCTGGCTGCTGCTGGTACCCAAGAGGTGAAGCATTGAGAGTTGGACATGTGAACATGTTCTCTGTGTTGAGGCTGATGCCTTCAATGTGTGTACCCAATGAGTTTCCATCACTGAGAGATTCCATGAAGTGAGTCTTGATATAGGCATTTTTCTCTTGAAATTGGCTTAGCAAAATTAATTTATGAACAAAGACCCTATGAAGAAGGGCCAGAACCTGAACTCAGACTGAGTTGGTCTTGAGTTTAATTATGAAGCCTACTGATGTGGGCAGTTCCTAGAATTTACCCATCTGCTAGTTCTGTGCTGATGGATCTCAGAAAATGACAGCAAAAACACAGGAGTGACTGTATTCCTGGGACCCAATGTCTCTGCTTCCTTGGAGCCCCATTTTGATAAGAGCTCTGAAATACTTGGGTCTATGTCTTTTTATTTATCAATATCTAGGTCATACCCCATCATATCTATAGAAACATCTACCCCCAAAACCCTGCATTGATACTTGAGTGTACTAGAAATGTGTGCTGTATGTCATTTACTATTGGAATGAAAGTTGCAAAGCTGAGGTCAACTTTGAAGACTCTCATAATCCAACTCTGACTCAGCAGAATCCAGCACTAATGAACTGATTCCAGAATGACTGGACACCCCAGGCTTGGTTCTGATTCCATAAGTAGGACCTTAGACCCTGAGGCCTTGGTGACTGCTCTCAATGTGGACCACCCATTTATATACGCATAAACACTGCATCTAGCCTGCTGAGTAGATGCGCAAGGGTGATGTAGTGGAGGGAGCCATGACTTGAATATCACTAGAAGGTCATTGTGTAAGCTGTGATCTGGATAGTGACTCATGGCATGACAACTGTCTGGGACATCTTGGTTGCTCAAGGGCTGGGAGGGCAGTCAAAGAGCAACAAGGCTTAGGGGTCCTAATCAATTAGCAACTCATAAAAAACAATCAAAACACTTCTGCAAGATATCAGAATACGTGCAACAGAAGACCAGAAAAACATGTGGAAATAAAACCCTGAAATATGGATGCAGCCAGACATGAGCACACAGCGCTGTTCTTTCTACAAACTACAAATTTCGCTTCAGTATTTTGTTTATTGCTTTCTGTTTTGCATTTGAGAATAATGACATCTACTTTCTAACATTGTCATCAGAATTAAATAAAATTATGTAAGTGGTTTACTTGCTCTACACACACACACATACACACACACACACACACACACACACACACAGAATAATGAATGGCAGTGTGCAATATTGTAAGACAGAGTCCTTGATCTCAAGGTGAGGCATCTGGTTGTGTCCAAAGGGAACACAGGAGGAGCCAGGCAATAATAAGCAAGGCCTCAAGTGAGGCTACTTTGTTGTCTACTGAGGTTGTGGTGACCTCAGAGGATGTGAGTGCCAGTGTGTGGCAAACTCCCTGTTGAAGGGACAGGATATTCTGACTCTGAGTACTCACAAGCAGATCCTTCAGCATCCAGAACAGGGTCCTCCACAGCAAATGCTCAGTGTAATGGTATGTGCACCACGGCATTAAGCTAACATTGAATTTAGTCATAGAAAAACACGGAAGAGCTTTCTGAGACCCATGGAAAGTAATGGGTCTTTAGCCATCCACAAAGATATTGAGAGTAGAAGGCAGCCGCAGGGGTCTGAAACCTGAATTAGGCAGGAAAAACGGAAGAGTAGAAGATCTTAAGTCGAGTGTGGTGAGCTCACAGTTTCCCAGAGGAACTAGAGGGTGAACTCCAGTTGCAGGCTTGTTAGAGCTACCAATAGCTGTGTACATGTACTTCAGCCCTCAATGGGGCTGAGCTACCCCTTAGAGTACCACAGTATTCTAAATAGTCTAGTAATTTTACAAATTTTGCTTCATCTAATCCTTATAATGGTCTGTGATGTAGGAATGAATATTTTCCCCAAGCTACATATGTAAAACTCAAGTTTTATTACTCAACAAAGCTCAGAAAGAAACCATGGTGAAAGGCTTTGGATCCAGATCTAACTGATGTCACCACCTTGTTCTGTCCGAACACCTGATCCCTGCATACATACTTACTTCATGAGTAGCAAAGCCAGTGGAACCATATACAATTTGACTTCACTCCTCAAAGATCTTTTTTTTTCTGGGATTTATCTGTAAACACCATGTTACATCCAGTGGCTGAGACCCAGCCAAATATCTGAGATGGTTCAGTAGTGGATGTGGCACAAGTGGGGTTGAAAAAGGGAGAGTAAAGTAATTATGATGCAACACCAGAGCTAGCCGGAAAAGAGGTGTATCCAGTGTGTGTGTGTGTGTGTGTGTGTGTGTGTGTGTGTGTGTGTGTGTGTGTATTACATGTGTGTAAGGGAGAGAGAGACAGAAATACACACAGAGAGAGAGAGAGAGAGGGAGGAGGGAGGGAGGAGGGGGGAGGGAGGAGAGAGAGAGAGAGAGAGAGAGAGAGAGAGAGAGAGAGAGAGAGAGGCCAGAGGGGTCAGAAGCACCCTCCCTTCAGCAACTTTAAGTCTAGTGAAGTTGGCAACAAATGTTAACCACCACACCTCATCCTGTAGTTTTGTGAAAAAATGAGGTTGGGAAGAAAGAGTCTGAGATGTGAGCTGCCCTCTAATGCCCTACACCCTGTCAGTGGAGCTAAGCAGCTCCTGCTGAGCGAATGTACAGCAGGTGTTCCTCACTCACAACCCTAGTCATCTCTTCAGGGGACTTATTGGCCTGTCTGTCATTTCTGATGGGGAAACTAATGCCTAGAGGGGGTAAGAGAGTTTTCAAGGCCTCTGAAGAGATGGAAATCAGAGCCAGGCTACAATCCATTTGAGTAAGTGTTAGACTACTGATAAAAAGAATTAGCATGGATGAATCCTGTCACCAGAAGCAAGGAAAACGGTGAATTACAAAGGTGACAGGGATAAACACATCATGCAGAAGAGCTGTGATTGCACAGATATAAGTGGCTGGGAAAGGACATAGGGACAATGATGTAGTGATGACAGAGCTGTGTACTGGTTAGTGGGAGGAGCAGGGTCAACACAGCAAGTAGGATCTTCCATGAAGAAGTTGGGATGGGGGTCGGCTAAGTAAACACATTCTGCAGTAGAAAGCTACAGTTGTACAAAATACTCCATCCTTAAATCAAGCTGCAAAGGTGAAAGTTTCGAGTTGTAAGAAAAGACCCCATCCTTAAGTCAAGCATGTGAAATGAGAAGAGGACAGGACAGTGGCTTCAGAACAGCGTCCTAAACACACATGAATGGGGCCTGTAAGTATATGAATATACTATTTCAAAGTCACTCAAGATTAGTCTTATAGTGAATGTTAACAAAGAATGAATTCTGTTGGGGAGGACGTAGCAGTTGGAAATTATTAAATGTAGAAATAGACATAAAAAGAATGCAAAGTTTAACACACACAAGGTCATTATTTTAATGTCCAATATATTCATGTAGATTTGACTGACACACATCTACTTTGGAAGGAAACATTTTAACTCCTCAATTCCCAATAGAAAATGGTATTCCTCATCACTGGGAATGTGTATGAGTATAAAAAGCATCTAAAGTACAGAAATCCACTTCCCATACCCTCTCATGAAGAATCAGTAACATTTACTGTTGGCTGTGCTTACAGTGCCAGCTACCCATTACTACTGTCAAGTCCTTAAACCAGTGTAATTCCTAACCACTCTTAATACGTACCTTATGGCTACACATGAATACAGCTCTACAGCCTCACTGAAGGAATGCCTTTTGCAGCAGAGAGAGACCATCACAGAAAGCCACAACTGGTCAGAATCAGAGACTGAGTTTGGGGTACCCAGCTCCCACTTATACATCTACCTCACAACTCTATACCACAGATTCCGAGAACCCCACAGGAGAATGGGTATTGTAGTACACATAGGACCAGGATGCCTGCTAGGAGACCATGTCTCCTATATAGGACAGGGAGGCTGCACCTATGAAATCTCAACAGCATGCTCACCTAAACAAGATGTGAACAATTCTAATGCCAGCACAGATGGAGGAAATCTCATGAGGCCCAACCCTAGATAAAAAATTAGAGGCAACTAAAGACTTCTGAAAAGGGAGAATTAGTTTTCCCTAGGATGAGCCTCCTACTTTGTTATCTACCACCAAATGGTCATTTATTATATATATATATCACTAAGTGGACTTGTCAGGTTGTATTTGTGTGTGTTAATGTGCATGTGCATATTAATACGCAGCAAAGCAATAATAATTATTGGGGGAAGGAAACAATAGAGATTGAATATGCACATAGAAGGAAGGCTTAGAGGTAGAGAGAGGGGTGAGGAGCAGAATATGAAAATAGGGATTCAAGTTCAACATAAGCATGTGTTACAAATAGAATGAAACATTTTATTAATTGTACAATTAATGAAAGATAATTAAAAGAAAAACAGTAATTTTATGAGAAAAATGAATCAAAGCAATGGGTATAATTATTGTTAACCTGAAGACCCTTAACTGGGCAATTCCTTGTGGAAGTCTTATCAAAAAAGATAAGGAAAAAAAAAAGACCAGGAAGATGAGCTAGGAGCACCGTTGATTGAAACGTGAATTGGATTATTTTAGAACTGAATGTATAGCATTAGAATAAAATGTACCTTAGGAAAATTTTCATGTGTTTCTTATGAGAACTCGGTACTGTCATTACCCAAATCACCTTCCAACATTAATGCCAGACAATTCGGAGCAAGAGTGTGTTAGCCTTCATGGTGCAAGCTAATGGACAAGTGCAAATGAAGCTAACCAAGTTCACGTGGGAAAACCTACCTACCGGCAAACATGTGTGATCCATAGGTAACAACAATCTGTTCACGTGGAGATGTTTCCTGCTCTGGAGGTAACACACATGAATTGTTACTTCTGGTTGGCTTCCCCTCACAGTGACTTAACATTACCCTTGCCCCAAAGCAAGCATTATATGTTCAGGGAATTCAGACTCATTTAATTATTAGCCTAAGTAAAATATAATTGTGCAATAAATCTGCAGGGAAGGAGGATAAAGCAAACAGCCATTCTCAAGGCAGAGAGAAATGACATTTGGATCAAATCCCTGCCTTGGTTCATCTCATCCGAGTCTTGCTTCACTCTTATTGTTCCATAGGGTACTTGGATGTTAGGGAGGATGGAAAGGTGGTTATCACGTGAGCTCATGGGTATGGCACATGTTAGACAGAGGGTCAGAGACATTAATCTCTAGACTAGTCTCCACAAGGAAATCACTATGTGTTGAGAGAGAATAAACTTGTTTTTTTAATAGATTTTTATAAGGGACTGAGGTGAAAACTCAGTTGGTAACGTGTTTGCCTTGCAAGCATGGAAACCTGAGCTTAGCTCCCAAAATGGTTTCAAAATGCTGGGCTTGGAAGTATGCTTATTATAATCCTAGAGCTGTGAAGGCAGAGAAAGGACAATCTCTGGGATTTGCTGTCCAGCCAGTCTGGCCTAGCTGGTGAACTTCAAACCAGTGAAAGACCCTTTTCAAACAAGATGGATGGAATTCCTAAGAATAACACCCGATGAGGTACATACCTTTATTCCCACACATTTACAAGCGCACGGGCATGCTCACACACACACACACACACACACACACACACACACACACACACACAATTTAAAAGTTCTGTAAAGGTATTTTAGACCACATATTTGTTGAAGCAAATTAGATGCCACTTAGCAACAGTGTAGTAGTTTCTCCCAGCCTCCTCTACTCCAAACAAGGGCTAGGTTTATCATCTTTTATCAGATGAGAAAATTAAGCAAGACAATGAAGACTGGCATATGCTCATGAATCTAATACCCCCCTCGCCCCAGTCTATGGCCATACTGCCCTGTACATACCTAATCTCATCTAACTGTGAAGATTATCTCTAGTTGCTTTGCCTCTGACTTGCCACTGCCGAGGCAGAGAGAAGCGTCCTTGAGACCTCTGTTGACCCTGGCCATACTCACTACCTTTCAGCAGAGTCAGCATGCATAGTTCTTCAGCATCCTGGCCACATATTCACCATCCTGCCCTTCTCTCTCCCCAGATACCAGGCGATTGAGTAATGCCTATGGTTTCTGCTTTTCTCTGTGAATAAATCATCCTTGTAGTGCCTTCTGCCTGGAAGGCTATGCTCTAATCAAAAAAGCAGAATCCCACAGAGTCCCCTTCCATCAAGTTAGTCTTTGTGGAGTCTCTTAGCTGGAATTATCCCTTACTACACCAAAAATATGATACCCCATTTTTTTATCTTCATGGGTATTTAGACTTCTTAATATAACATTATAATTCATGGATATACATACATATATCTCTATACCCTGTAAGCATTGATGTTCAAGTCCTTGGACTCTCTCTCTCTCTCTCTCTCTCTCTCTCTCTCTCTCTCTCTCTCTCCTCCCCATGCATGTGTGTGTGCATGTGTGTGCGTGTGTGTGTGTGTGTGTGTGTGTGTGTATGTGTGTGTGTGTGTACACATGTCCATCCATGTTATAAGCTAAGGTTAGGTTTGCTCCTTCAAAATTCTCATTTTGCAGTCTCTGTGCAATGACACTTAGAAGGTAGGTAGATAACAATAAATAAACCCTAGGGTGAGATTAGCTACCCTCTAGGATGAGGAGGACAATCAGCCCTCTGTCTGCCTAGTGGACACATAATAAGACGGGCACCTGAAAAACAGCACAGGGCCCTTTCCCGAAATGAAGACTTCTGGTGTCTTATTCTTGGATTTGGTCTCCAGAACCATGAGACTGAAGGAATCCTGGAATGTGGTACTTGCTGGAGCCTCCTAATCAGACCAGCTCAACAGGCAATGTCTGCTTCTAGTCACCGTAGCAACTTGAACAGTCAATCACACAACACTGTCCATTCTCTTTGCAACCTCTTTTTGAATCTTTGGCATAGGAATGAGGAGAGAGGAGGTGGGGGGTGGGAGGGGAGGAAGTACCAGAAAGTCATAGATTTAAGTCAAACTTGAAGTCTGCCCAAGAGATGACATGCAGACATAGAAAAAAATTACAATCTTCTTAATTGAGTCTCAACTTAGCCAGGTAATATAGTGTAGTCACCAAAGGACACAGAGGACAATAAGTGATTGCACAAAAGCTCTTAATAATGAAAGTGCAGGCTGTCCCTAGACATTCTGTCTTCCCTTCCCTAAAGGAACTGAAGCTTGGCTCTGGGCTCTCTGGAATCCCTACCTCGGTTTGGTCTGACACCACATACTTCTAGGGCAAGGAGAGTTTGCAGATGCTCATAAGAGTAAACCCAATGCTCTTGCCCTGCCCATCACCATTTCCCTTAGTTCAGAGATACTAACACCTGTCCCTGTTCAAGTCTAACCCTTTGTGGTCAGTTAGTTAACATGGAAATGTCATCAACCTAAGTTCCTGACTGCAGCACAGGCTTCATAGCTGCTTTAGCCCCTTTCTGGTTCACAAGGCAGTTCTTGTGGTCTAGTCAGCCAGGAAAGGCTTCTTGTATCATTCAGGTTCCTCTCCTCTGCATGATTGTGTGAGCATGCATGTATGTTGACTTCTCTTCCCTTTACAAATTTACATGCATGCCTGTGAATCCTTGTTCTTAGTACATTATGCCTCACGTGAAGTGTCTTGATGTGTAGTGAGCCATTCATAGGTGACTTTTCTTCATTTTGGTTCAGTGGTTTGCACCAGGTCACAAGTGGACACAGCGCCCAGAGTGTGGGGTTTTATATTAGCCTTTTAAAGAATCCCCAAGACTGAGAACATTGAGCCTGGTTTCACAGAGCTCTCCATCTGCTTGGTGTAGTCTTCAAAGGCAGTTACTGCATGTATGAAGGGAGGTTCACACACATGAGCATTGGTGCCCCGTGGGGACAAGCTGAGCTGAAAAGCTCCATCTTCTTCCAATACCAGGAAGTCATTCTTTTACTCAAATGTTACTTAGTTTCAAATATTTTATTAAACTTATTTCTTGTGTGTGTGTGTGTGTGTGTGTGTGTGTGTGTGTGTGAGAGAGAGAGAGAGAGAGAGAGAGAGAGAGAAAGAGAGAGAGAGAGAGAGAGATCAGTCAAATAGAATATATGAGTGCATGCTATGGTACACTGGCGGCCAGAAGACAGCTTTGGAAGTTGGTTCCCTTTTTCCACCTTTACATGGACTCCGAGGATTGAATTTAGGTAACCAGTAGATAAATACCATTATCCTGCTGGTCCCTAGATTCTTCAGGTCTCAGTCTGCTCCCAAGCTGTGTTTTCTCCTAGAGAGTGCCAGGAAACTACATGATATAATCACCCTGAACCACATCCCTGGGGTCATTGGTTCTGTCCTATCTTCTGAAGCTCATATAGTAAAGAGCAAAGCTGGGGTTTGAGGCTGGAAGTTTTCTCCCTCCTAGCTCTGAGGTGGGAGGAAGGCCAAGAGCCAGACACCAGGTGATCTGAATTTTGGTGATTGCCATGCCTGCCTTACACGTGGCATCTTCCTTGCGCCCTCACCTTCAGGGAGGGCCCTGCTAGGTCAGGCTTCATTCCCAGGCTCATCTCCAATGCTGTTACAGTAGAATGACAACTTCTACACAGGAGACTTTGGGGGGAACACAATTCATGCTGCAACCCACTGATGTGCAATGTCAAATTTCAGAGGAATTCTGAGATTGCAAGAGGCTTCTTCTGTGACACATGGGGACAGAGCAGGTGAGGCGAATTCTGCAAAGTCACGGGTATGAATTACTTTTCCCCTTGCTGTGACAAAAAGGACTTTTAGTTTATCACAGCAGACAGGAAGCAGAGCGAAACCATAACAGAACAGGGCTTGGCAAGACAGAACCCTCAAGGACACCTCTCCAAGTGACCCACTTCCTCCAGCCAGGCTCTACCTCCCACTATCCACCACTTCCCTATCACCTACTTAGAATCTTAGTGCATTCTTAGATTTAACCATTGGTTAGGTCAGACTACTGTCTGCATGGAGAGGCATATTACTGATCTTCTAGGTGTTTTGCAATCTCTCCAAAGAGGAAGCCATGAGTTATCATCACACCTGGCTTGGCCAGCTTCTGGCTTCACTGGGCCCATGCATACTAGTACTCAGAGCACTTGTTACCTGAATTCTCATTGCAATGTGTTCCTCTGCCTGCTATACACCTGTCCTGGCATAGCCTAACTTCTCCCAACTCTGAGACCCTGGAACCATCAACAGCAATAGATCCACATGTTCAGCTGGCTGGCCCATCCAGAAGTATGGCCTTCTGAAAACACTGCCTATACTAGAGCTTTTACCCTTCTTGATACCTCTAGATTTGGGAAAGTATGAGCCTCCACTCCCCCTGCACCCCAAACCAGCAGACACTTAGGGCTATATCTGAGGGTTTTTTGTTGTTGTTTGTTTGTTTGTCTGTTTGTTTGTTTGTGCCTGTTCTCACTCTGCTATCCTCATGACCAAGATCACTACTAAAAGCTGTCTCCTTGTTATATTCTCAATTATAGACACACCATTTACCTTCAGTCCCATTTCTCCTCCCATCCTGGCCACCAGATCTGAGCTCCCTTCTCCTCAGGACCCTTGTTAATCACCATTGCCTTCTACAAACAGACATATTTGAGAAGAAGGATTCTTAGTTGAAAGCTGCCTTTGTAAGATTAGTCTACAGACAGTCTATTGGGCATATGATTGATTAATGATTGACACAGGAGGGTTCCAGCCTACTGTGGCACCATTCCTGGGAAGGCCATCCTGGATAGCATAAGAAAGCAGGCTGATTAAGCCCAGAAGAGCAAGCTACTGGTCCACAGTCCTTCATGGTTTCTGTTTCAGTTCCTGATTTTAAGTTCCTGCCTTGAGTTGCTTCCCTGACTTCTCCCAGTGAAGAAGTGTGACCTGAGAGTTGTAAGCTAAAAATAAACCCTTTTCTCTCCAAGATGCTTGTAGTCATGATGTTTCATTTCAGCCATAGAAACCCTAAGACACCTAAGGAAAACTGCTCCATTCCTAGAGGCCAATTCACCCAAGTAAGCCCTTTTCTCATGCAGGCTGTGCCCATAGTACTCTTAACAGTCACCACTGTGGGCCATGTCTGTTTTGACCTAGATTCAACCATAACAGGCTGAGCACTCTGTCTGTATCTGATCCTACCTGCTGCCATATTTAATGCATTCATACACCTGGACCCTAGTGTATGAATCAACTACATCCATCCCAGCCATCTTGCTGACTCTTGCTCTGATCCACAGACTGCTCTGACCTTTGGACCCCTATCATCTCTGAAAACTTAGCCCTGAACTTGGGTGTTCCAAAACACTAATCTGTATCGCCGGACTTTCCTGAACGGCACATTCATGGTTGTCTCTGGCATCCCCATCAAGTACTCTAGCCTCACCTGCTCTTGCTTGCCTTGCTTCAGGCTGAACTTGCCTTCTGTAGCTGTTCCTCCTTCAACTCTCTGCCTCTTAGCCAGCTGTACCCATGTTTTCTTTTTATTCCTCTTCTTACCACCAGGGCAGCAAACAAGTAGAGCCTCTGTTCCCTGCAGTGCTGCCACCACGTCCAGTGAATTGCCCCTATCCCTTGGAACCCTTCTCCAGACTCTCACTGTCTGTGTGGCTATGGTTCTGTTCAGCTCCCTCCACTTCTTACCACACATCTCTTCCTTCCCTACCTGTAGCCAGGGGAGCCTCCTGAAGTGCCTGTCTTATAGACTGCTATAGGCTCTAGGTCTTCCAGGAGCTTTGCATCTCAGTTAACACAAGAGGAAACATCCTTTTGCCTACCTCTAGCAACCTACATCCACACACATAAGCACTGGGCAATCTGTGCTGGCTGCTGCCCTCGCTGCATTCCCCATCTCTTTCCTGTAACTCTCTTCCACTCTGTTCCTGTTGTTCCTGGAATATTACACACACGGTCTTGTCTCAGGGCCTTTGCCTAACTTATTTTTCCACTTGGAATTTCCTTCTCAAATCCCTAAAGGGCTGTCTGGAAAGGCTGGTCATCCCCAGGCCTCCAAGGCTCACTTTTTTTTAAATGTCTTCTTGACTCTATCAGGTTGGCTCCTCCCAGTCATGTCTCCCACCGAACCCCGACAGCACACTTCCTCTGTCCCATTTTCTTCTTCACAGTTGTATTTCATATCACATGTATTAATTAATGAATTACTTGATATGCCCTCTCGAGCAAGCACCTGCTAAAATGTGTTTTCCTTAAAGGTGAGCACTGGGTTCTGTTTTCTATTCTGTTTTTGGAGTTAAAGATTATTTCTGAGCAAAGGAATAAATAAAACCGATAATGTTCACTCATTAAGAAAGAGTTCAATAGTAAAAAAAAAAATCAAAGATTAAAAACAGGAAGTGGGGTTGGGGATTTAGCTCAGTGGTAGAGCGCTTGCCTAGGGAAGCGCCAAGGCCCTGGGTTCAGTCCCCAGCTCGAAAAAAAAAAGAAAAAAAAAAAAAAAAAAAAAAAAAAAAAAAAAAAAACAGGAAGTGACTATTAACAAAACTAACCTTTGGCTACCGCTTCCTGGGTGTGACACAGATGGTGGAGCTCTATGGGGCTTCCCAGTCACCCACATTCCTACAGAATCTAGAGTTAGAATTTTGCAGTTTGTAAAATGTATATATCAGAAAGCTTGCAATATTCCTGCTCTCTAGAAAGTGGTCCCCTAAGGATCAGTCCTTGCCCACACACTGGCTTGGAGCGTTTGTTTACAGAGGAGGCAGAAATGCCAAGCCTCACTGCTCAGAGCAGCACAGGGATGCTCTGGACTCATCTGCCCAAGGCAGTGACTGTAGGAAACTACAGAGCTGCAGAGCAAGCAGTGCCCAGCACTAAGGCTAACCTGCTTAAAGTTTTAAAGATCACCAGGGAGGAAATCTGGGTTATAAGCAGAAAAAACAGACCTGGAAAAGACAATGGTGTCACTGCTCTGTGAGCACCAGGAGGTGAGAATTATATAATACAACTTTCCATCCACCCACTCCTATGGTTGAAAATCAGAAGTCATTCTGGTGATTTAAATCTGCCTCCCATTAAAGTTTTTAAAAATGAAGCTGGCATCAGCTCCTGGGATAAAGACACTTGCAGCCAAGCCGGACCCTGGGACCTACATGATGGAAGGAGAGACTTGACTCCTGAACTCTTACCTTGAACTTTCATGAGCATACCATGGCATGCATGTGCACACATGTGCACGGATGCACACACACACACACACACACACACACACACACGCACACGCACATACAATTAAGGTAACAAGAAAAAACTTAAATGCTATCAAGACAAAGAACTGGGACTCAAATATAGATCATTTTCTGTGTAAACAAAAAGAAGAAAGGCAAGCCCAAAGAAAGGAAAGAAGGGAGGAAGGGTGAGGAACAGAGAGGAGTCTATTGAATTTTAAGCCCTTACATGTCATTGGAGTTTATTTGCAATACGGATTCTTTTTTTTTTCTAAAAACCTTAGGACAGGGAAAGGGACACCCTTAATTACTGTGTGAAAAGTGCTGGCTTCTATTTTCAGAACTGGATGCATTTTGCTCCAGGAGAGTTGGGCTTGAATTTTTTGTTTCTAACATAATTTCTGTGACTAGGGGGAATAGTCTGAGAAAGGAGGTCTTGTGTAATTAAAGCATATTTTTAAAAGAAACAGTCAATATAATCACCCCCAGCACAGGTGTACAGACTGTAGGAGCTCTCAGGGTGCTTCCACACTTGTCTGTCAGATGTGTAGATCTTGTTAAAGCCTCTCCTGCAAGCTCCCACATTACTCCTGTACCTACGACCAAGGGGTGGAAAACACAAATGGATGGGAATGGCACAAAGGAGGTTCGCATCAGAGTCTGATACAAGCCAACCATGGCTAGGTCCAGGGGTTTCTCGCTGAGACCCCCAGAGAACCTCCCAAGAAACACCTGGCAGGTTCAATGAGTTCATAAAGTGCCAGAAACAGGACTGCTGGTGTCGACATGTGGAGATGTGCTACCCCACAGATGGACTCCAGTTCTGGAAAAGAACAGTGAGAGTATTCCACACAAGGACATGTGACTGTGGGAACACATGAGTGTCACCAGAGTGGACTTGGACCTCTGCTTGGAATGATGACTGAACAGGAGATTGACGGGCAGGCAGTCATGCAGATTCGAGTGTGTGTATTATCGCAAAAGGTACGGCTGAGCTGGAGATGGCTCTTATCCCTGGCTTTAGCACTGTAGTTGCTCTTGCTGATGATACACTGACAGGATACCCCAAAGCCCAGCACCCCAATGAGGAGCTACAGGAATGTGGTTGAAGTGAGCATCACAAAGCCTGGAGAAGGGAAGAGGCTTCCTTGAAGTTGTGATGGTTTGCATATGCATAGCCCAGGGGGTGGCACTGTTAGAAGGTGTGGCCCTGTTGAGTAGGTGTGGCCTTGTTGAAGTAGGTGTGTCACTGTGGGTGTGGGATTTAAGAACCTCAGTCTAGCTGCCTGAATGCCAGTATTGGGCCAGCAGTTTTCAGATGAAGATGTAGAACTCTCAACTCATCCTGCACCTGGCCTGCCTGGATGCTGCCATGTTCCCACCTTGATGATAATGGACTGAACCTCTGAACCTGTAAGCCAGCCCCAACTAAATATTGTCCTTAGAAGAGTTGCCTTGGTCATGGTGTCTGTTCCCAGTAGTAAAGCCTTAACTAAGACAGAGGTCATAGTGGGGACCTAGCTAATTTAACCTAGATGGTACTGATATAATTCAAACACCAGATTCTATCTGGGAGGTCCTTCCCCTTCTCCAGTGCCTGCTTTTTGTCTCTATCCTTGCTATAGATGCTGTCTGTTTCACATATTTTCCCACTGCCTGTAAGACGAATTTCTGCAAAGCTGACACAGGCATGTTTCTTAGGACTGGATACCAGCTCACCCTTAGGCTCTAATCTTCATATAATCAACACATTCCTTTTAAGTTAAATGCTGAATTTTCTTGCTCCCAAGTCAAGGGAAGCTCTCAGCTACCCAACTCTGCCTATACTCCTAGCAACTTGTCCTTCAAAGCCATGCTTAGTGATCCCACCCCCCACTTCCCTGTCAATTCACTACTGTCTCTAGTTGTGCTTGACCCATCAGTTGGTGTTTCCTTCCTTGTTCAGAGCTCTGTGGCTGGTCTTCACACACTATAGCACCCAACACACCACAGACACTTAGCACATGTGTTAGTGGGGAAATGCAGCCTAGCAGGAGTCAAAACAACAACTGTTACCGTTCATCAGCGTCTGTCTATAACCATTGTCTGTAAGGCACAGAGAATACAGGACACGTGACTTGCCTCCCCAACACCTCCTCTGAGAGCACCTGCTCAGCACATCTGTCATGATTAGATGTACTTCCCACATAGTACCACTGCGGCTGAGTGAGGTCCAGGTTGCAGGTACCCACATGAGGGTCCCTGTTCTTCCTATTTGAATCACTCAGCTGACAGTACATAGATAAGGCAGCATTTGAATTTTACAAATATGGCAACTACTAATTAATAAAGTCGTTTTACAATGACAGAGAGACAATTTGACAAATTCAAGAATGGGAGCTTTGGCAGATAATCAAGTCAGGATACAGACACCATTGTCTGTTAATGTCTACCTCTCCCTGGTCACCTTGACATTGCCATGGTCCTCGAAACCCTAGGGTTGCTGTATTGAAACAAAGTATAGCATTAGCTGTTGACCCAAGAACCGGAACTTTGGCAAGACTGAATTTCACCTCCAAGTCGCTCAGCACAGATTGAGCATTGGTCCCACTCCTCTTCTGTACACAGATATATAGATCAGAGTTCATATGCAGCCCTTATTTCCCTCCCTTCTCTTGTCTGTTTCTTTCTCCTATTTCAAGAGACAAAGCATGTTTAACCCTACCCTGGCAAGAAGCCCAACCTGGTCTGTCCATCAAGATCACCATACCTCTCCAGAGTCCCAAGGCTTAGCTAGGCACATGGCATTCACTTTATCTTATATTCTAAATTCTGACTAAGTTGTCAGTGTCCTTAATCTCTACTCATCCATTTGTGCTGCACACCTGATAATCATTTCAGCAAAGCAGTTCTCAAAGGAAAACCTCATGGAAGCCAGTTGTTTGTTTGTTTTCTGTAGCTGAAAGGATAGCTGCTTTACAAGCTATAAAAGTGACTTCACATTTAAAAGGAAGACAAACAAAAAGACAAAAACAAAACAAAAACAAAAAGGATAAAAACCATTAAAATAAGATAGGAGTGGAGGACAGTAAGAGATGCCACTCCTACATGCATTTATGACTTCTCAAATCTTCAGTTTGCTGCTCAGTGAACACTCCATTCATTTCTTGGGGACTGTAATTGGCAAATTCCTAACTCTGGATCTATTCACAGAATAGCTAAGAAAGTTTAAATGGTATGTAAAAGGCAACAAATTAATATTAAGGAATGGTCATGTCACCACCTTTCTTGGATTATAAGAGGGTGAAGAATGAGTGGATTCACAGTGTAATGATAAAAGCTAGAGTTATACACTCTTTGCAAGGAGAAATTAAATTATAAATAAAAATTAAAGACAGTTTAATGCTCAAGAAAAAAATCAGAGCTGTGGCTGATCACTCAATCCAAACATCCCCAATCTATTATCAGTAAGTTATTTTTAAAATACTAAATAGAAAAAAATAAGTTTTGAAATACCTAGAAGTCTATCCAATATAATGTGTGGTGGCAATTTCTTTACTAGTTCAATTCTGCATTTGGCTTTAAAATGTAAATGTCTAAGAGATAGAAAATGAACACATAGTCCCCACCTGAGCAAGAGGCATCATATTTAGTTCATCTGTGGCATATATATAGAGTGACAAGCAGTGTGTACACACAACATGTTACACACATTATCTCCTACAGGTTTCATATAACACTGTCATCTATACATTCATTTGACAGGTGGGGAAACCAAGTACCAAGAGAACACGGATCCAAGATTCCAAGATAGAAAACTAGGTGTTGATTCTCTCAAGAAGTATGATTTTTGAACAATTAAAAAATAATTGTGGTTAGAAAGTATGAAGGTTGAGAGGCTAAAAGATTTCTTTCTTTTTCATAGCCCTGATGAGAATTAAATTAGTCTTGCTGATAAGAATAGTGCTGTTCAGCTTTACCCATTCAGGCTTAGAGAAGAAAGCAGAATCCCAGAGGCCCCTGTTGTCTTCCTAGGGCAGACATTACAGTAGGAGAACCTCACATGCCTCCTGACCTATAAGCCAGGCAATCAACATGCTTCCACCTCAAGATGGCAGACACATAACTGCCAAAGATGCAACCTTGTGGAAACAGAGGTCTGAGGGACCAAACTAGGCTGTGGGTGTGGCTGGATGCAGTGAACCTGGTTTCTAGAGAGGGTATTGATCAAGTTTCTGTGCAGGCAGGACAGACAATTGAGTTGAGGTACAATTAAAGGAATGACAATGGAAGCAGCTCTAAGTTAGAAGACCCTGTATACATTAAAGCATCAAAAGGAGAAAAAACAAATACTATGTAAAACACAGATGCACTTCATGAATAGTGTTCTCTCCTGGATTTGGCTTATTTCTGAAATATGTGGGTTACAAATGATGCTTTTATGATTGCAAATATACAAGAAAACAGTCAAATGTGTGAATTCAACAAGTGTATTTAGTGGGCTCAAAATTGACATAAGCATCTAAACATTAAACACAGATTGGTGAGAAAAAAGTTGATCAACTGCCTTCATCTGAATGTGGCTGTTGCTATACCCCATATTCTGCAGATTCTCAGTGAACACGTAATAATTCCTAATAAAACCATTAAGTTTTATCAGAATGAACTTACCACACTCTGTGATTCTTCAGTCGTCACCCTGGGAAGGGCAAAGCCCAGCTGAGAATTGCACACCTCTGGACCTCAGCTGCAGCCTCTGTGGAACCCCTGTATAGGAGAGAGGAAGAGGATATCGTCAGCCAACGGCTATCTTGTCCAAAGGTCAGTGAATATGATTGACTTATTGACTACTTGAGTGAGTGAGCAGAGACTCTCTGCATTACATCTGCCTGCCACAGCTCATCCAAGTCGTAGTTTCAGTGACAAGCTCTCCAGCACCATTTGTTGAAAGTGTGGTCCTTTTTTAAAATAAAGGCATGTTCTCTGATAAAATGAAAGAACCATGTCAGGGCTGGGGTCTCTGGTTTCCTTGTGAGATCATCAACAAAGGGAAAAGAGTCAGAGGCTCTCAGCCCCAGTGATAGCCACAGGTCAGGAGGTGATTATGCCAGGACACGCTGTACCTGCTGCAGAAGGTAGAGGTTATTTAACCTAGGATCCCAGAATCAGTTTGTGTACCTAAGACCATGCCTCATCCTGGGGAGACAAACAGGATAGAAAAAAACAAAAGCAAAGCAATCTTGGAAAGGAAGGAAGTTCCCACTCTACCTTGTGCTCTAGGATCACATGAATCTCTAGGCTACTCAAGGAAAGGAAACTGTTGGAACATTAATTCAACATTTTAAAACCATTAGCCACACTCATTCCAATTTCAGATACTCTGTGGGAGGAAAATGAAATGTTAAAATTTTCTATAGTTCCAACTTTGTGTATAATCTTTACATCCACTATCATGTCCCATATCCTGTTTCTGTGTACATGTGTGCACATATATGTGCATGTTTTTATATGCATGGGTACCCATGCATTTGTATGTATATGTTCCTTCTGGAACTTGTCCACCTTAATTTTAACTTTCACTAAGGCAGGAATTTGCCAAGTAGGCTATGTTGGCTGAGCAGAGCCCCAAGTATCATTTTCTCTCCACCTATCAAGTACCATGATTAATAGCATGCAACAACATGCCTGCCTCTTTTATATGGCCTCTGTGGAATCAAACTCAGGTCCTTACGTTTGCAATGCAAGTACGTTACTAACTTACCATCTTCACAATCAACTCCTTGCCTATCTTTATAAACCTTAGAGTTCTACCCCAAAGTCGTGCTTTCTCCATGTGTGCTGTTTCTGAGATCAGCTTCATAAATTGCTAATCACTCTTTTTCATATACAGTTGCTCATTTATTCATTCCTTTCTTTTCCCAGAAATAACATTTCAATGTTCTTTTTATGCTTGGATGACTCAATGGGCTAAAGGAGTCTACTGCCAAGCCTGAAGACCAGACTTGAGTTTGATTCCCAGGACTCACTCATATGTTGGGGAAAAGGAACCAACTCCCACTTAAGTAACCTCTGCCTTTACTCACACCAATGACATTTCGTGTATATCTCAAGTCCCCCATACCTGATAAACAAACAAATAGATATATACCATAAAATAAACATCAGGTAGCTGTGAAAAAAATAAGATATTTTAAATGTTAAAAACTCTGACTAAACTCCAAGTCAAGTCCAGTGTGCTTTGACTGAGCCCACGGAGCATCCCAGTGCAAAATATGTGTGTCAGAGTGTGAGATAGTATGCTGTGTGTATCAGAGAGTTTGGTGCATTGGTGGCGGTGGTGGTAATAAGTTAAAGAAACATATGTGAACAGGGGTCAGTATTACTCTTTATTAAAAAATGGGCTCGAGTAGTAAGGGCACCAGTAGAAGGGAAAGCCCTTGGGCCTGCCAAGGCTGGACCCCCATTGAACGGGATTCTTGGGGGGAGGGCAGTAATGGGGGAGGATGGGGAGGGGAACACCCATATAGAAGGGGAGGGAGAGTTAGGGTTAGGGTTAGGGTTAGGGTTAGGGTTAGGGTTAGGGGATGTTGGCCTGGAAACTGGGAAAGAGAATAACATTTGAAATGTAAATAAGAAATACCCAATTTAATAAAGATGGAAAAATGGACTTAAAATCACAAATATGTCCCTAAGATGGAGAATGGCACAATTTAAAAGCACAAGGTGACACTCACATTTGTGACACTGCATTGTGACATGAGCTCACATGAGTATGAGCTTTATATTCTGCAAAATAGCTTTGGTTTTCGTGTGTGTGTGTGTGTGTGTGTGTGTGTGTGTGTGTGTGTGTATCTGTGTGTGTAAATAGTACTTAGTTTAAACTGCCTTTAAAATAGATGTGGCTGTGCTAACCTATATGGATCCCCTTCTAGCCTTTTTTTTTTTTTTTTTTTTTTTGGTTTTTTTTTTTTCCAGAGCTGGGGACCGAACCCAGGGCCTTGCGCTTTCTAGGCAAGCGCTCTACCACTGAGCTAAATCCCCAGCCCCTTATGGATCCCCTTCTAAGCAGACCACGAGCCTGGCCAGTCAGGCCAACTGATTTCCTGCAGACAGTGGTGGTGGTGTATGTTGGTAAAATATTCACCCTTCCTCATAACCATCACATAACCTTCAACCTCCTCGCCACTGTATTTCTTTTTCTAATGGGCATGCCATACTTCTACAGAACCAGAAGTCCCAGTCAGTGGCCAGAGATCAGAAACAGAGACTATGTACAAGTCTGGCCAACTGTCATGTTCATATGTCCCCACAGCAATGTAAGGTACCATCATACCAGCACTGTAGCACATCAAGCCCATACTGCAGATTATGGAGCTGAGGCCCTGAGACACTGGAGGACTGGATACCACCATTTAGCTTGCCAGTTTAAACCCTGGATGTAAATAAGAAATACCCAATTTGAATTCTGATGGTCTAACTTCTGAGCATACCAGCTTTACCACCATGTTCCATAACCCATTACAGTTCTCCACAGAGAAATTTTTGAACAAACTGAACAAAGTATCACTTAGTTGTTTGGGTCATCTATAGCCATGCTGATACAGTGGCCTGGGAGAGAAAAATGCTCAAAACTATACCTCACCACAAGTTGATTGTCTGCCATTGTATCAGCTTAGTGGCTGAGTAATTATAATAATAAGCATAGTTTCATCTTACTTTTGTCACAGTCAATATCTACTGGTGCTTGTAACATCATGTATAGAGCCCTACATTGTACTTTATTTCAACTACACCTTGCTGATTTGAAGACTCATTCAAAAAGTTCGTGTTACGTACAGTTAGATGGATTCAGATGCCCACAAAGCCATGCAACAGGTGCCCAGACTAAAGATGCCCTTGATTGTCGATGATGCAACCCCTTCTAGCCAGGTCCAGCAGTGAATGCTGTATATCCCTCTTAAAACTGATACCCTCTTTATTAAAAATTAGAAAATCACACTTTTACTGACTTTCCAACCTTTGACATAAGCTATGGTCTTGCTTACTAATTTGTTTTTCTGTAGTCTTCCATGACCCAAAGTTCTTCGTCTCAAAAGAAGGTCAGACATGGACTGTGGCTCCTGAAGTGAGGCCTGGCACACAGCCAGAGTATACCCATCGAAGGGTGGCATGCCACGTTCTGCATCTGCATCTGAGCCTGGAAACTTGTTCTTTTGCAGATTTGTTTGTTTGTTTTTTCTTTCATGTTTTTTTTCTCCTGATTTTACACTACCTTCCTCCACATTTCAAATATGGTGATTTGGTAGTGGCTCATACAATTTTTTAAATGCCACATTTACTGGTTTTGACTTCTTTGGGGCTAGTTTTATAGTAGTGGGCCAATTTCACATACAACTATGGAAAATTTGGGCTTTGAGAAGTAAATATAAAATATCTGCCAATACACGAACACAGAGCAGCTGCCAATGGTAACATCACCAAGGCTTGCCAAGCGGCTCCACCTGCAGACTCCATCAACCATCTTCCTGCAGGGAGGCCCCATTGATGCCACCCAGAGAATGAAAGCACACAAGTGGGATGAGCCCACCTCCTTCTAGATGAGTGGGGTATAGGCATGACATTTTGCAGCATTTGATCTTGTCTTAGTTTTGTCTGAGGATATGAAAGAGGGAAATTCTTCAGGTGAAGATCCAATTATTAGTTTATGGAGTCAGAAAAGTCCAAATGCCAGCGTTTCTCATCTGCACCAGGCCCCAAATGAACTCTATCCCAATCCTCTCTAAGGGCAGATAACAGAGGTGCTGAGAGGCTCTTTGTTTCCTAGTGAATACAATCTCCAGTTTGATTTGGGATCCTATAGGAGTCAGAGTTCCTGTTAGGACACCCTGCAAGTGGTGCTGACAGTTCACCATCACCACGAGGCTAAGCACACGATCATAACTGACAGTACATAACCTTAGTATATAGGAATAAATCAGGTATTTCTGGTTAATCTGCAGCCTTAGACAGCTCTTAGGTGAACAGCAGCTCTAACTCAGTGCCTGAGATCACACTGAATGGTGGACGGAACACACATTTGCTGAGGATCACACAGACAGAATGGATCTGAAAGGCTCCTCTTTCATTGATATTTCTTTTTCTTTGGAGTGTGCAGCCTTCCTCTCCTGCCCAAGCACGGCTGCTGTATTTGACAACAGCAGTGAGAACCAGTTGTGTTGATCTGGTTTGTGTGACTTAAGGATATAACTTTAAGGAAATACAAGGAGATGTGAGGTAAAGAGACTGATGAAGTGAACCATTCAAGCCAAATTCCTCACAACTGTGCACACCAACAGCAAACAGAGGACCTGTCAGCTAAAACACCAGAGCTCACATCTGGCCATATGCCCCACCCACACAACTGAGTTCCTTCTCCAAACAATCGAGAGTGTTTGTGCACGCACACACACACACACACACACACACAGACCACTTGGCTTCATGCACACATATGCTCACACAAGCACCCAGTGTATAAGAGCCACCATTCTTCAGCTTTCACTAAGAGAGCTCTGTAACCTGCAGAGAGTCTTCCATAACAAGAGAGGAAAACCCCAAGACAACTCCACTCTGCCCCACATCTGTGACCCCATAGCATCACTGTAACTCGTCAGGCTCTTCTTACTAACTCTACTACAGATTCACTTATGGGAAACAAAAAAGAGCAAAACTCAGAGCATGCACAAGACATCAGAGCAACATAAGAAGCGCTATAGACCTTGTATTCACGGCAACCCTCCTGCCTCAGCCTCACTAGTGTTGGTTGCAGACATGAGGCACCATACTTGGCTGTTCTTGGGTTTTGCCTACAAAGCTGTAATACAACTCTTCTTTCTTCTACCTACCACACCAGTGATATTTTTGATATTTGGGGAGGTATTTCAGTAAAATCTAGACAACTCCTTGTAGTGACTGAAACCTTTATGATATAAAGTAAGTGCACCCTGGGCTCAAAACAGTGAGATTCTAAGCCCGTTATTTAACATGCAGTGACAACACTGTAAATCCCCAGGCCCACCATTCTAGAGGACTTATGGCAGCACCAACCTGTTCTTGTAACAAATCAGAGCAGGTGATGTCGGTCGCTGAGAGCCAAGAGCTCAACTCAGGGGAAGGTGGAAGGTTTTATCCTAAAGAAGCTCATTACAGACACCAGAATGCAAACTAAAGGGTAGTATCTGCTAAGGTATTAAATGGGAGGGAGCCTTTTCCTTTGATCAGAAAGGTCCATGAGGCTGACTGAATGTATATGTGTTTCTATGGGCAAGTTTTGGCCTCAACTTAACAGTAGAATCAGCTGTGTGGCTTCTGCCCAGCTATGCTCCTGACACTATCTACTTTGTGGTTCGGGTGTCACTCCTGCCTTGGAGGAGAGGGTCTGCACCCCAGGTATCTGAAAACATTCTCATTGTCACTACAAGGAGTTGTCTAGATTTTACTGGAGTTCCTCCCCAAATGCATAGCGCTGTGATACTAAGACTGCAGAGTTGGTGCACATCACCCTTGCAAGCCCAGGTCCTTTGTGTGAGTGACATGTGTAGGGGAGTTGAAGGCCCCATTCTTATTGAGCTGGACCACCCTGCCCTGCTGCCTGACTCTCTGCTTCTCCCTATTGGTGTGGAATGGGAAGTAAAGGGTTGAGCTGAAGATGAGCAAGGCGACAGTGTGTCCAGACAAGTGAGGGCTGCTGATGACCTCAGGCAGGAAATTCCTGCAGAGTGACAAGGAGTAGGGATGGGTGCAGAGAGGGGGCTGTAGCTGAAGGCACTGTCTTATAAAGCATTGTGTGTAATTAGGTCCCAGAAGAACGTGCTTACATTAATAATAAAAGTATAAACTGTCGGGCTGGAGAGATGGCTCAGCAGTTAAGAGCACCCGACTGCTCTTCCAGAGGTCCTGAGTTCAATTCCCAGCAACCACATGGTGGCTCACAGCCATCTGTAATGGGATCCGATGCCCTATTCTGGTGTGTCTGAAGACAGCTACAGTGTGTACTTATATATAATAAATAAATAAATAAATCTTTAAAAAAAAAAGAAAAGTATAAACTGTCCCTGCATTCCAATATCATAAAAATCTGTTTTCAGCCTGATACGGCAGCTCACACCTGTAATCCAAGCACTTGAGGGACCAATGTGGATGTGAAAGAGAGGAAGAGGCCAGGGTACATTACTGTCACCAAATCTTTTTCTCTATGAGAACATTTGCAAAGCCTGCTCTCAGGAAAAGCTTAAGGCTGCCTGGGGGAAGACCAAAAAAAAAAAAAAAATTCACAGCTGAGAAGTCACCAGAAACAGTGGGTGCAGAGGATACAAGTTCTGCTCAGTGGCGCAGCTCCAGAACCGCGTCTGAGATCATAAGCAATGGGCCTTGCTCCACGCTTGCTGTGACAACTGCGTCATCTCACGATCCAAAGGGATAAGAGGGAGAATAAGGACAAGGGGCCAAAACAATACTCATGTGTGTTTTTAGGGGCTACCCACCAAGAGTTCTCAGGAAAGAAAAGGAGTCAAAGACTTCAGAGCAGTGCCCCTGGAGCCCAGCTGTCAGAGAAACGAGCTTTCGCTTCTGACATGCCCACGGATTCTACGTGATAACACGCGCTGTCATTCCAAGATGCAGAAGGGAGAGGGCCAAGCGAGCTGGATCTGAGCATTGCTGTCTTCACATGGCTCGGGCTTCCTAGACAAAGATCAGAGCTAAGGGCGTGCAGGAACAAAGCACAGCCATATTGAGAATATATTTCTTCAGCTGTGGCATAGTCAACCTCTTGCCCTAAGACTAACCTCCCCATCTTGGGAGTTCATGGGTGCCTTTGCCCTTAGTCTGGGGGGCGGGGAGGCCTTCAAGAGCCACCCACAGACTGGCCATAATGCCTCCTCTTGGGTCACCTCATGTCAGATAATTTCTTTTGTATTTTCATGCATAAACCCAGAGGGGGAAGGCGTAGGGCAAGGTTATTAGAAGAAATCTAAGCTTCCAAAGGCTTGGGTCCAAGAATCCCAGCATGCTGCTGACAGAACTGTGAGCCTCAGGAGCTGACACCTCTGCTGGGACTCAGACTTTAGGAGAGCAGTGAGATAAACAGGGTTGGAGAGAGTGAGAAAGGGAAGGAACCAAGCTCTATTCTTTTGGGTATCTGCGTTTCCAGTGTGAAATATAAAATCAGTGTCACATCTCAGGCGAGGAGTAAGGAGACTTGGAAATCTTGCGGAGACAGAAGAGGCATATTGGGGGCCACGGATGCTAAAAGCAACCAGCTGCTATTTTGGTCATGTGACTCTGCTTCTGAAGCTCTTTATTATCCAAGCATGTCCAGGGATAATGTGAGTTTCTATCATGTTCTCAGACACATTCAGGCACCAGAGCCTGGTACCAGCCCCGTTGTCCTTGTTGAATATTTTAGACAGGTTTCAATTTAGAAAGAATGGGGGAAGCCAGTTGGCAAGAAGCTAGAGCCTAGGAATTTTGACTTGAGCAAAATAAACCCTCATCCCAAAGTCTAACTTGATACCCGTCCTTCTTCAGTTCAGCTGAGGGCAAGAAGCCTTGCAAACCTCAGCTCAAGACAGGGAGCCAGGGACAGCAGAGAGGGAAGAGAAGCAGACAGCCTTCCAAACAGGATGATCTCTGTATTATAAATGAGAACAAAACTGGTTTAAATATGCTTCACATTTTATCGCTATATCTGTTCTTATCAGGGACGGCAACCAAATCACAGGGAACGTGAGCAGAGGTGTGATGACATTGTCTGGGATCTCTTACCGTGTAAATAAATCAATCATTTAGTCCTTGTGGAGAACCTTAGCATGCGCACAGCATTCTGTTGGATATTATAGAATATTATCTCATCATATCGTATCGTATCGTATCGTATCATATCATATCATACTATACCATATCATACCATCATATCCTGATCCCGAAGAAGCTAACCTTATAGACAGAGAAGCAAACTAAGAAGCAACTACTGCATGTGACCTTCTAATGCTGGGTCACGTGAAGCCATGCTACTTCTTCATTCACTAGAGCATCTGAGGTCTCTGAGGCCGACACAAGAGCTCAGAAAGTAGGAGGCATAGACAGGGCATGGCAGGAGCAGTGCTCTCAAGACTGACTTCTGTGTTGGCTGAGAGAAGAAAAGAATGCTTTACACAGAGGGCTTTGGCTGTACTGCAGGTACAATGAAAGCATACCCTGAAGCCCAAGGCACTCTGGGAAATATGCTTTGGGGGCGGAGGGGGGTGTTGGTGTTTTGAGACAGGGTTTCTCTCTGTAGACCTGGCTATACTGGAACTTGCTCTGTAGACCAGGCTGGTCTTGAATTCAGAGCGTCACCTGCCTCTGCCTCCTGAGTGCTTAGATGCTGGCATTCAGCCATGTCCTACCATTGCCCTTCTGGGAACTGCATTTTGTCACTTGGCAAGTTGCATTCGATGAGACCACCAAGCCAGATGGTGTCTTCTTTCTTATTTAGCAGCAGCATATCATGGGGGAGGGAAACCATCTCGTAAGAAAGAGAGGGGCAGTGAGAAAAGATGCTGTCCCCACAGCCATTTTATTGTCAAAGAGTAGAAACTCAAATATCCTGAGCTAAGAGGTTCAAGAACTGATTAAATGTGTATCCAACAAGAGACACAAAACGCAGAGAGGTTTGCTCCAGCTTTGGAGACCTAGCTAAGTCACAGTCACTAGGCATTGAGGGTGGTCAGGGTGACTTCCATGTTGGCTGAGAGAAGAAAAGAATGCTTTACATGACAGGCTTTGGCTGTACTGCAGATACAATGGAAGTGTACCCTGAAACCCAAGGCACTCTGGGAAATATGCTTTTCAGTGGGGTCAGTGGACGCCCCACTGTCTGTCTAGCTGTGGCACCTGATATCCTGAGAGGAACCACTCACAACAAATGGGAGACACATGCAGTCTGCTCAGTGGTCCGACTCTGAGGGTTTTGTATTCATTTTAAAAGAAGGAGTGAAATTCATGTTAGCAGCAATTTCCATTTTGAGTTTACCCCTTTTGTTCAAAAAAACTTTAAAAACAGAAAAGTCTGTGGCTGATATTGAGATGGTTGTCTGCGATGCGTTTCATGTATTTTTCCTTTTCTAGAGGCACTGTGTGGCTAATGTCACATGCTCCATCAGGAAAGAATAATGCAAACTGGAGGCTTGCTTCAAGGAGTCACTGATTACGTCTGCGGTAGCAGATACAAGGAGACATCTGTGTTGCTGCTACCCAGGGTGCTGTGGCTGTCCTGGGAAGCCCCTCTTGGTGGAGCACAGCTTGTGACTGCTTTGGTCAGAGGAAATCCATACTCAGCAGCCAGCAGCATTAGAGAAGTTTCGTCTCGTCAGTGGCAGGTTGGCAATGCCAGAGTATCCTCATATCAGACTCAGTGAACATCCACAGCCAAGTGGCATCTTGGGAAATATACCCCTTAATATATTCAGGGTTGGTGCTAAAGTAGGGAGCCTAGGCATCCCATCACATGTACTTTCCATGAATCTTAATTCTTCAGAATCAGCTGCAGCCATCAGTGGTATCCAGGCTTCAAAGAGAGTGTGTGTGTGTGTGTGTGTGTGTGTGTGTGTGTGTGTGTGTGTGTGTGTGTGTCTGTCAGATGGTGGTGGTCAGAAAAATGCTAATTTATGTCATCTCAGCTTTTGCTAAACAAACTATACCCTTACCTCAAGCACAGGGTTCACTCTGCTCCTCAGAAGTGTATACGCAAGTCAGCTGTTGATGTCAGTGTCGTGAACCCAACCTGTAGGGTCCTGTTTTCCTGCCTGCTGAAGTTAATGGCATCATTTAGTCATATCTCAATGTCCCTAGCAATGATGATAACACAGATGGCCAAGAGAATGAGCACCAGCATGGGTTTAAGGTAAGGCACTTCCAGATACCCTGTGGGGAGCTGAACTGAACTAGGACACTGCCCCTCTACCCCAGTCCACCTTCGGTATCCTCATCCATGCCTTCTTCAGACCACCAAATCATCTGAGCTAGTTTCCTCCAGACAGGTTTTCAAATCCCTAACCTTCAGCACTGGCGTTCCCTCCACCATACCAGCAGCTGTGTACCCCTCAGAATGCCCCAGTGCCTCAGCTCCAGAAGGTTCCAGGGATTGCTCAAGGAAGAACAAATGTGTTGTCTTGCATAGCAGGAACTATCGCCCCCTTCCTCCTTCCTGCTACCATATGAGTGTGGCTTCCCAAGAAGGGAGGAAGGGGGAGAAAGAGGGGGGGCACTAGGAATGTGGCTGTCTTTACGAGCCTTCTAAGCAAAGGAAAAGGTTCCCTGAGTTTGGGGAAAGCCAAACCTGAGCTGTTAGCTCAGGGTTTCCCCCTCATCCCCTGAGTGGTGCTCACCATTGGTGCTGCCTTCATTATTTCTCCTGTCCACCTCAATTCCAATGTCCACAACACCCTACAAGAGGATGTAGGGGGAAAGTGAGCTGCAGTTGTTTGGGCTAAGTCCACAGAAAAGCACAGAGCAGTAATGGCCCACCAGCTGTCCTTAAGGTGCTCCCAAGTATTCATCATAACCCTATGCCTATGGACTGAATACAGATGAAGTCACAATTTGGGTCACAACAAAACCAGAGATACTTTATCTCCCAAACAATGGCATACATACGCTTTTCCAGTAACCTTCTGCTGAGTCAGTGCAGCGAAAGGAACCATGAGAGACTTTAAATCTCGCAGCTGAAGATCTCCCCCCTCTGGAAGTAGTGACACCAGAATATAAGGACAATGAAAACCTAGGCAATCAACAACTCCACGTGGAATCAGTCCATAAAGCCTAAATAGCTGTACTCCTCTGGCACACATCTACAAGAATAATCTTTGAGAACACGCTCCTGTTTAAGGACTGCCTTTGCCGTCTGCCACGGAGGGAAAGGCCATGGTGATCTGGGGCTTTTTAAGCTTTCACATAAAGTAAATACTAGACGTGAATCAAATTCTGTATTTTAAAAATAAGTAACTTACATCTTGTCATGGCCCTAATTCTGGGAGAGCATAAGAAGGGGACCATGTTCAAGGAAGCACAAGTTAAGGAAAGGTTTCCCACACCAGCTACAGGATTGTGAAATCTAAACACAGACTGTCACAGGGCAGGAGACGCTTTCGTAGCACCTGCACCAAACTTAACCAGCTAGGGGCAGCCACTTCACTCCCTCACCAACAATCCTAGATTTATTAGGCCATGACCCCATCTGGGGTAGTGTTTTTTTGCACAGGGAGGCACCAAGAATCTTAGTGGCACAGAACAGCCACTGACTGTGGGAAGTCCTGGCACTGCTTGGCGCAGACGTGCCCACGGTCTCCCCAAAGCGTGCCTCTGCTCAGTGATTCACAAATGGTTCCTGTGGGCGGGTCCCTGCGGGAGCGAGCCTTGAGCTCAGCTGGAGCTCAGTTGAAGCTGTTGGAAAGAGAGGCCCCCGTCAGTGATTGGCAAGTGGTTGTGTCATGGGTCTCGGTGCACACAGCAACTGTGGTTCACTGGGTCTGTTTGGGGAGGTCTGTCTGTTGTTTGACATTCTAACATACAGCCACAGTTCTATCGACTCTGCAGTTACCCATCCTGACTCAGTAATCAACACACTACAGGGCTTCCTTTAGATAATGTCACAATCATCAACGAAGTTGGAAGTTCAAAATCTCAAGTTGCTAATCATTTAGTTTTCCTCAGCTGTATTTAGAACTGACCAACATATCCCTTTAAGATGACAGCAGGAGGCTCCTCAACACAAAACCTATAAAATTTTTCCTTTTTAGGCAATTTTTTTTCTTTGTGATATCTACCTCCAACATTTCACAATATCACTACAGTCCTTGATTGTCAGATTCCTAAGTTAAGTTTTGGCTCTAGATTTATTTTTTACTGGCTTACGGATATACTCCGCCCTTTTAATTCACTTTAAAGAAGGGGGATGTTAATGTTATTTGGTATAGCAATGACTTTGGAATGATTCCCAAGCTGTTTAACCTGGCCTGGAGTCAGTTCACCATTAGGAATTGAGAATCTGAGACAGGCATCATGCTGTCAGACCAGGGAAGACAGAAAACAAGATTTGTACAAATCAGAAACTCGAAATACTTTATGGAAATGTTTCTATTCCATATAACAACCACTTGGAAGTTACCGAAAGTCAAAGTATGTGTTTTAACCTTAAGATGTTCAAATATGTATATACAAGACATATGACAGTGTGGACCAATCATTTTGTCTCTTGAACAGTTACTGGACTGCAGAAGAATATTATTCTCAACAGTCAACTTTCAGACTTGTATAATCAATATTGAGTAATGTGAAATTGTCCACAGACCAATCCTGAAGTCCAACTAAAGGCAAACATTACAAGACCTATTTGCTTATTTCTCATGAATGAGGAATATGCTTTTCTCCTGTGTGTGTGTGTGTGTGTGTGTGTGTGTGTGTGTGTATGATCAATATGAACAGTATGAACAATATATCACAGATAAAGCAATAGTTTTCTTATAATGGTAAGCTTTAAAGACTTTTGCTCAATGTCTGGCAGCATGTGAGGAGTAGCTCTCTCCTAGATCACTGGCTTCAAATTTGCCTTGATCTGCATATAAAGCAGGCATGGGTGTCAGGGACCATCAGGATCAGGATTGATCCAATACATGTTCTCTGGTATAGCAGAGCTGATCATGCCCTTCTTCTTGGCTGTTCTGAGATGCATAGCCCACCCACAGGGACCTACGTCTGTAACTCTTCCCTTTCTTCAGAGAGGCACTCTTGGGTCTCCATAAGTTCACATACATAAGCTGCCATTCGTGAGTCATGCCTGGCTCTGGCCCCTGTTTGCACTTTCTTGCCTTTCTTCTTATGACTTCCCTCTTTCTTTTGTCTACTGGTTTCTCTACTTGTGTCTCCTTCCTTCCTTCCTTCCTTTCCTTCCTTCCTTCCTTCTTTCCTTCCTTCCTTCCTTCCGTCCTTCTTTTCTTTTTTCCCCTCCCTGCAAAGAAAATTCATTTGGTTTCCTGGATACCCATGCTACACATATAGGTGGACAGATTAATTTTTCATCATGTCATTAGCAAGACTGCATCTCACTTGAGCCTTACCAGGTGCTGCACATGTCTCTCAGCACTTGGCTTTTGATGAAGAATAAAACAAAATTTGAACGTTATATAAATCTAACCATTCCAAAAGTTTATCTTAACTGGGAGGTTAAAAAAAGAAAATATTGTAGAGATCTAAGATGATACCAAATATTAAGTCCATTCATAAGTGTGAAAGCAAAAGCATTTGAACCTGTATTAGGTGCTAGGTTAAATCCTGTTGATGCAATACAGTAGACATGGTTTGGTCTCCAATGAATAAAACATGGGTTTACATGGGTTTCTCTTTCTACTCCAAAGTGTGTGCACACAATGGGATAGCATTACGCTCCTTGATTTCTGTGTCAGCATGAATGTGCTTCACTAGCACCACAGAGCATCCTCACATGGAAAACGAAGAGTCTGCAGCATGCGCTCCATGAATCAGAAGCACAGATATGACACAGTGAAGTAGAAAGTCATTCTGTAAACGGGTTCTCAAACTGGATACCTAAAGGTTAGGATAAAAGAGGAATTAGCTACCCAATCAGCCAGGAACTGTTGTCTAAATATTGAGAGTGTCTGGGCCCAATAGATAAAATCTGTGCAGGGATGATGCTGTCTGCTCTCCTCTGTGAGCCTGGGTATCTGCGTGCAGTGAGCTTAGAAGCGTGGGACCACTTTCCTTGGAAATGAGGAGGAGGAGGGGCTGCCAGACTTCAAGACAAACTTAACTGAGATGTCAAATTGCAGCGACTGTGCCTGCCACTAAATATGCTGATATATGCACATGCTCGTGGCTGGTGTCTGCTCACAATGAACAATGAGTTCTTCCCATCCTGGAAAGATCGACAGCTCTATGTGTTCAAACGACTAGGAAAAGAAAAGAAAGCAGAAACTGGATCGGATGCTTGAACTCTTAAAGAATTGAAATGGGATCTTTGTGTTGCCTAAAACTTTGCTGAAATCAAGGTGGAAAATTAGATAACAGACATGGTAATGCTCAAGTGTGTCCTGGTGTGTGAACCAAGTCCTTGAAGGACCAGTTCACTGTTTCAGGGCTGCTCGTGAAGTCCCTCAGTCATCGTCAGAATTAAATCCCTTTATTCAACTTATATTTCCTTAATATCTACTATTACATGGGTAACCAGGCTCAGTCTCAGGTACATGGTAAAAACAATAAAATAACATCACAAATGGCAATCTTCAGTTCGAGAGTTAGAGAAACTTCTTTTGTGTCTCAGAAACATGTCCTGTAATCTCATCCTTACAGCTACCTTGATGAGGTAATTCTTTATATTCAGATATTCCCAGGTATCTGACTAACCATGGCTTCAGGCTAACCCCAGTATGGTGTCATTATGGCTCAGTACACCTAAGTTAGAAGTTCTTTCTTCCCATTGGGCACCTGCACTTCCTCATTGGGCCCACTTCTGTTCTTTCTTCACCCACAAGAGCACCCTATAGTGTTGTCCATTATAGGGAAGAGTGTCCTTAAATATTGAAAATTAGATATTTCTCTTTCCCAAGGAGAATCACAACTCCTAGACAGATGCAGGCTGGAAAGAGCAACTTCGGAGCCTAAGTCTACCTTATCTCAGTCGAAGGGATGTACTCAGGTGAGGAAAGATAAGACAGCACACAAAGACAGCTCTCATCAAGCTATCCTGAGTAACAACCTTCTCAGAAGAGTCATGTGCCTATAAGAGGCCATCAGGAGGCCACCAACTATCCTAGCAACAGCCATAAGCTAAATATGGCTGGTGTGAAAACAGACACTGGTCTTGACCGTGAGAAAAACAGAAGCCATTGACAGTAAAAATAGTAGCTGCTACCTTGGATCCCAGAGCAGTGTGTAAAGGAACATATTCCCTTCCAGGAACCAACGCTTATCAAATGTCGGTGGTTACCAAGGACTGTATCATTCAACCTGCTGTAGTACAGTGGCACGGCTTGCCCACAGTCACCCTAAGAACAGGAGTCAAAGACCCCACCTTGTAGTTCTTGAGGAGTGTTCTATTCCAGAAGAAGTATTTGACTTGGAGTTACTGAGAGACAATGAACAAAGAAGAAGATGCAAGATGGGACACTAAGGTCCTGCAGCCGTGCCAGAGCAGACAGCCTTATGGATAAGAAGTTACCATCATACAAAAGAGCATGAACCACATGTACTGCTGAAGTTTGAGGCCCGTCTGATCTAAGGCAGCTCTGCTGTAGATGTGAGGACGAGAGAATCTGTATTGTGGAGGTGAGTCTGCCTTTCAGAACACAGTGGTCCAGAGGAACGTGGTCAAGTTCAGGTGCTGAAAAATCAGGGGACGACATAACTAGAGTGTTGGGCTGAGGAGACCCACCGTTGGGTTTGGAATGGAGGGAATCCTAAGGTCGCTCACACTCTGAGGAGTAGAGCAATGCTAGCCGTACTATGAGGAGAGGGCATCTCTGTGCACCCTTCTCACTCATGCTGTTGTCTCATTATCTGTTCTACACAGCATCCTCTTCCCTTTGATTTCAGTGTAATCTACATTACTATTCTCTCTTGCCCCCCACCCCAGTTCTTTACTTCTTTCCAGTTCACTTGAGGTAACTAAGGTCCAGAAAGTGGGTAACCTTTCTAATTCTATCACTGCTGACCAAACAGCCTGAGTACACTGAACAGTCACAATCGTGCACAAATGGGTGACGTGACAATGTCCCAGTAAAACCTCATTTACAGAAGCAAGCAGTGGGTAGGGACTGGTGAACACCTCCAACTGCCTTTGTGTGAAACCACAAGTATGGTATTTGGAGGAAATGCTTGGTGTCTGAGGATGTCAAAGACAACAGAGTATAACCTGAGATATGCAGGGAATGGATTAAACATGGAAAATACCAATAGACAATTGTTCTGCTCTATGAGATCTGAAAATGACAGTGTGTTTGCTATATTAGTCAAGTAAAAAAAAAAGCATTTGTTTTTTGGTTATTTTGAAACACGGTCAAGTGTAGTCAAGGCTGTCTGTGGCCGATTATGACCTTGAACTTCTGACTCTCCTACCTCTCTCTCTAGAGTACTAGGCTTACAGGCGTGTGTTATCATGCTTGGTTTTATACAGTGCTGCCGAGCAAACCCAGAGATGCACACACATTAGGCAGGCACATTCTCAGTGGAACCACATGCTTCCCTTAAAGTTTATTCTGTGACTTTTAGAGTCTGGACCTGCCTTGGAAGTTAGGTGAAATTAACTGTGATAGTTGAATATCTCTGTCACTAATCTCTGTACATCCATATAAACTCATCCTCTTTTAGCAGAGCCAGACAAGGCAAGAAGAACACCACAGACTAGATTCCCAGGAAGCATTGGAGACACGTAGCTGAAGAAGTTCCCACTCTGTGTACTTCACTGTCCCACTAAGCTGCTTACTTCTTTCACATTCGACGGCTGAAATGAATCCTTCAAAGCAACTGTTGACTTAAATGCACAGACACGAAGGATCTATTTTCCAGATATAGATATCTAAAGATCTATTTTCCAGAAAAACTTTAATCCAGCTCAGCCCCACTATAGCAATTATTGGAGCAGCTTTTAGTTTAAAAAAAAAAATAAATCACAAAATAGGAGGTATTCTTTATGCCTCAGAAGCAAGTGTGTCACTCAGGCTGTGCTTACAGACCCTCTGTGGTAGGAAAGGTGAGTGCAGATGCCATTCAAGAGTCAGGGGTGGAATCCAGAGCCCAGTGTTGTTGCACAAGCACTCAGCACTGAGCTACATCCCAGCTTGAGATTGTCAAGCCGAGGGCTGATTTTAGATAGTAGATTCACCACATTCAACTTCAAGGTCAAGGATATTCTTTTCAGACTCCTGAAGGTGACATTACTGAATCTGGAGCAGGAAGACGTGAGTCTTTCTTTTTGTGTGTGATCCTGAGTCTTTCTTTTTCTGTGTGACCCTGAGTCTGGACCTGGATCAAGAGGGCCTGCAGCTTCATTAGGACCAGCGGCTTCTTTCTCTGCCTAAGCCTGAGTCTGGGTCACCTGAGTTCTGCATCTGTCCTTGCTTTCCATATCCTGTTTGACTGGACAGAGTAAGCACTAAAGACAGAGATAGTCTCCCCCTTCTATGGATCTTTAAAATTAATTGTGCCTCTGCCCAAAAAGTGAGAGCGGGAGCTGCCTCAATGATTCTATCATTCCTGACCAAAACCCAAAAAATAACCATGATTTTCTCAAAGGTCCTCTATGGGGGATTGTTCTCCCAAGGCAGACATACAAGTATTTATCTTCTAAGTGGTATCAAAGGGTCCAAATAAGGCAGACACACTTCTGTCACAGGAGATAAAAGGGAGAAGATGTTCAGAAGTCAGGGCTTCCTGTGTGGGACATCACATACAGGAAGTCTAAGACTATTATGGTTTAGATATAAATGGCCTCAAGGCTCATGTATAAAAGGCTTGATCCCTGCTGGTGATCCCACAGGTGGTTGAATGATGAGGAAGCTGACCTCATCAATAGGTCAATCCATAGATCCATAAATGAATGCACTTTCATGAGATAAGGCCTGCTCTAAGAAAGCACATCACTGGGGGAGCATCTCTGAACGGTGTATCTTGTGTTTGGTCCCTTCCTGTCAGCCATTTTGCTAGCTGGCTAGCAGGAGTTGAGCAGGCTGGATACGACATTACCTTCTGCCAAGTGTTTCTGCTCTACCACACACCTAAAAGCAATGAAGTCAGCCATGAACTGAACTGAAACCTCAACCATGAGCTGGCACCAGACAGCCTAAAGCAATGGAGTCAGCCATGGAATGTACCATGTGACAAAATTAATCTTTATTTATACTGATTATTCAGGAATTTTTTCCACAGGGATGAGAACTCAACATCATCTTCACAGTATATCTGAAGGAACTCAAAGCAGGCAATGACAGTGTCCTGGGTACTGGAAAGACTAGTGGTAGCTTTCCTCATGGTGATGCCATACCTATTTCTAAATACCAGGATGCACAGTGGAGCAGAGACCAACACAGGGTTGTGCATGTCTGTGGTTTTTTGAATGAGAATGGCTCTCATAGGCTCAAGTTTTTTGAGACTTGGTCTCCTGTTGTTAGAGCTATTTGGATGGATTAGGAGATGTGGCCTTATTGGAGGAGGTATGTCAGGGGAGCAGGGGCAGGAGGTGGAGGGGTGGGGGTCTGGGTGGATAGGTGGGGGGTGTTTGAGGTTTCAAAAGCCCACACCATTCTCATTTACCTCCTTCTGCCTTGTACTTGTGGGGGCAGATCTAAGTCCCAGAGCCATGCCTACTAGAGTGCTGCCATGCTTCCTACCATGGTCATAGACTCACCATCTGGAACTATAAGCCTCTATTTAATCTTTTGTCCTTTAAGTTGCCTTGGTCATGGCACCATTAGCACAAAATGGGAAAGTAACTAAGACAATGCGGGGTAGTGAGGTGCCTGTCAACAGTAGCATGTCAACCCCAGCATCAACACTGAGGTGAGGTCCCCTGCATCTCTCACAAGTGTAATACAGGAGCACAAACCAAGTCACCAGCCATGGTGACACCCACACCCACAGAACTGGTAAACTGTCCTGGTCTCTGGGAAGGTAGCACTGTCAGATACATACCTATAAATACAAGGCAATCTTCCTTGTGAACACTCAGGGGAAAGAGGGTGGATGACACTGGGAAGGAACAGGAGGGCTTTGTGTAAATGCAAACTTTGAATGGTGGTGGAATGTGGATAATGAGGAAGGATCCATCACGAGCAGAAGGAACAAAAAAGGTGGCCCTCACACAGACCTTGGACAGAGTGATCAGGCACTCAGTGCTCTGTCGAACACAGAGGAGAGAAATACAACCAGGAGGTACCGACTGTAGCCTTTCCGGGAGTCTCCCACAGCACAGACTACAGATGATTGGCAAGTTGTACGGTGGGGTACCATGAGTGAATAAGTGACAGTCCCAGAGAAAGCGTGGAAGGGGTGGAGGGGAGGCAGCAGTTGGGAGAGCTATTTTAGAGATGCAATTGGCAGGAAGTAGCCACTGACTGGCTGCCAGATTAATTATCCCAGAGAAAAGCTCTGGCCTTGTCACTCAGCCACACAAAAGCTTTCCGTAATTTCCCGTTATCAGGAGAGTGAAGTCATAGGCTCATCATCAGAGACTGTTGTAAAGGTGGCTTCTGACCCCCGATGACCTACTCCACCTGTCCTCCAGGTGGCTCTCTGGTGTCCCTGTACACAAACTGCCTTCTCACCCAGAAACATTCTCTAAATTACCCCTAGAGAAGCATCCTTCTTATTGAGACTGATCACCTCACTTTGCCTGGTCAGATTTCTTCCCATGTCGTTATCTATAGTTATGGGACTATGGCAAACATCAACTACATATTACCTCCATCGCTATCCTGCCTGGCAAAATATCCTCTGAGAAAACCAGAATACCCTGTTGGCAACCCTTCCCTAGCTTTATCATACCTCCTCGACTAAAGGGCAGCACTCTCTGGTTTTCTCCTTACACACATTATTTCCCCCGAGGATGATTTTGTCTAAGCAATGATTTCACCACAATCATTTAGATCAAAGGGGTTGTAGCAGAAATGCCCCTAATACATAGCCAGCCAGAGAAACCAACATAGAAGAATCAAAAACCACAGACATTTACTACTCCCTTTGTCTAGATTCAGGGTACCTGTTAGGTTCTGCTTGAAGGGCTGACATTTGGTCTCTCTGCCCTTCTGGCTTTGCCTCTGAACACGAAGATCTAATTTCAAGATTACTTATGACGAATAAAGAATTTGGGATTTGTATAACAAGATCATTCAAGGCATCAGAAAGGGAAGGTGATGCCCAATCTAAGTAGATAAAGCCAGCCATACTGCAACTCCCCCATAACTCCCCGAGAGCAATAACCCCAGAACTGGCTGCACAATCTGTACCCAGTCTGAGAATTCTGTGCTGGTATAGCTAGGCACAGAGGCATCTGTGTGCTGAATGAGGCCGCTGCTCTGCCTCATCTGATAAGCAACCCCCAGGTCTCCTATCTAGCGTGGAAAGGGGTTGCATGATGGGAGGTGTGCAGTAAAGCTGGTCTTCAACGGTTGCCTCAGCTGAGAGCCCTAGACCCACTTTTCTATTATGAAGCACATCAACAGATGATACCCTCTGAAGTATGTCCCCAGGGTTGGGAAGAAAGAAGAGGAATGGGCATGCTCAATAGCTCTTGTATAAGCCAACCCTCAGGTACTGTGCAAGACGGGAGACAAGACCAGGTCTCAGTGTCTCATCTCTTTGACTAGAGCTGGCTTTTAGACATGCCCAGAGACAAGGGTAGTAGAGCAAATAGGGAGTCAGAAAAGCTTCCTCTTTGACACATGACTCTTTAGTCCTGTTAAACTTATGCTGTATCCTGCTCACATCAGGCTTGATGGGCAGATGTCCATAACGAAGGATTAGCAAGCAACCACACTTTATCAGAAAAGTATGACTCTTCTACCCAGCTCCACTCAGTTCTGCAATACCTTGAGCGATAAGTGAAGGAGTGCGCCTCTGTTCCAGCTGGTATTGGGCATGCTTAACCAGGTTAGATTCCAAATGTGTTTCCTTATCATAGTAAGGCCATCCTATTAGCTCCTGCAGTGTGTATGATCCTCAATGGTCAGTTATAAGGGCTGCAGGATCTGTGTACATCATAGTGCTGCTGAGGGAAGGGGACAATCTGATCTTAAGGAGGGTACTGGAGGAGAGCCTGGAGCCTGGTTTAGAAAGGGACCCATCCAAAGAAAAAGTCTAATGGGACGCAAAGAAGTCAGTCACGTGGAAGGCTGCTGTGCCTCCTTGCTACTCTCCAACCTGCTTCTATATGGGTCTGGTCCCTTTCACACACCCTCATGTGAGGCTATGGCAAGGTATAAGATTACTAAGAATTCTCACTGCTTGCAGGAGTGTGTGTGTGTGTGTGTGTGTGTGTGTGTGTGTGTGTGTAAATCTATAACATACTCTGTCTACCTATATCAAAGACATCTAAAGGTAGGGGACAGATAAATAGAAAGTGGGACATTAATACATGGGAATAAGGAGAGGCTCTGGCCAGAAGTAGGTAGTGAAGAGGAAGAAGATGGAGAGGAGATCAGGTTTTGCAGAAAAGGCCATGACTTCAGTACTGAGTCAGTCGAGGAGGAAGGGGGGATGAGAGGTTACTATTTGCAAATAATGAATGAAGCTCAAGAAGTTCAACTTTGAAGAGAATTAGGATCCAAGGATCAGGGGAGAGGAATGGAAGCAGCAATGAGCTTGGAGCCTGAAGAGAATGCACACACATGTACATACATTCGGCATGTATGCAGCCCCCCATTCCATGTATACATAGAAGCTATGCTTACGATACATCACTTTCTGTGAGGAGCGCTTGGCTGGTGGGAAAACAAAGCATTGGAACACAAGTTATGCAAAGAAGCCTACATGCTCTCCCCATCCTGTCCATCTGAACCACACTGCTGGTGCACTGTGGCAGCTTCCTTAGGAGTTCCTGCAGAGGGCCCAATGCCTGGTCCAGGGGATGCTTGCCTACACTAAGCACGATCTGAAAGCAGACAATTTAGACATTCTGAAGAAGGCTGTGTTAGCAGGATTAAGATCCTTTAATTTTGTGTGAGGTACTGAGATTGAGTCCAGAGTCTCACACAGGCCAGGCAGATACTCCACCACTGAGCTACATCTCCATCTTTTCTTCTGAGATTTTCTTTTAAGGCAGGGTTTCACTAAGTTGTCAAGGGTCTCTTGGGATGCTATGCTGTCAGCCTCCCCAGTACAGTAACTCGGATCATAGGCGGGCACCAAGATTCTTAGCCAAATAACTATTATTTTTAGGAAGTTATGAGTATATAAAGAGGAAGGATGAAATCGTGCGTGATGCTTCAGTGGGGGACTTGGGGAGGATATAACTGATAAGACACTATAGAGCTGCTTTATACTACAGCCATGGCCCGACCCTGAAAACCTTGAACAAGTGAACGTTTATGCTGCCCCTCTTGGGGTCAGTATTCTGTAAGCCATGTGTAGAGTTGGCCTCACTTTGGAATCAGGAGGTCTAAGCTGAGAGCTTCTTTGAAATATGCACTGAACAGCTCGCCTACCTGTGCCTCAGTTGGCAAGCGGTGCCAGGACTCTGCTGTTGCCCTGCTATTGGCATGGTTAAAAACAGATCTCTCTAACATGCTTCTATGAAGGGAAGTCACAGATGCACAGAGAGATTTGCAGAGCAAAGGGAAACAACTTATTTGCATTATTTTCTTCATTTTGTAAATCATATCGTGTGGGGCCGCATGCTACTGTATGTGCACATTAGTGAGCACACATGTAAAGGGCAGAGAGTGGTGGTGAGTCAAGTGTATTCCTCAGTTGCTTCACACCTTAGGTTTTGAGGCAGGGTCTCTCACTGGTTCTGGAGCTCACTGACTGAATAGAAGGGCTGACCATTCAGCCTCAGGGAATCTTCTGTATCTGAGACATGTGCCACCATGCTCAGCTCTATATGAGTGCTGGGGAATCCAGATTCCTATCCTCCAGCTTGCTGGCACTTTACTGACTAAGCCATCTCCAAACCCCCATTTTCATTATTTTTCCTTAAAAATTTTCCAGCTCAAGAGTTGGAGAGATGGCCCAGCTTTGGGAAAGATGGCTCAGCAGTTAAGAGGACTCACTGGTCTCAGAGAGAACCCAGGATCAACTTCCAGCACCGAGAAGGAGGCTCACAATTATCTGCATCTCCAGCTCCAGATGGTCTAATGCCCTGATCTGGCCTTCACAGGTACTACACATGCCTGTGGTGCATATGCATACATGCAGACACATGTATACATAGAATAAAATTAAATAAATCTTCAAAGGTGTTTCCAGCAGACATACAAGAAACATTATGAAGTTTACTATGTGGACTGCAAAGTTAGGATTCATTCATTTTATTAACTATGTAGTTAATTTAAAAAATAATACAGAAACAATAAAGCCAGTTTGTCATATGTTTAGGTAGAAGAGACTTTTAGAGAGGAAGGAGGCATCAAGTATGCCTATGGTTGTGTGGTTATGTGTCTGATAGCATTCAGTAATCCTGCAGATTCTTGCTGCCTTTGTCTAAGACCCCAGAAGCCTTCAGTGTAATGCATTTACTAGCAACATTCTGGCTGTGTTCTTTTTGCCCATAGCTCCTTTCCTGAGAGTCTTCATTCACTAGCTTCTTACTGTCATATGTACCTGGCTGGGACAGGAGTCACAAAGTCTGTGTCCTTGTCATGCAACAGGATTGAACTTCCAATCCTAGTTGGTCTCATTTTAAACCAGAACTGAAACACGTGGAAAACTCCTATCTCACACACATCTTTATGGCTGGCAGATTTTATCCTTGCTCTTTTGTCTTAATAGAGTTGTAGCTTCCTGTAGTGGTTAGACTTTCCTTACCATGCCCCCTGCACATTCTGGGTCACGCTCCCTCTGCAGATCTTCTCATCCCTTCTTACCATGAGATTTGTTTCCCAATATGCAGAGGGAGGTTTCCTGTGGCACCTTTTGACTTTTTGAACAGTTACATGATTTTATTAAATTGGACATGTATTCTTAAAAGCTTCCCAGTTTTAAATTGATACATAAACATACACATACATTAGGGGTGGGCATGTGATATTTACGGGCAGGCATTCATGGAGTAGAGTTCACACAGGAGTTGGCCCTCTGATGTCAAACCCTTCTTTCTGACAAAAACATTCAAACTCCTTTCTTCAAGCACTGTGAAATATGCAGTAACTTAATTCTATTGGGAAATACCAAGATAGTTTGTCTTTGTCTGGCCATGCTCAGTCCCCCCCTTTATTGTGACTTTATTTAAGAAGCCACCAGTACCAGTGTCCTAGAAAGGTTCCTTGACCCTAGTGAGAAGCTGGGGGCCTAGGGTGATGTAAAGGCTTTCTGTCTCTCCCAGGGTCTGAGTTCCTTCTCCTATGTCCTTCCCCACCATAGACTCCATGCCTTCTGTTTCACTGGAGTACTTTGTACCCCTGGCCCACTTAAGGTATGGCTGAACAGGACATTGGATACAGTGGTAAATGGGGGTGTTTATTTGAACCCACCGGTTCTTGCTTGTAATTTTTTGTGCTTTCTACTCTAGGCTACCAGAATTAGGCCGTGAGTTGTGTAATAGATTCTAGCTACTAAAAATGTGTTCCCCTTTAACCCATGCATACCCTTAATACCACCTCTGAAAAGAATGGTAAACCACAAAGATGCAAGTTACTTAAAGTCCAAGCCAGCAGCCTCATTTGACTGTTTCATGAGAAGGAAGAATCCCCAGGGGAGTCATGGAGCTGAGAGAAACCAAGAGGTGACCCTAGAACTATGTGTGTGTGCCTGGGATTTCCGTCAGACAGCTTCTACCTACAGTTGTCATAAAGGAATATTTGTCAAAAGTCTGACTTTACTTCAAGTCAAAGACATATGATAGATAAAAATTAACGAAGGAAGTATAAGAGAAAGTTAATGCTTAGGCACACGCATCAGTTTCATGGGGTGATTTTTCTACATGACCAAAAGGCATTTGGTTTTGTGAATAGCATGCCATTCCCCTGGCCTCTATGAGGCTGCACTGGGCCATCATCAGTGAAAATATCTGGTGAGAGTACCACAGGCCTCTGCTCTCCTTCCACCAGTGGGGATCAAAAGGAGATCTGGGAAGTAGTAATCTCCATTCCCTCCTCTGAAACAATATACAAAGAGATGGTGGCTGAACTGAAGTGTTCAAAGTCACCTCCTAGTCTCGTGGAACTACAACATACTGCCTTTCAGACAGCACCTTCCAAATGGGCTCCAGGTCATGCCAAGGTGAGCTACAAATGGAATTTTCACTTTAAAAATAAAAGGGACATGGAACCAAATAACATAGCAAGCAGAGCAACCTGTTTGGTCCTTGGTGGAAATGCCTTTCAGTAGAAGCTCATAGAAAAATAATCAAGGCATCAATGAGTCATTTCTGATGTCCTAAATAATTAGCTGGAAACTTACAATGCGCACACAGTTCAGCCAATCAGACCAAACCAGGCAGAGGTGGTGCTCTGACTCTCCATAAAGATGGAAGAATTCACTAAAGAAAAGTATTTAAATACACTCCAGGTCCTACCCGCCCTTTGATAAAAGGGTAGAAGCAGCCAGGACTACATGTAGAAGCCAAAAAGATACAGGTAATGGCTGTATGTGGTCCCAGCTGCATCGTCAGTCCCTAGTTATAAGACAAGTGAAAAAACAGCCCATACTAAAGATAGAGCTATGGAAGGCAGCAGGGGTTTTATTGTCTGGTTTTTTTTTTTCTTTTTTTTACTAGAGACATTTGTTTTAAAAAAAGTAATTTTAAGTAAAATGTAATCATGTCACCTTTCCCTTCTCTTTCCTTCCTCCAGCCCCTCAATGTGCCCTTTGCTCTTAAAGTCATAGCCTCTTTTTCCTTTGATTACTATTGTCGCATATATAAATTAATGCATTACTATTGTCCCAAATAAATACACCCTTCTGATTCAGCTTTTGTTCCTTGTGTGCATACGGTTTTGTGGATGACTAGTCTGCGTTGGACATCCCATAAGGAGGCTCATCCCTGGGAGAGGCTAATTCTTCCTCTCCAAGTAACCATTGGCTACCTATAGTTCTTTGTCTGGAGAAAAAGACCCTACACTATCCCCCCTTTTGTGTTAGCACAGCTATTGACGCTGGCTGGCATTTTCTGGAGCTTATGGTCCAAGCAATCTCCACCTCAGCAACGCCTTTACAGTGATAGGAAACTTTCGTCTGCATTTGCTTCATTTTAAAAATGCAAATTATGTGATGATGAGGTTTCATTGGCTGAACCACGTCTGACACACGCTTCATATCACATCGAGTCTCTAGATAGCTGATGTTCGTAATTCTCGCTGTGATTACGGGTTGAGTGTATTCTCTAACTTACTCAGAATCGACTGGACGCCTATTGGTGATATGTGTCAGAAGTGTCCTGCTGTCTCGCAGTGGCTCTCTACCCCTCGCATGATCTGGGTGATCAGACCCAGTTCTGATCATTAACTCCGAAGCTGGAGGAACAGGTGGCCTAGCCCGTTTGTAAACAGGTGTGCCAACGCATCCCTGGGGGACTGACATGACACAGCTTGGCGTGCGCTGTGGGTCTCTGAGGGAGAAGGGTTGTTTTGGAGCTAACAATATCCCAGTAACAACAAATTAGCCAAAGAATATTTGGGCGGCAAGACGTCCATGACTTCTCTCAGAAGCACAGAAAGGGGGACTGGGAGGTTCTGAAGAGTTTAGCAGGGAATTTCGTGGATTTTAACTTAGAGTCAAACATCCCACATAAAACAAAGGCAAGCAGAAATGAGCCTAGAATCTATCTAAGCACTCGGTTAGGATTTCTGTCCGATACCCACACCTCTTGCTTTATGCAGTAGGATTACATCTTTAAGCAAAGCTATATGGCTTTCCGATCCCTACACCACTCGCCTTTCATACTCTGAGAGAATAGAAATATCTAACTCCAACAACCCTTGTCTGTGAAAGGACTGAATAGCAGGATTTTAATGCAGAACCTACAGGTTTGTTCAGTGGCGTCTGCTGGGCAGTAAGGTGGCAGCTCTTCTCAGAGTGTTGAAATGCCTCACCAGCGTCTCATTTGAATTCTCCTCCTCCTGCTGCCAAAGGCTTCTGTAGCCAATGGCTCTCCAGCTGGCTGCACAGTGTCAGGACAGCTCACACTGTACATCTAACAGAGATGGTAAATAGCCCAGAGACCTGTCTGTCTGCTAGAGGGCTGGCTGGAGTTAGCAGTAGAGGCCTTGACCACACCCTACCCAAAGCTGTTGTTGTTGTTGTTGACCCCTGCTGCCCACAGCCTCCAAATGCTCAGAAACCGAGAAGAAGACATCTGATATCTACCGCTGTTTACTGTCTCATATTCTCAAATGAGAAAAGCCTTGTCACTTTGACTCTATATCCCAAGTATACAGAACCACAGGAAAGAAGACCAGCTATCCAGAACCCACAAAAAATTTTTTGAACTTTTATTTCTAGCTTTTATGAGAAGGGGGGTACACTAAAATATGTAATTCATATAGAAACAGTTGCACAATGCTATGTAATTATGCTAATATTCAAGAAGGCGTATTGATCACCCAGAAAGAGGAAAGAAGGGAGTCAGCCCACTCTGCTTAGGTCAGAAGAGCAAAAATCTATTTCCAAATTTACTCAAGGAAAAGTTGCCCTGCAGGCCTTATCATTATCATTTGTCAGTAGATGGGCAGGAAGACAGATAAATACTTAGGTCCTGGCTACCTGCGGATGGTTCTCTCTCTTGGCTCTGCACACAGTAGGAGCTCAAGGTGTACACACTGCATAGCTATCCCATCAGTGGCAAAGGGTGATGGGAGAAACTGACTTTAAGAAGCCATAATCTCTATCTTCAGTGTTGACTGTACCATTGTTGCTAGGAGAGAAGGCTGAAATGGAGAGGGATGCCCCACCATGGCTGCGGACTGCTAGAGATCTATCACTGAACTTTCCTAAAACACAGAACCTAAAAATAATTAGCAAACTTGCACCCGAGTTTCAGGGGGAAGAGAACAAAAGACAGATTTGCTGCCAATCAGCTGATCAGTCCCACTGGGGTGAAGACATCTCCCCATGTCTCCTGTCTTGAGCCTTGAGCAGCTCCCCCGAGGTCATACGAAAGCCCTTAGGACCTCTCCCTTAGCTTGGGGGGTCTCAGTGTCAGTCTTAGCTGCTGATCTGTTTCTACTTTCTTAGGCACACTTGATTTCAGGAAGTGCTCAAACAATGAGAAGGATGGACAGGGTTAAATTCATAACAGGGCACTTATTCACACCACATTAGCCATGGGAATACTACAAGTAGACATAAAATTTTATTCCTGTGATAATATACTTCAAGCTCTAAAAAGATCCTGTAAAGAAAAGAATTTCCTTTAAAAAGAAAGGGGAAAAGAATAGCCCAAACAAAACCAGTTCCTATTGAGGTTAAGAGTGCCGCGTCATAGAGATTAGAAGAGCTATCGCTGGTAACGACAGCCTACAGGAAATGTGGCCAGAAGAGACGTCCATCCAGAAAATGCAAATGATTATGACTTTTCCTATTGACTACTGGAAAGCCAGAAGCCCAGAATCCCTCAGTGTAATACACAGAGCTGCCCGGCGTTCCCAGGTATCTGCAGAGAGCACGTGACCTGGGTCATGGAGGAAGCCGGCAAGTCTGTCTGCAGGAAAGCTTTGCACAGAGGAAGCCACGACCAACTAACTGCTTTCAGCATGCAGCCCAGGACATCCCCGTTCTTACCACCCCTGTGCCCTGTAACAATTCCGATTCTCTCTCTTTCCTGCATCGGGTGATGAGAAATGCCTTCCACCATTCCATCAACAAACAGCTGGACGAAAGCCAAAGGACCATACATCCTGGTCTGCCATGCCCGTTTTAATCAACTTCCTAATTAAAAAATGCCATGCTGGCATGAGGTATGAAGGGAGTAGGCTCAGAATATTTCACAAAATAGCACCCTCTCATCCCGGAGTTGCTGAGAATCTGTATCCTTACAGATGTTTATGAGTGTTCCTGCTGCAGAGAGAGAATCAATTTGCTTGCGCCTGGCCCTCAAGACGTATTAAATTTATCCTGAAGGAAGCTGGCTTCTGAAAGCTCTTGCCCAGATGCATTAGGCAGGTGGGGGTTTCAGGGAACCGGAGGGTCCACCAGCAGATGCAGCATTGATTCCTGAATGTTCACACTCTCATAGACAGCTCCAGAGCAGACTCGGTTTGATGGCTCTCTATGGGGTGCCCTGCAGACTGGATTATTTCCACTACCAGTCTGGCTAGCATTGTTTCATGGCGACAGTGTGCTGTGCGTTCAGCTTTTGCTCAGATGGCACTGGCTAGGGAAATGCGTGGACCAGGGAGAGGCTATGGCACCAAATTCTAAGTCATTCTCTGAGAATTGTCCCCCACCTATAGGATTCAGGGATATAGGAGCCCCAGGAACTGAGAAGTGGGTGCTGACTTCTGGAAAGACACTCTGTGAGTACAGATTAGAACACACTAAGGTTCAGTTTAGACAATGGCTGAGGTGCTTCTCAAGGCCATGTTGGAGCTGGAAATCCTACAATGAAAATCACTGTCGACATACTAAAAGAAGCAACCCCCCCATAAATTATTCATCCCCGAGTTGTTTGATTTAAAGTTCCAAGCTTGACACTCCACCTAGAAACATCTGAAGCAAATGCTCAATTGGGGTGATTTCCTCAAGGCAATCTGAGGGAGTGTGTGGTCCCTAAGCCAGCGGATTTCAGTAGGAAGCAGGCAGTTTACAATATCGAGTCACAAAGTTCTTACAACTATACTAATGAGTACACATGTACATCTAAGGCAGGTTTACATGGTGCATCTATTAACCCAATGACTCAAATATTCCATCCTATATACAACACCTTTACCCCAGCCACCTTAAAAAAAATGTACATGTTTTACACTTTAAAAACCATGGGAGAGCTCAGCACATTCTCTTTAGTGTATGAGAACATACCACAGCACAGAATTGTAAAGGAAATAAGCTCAAGTGACATTTTGGAAGAAAACTATTGACATTTTTTTTCTGTTCATAGGCAGAACATGTGGTACAGGGCAGAGCTCCTGGGATACAGAGCCCCCAGTGCGACCACTGCCCACAGAGCAGCTAAGACAGGGCACCGGACATTTGAAATCTCACGGATGAATTACATGGTTTAGCTATGGAAGGCTGTAATCTCTTCTAAAGTTGATATCCAACCTCAGAGGGAAAGTTAAAAATAAAAGAAAATAAAACAAAAAGTCCCCTTAGAAATCACATTTTCAGGCTGGTTCCTATGAACATATTTCCAGCTCAGAGACAGCTCATTGTCTCTGGATCAAGCCCCTATCAACTGCAAGGAACCTTGAAAGCTGACAGGACTGCAAGCGGCAAAAGTAACTCCCTCAAGTGGAAACTCCGGTGACATAATTGTGGCCCTTTAAAAAAAAAAAAATGTAATGGTCTTCACCTGTGAGAGGCAGCCAGGCACAAAGGAAGCCTCGTGAGTAAGTGACATTCAAGGGCTTCCCTGCTCCTAAATGGCCAAGCAGAGGGTAAAAAGGAAAGGCTAATGTCTGCTCCAAGAAAGTTATAGCCCATCAGAAAACAAGAGAGTTATTTTACTCACAAAGATGGACCCAACTCCAACTCCGCAAGGGAACTGGCATGGGAGAGGAGTATGGCACAGCCTCCCTCTAGGTAGGAGTTCAGGAAAAAAAAATGAGAACTCTTGGGTATTCGTTACTTTGGGCTAGACATTTAAAACCCAAGTTGTTTTTCTCTCCCCACATTCTAGCTTCCTGGCTAATTTTTTGAATGTGATAGAAGCAACATTTGTATGCACTTATAGGATAATTGAGATTTTCCCTATTATGCAAAAAAAAATACATCTTAATGCGAATGTCCAGAAACTTGCAATTTAAGCAGGAAAATAATCAGACAAGTTCTACATACCAGGGGCAAGCCTGCTCCCAGGGTATCACACCTGAGGCTTTGGGTTCACTGAAGGTATGTGTTGCTTTTAATTTTATAAAGGCATATTTTCTGAAACAGAACCAATCACACCCACTCAGCACACACAGCCCTCCCCCCCCTCGCCAAAGTTGTATTTCTGTCACATACTCGCTCTCATTTCTAAAGTATAGCAACACTTTGAAAAAGCTTTTAAAAATTCAAAATGAAAGCACGGCATGCCCTAAAACATCCGAGAAACTACAGCGATCCAGTTAAGAGACTGTGCTGTCTATTGAAGTTTAACTTTAAAAACAAACTAAATAATTAGGTCAGTTAAAATGCACACCTTTCCCTCTAAGGAGGGTAGGAATCCTTAAGACAGGAAAGGACTCTTCATCAGTGACTCTCGCCAGAAGCATCTTGAACTGAATTTTGAAACACCCATGCTCCAGCAAGCTAGTCCCAGAATTATATAAGAAATCTATGCCACTGTTGACAATAGAAACTCCAGGCTCCAGGAAGCTTCGTTATTACTCATGAACTCAGAAAACTGATTTGGAAAAAAAATACCATTTTTTTCTCAAAAGAACTCAGTATCAGAGGTTGTACTCATTTAACATTTGCCCTCTGTGCATCCTACAGACCTACAAAAAGCATCAGTTCAGTTCCCACTGTCCCCAATAAGTAACTGGTTAAATGAGCTAAAACCTCCTTCCAGCTAGGAAAAATATATACTAGTCAAAACAAATTATGTCTAGCTTTCATCAAAACAACATTTGCTAATTCTGCTGGTCTCCATACACTGTCCCAGAAAATATTAATTAAACCCGTTGAATAATGGCTGCTGTAAATTTCTGAAAACACTAATCTCTAAACAGTTAATTTTCACTTCACACTTATGCATGGAAGATGGATGAAGAGGCCACCCGAGCACCAGCAAAAGACTATTCTTTTGTTACTGCCCTTAAGAGTTGAACTTTGCTCCACTTTGGGAAGCGCAGCCACAGCTCCAGAAACAACAGGACACATTTACCTGGAGGGGATTTCAAAGAGAAACCTGAAGAATGGATTTTCTGCTCCTGCAGTCCCTCTCCGCACCTTCAGCTAAGCCAGTCTCTGACAAGCAATTGTTCCCACGGCAGCCACCCCTGCCTTCCATCTTAGGGACTCACCCAGAAAATTCTCCAGCCTGCTCCGCGACTACAAAACTCTTCTAATGCTTTTGAACGCCCACCATTTGTTCTCCATTCATCCAATCAACTTCGAACCGCACATCTTCTCTCTATCGGCGCGCAGACACGGGGCCACTTCTCATCTGTATGCTAATTATTTTGCCACATGGACAAAAGTAATAATGCTTTCAGACAGGAAACTAACAGGCCTGAAGTCGAAGATGGAAATTAATAAGTTGACACCACTAAACGCCGGGGAAGACGGGCATGCGTGCAGAGCCCTGCCTGGTGGATGCGGCGCAGCCTCCATCAGCAGGCAGCAGACAGACGGCCCTGGGCCGCCAGCACTGCCCAGGCTGCGAGCATCAGGCACAGGTTTCCTTAGAGACCACATCGCTGCCGCAGAGGCACACCGGGAGCATCCTGCTGACTTACCCTGCTCGGGCGGGCTGCTGTCCTTTAAGCAACACAAAACGCAGCCATTTCCTCAAACCCTAACTTCATCACTGATCTAGACGTTTCTCAACCTAACAGCTGTGAGTTAAAACCAGTAATTTCTAGCCTTCCTGTTTACTAGGCTTTCAGCAGTCAGGCAAGATTGGGATGTGTGCTGTGTGCTTCCTACACTGTACCCTCAGGCCTCTAAATCTCTAGAGCGGAGTGTGTGATGTGCAGTGCTGTATTTAATGTAATAGATGAGAACTGTAAATACGGAGGCTTACTGTTGGCTGCTATCCGCTAGGTGATGCATCTCAGAAAATCTCCCCTATCGTTGACGTTATGGTAAATGCATATAGTGGTCCAAGAAACCTCACCAAAGTCAGCAGAACCTTGGTGTTTTCACTGGAACTACAGCTACACATCAAAACAAATCAAAAAGGCATCCCGGCCTCCTCTGGCAGTTCTTAAGACTGGAGAACGGGCACCAGAGAGTTAACTCAAGGGTTCCCACCATCTCCCTGGCTTATCAGCCACACTACAGTATCCCATCCGGGCACAAGCTCCTTTTATCATTTTCCTTTAAAACAAGAGACAGAACTATTCTCTGAGTAACTTTTAGCATTACCGGCTCATGATACCAGCATTTGAAGAAGAGAAAACACAAAAAGTTTATTTTAAAAAAGAACAGACCCAGTAAGATGCCAAAACCAAAAAAGAAAATAGCTATATGACTTTCTGTGCCATTTGGGGTTTTTTGTTTGTTTGGGGTTTTTTGTTTTGTTTTGTCCCCCACCCCACCCCCAGGTGCTGATTCTATAAATAGTCTCTTAGGGCAAGCAACAAATGCTTTTCTGTGGAAGTAGCTGTCCCCTTCCCTCCCCAGCCTCTTAGTAGAGCACACTCAATCATAAAGGCTGCTTGGTACCTCCCCCCTCCTGGAAGCTAGCTTTGACTATCCAGACTCCTGATGAGAACAACTCTGGGAGATTACAGACAAGCAATCATAGGCATGTTCATCTGAGGGGCAGCTGTAGCCAAGAGAGTCCATCCTTGGCCCTCTGTACCCCAAATCATGCCATCCTGTCATAGTGTGTAACCAAAAAAAGAGTGGATGGTGGCCAGGCAGGTGGAGAAATGGCTGTGGGAACTACTTAAGAGACTCTCCGAAATCACTCAGAGGAGTTGGAAGCTGCGGCAGCCAGGCAAATAAGCAACCACATGTCACCTTTAAAGGAAAGGGAAGAGGTACCTCTCTGCAGATGAGTTGGTGGCCATCAGCAAGTCCTTCTCAGCAGTCTGTCTCACTCATGCAGCTCCTCAACTGCCATGGAGAGCCCCAGGCACGTGTGGTCACAGATCCCTCCGTGTTTGCATTCCCTCCACCCCTCCCGTCAGGACCTGCACTGTCAGCCCTGTGCACAGGAGTGCAAGGCAGAGCCCACAGCTCAGCCACTGGGGGCCTCCATAGGCACAGTGCGGACTGGTTTCTGAGGGAGACTGACAGCAGTCCCAAGGTCCCAGGAACACCCTCTTCTTGCTCTCAGAGGTAATTCCTCTGAAGAGCATCTGCCTGGTGCGTGGTTACTACACAGGGTACTGCTTGCTCCCTCTTCAGTGCCCTGACGGAAACCGCCACAGCTCTCCACAAGGAGGCTTGCTGGGGACACCCAGTGTCCCTCCATCTTCCCATAGACAATGCACTGTCCACTGCCATCAGAATACCTCCCTCCCCTTCTCTACCCCCCACCCTCAGTAATCCCCACACAGGGCTTTTACTTTCATCCAGAGCTATAACATCCACATTTTCTTCCTAGCCAGCAGCCCGAGGCAACAATGTTGGCCAGTATATTCTCATACAATAAATAAGCGCTTTATGCATTCTCTCTCGTTTTCTAACACCTGGATTACATTTTCTCTGCCATCTCTGATTACTTCTGCAGATACCCTGAGGGCTCATTAGGCCCATCAACACTTTAAAAACAAAACAAAACAAGAAAAACAAAAAACCACTTTCATTGTGAAAACATTCACCGAAAAGTCATTGTGTATGCTAGAACAATGCAGGTGTGGAGGAGACAGAGACAGGAGAGAGAGGCACAGAGACAAGCAAGGGGAGAGTTAAAGAGAAGCCAGGAGAGGCAGAGAGAGAGGGAAGGGGAGAGGAAGAAAACACAAAGATACTTCAGGCTGAGTCACACAGCATTGAAACATTGCCTACTGAAGGGTAAATGTATGGTTGTTACTCTTTGTGCAAATTATGACTGTTTTAGGCAATACATTCATATATGGGATATGCCAACTTAAAATGTTTGTTAAAAATACTAGCCATATGATATATGTTATATAGCTGTCACCTCTGCACACGCGCACCTACACACACACACACACAAACACCAAAACACATATACAGTACTTTATTCTTTAAGTTCATGGAGTTGGTGGTTGTCTTTAGTTTGGAACACCCATGGGTGGGTGTCAGTTGAGGCATTGTACTTATGCAGTGGGGATAAAACTTAGCTCAGTGAGAAACATGTTAATGTTTTGCAAGTTTTTGTTCAAGTTTACCTCCAATGACTTTTGTCTAGGAATGCTATGAAATTTTAAAAGGAAAAAAAAAAGAGAGAGAGAGATTCTTAAAAACATGCAAGGGAGGAACAGTACAGTGAGCTTAGCTATGGAGTGATCTTCTGGAGAGCAGAGTAGCCTGAAGCTCCTGTACCTGCCAGTCACTTGTGTCCTGGACAGGATTCTGGGAGACTCTTCAGACTTTCTGGTCAAACATTGGATGCATTTGAAAAACTAGTTATTGATTGGAAAACATGGCCCTTGAGGAAAATGGGCAGCCAGTTGAGCTCAAGTTCAAGTTCAGGGCAGAGTGGTTCCTACCAAGGTAACCTCATTATTTCATCTTGTTCCATAAAGTAAATTTTCTTTTAAGCACGAGAGTGACTAAAACTTTAAGTTGTTTGTAATTTAAAACCTAGCCACTGAAATGCATAGCAAGCAAATTGTGTTAGAAGAGACAATATGTATTTTTGAAACAACAGGTCTCCATCAAATTAGACTGGCTTGCAGGTTAACATGGGATGTCTGGTTTAGACATATGACATTTAAAATAGTATTTTATTAGCAGAAATAATTTCCTCGGAAATGTCATTGTCTTTTTAAAGTGGTACATATGGTGCATTTCTACATAGAGCAAACAATGCAAATGAATATTCAAAATTTAAATCCATTTTTTAAAAAAATCTATGTATAATGGTAACAAATAGAAAACTTTAAAAAATCTTTAATACTGCAAAAGGACTTTTATTTACATTTATTTTTGAAAGTTGGTAAAGTAAATAAACAGGCATCATCGGAGAGTGGGATAGTTGGTAACAATTAATAAAAGCCAAAAAATTATAAAGAGTTAAAAATTAAACTAGGTAGAAAACATGGCAGGAATAATAAAGTTGCCAGATCTGTGAGCTCTGGCCCTCTAACCATAACTACATGCTTTTAAACCAAGCTCTTACAGCTATATAGTCCAAAGGAAAACTGTAGGCTTCTGTTCCTTTAAGAATTTTTGTGTATTAGTCATAAGTATTCTCAAGTTATTGGGCCTCAACCCTGGCCCCAGCTTCAACACAGACCCATGAAGCTGGTATTGGTTGGTGGTTCTGGGTACCAGTTTCGCTTCATAGAATGGTTCCTGCCATATGTACTTTCTGTCCTAGGGTAACTCTCTCTTCCCTGGATCATCTTTTCAAAACGGATATTGTGTTAATGACTGGACACCTTGAGGTAAAGAGCGTCTCCTCCCACAGTAGTAATGTTTGTAGTTTTAGAGCCCCAAATCACATGAGTTATTTTGGCAGATTCATGTGTTTGATATTTATAAACTTGTGCATGCAATAGCAGCTGCAATGTCTTTACAAAATAAAAACCATCAGCTACAGATCCAGGCTGCCACCATCCTCAAAACATCCGATTGTGACCATAAACACCACTCGACTTCTACCTCAGTGAGCACTGTCATGAAGGTGATGCAAGTGAGCCATTTATTTTCCGCATAGGCAGTGAACCTGTAGGAAGTCGCCGCTGAATGCAATTGCTATCTGCCATGGACAGCTCCCGGTGCTGAAAGGAGGCCAGGAAACCCTATCACAATGGCTCCCTCCACCAGCCTTTGAAAAATCACAGCAAACTGAATGGGGTGGAAAGTGCTCAGCCTGAATAGCACTGTCTACAGAACAATGGCGGCTAGCTCCAAATCCTGCTATAATCACATTAATGAGATTAATCAGTGAATTAGCGGCAGTCAAATGTCAGGGAGGCAAGGAGGAAGCCAACCAAGATGGGTGATTAACTTTGGGAGGGGGGAGGGGGGAATCAACTGTGCTCTGTCCGAGGATTTGCAGAAGTTGACAGATCTGATTCACAAATCTGAAGGCTGAAGGTAGAAATCAAAAGGCGGCCACACAGCCCTTCAGAGCACACTGTGGATCCAGCCACCACCCTGCTGCTAGTCCTCTGAGGAAAATGATTTCAGGAATCTTCACAGACTGCCCACATTTTACAGTTTGAGGCTTTCAATTGTGTAACTAATATTTTATGTTAATATATTTACCCTAAACTCATGCTAAAATATATTTTAAATGACTGATTAGGAGAAGGAGGATCAAAGCAAGAGTTTTAAAAAGTGTATCAACACACAAACACCCCTGCAGTGCGCTATCATAAACAAATATTACAATAAATAAAATTGAATATTGAAGTACAACTTTAAGGAGAGTTTCAACCAATTGACTTACTATACTACACTGGGGCAATTCAAACATTTATGCTTCTTTGGGTCAACTGAGGAAGAAAAAGACAATAAAGTTCTTTGAGGAGGATGTTATGTTGCATGGTTGTATTTAAAATGCACCCATTAATACTTTGGGTTCATAGTTTGGGGTAGGTTAAAACTTAATCTTATAATCTTGTTTTCAAAAGGAACTTTGAATAAAATACTTTCATTTTTAAAAGTAAACATCTGTCTATCTACATGTAAAAGATACTTTATCATTTCAAAAGCTACATCTCTTTTATAAAGTTGAACAATTAGAGAGACTCTCTCATGCTTGTAAAAGTGTCAGGGGTGCTTTTGTCTGCGGTGTTAGCAGAAAAGTATAAACACTTGAACAAAAGAGTTGTTATACAAATCACCTTATCCTAATTAGTAACGTAATGAACGGTAGCATATAGTTTCAGTGGTATAAGGAAAATTTTCACGATTAAAGTCATGCTGTCCAAACTCTACTGTATGTTTTGTATATTTCACACTCAGGTGAATATTTATATTACTCACCATTTATTCAGATCTGTCTGGAAAGTAGAGTGTGAAGATTCAACTTGTTTATGAAGTGATTTAAAAAAACAACAACCACTCTGCTAAAACTTAAGAGCTGTTTTGTTTTTATGAACCGCAAACATTGAGGTTATTGTTTAAAATCTTTATTTGAGTTTATCAGTTTTAAAAACATCAACCAACTTTCTTTCTATAATTAGACAAATACAACAGTGCCCCAGAAATAGCTAACAATCCCGCAGCCCTGGCATAAAATCCTCTCTTGTTTGTAAAGTGAAGTTAGCCACTCTCAGGAAGTTACTTCAGCTCAAATCACCGACCTCCAGACATGCAGTAAGTTTTTCGGTTTTCTCATTTTTTTTATTTCTTTTTATAAACAAAAAAAATATCATTGTTCAGGCATGCAATCTATTACCCAATTTTGCTCTAAAGACAAGCTTCTGAGGATTGAAGACCTGTACCTCAGGAACCTTTCAGCCACCAGCCATGCTATAAAAATAACTTTAAAAAGGAACGAACAATAGGACTGCAGCAGAAGCCTTGAGCTACAGCAAAAACAGATCCTGACCCCTGAGTCCAAAGAATTAACCTAACGAGCATCACGTACCTCACACCATGACCACACCGCTCACAAGTGACGGCAAGTTCAATTTTGGTAACTGTGCTGGCTCAAAACACACAGAAAAAGAGAAAACCCTCTCCCCCACAAGTGGGAGGCCGGGGAGGACCACGCATTGCACCGAGAGGCAGGGAAGGCTGCTTTTGTCTTCAGTGAGCATTGATTTCATAACCCACAGTCCAGGGAATCAAAAAATTCAAATACACCCACCAACAATGGGTGAGAAACCAGGAGGCCTCCAAGAAGACTGCAGGGAAAAGCTTTCTCGCTCTGTTTTGTGTGCAGTAGCTTAGGGGGAAAAATGTCGCCCGCCCGGGCAGGAATGACACATGCAGCAGGAGAGGCTAGCGGGCCTAAGAGATCTGCTTTACCTCCACATCCAGCCCCTAATGCACACAGCCCCACTCATCCTCTCCTAGCCGCTTTTTTTTTTCTTCCACGTTTTTTTTTTTCACGAGCTCCAAATCCCCGGCATATGACCTTCTGTTAAATAGATAAAAAAAAAAATTGCTTATCAGTCATGCAAATGAGGCTGAATTCATTTTCCACAACAGATGGCCTCATAGATAATGATGATGGAAGAGAGAAAATTGAATGTCTCTCACAAGGTGGCCATGGCAACCGAGAGCAGAATAATATCAATAATAAGCTCACTGCATAATAAGGTTGTCAGTCCTACAAATCAAAGTCTGCAGCTAAATCAGGTATACCACCCCAGCCAGTTACCAGGTACGTATGTGTATATGTGCGTGTACATATATATGTGTGTACATATATATGTGTGATTATGTATAATATAAATATATATGTGCATCTATATATATGCTGACCATGAGAATAACCAATGTCCAGCCACTTAATGTGGGGGGGGGTAGTTGCTAGATAATGAAATGACGATCCTACAATCTGACAGTTTTTCTTTTCTCTTTCTTTCATTATATTTTCTGCAGTAGCAGAAATGGTTTCATGAAGCACAGGCTAACTAGCCATATTGAACTGCGGAGTGAGCCTGAGGATGAGCTCCCCTCCCTAAGCCTCCTCCTCACTCTCCCCTCTCTGTGCCCTGCTGCATCCTGCCTAGATGCAAGAGCAGCTCACCCGCCGGAGGCTTCCACCTTGGCTCCCAGGGGGACATCCTGCAAAATGAATCAGCAGCCATCCTGAGCAGGCTGATTAAAATGAAAATGGCAAGGCACATGTCTGGGCGGAACTGGAGCTCGGCTTTGTTGCCTGTCTGACAAGCACGCTCAATATAGCTCTTGCTAATAATGGCTTACTGCCTTTCGGTTTTTAAAAAGGTATCACCCTTTCCCCTTATCCGACTGCGACTCGTGTGTGTGTGTGTGTGTGTGTGTGTGTGTGTGTGTGTGTGTGTGTGTGTGTGTGTGTGTGTGTTCTCGCGCGCGCGCGCGCGTGCTCACATGTGTGTGCCACGGGGGTTGTGGGGGGACGGATTGCTCGATTCTAATTTTCCACTGCTCACATGCAGACAGCCCGCCTGACAACGCTGTTATTTTAAAACTGAACTCAGTTGTCTTTCTTCTGAGGAAAGTGATGGTTAAGTCTCGGATGTGATGTGGAGGTTGTCTAAAAACCAAGACCAGAAACGGATTTCTAGCCCAAGCCTTAGCCACAGAGCTGGGGGGAGGGGGTCATCTAGTGCTTGCCTCTCTGGCTCTCAGCCCAATGCTAGAAGCAGCCCAGGTGGAGCCTGCTCCTGCTTGAGGCTTTTCTCCCAGACTGTCTCTGTTCTCTGGGTCTCATGCAACATACAGGCTGAACGTGGAAAATAGAAGCCACTGATTGTTGAAATTGGACAAAGTTTATTACAAATAAATCTCATTTCTTTTCAAAATTTCTCAGGTGTAGCTTGATGATCCCTTTTAATAAGCCACATTTTCTAAATATCCATATTAAAAATTTCAGGCTTTCTTTTTTTTTTTAAGACATTAGGACATTTAATAATTTCATCTTCTCTCTCTCTCTCTCTCTCTCTCTCTCTCTCTCTCTCAAAAAAAAAAAAAAAACCCACAAAAACAAAAGCCCCCCACACAAAACAAAAACAGCTTGAATTTTTTAAAACTCATTTATAATGGGCATTTCCTATCCATTCTACTCCAAGTTAAGGGACCATCCAGTGTCGTTCTCTCAACTGCTCTCTTGGTAACAGATAAATGATTCTGAGGGAGAGCCGCCAGCACCACTCTTTCTTTATCTTCTCCCGTCATCCCTGCCTCTGAACTGTGGTTTCTCCTCCTGCTTGGTAGTCCTCTTGTGGCAGTGTGATTCAGAAATCAATAGAGCTGCCCTGGTGGGGACTCCACTCCACAAGGGGCAAGCTGCTGCAGCGCTCTCTCTCTCTCTCTCTCTCTCTCTCTCTCTCTCTCTCTCTCTCTCTCTCTCTCCTCTCCCTCCCTTCCTCCATCTCTCCTCCCCACCCCCAGAACGCATGACGTCTGTGCAGCTTTTTCAGCTGATTGGGTACCATATCGGATGTTCTCTGAAGCAAAGAATAGGAATCATTTACAGTCAATAGAAAAAAAATGGGAGCACAAATTCTCCTATGTCCTCAACACTGATCCCAAGAGTCCCACACGGGCATCCACATGGGTGGTAGACCATCCACAGGTTGTGTGGTCACTCCAGGGTGTCATTAGAACTGAAATTCGAGTAGAATGACAATTCGTCTCCCTTTCTATGAAAGACAAAGCATCCCTTTACAAAACACAAACATAAAATAATTTCAGGAAGCTTTACACATCCAGGCGGCATGGGATGGGGGGAGGAGAGTACCACCTCAGGGTGCAAATGTGTACCAAGACCCCAGTGTTCCTAGAGGAGCCTTAGAACATAGAGCACAGAAAAAATGACACAGATGCACACCTGACTGACTGACTTAGTGATGAATTTAGTTTTCTACTTCAAATTTTCCCCCAATATTATCTTAGATTGGGAAAGAAATCCCCATATGGGAAGCTGTCATACTTTAAATCACAGGTTTATCTATGTATGTTTTCTCACATGTTTGTGTATATTTGTGCAGATACAAGTGTGTTAGAAAGAGGGCACTACTTGTGTATACCTGTATGTATGTATATGTGTATGTGTGTGCGCATATGTGTATGCATGAGAGAGAGAGACAGAGAGTCAGAGAGACAGAGAGACAGAGACTGTGTTGTATTATAATGTTGTCTCAATAGGTCTGGTCACAAAGTGCTCTGGGTGTCTCTCCCCAATATGGTAGTGTGATGCACTGATGTCCTATCCTTAGGGGAGTTCCTCAGAGTCTTTGCAAAAAGGTTCTTCTCTGACTACATTACTCACATTGCCTTCAACCTCGTCTGATCAGCAGTAACTGCCCTTTCCCTAGTCAGGATCCCCTGAGGCACCGCTGTTCTTCCCACCACCCATCCCTGAATATCTTCCGAGCTAGAGAGGCCAGCATACAAATGATTGGGGCTGGGGGTTGAGGGGGAGAATGAAGCATGAAATCATGAAGCAAGAGCACAGTGCCACTCCAGCCTGTGTTTGGCAATTATGATGTGGATATGATAGACAGTCTATGGTATCTTAAAAAGTAAAATCAAGTACTCTGCAGTAAGGCACAGTAAACCCTTTCAGGGTGCACGAAGACTGAGGGACACTCATAAGACTGCTTAAGCTCAAACATACCCATGGTTTACAGATAAACTCTATAATAAAACTATTCATATCAATGTATCATTTTTTTCTTAAATTACATAGAATATAGTACCTATTGCTCTTAGATGCCTATTTCAAGAATTAAAGCCTCCATTAGGAAACATAAAGCTCACCTCTTTTTACTTGTTCTTATTTATTTGTAAGAGAAAATAAATTTGAACACACAGTCCCTTCTAATAGGTATGCCCTCCAATTTAAGAGAAGGAAAATAAGTCCCTGATATTGTTCATATTTTAAAATATTAGATATATTTAAACTTTGGGTCATATTTCTAACTGTTGGGTAAGTGTATTGATTAACAATAAAATGTGTCTCTCAATGTGTATAAAGAATAGCTTCTCTGTTCTCTAGGCTACTGAACACTCTGGCCTCAACATGTTGTACACAGACAGGGTCCTACATGTTGCCTCAGATGCATAGTTTGCCCAAAGAGGAGAACACAGGAAGTGGACAGGCTTCCATACAAACTTAGAGTTTATCTGAGTTTTGCTACAGGAAGTTCATGACTCATTTATGTTTGTTCATGGTTATATGGGTGTGATGGTTAATAACGATTGTTAACTTGACAGGATCTAGATTCACCTAGGAGAAAAGCCTCTGTGAGGACTGTCTGTGAGGGAGCTTCTGCAATGGACAAAATATAAAGGTGACCTGAAGATAGCAACTCACCAGGGGAGAGCTCCAAGCTGTAAACACACAAATTCATTTGAAAGGAGAGACTGAAGTAGAAATGTTGCTGAAGGATTCTCTGCTCAAAAGTAAATACCTAGGTTATTACTATTATATATACAAGAATTTGAAAGGGAGTAAAGGGGTATGTAGGAGGGTTTGGAGCCAGGAAATGGAAAGGAAGAAATGATATAATTATATTTTAATTAAAAATTTAAAAATATTAATAATAAAAGCAAGGGAAATGCTTCCCCTGGGTCAGCACACAGCAGCTGCTACAACTGCTGTTCGAGGGGGTTCAAGCTGTATCTTGAGATAGCAGTCGAATTTGGCATGAAAGACGCAAGAGTATTGCAGAGACTTACATCATGGTTCTAGAGACATCGTGGCCAGGAGATTTGTGGCCAAATCAGAATCCATGCAAAGAAGCAGTAAAAATTCTTTGAATAAATATATGAATGGGAAACCTAAGTTGTCACGGCCTCCATGTCAGGCCCATAGTACATTCACCAAAGAAAACTGTAGGCAGAGTGGATCTAGCTCAAGAGAGAGGCGCATGTGGGAAAGCTGGAAGAATGCAGCTGTTCAGAACGCTGATGGTTCCTTCAAAGTTCCATGATGGGCGTGGACGTCTAGGATCTGGCACTTGCTCTGTTGTCTTTGATCAGGTTTTGGTGTGGTCTTTCTCTGCTTGTATAATCATTGCTCCCAATTACAGTGGAAATATTTATTCTGAATCTGTATTTGCTGGAAGTGTGTGATTCGTTTGTAGATTATTGCACTATACTTTTGAACAGTGTTGAAAACTATTAGAGTCCATGGGGACTTCTGAAAAAGGAATGAATGTATTTTCATGAAAAAAGGGGCCATGAACTCATGGGGACAAAGAGTGGAGGTTATGGCTTAAAAGTGACATGTCTGGGTGTCAAGTTGACAAGGGTTAGACTTATGATGATTAAAATTGATTGTCAAGTTGACAGGATCTAAAATTCACTTAGGAGATAAACCTAGGAATGTCTTTGATGGAACTTTTAGGTTGGGTTAACTGAGGTAGGAAGACCTACACTAAATAAAAGAGTTTCATGGGCTAGCGACTTGAGATAAATAAAATGGAAGGAACAGTAAAGCTGCTAGCCTTCATTTTTCTCAGCTTCTCAGCTGTGAGCATAATGAGAGCAGCTACCACACACTGGTGCCACCATGTCTCTCCTGTCACTGTGGGCTGTACCCTTTAAGTATAAACCTACATAACAGTTCTCGAATTCAATCAGATATTTTGTCACAGCAAGAAAAATAATACAGTTGACATCAGTGATCTACATCTAAGGGGAACCAGGGTTAAAAAAAAGAGTACGGCCTTACTATAGTGGGAAATAAATGGTTAAAATTTGGACTTCAGATATAGCAATATCAGATATGCACTGTGCAAAAACAGGCACAGCACAGCCTCTACCATGGGACCCCCAGAGGAAATAACTTCCCAGGTTAGGAACATATGAGATAAGCACTATTTTATTAATATAAGGCAAATGATAGAGATGGAAGCCCCATTTTCATCACAAGGAATTAATCCCAACTGGAATGCTTTCAGAGTGTGTCAGCAGCAAACAAATAAGGTAAAAAGAGCTAACTTGCAAAATAAATGAAGACCTACTCCAGGGAGATAGGGTTTATTTTAGCTCACAGTTCCAGGTTACAGTCCACTATGATGGGGAAGTCAAGGTGGCAAGAGCTTGAAGCAACTGATCATAAAACATCTACAATCAGAAGCAGAGACCAGTGAATATGTGCTCCTAGTGCTCATGTTCTGCACTCTTATATAGTTCAGGATCCCCCTGCCTAGGGAATGGTTCCACCTTTAGTGGACAGTCTTCCCTATATCTACTAACTTAATCAAGGAATCCCCCACATGTATTCTTTGAGATCCATGTTCCATGTGACTTAGATTTGTCAAATTGATAGCTAATACTAAAAAAAAATCATTCCTTATCAAACTGACCCCGAATATATAATTTTTAAGCCATCACCATCCACCTCTTGTGCCCAGAGGCTAAAGATAATGTTATAATATAAAAGGCGTTTAGTCTACCTCTAAAAGTCCCCACAATCATCAACAGTTCCAAAAATCAGTCAAAGATCTCTAAACTGTAAGCTCCCTGAAATCAAAAGGAAGCTGTGTATTTCTAACAGATAATGGCACAGAGTAAATACTCCCATTTCAAATGGGAAGAACCAGGCCATACAAGGCAAAAGGCCTGTATGGCAAATGGAAAGTAACAACCATACAAGGCAAAACCATAACCCAGCAGGACAAGCATCAAATTCTGCATCTCTATGAGCCACACCTGGGGTTTCTGATAGAATCATCTTGCCCCACCTTTCCATCTTCAACACCTACAGCACACACAGCTTCTTTTGCATTGGTTCCACTCCATGCTGGTGAATGTCTCACAGTCCTGGCATCTCTAATATCCTGGGGTTTCTACTACAACCAAGCCTTCACTTGTGCAACTTCTAACAATAGTTTCTGGCAGGGCAAGAGGGTCCTTTCAGAGACCCCAACCCTACCAAACAGTACCTGGCCTCAGCTGCTCTCCATATGTCCCCCTCAACCTTGAACATCCATGGCTTCAAAGTCAGTATTATAATGGCCTTGTCAAGTTCCAACACCAGTTCAAGATGTGGCCAACACATCTTGTACTATAGCTCTATCTGCATGTGTGTGCTGACACCATGGCAACACCTCCCTAGGCAGCTGTTTCTGAGGGGCAGGGTGCCCTTGCACTTAAGCTTTCTCCCTTTACATGCATCTGAACCTTCAGAAGAGGGAACTTCCAGAAGCTGGAGTATTGTGGTCCAAACTGCTTTTCTATTGTCCAGTACCACTAACGAGCTTCCTACGGAGTGCTAATCTCTTTAACCATCACAGCTGCTTTCTCAGTATTGGTCTGAATGATCTCTGGTCCTAAGTTTCCCCCACCAAAATAGTCTGTGACAACTCAATATCACTTCCCTCAGGTACCTGGGACATGGATAGGCTGAAGCCTTGTTCTTGATCAAAATATCACATGAATGGCTTCTAGACCAGTTCCTGATGGAATCTGTGTTCCCTTCTGAAGCTTCTTGTATAGATTCTTCTGTCATGGGTTAAATCAGACTATGGAGTCTGGAGAATCAGGCACTTAGGTATTCAAGTTCCAATCCCTTGGTCCCAATTTTATAGAGCTAGCCATTTGAGAGAGAAAATATGCTCATGTAAATTCTGTAAAAGATAATTCTGATATCCAAAGGAGCATAAAGAATTTAGACTATAGGTGGTAATAATTGGCAAACTAAAATTATCTACAAAAACATCTTTCCTATCGTCAAATCCATGCTTCTAAGAATATTATAAATTTATAAAAGAAAATACTTCGAATTCACACTTGGGAGCCTAATTTTAAATATCTTGTTTAAAGTTTTTTCCAAAGTCTCCAAAGACCATTGTCATCTGGTTTATTTTATTTGAGGTGTTTATATCTTTTCTTCTTCCACACTATCAATGTAACTTCCCTGCAAATCAAAGTCCTTTAAGAAAGGGATTAGTATGTCTTAGTCCAGCTGTCTGTGGAACAATGAAGAGCAGGTGCTTTTCAGCAGAGTCCTCAGTGAAGAATCCTCAGCTTGCATATGGGCATCATCACTAGAGGGAAAGAATCATTCCAGATCATTACCTTCTGGTAACTTCATGGTTTTCTGCACTGTTCAGAGAACATTGCCTGATGTGACTAGAAGACTTTTAATACTAAAAAACATTAGGGAGAGAGAACATAAATAAAACACAGAAGCCATGTTAGAAATGTTAGACACAGGCATAATACAGAGGATGGAGTCAAGAGACTCCTTGCCTTCTCTGCAATGAACAGTCTTTCTTCATTAGTTCTCAGAGCCTGAACCTCCTTCCTACATCAAGAACCTCCTCACATTTGAACTCCGCCAGTAGGTAAGGAGTACCTTATTGACAAGTCTGGGTACTTAGTTTTTCAACATCACTCCCAGGTCTTCTGTCCATCGTTATGATAAGCAGTGTAGTCCTCTAGGATCTTTCGGTGGCAATCATGGCAGGGTAGGGCAGTTGGATTTGGAAGGAGGAACATAATAGACAGTGCTTATACTGGGGGCAGCACTCCTGAAGATATAGTACTGTGACATGGGTATTGTTTCTAGTTGATAAGGCTCTGGGCTTGTTAGTCACCCTGATAATACTGCTCAAGTCAGCCAGCATATATGCATATGCCCGCCCATTTAGTGATATGCATGAATTCTGGCAGTGATGAAAAATAGGGCTTCAGAAAAGGAAGGAAGAAAAGTTTAAATTTTCTAGATAGACAGGACTAAGGTTTTCACTTGGTAGAGAAGCCCAGGGAGATGGGACTTACTCATGGCATTTAGTGTTAAATCAACTAAATTACCCATAATGGCCAAGTAGATTAAACTTCTGCCCTGAAACAAGAGAGTACTCTTCAACTTTGGGAGCTAAAGAAACTTGGTATCTGTGAACAGGGTTCTGACTGGGCAATGACTCAAGGTTCTTTATCCAATCACAGAAATTAATCAATCTTTAACCAGAGCATCTAAAATAAAAGTGACTTTGAGGAAAAATCTTGCAAAAACATCAGTAAAATCATGATCTTGTCCCACACGGGCTTCTAGCTATGTGTCAGGGAAGACATACTGCAGAGAGAAGGTCCTCGGCCTTGTGGATGTCAGACGCAGGCTCATTTAGGTCCTGGAAACCAGGATATCATGTGGTCTAATATCATATAGAGACATAGGAAGAGAAGGGAACATGATACATGCTCAAAAGTACCTCAAGTCTTTCCTGCATTTTCTCAAATTCTAACAGATAAAATAGAATATATTCAACAACTGTCAGAATCCTTTTCTTGGAACCCCAATGTTGAATTACTGGGCTAAAAGGCAAAGTCAAGATGTATTTCAGGAGAATTCACATGTACAACGTCACTACGTGATGAGGTAAGCAGGTAAGCCTCTCACTTCCTCTTGGTTGATGAGAATCTAGCTGAAGCAAAAGAAAATGCTGGGCAGAAGTGTGATACGGTATGTGATTGACTCGAAGAGTGTCCTCCCAAGGGTACTTAAGCAAATCATCAGAAAGCCAATGATAAGAAATAGACTTCCTTCACCAAAAGGCCCAAATCCCAAGCCTGGCTTTCCTTATACACCATGAACTACTGTGTGCCTCCCTCTGTGTTTCACGTAAGATGAGTCCTTCATGATACAGAGGGTGTAGTTTTTCTCTCAATCTGGCAAGAAGGCAGACCTCTGCAAGGACATGGAGAATAAGAGCTCCTAAAATGCAGGTATCTGCCAGCTTCTAGAGTCACTAGGATATAACTGCAAGGTCCAGGATCAATTCATAGACAGAAAGATGCGACACAGTGCTTTATCCTCCCTACTTTTGCTTCTTTGTGGTCATTCAGTCCCTAGATGGAGTGCAGTGCTGAATGAGGGCATTGATTCTGATGGTGGGAATACTACAGGATATTTACATAGCAAGAAGGGAGAGAGGGGGCAAGGCCAGCAGGGTTTCTGAGGCATCGGCACCCAGAATCCTAGGCCCATGGGTAGAGAAGTGGAACTAGAACCTTAGGCAGCCTCCACAGCCTGTACTCAGTCTCGAAGTATACATACTGAGACTGTATTTGGAGTCCTTCAGCTGCACGGAATGGGGAAAGGCTCAGGTAGCCTGCATTAGGTCAGTCTTCCCCATGGCCTGCATACGCCTTCTCAGTCTGATTTCTGAATGCAAGTGGTCAAGATTTTGGCTGTGTAGAAAAGAGCCTCATATTTGGGATTGAACAATGGGCTGCTTTGAGGTCTTTAGAAGTGGGTCAGAGTCCCTACTATCTATGTCTGATTTAGACACTTTCAGAATTTAAACAATCCACTTTAGTTTATAGGATTAGACGCTCAAGGGAGAGCCAAAAGCACTTAGTTTCCAAATGAAACAAAGTACAAACATGTTGGAATTATGGTAAATTACAAATGAAGGCTAGGAAGACAGTGACAGGCCCAAAATCAGAGGCAGGTGTAGACATAGGGCAAGGGAGACAAATATAAACACAAAGAGAGGTATGGAGAGATATGGACATTGAGAGTCAGAGATGCAGAGACAAACGGGAAGACAGACGGAGAGAGACAAAAGGTAACACACACACTACACATGTACACACACACACACACACACACACACACACACACACACACACACACGGGGAGGGGATGAAGAGGATAGGAGCAAGGATAGAGATGACAGACATAGACAAATGTCTGCTAAAGTGTAACCTGCTCATGGAGGATGGAACACTGACCTACATGAGAAGTACAGTGCCTTTCTGCTAAAATCACAGATTCTTGAAGACATCTAAAGATGCATGGATAAAAGGAAATGAAAGTTTCACCTCCAGGCCACTAGAGCTCAAGTCTGGACATAAACTGAAACTGGAACAAGGATTTCTCAGAGTTTGAGAAGTGTCATGGATTCCGCAACACACTCATAAGCGGGACCCCTGTGGCTGGAGCGGGAGGCACATATAATCCCCCCTTTGTCTCAGGCACTGGCAAGATCCGAAGACACGGATGCATAGTGAGGTGAATGACTCATTCAGGGTCCAAACTCAACACACACCAAAGCTTAGTCTGTTCCCTTCTACTACGGTCTCTTAGCAGCATTCTACTGCTGTGAAGAGATGCCGTGACCAGGGCAACTCTTAGCAAAGAAAGCAGGTAACTGGGGTTGGCTTCCAGGTTTACCATCATGGTGGGACTCAGGCTGTTCAAATAGCTAAGAGTTCTACATCTGGATCCACAGGTAGCAGGAAGAGGAAGATACTGGCCCTCACTTGGGCTTTGAGGTTTCAAAGAGACACTCTTCCTCCAGCAAGGTCCCATGTACTCCAATGAATCCACACTTAATTCTTCTCAAGTAGTGCCATTCCCTGATGGCTAAACATTCAAATATATAAGCCTATGGGGGCAATTGTTACTCAAACTACCACCACACAGGGTCGTAATGACATCAGATCTCCGTAAAGTTAAGACAAAACTTAGGCAGTTTGCAATGTGCTGCCATGCCTTCTGGTTCTCTGGTATATTTATGTAATTTCTTTAAAATATATGAAAATCTGTCTTAGAGGATGGAATTCTTAGAGCCATAATCACTAAAAAAATTTACCCTAGTAAATAAAGCAGTGTGATGCTACCTTTACTAATGACTTGTTGATATCATCATCGTCATCCCAGTCATCATATCTCCATCATCGTCATCATCGTCATCATCGTTGTCATTATCATCATCATCATCGGCTGAAGAGATAGCTCAGTGATTAAAACCATCATTCATTACTCAGATTTTCATTACCAGCACCCAAATTGGGTGGCTCACAACCATCCCTAACTTCAATTCCAGAGTATCTGACAGCTTCTGTTCTCTGCAGAAACCTGCAGTCACATGAATTACCCATGTACTTATAACTTAAAAATAAGTCTCTAAAAAAGAGAAACAGAATTTTCCAATGTGTATCTAATAAACTGGTGTTAAAAGACAAGTCTCAAAAGAAAAGTTATCCCATGCTCATCAAAACCACCCAAGTACACGTATTCCATTAACACATGGTTACATTGAACCTTAGTATTGGGGTTTGGTCTGTCGCTCTGTATACGAATGCTAAATTCTGAACCCCAAGATCTGGTTTTTATTTAGACAAATATATTTCATCTATCTTGACACTTGTTATGTACACCCTGTCCCCCAGTTTAAAGCTATTGTTTAATAAGAGGCTGGAGCTGTGATTGGGTAGTAGAGAGAGGAAGGCAGGACTTGAGTATCAAGTGAAGGAGTTTCTCTAAAGAACACAGGGAGGAGGACGTTGCCATGAGGCTGGATGGATCATGATCACATGGCTAGGAGAAGTTCACCATGAGGATAGGCTGATGGCACAAAAGTAGCCTGGAAAGATTCAAACAGCAAGGAACAAGGAGCATATCATTTAGATATAGGGGAGGATAGCATAGAACCTGCCCAATCTAGATGTAAAGCTTGTTTGGGCTAGCTAGAATAAATATTTCATTAATACCCTAGATCTCACAGAACTCACTCACTAGGGTCTCTCTGGCATCCTTGTATCCCTTGTATTCTTGAAGAGATAAAAGTTAAGGATCCTAAAGCAAAACAGAGGTATAGACTCCCAAAAAGACAATTGTAATGAGAGTACAGTCCACACAGATGTGGGATGGTACTCAGGATGCCCTTAGCAAGTCCTGCAGACAGTTAGAGGATGCTGAGGAGGTCCTCAGGAAGTATTGGACCCTGTTGGACATTCCTTGAAAGGATGCTGTTAGAGATATCCAGAGGATATTGAGGGGCCCTCAATGAGAAGGCTGCTTAGGAGGAGGTACACAGTGAGTTGATGTCCATAGGAGCCACTTGGGTAACTCGTGGGAAGACTCAGAGGGTACAAAATACATCTGCATTAAAACTATGATGCAAGTAATTAAGGAATCTTAAATTTGTTCGTGTGTGTGTGTGTGTGTGTGTGTGTGTGTGTGTGTGTGTGTGTATGTACTCCTGCATGAGCATGTGGAGACCTTGTTGTTCTGTGTCTTCCTTGATTATTTGATCACTCTCCCTTTATCTCTTGAAAAGGGACTTATCAATGGACACTGTGCTCTTCAATTGACTAGAGTGTCAATCAGATTGAGCTAGGGATCCATTCACCTCTCGCCACACCCCATGCAATATGGTTACTACCATATTATTCCTTTTTATGTGGGTGCTGAGGAACTGAACTCATGTCATGTTTGTGCCACAGGAATTATTGTCTCTTTAGTGATCAAGCCTGTTCCTTTATTGTCATCAACAAGAAAATGCCAGGTATGCGTCATGAATTTAAAAATCCCACCTGAACTTCTATAACCAACTTGAGTGCACTGGGCTTTATGCTGCTGCCTCCAGATGCTCTTACCCACTGCTCTAGTCATGCGAGCCACACTAGCCAAAAGACAGTGATCTGTTTGCCTGCCTTTACCTAGCAAGGAATATTTTCATCTTTACATGAAAAAAAAATCCTGTCTGCCTGTAATATTTAGTCCCAAGATATCAAATACAACTAGAACTGAATTATCAATTATAATTGAAATAGATAATTGTAATAATTGGGAATAAAAGAATCATAGAAGCTTCAAACCTAAAATTCTGATTTATGGAGGCATGGAAGCATACACATAAGTACTATGTAGTGTTGCAACACATGTATAAGACATTAAAATGTTTACGTGTGTGTGTGTGTGTGTGTGTTTATATGAATATATGACATAGATACACAGGTGCCTATTCTAGCCAGAGGCATCAGACCTCCTAGAACTGAAGTTACAGGTAGTTGCTAGCTGTCTGAAGGGCACTGAGAACAGAACATTGGTCATCTGAAAAGATGATAAATGCCATTAGAGCCATCTCTCTACTTCCATGTATAGAACTAAGAGAACTATAGAAATATTTCAGGCTCCTTTGTCTTTGTAATTGATAGAAAGAGGATAGGAGAAAACCATGCCACAGTCCCTTTCAGTAACTGACTTCAGTCAGCAGTTTCGAGGATTTAATTATTAACCTAACAGTCCTAAAAACACAAGGGAAGTAAGACTGTCTAAGAACTGCATCCCACTGGGCCCAGGGTTTATACTCAGATTTATCCAGAGGTTCCAACTCGTAAGATTTCAATGTAGACGATGTAGCCAAGCGCTGTGGTTTGTATATGAAATGCTCCCCACAGGCTCATGTGCTGGCATATTTGGGGCTCAGATGGTGGCACTGTTGTGGGACATTTAGGAGGTAGAGAGTTGCTGGAGGAAGTGGGTTACTGGGGCAAACCCTGAGGTGTGATAGCCTGACCTGATTTTTTTGTCCTTTCTCGACTTGCTTCCTGCCTGGGGATTCAATGTGACCATTACTTCTCACTCCTGCTACCACACCTTCCTTACTACGGCAGGACGCATGTCCTAAACTGTACACCAAAACAAAACCTCCCTTCCTTAAGTAGCTTCTTGTCAGATATTCGGCCTCAGCAGTGAAGAAAGTCACCGATGTGCAGGTGGAGAATCTAACACAGTCTACAGCTCCTAGAACTATGAGGATGAAAATAAGGCCACCTTCTGAATGGGTGGCATTTTTCCCCTCCATACTTTGCTGGGTCACCTTGTCTCTTGATAGTTGCTCATTCCATTCTGAGGCCACAGGTAGGCTATTCAGCTGTTCTATGCCTTACTCTTTGAGTCCGCTAGGCAATGAAGCAACAGTGTCTGCTTTGTGGGACAGCTCTAAGGGTGGAGCAGACTTGGCACACAGACATGGGAAAGGCCAATGAGTGCTGTTGGTGTGTGCCTATAAGCAATGGTAATGGCTTCCCCTTTGGAGGAACAATGTAAAGAAGGAGAACGAGAACATGGAAGAAGTGTGGTTTTAGTATGTTTTCTATTGCTGTGATAAAACACTATCCCGAAGCAACCTGGGGAAGAAAGTGAATTTCATCTCATTCTTCCAAGTAACAGTCCATTAAGGAAGGAAGGACAGGAACTAAAAGGCAGGAGCTGAAGCAAAGACAATGGAGGGCCATTGTTTACTGGCTTACTCCCCATGACTTGCTTAGCTTGCTTTCTTTTGCAGCCCAGGACTACCTACCAATGGATGATATCACCCACAATAGGCTGTACCCTCTCACATGATCAACAATTAAGAAAATGTCCCCCACAGATGGCTCACAAGTCAATCGGATGGGGACGATTCCTCAATGAAATTTCCCTCTTTCTGCATGTCAAATTGACAAAGCCTCAACAGTGTATCAAGAGACTTACATCTGATGCTAAACTTACTAGAAAAAAGTGATCAAGGAGACAGCATGTTAACAGCATATATTTCTGCGGTGGTGTGCTTGGGGTGATCTGTCTTTCCTTTGTTTGTCTATGTAAGTGAATATGTCCATAGTTTAGAACACACACAACCATGCCAGCATGAACGCATGCCACTTTATTTCAATCTTAATATCTTCCAAATGTCAAAATGTAAGTATGCGAGTCTTTTCTGGCTTTGTCTTTTGAGCTTATTGAAGTTATAAAATAAAACAGACACGGATAATAAAGCACAAAGATAGGAAATAACAGGGAAGAAGAGCTGATGCCAGTGGGTTACCATGAGCAAACCACCAGTCACCTCTGATTAGAAGGGAAGGTGGCAGTCAGCTAACACATCTCACCCTTCTGTGGACACTTCACCCTCCCCATAGTAACTGTCTCCCTGTACCACACCTTAACTTCACACACTTGTTGTTCATTGTGCTCCTGGTGGGTTGTGTTACCACCAGCAATGTCTGCCACACATTGGTGACGCCTTGGATCACTGGATCTCAGAAATAAGATATGCATATCCAATAGAGGCTGCAAAGGCCTAGATTTATTACTCATTTCTCCTATGTATGTCTATAAAAGAGAAGTGCCCCCTCTTTTTGCCTGTGTCCTGGTAAGAAAGGTTTGTAAGTTCTTCAGTTTTCCCTTTTATTGACTATTGTGAAGGCCTGGAGTGTAAGTGGTTGAACTTTTGAAATTATCTTAATAAGTGAGTTTAAGAAAAACTAGTAATCACAGCTGCTAGTGCCAGAATGGAAGCTCAAGTCCTTTGGCCCATGGCCAGTTGAGGCTCTCTAGACTGGTCTAGGGGTCCATGCTGTGCACTTAGTCTTCCTAGTGGCCTTTTTTCTTGCCTCCAGTGTCTCAGACCTATTCTCTTCTCCCTCTGCTCTGCCTAGTCCTGCTGGGAAGAGCCCATCTAGAGGGCTGTCGGGTGCAACACTCTTTGCACCTGGGATGCCTCCACCATTCATTCAACTACTCTAAGGCGCACAGCTAAGGCACAGGACAACTTCCAACAGATTGACTGTTTCATCTCAGATAACACTTTTGTCTTCTTTCTCTGTATCAAACACTCACACTGGAAGGAACACATGAGTGGACAGGCATGTTTCATCAGCACTTTTTAATGTAATGCTTCTTAGTCTCCACGGTATTGAATATTCTACTGCTCAATGTGATTGTGAGAAGTTTAGTTTTACTTTACAATTACTTGTCTTGTTCATTCCTGTTTCTTTTTCGTAGTTGGACAGGGATCAGAGAGGATAGCCACTAAGCCTTGTTCTCCCCCTCCCCTTACTTTTCAGTCGTGTCCTGTCAACAGAGTTGCACTGCACATCCAGTAGCTGTTCTCACCTCTGTTCTCATCTGTCTCTCTCACCCTGACACACTCTCTGCCCTCACTTGCGCTCTGTAGGGTCCTTTGTGATATAAAACTATCTGCTCCAGTCGTTTTGGAGAACTTTATCAACATTACCCAGTTTTCATGGGTGAGCTTTACACCAAACTCACTCCCTCGCTATCACTTCTGCACCTCCATACCTAGATGGATACACATAAACCCACTCTCTTCCAAACCTATGGGACCACCCATTCCCACATTCCTTGGGTCTTCTTTGAATTTTCGATGATGCTCATCAGACTAAGCAGAGATGTCATGTGGACATGTTTCTTGGCTCACAGAGAATGCAACAACTGCACTTGTCTGTATACCCTCAGTGTATATAAGACATGGTGAGGAACCTACTCCAAGCGTTGACTGAATGAGTTAATGAGTACTTTTGGCAAGCAGTAATCATAATGATCTAACTAAGGTACTTTCAAAAAGGCAAAGAAAAATTACAGAGTAACAATTTCCTCGGCATTGAGAACCAGGGCTCATCTTATAAGTGACTGAACCTTATCAAACCAGACCATGATAGAAGATTACACTCAGAAAAGGAACCAAAAAAAAAAATCTGAAAAACAGCAGATTTTACATACAACTTCAATTTCAATTAACCTTAATTTACCTTGTTATGCTTAGGCTGTGTCTCCAAGAAAAATTGGGGTTAATAAAGTCTCCACAGAGGACTTATGTGCTTGCCAGTTCCTGGATGAAGTTCACGACGGGTTCCTGTGGTCCCCCTCTTCTTCTGCCTTCTCACCAGGTGTCTTATTTCTTGCTTACACTTCTCAATAGTCTACTTAAACTAGAATGATTTGACAAACAGTAAATTTTTCCCAGAGCAAAATTATTCCTCGTTTCTTTTCTAAATCCAGGAGAAGCATTTTACAGGGACCAAGCACTCAAGGAGGCAGAGGAGAATGAGGCCTAGCACCATGGATGATCTGGTAGCCTGCAGCTTATATGTCTCTCTGTTCTCAAACTTTACAAACCTTTAAAACACTCCTAGCGATCTGTTGGTAACTCAACGGCTCAGAAATGAGAGTGTTGTCTTTAATGTGAAGGCAGAAAGCAATCTTAGTCCCCTGTTTCTGACTAGGATGTGTTTAATTCTTGCCTCTAGAGGGGTCACTTACTAATCTGAAAGAAGACAGAGGAATTCTATAAAACAAACATAACTGTGGAAAACTCATCCCTGGATGCAACTGCTGTGTCACATCCTGTCTTCCCAAAGCTCGCAGATCATCATGGAAGGAGGAATGGGAAGATTGTAAGAGCCTGAAAAGGCGATGTCTACAAGGATACACTGGTTTTTGGACAAAACGGGTCAGATGTATAAATTCATGAGCCCGAAGTCCCACCCCCAGCTACGGACATCTCGGCAATTGACAGCTGCTAGGAGAGACGACTTCCAGTTTCTTTGAGAGAGTTACACCTGGTAGGTGAACCGTACTCCAGAAGATAGCCCTATGTGGGAAAGTATAAGGCGAGCATAACTTGTACTTGGTGCATTCTATTTTAAAACAAGAGGACAGAATGTTGGGAAGATACGTGTCTTAGCCCACTTCTCTTTTGCTGAGCAAAGGCAACTTGGAGACGTAAGGGTTCACTTGGCGTATTGGTGACAGTCCATTATCAAAGGAAGCCAAGTCAAAAGGGCAAAGTAGGAATCGAGAGGTAAGAACTGAAGTAGAGACTACAGAGGAATGTATCTGACTGGCTTGTTCCACGTGGCTTGCTCATTTTGATTTGTTAAACAACCCAGGACCTCCTGCCTACATTGCTCGCCTTCCTCAATCAACCCTAAACCAAAAAAATGCCGCAGACTTGCCGACAAGCCAATCTGGTGGAGGCCATTCCCCAACTAAACTTCCTTCCTCCCAAATGAGTCTAGTATGTTGAGAAGAACTGAGCAGCAGTAGGGAAGGAGAATTCCTCTGGGAGGAGATGGGGGAGGTGAATACGATCAAATACATTGCACAAAATTCTCAAGTAACTAATAAAAATGAGAAAAAAAATCAAAGGAAATTCAGAACACCAAAAAAGTGATATTGGCTGCTGTCTTACCCACCATATTATCATCATTAATAATGGAATTTTTGCAGATGTTTACTACAGAGCATTGTCATTTTCAAGGATAAATAAATGTATAATGCTTCTAAAACAAGTCAGACTAGAACTTAAGAATACTGTGCTGTGATTCCATGACCAGGCTCAGCTTTGAACATGTTACATATGCGTAACAACCACAAGGCAGTCTAAAATACTAGCATTCTTTGGCTGTTTAATATTTCTGTCACATCCTTAATATCACCACATATCTACCAAATTTTATTATTCATAACTTTTCACTAATCTCTATCAAAGGAAAACAGGTACAAGGAATATTTTCTTCAAATATACTTCTTCTCTTTTAAGCAATTTTTATTGACATTTAGGCGGGCCTTATATCTTATAGTCAAATGATTCTGTTACAAATTATATATTACTTATTTTTTCTATTCTTAATTTTTATATTTTTATTGGACATTTTTATTTATTTACATTTCAAATGTTATCCCCTTTCCTGGTTTCCCATCCATAAACCACCTACCCCATCCCCCACCCCCCTTCTTCTATGAGGGTGTTCCCCCACCCATCTATCCACCCCTTCCCACCTCCTTGTCCTCGCATTCTCCTACACTGGGGCATTGAGCCTTGGTAGGACCAAGGTCTTCTCCTCCCAGTGGTGCCCAACAAAGTCATCCTCTTCTACATATGCAGCTGGAGCCATGGGTCTGTCCATGTGTACTCTTTGGATGGTGGATAATTCTTAATTTTTATAATCTGTAATGATACAAATAAATTTGGTTTTCATTATCTCAACAATGTTTCATCTTCTATTGACTGGTAAAATTTCTGAACCATATTGATGGATATTTAACTTAAATAATATTTCCTATCAGTTTTAGGATAATATATATATAAACATTAAGGCATATTTTTGCATTTTATTCACAGCCACTATACTCATGTCTTAAGTATCTTTGAGATCCTGGTACTTGTTTATGTAGCTTCTCCTCTGACATGAAATTCCCAGGTATTTCAAACCCTGATCTCCTCCCTCTTACAGAGATTGTGAGTGGGCTCTCTTCTGACCCTAGCAGCGGGGCTGTGCTTCTCAATCCTCAGTCACTGTCCAGGTTTCTTCTCTTTCCTCTATCGGAGCTAGAAACAAATGGACTTGCCTTTTGCCTCTGTCCTTATAACTTTGGACCTCTCCTCCATTGCTTTGAGTCCTCCTACCCAGCCTGTGGCTGAATTACCCTCACCTGTGTGTTCCCTCTTTGCTCACCTGGAGCCAGGCTTGCTGGTGTTACACTCCTTTATCTTCCTTCTCTCCCAGGTAGGTAGAGACAAGAGGATAGTTCCTCCCAGGAGTGTGGGTGAGGGCTTCCTCATGGGAGCTTATGTGAAGGCCCCCTCAGAGAACTGTGGGTGAGGAACTCCTCATAGGAGTGTGGGTAAGGTTCCTCACAAGAATTGGACAAGGGGTGACTCACTGGAATGTGGGTGAGGGGTTCCTCAATGGAGGGTGGGGGAAGGGTTGAGATTTTTCACAGAAGCATGGGTGACTCTAAAAGAAGGTCTGTCACCAAATGTCCCACTCAAATATGAATGACCTCCCGAAGTCATGTGAAAGAACTCAGAAACAATGGCTTGTTCATCAACTACTTATTCTGGTGTCTTCCTGGACCTCAGGAAGCTGAAGTAGGATTGAATGCAGTTGGGGGCCTGAGCAGGAGGAAGTGAATGACTAGAATCTCAGGTGAGGGCCTGATGACCCTTCTGCCCATTTCTGTGAAAAATGTGACTAAACGCAGTGTTATGTGTCTCCTGTCATCCAGACAGTTTAGAGTTCTAGATAGCAGTGGCTATGTCCTGCCTGGAGGGCACAGTTCTCTAACACTGACTCCAAAAAGTAAAGAGAAGGGAAAACCAATACACATTTTGTGTATTTACATGCAGACACATACGTGAACACACACAAACACACACACCACACAGACACACACAGAGGGAAGGAGGGGGCTTATAGGCACACTTTAGTCCTTTCTTCTACAGTATTTATATTTTAAACAGATGTCAACACCCTCTCTCCAACAGTGCCTACCTTCTCCCATGAAGAGCTACCATCTGGTTAAAGAGAGAACCCTTCTTTCAGATATGGTCTAGGGGGCTGGTCACAGGGGGCAGCTCTCCGTGTCATTGAAGGGTCGAGTGAGGTGGCCATCCACACTGCTAGGTACATGGGAGACAGGCAGTTTGTCTCCTGTACTGTTCTCTTCAGTGGTCAGTCACAGCTGTAAAAGATTTGTGGTCACAAGTTTTAGACAAGATGTATGACCCCAGTGTATCTTAGCACATCACTGGCAGGGGCCAGAGTCAGATTCTAGGTGACGTTCTTGTGTAGCATTTGTCCACTATCCACTCACCCCCAAACACACACACCATTCCCTTATTTATATGCTCACGCGTGTCAGTGTGGACTCAGGTCTGTTCAGGGATTTGGCATTTACTGGGTTGTTCAGCTTTGCTCACTGAGAGCACTAGAGGGTGGTCACCTCGTCTATTTGGCACGTCCCATCATTCTGTGTTTGAGTGGTTCTTTCATTTTAGAACTTAACAATGCTCCAGGCTCATCTTATGTATTTCCTGCTGAACCCAAACCTAGTTATCTCTGTGTAGAGTCTGGGATCCTTACATAGGAAATTGTAAAAACAAAACAAAACAACAACAACAACAACAACATCAACAATATCCAACCCAAAAATAAGTTCTGTACTCTGAGGGGTTCATAGTCCTGGGTACTGCACCAGCAGACAGATCTCCACCAACTGATGACATAACCCCTTCCATATCAATCCATCCACTCATCCAAACTTGAGATCACAGTAGGGCGAACGAATCTTGCTTGTTCTCACATGGACTATTGTGTGTCTCAGTTTCAGTGCTTCCCTTATTCTTGGAACATGAAGTGCCCACTCCTCAGTACTGCCTTAGATCATTACTTCTGGACTTGTAACTGTAAGTTAAGATTTGTCAGCCTTTTATTATTTTGCTCATTGTTCTATTGTCTGTGTGTAGTAAGTGAAAAATTAACATAAGGACTGCAGAGGTTCTCTGTGTCATTAATGGTCTTTATTACTCAGTGGGATCTGAGAAACTCACCAGTCAAAGATTTCTGGTCTCAAGGTGGAAGGCGGCTCATGGTAATGGAGGTAGATCTAGGTAGAAATTGTGGCTCAGGAGCAATAGGAGGAGGATGGGGAGGGCTTTCTTCTCCAGCGGCCACAGCAGGTATACGACTATTTGTGGCTCCAAGGCCAAGGACTGAGCAGACAGCCCAGCAGAAAATCCATTTCCTAAATGATCTAGGCCATCACAGACAACCAGTTTGCAGTCAGTCTCTCTGTTTATAAATCAGGAAGTCTGGACAAATGAGTTCTGCGGATTAATCTCAGCACAGCTTCCTGGATTTGCATTGAGTTTAGGAAGAAAGAATTCTTACTTTTTTTTATTTCAATAAATGCCAGAATATACTCTCTTGCTATTTCACTGGCAGGGGGTGTCCAAATGACCTTGGAAAGGAGAAAACAAGAGGCATACTACTTAAGAAGTGGTAAATACAGTCCTCTGTTCCTTAGCCCAGCAGGTTGCTGGTTACTCTCAAAGCTCACAAAAGGGATCACAGAGATTAAATGAAGACACAAGCCTAAGGAGAGAAGGCCAACAACAGAGTAAAAGATGACAGCATCAAAACTCAGATGGAGCGATGCACCAGGTCAGCATTTGGGAGCCCAGGGTTCCCAGACGTCTGAGAATAGCCCAATGCAAAACATGCAGAAGAAACACAATGAGAGAAAAGAAAACTAAGACACTTGAGGAAAATAAAAGTTACAAAAAAAAAAAACTTTGAAAATGATAGTCTCGGGACATAAGAGAAGATAATACATGCCTAAAATAGAAGTGTAAGTTTATATGAAAAGGAAAGAGATTCGAATAGACGGAAAGATCCCTTGCATATTAAAATTTGATGTACCAAATCCCAGTAGCAGGATTGGGATATAATCTTGCAAAAATTTCCTAGAAAGTAGAACAAAGAGGGGAAAGACAGAGCTGATAATAGTAATAGATAGGAGGGTTAAATAAGTCCAATGTCTGGGGGACAGAATAGAGTAGTGGGCAAGGGTGCAACTGAAAACTAAAGGCAAAATATGCTCATTGCTCAAGGATACAGGGGTACAGACTAGAGAGCCTCACTAAGGACCAAACGGCTGGCCAAATAGAGCCACGGCATAACTGCCCTGGAATGGCAGCATAGGAGAGTATGAGCAGAAATCACAGAGAGCCAGGACCCAGCTCCACAGAGTATTCAAGGGTCAGCATTCTGTATATGCTGCTATATGACAGGCTTTTGGAGTTTGGAGAAAAGTTGATATTGATATTCAGTCTAGCATGTGACATCTGGATGAATGAATGACACTGTAGGAGAGTGAGAACAGGGTATATATGCATGTGTGTGCCGTGAGCATGTATAAGGTACATGTAGCACATGCATGTATATGTGTACAAGTATGTCTGTGCATTAATGACACACTATTACACACTGCGATCTATTTATCCAATCCTTTCCTTTATCAACTAATATATATATATATATTTTTTAATATTTTTACTTTAAGTGTCAGTGTTGGCCTGCATATACGCATGTAGACCATGTGTGTCCAGTGCCAGAAGAGGGCAATGAGTCTCCTGGAACTGGAGTTACATATGGTTATCAGTTATATAGGGTCTGGAAAATGAATCCATGTTCTCTGCAAAAGCAGCCAGTACTTTTAACTGCAGAGCCATTTCTACATCACATGAACTTCAATTTTCATTGATGTGACAAGTGATTGTCTATAATATCTAGAAATATTTGCTATACATAAATCTGATCAACTAGAGTATGGGAAATTCTGTTGTAAATTTTTTATCTACCAAAATGAAAAGAAGGTGGTGGTAAGGGCAATGGTACTGTCTCTTTTCTTGGGATAGAGCTGAGGCTTTGGGAGGAGGACCAAGGATGAGGTGAGGGACTCTGTGAGGAGAAGAACAGAGTGACTACTGACCACACTGATAGTGTCACTGCACTTCAGACCTGGCCTTCCCCTTTGACCAGAGCCCCTCAGCTGTGCCTTCAGGGCTGGAGTTTAGTCATAAATGGCTGATGGTTACTCTAATGTTTATTTATTTACATTCTCTTTTTTATGAAGCCACAAGAGAAAAGGCTTCAGCCAGTAGGGGTGGCCAGGTCAGGCACAAAGGGGTATAGGTGGCAGTCATGAGGTTGCAGAAATTTCCTAGTACAAGGTAAGCTAGGCATCAAGTTGGTAGTCTAGAGGGACAGTAGCTGTGCTAGTCCAATAATGCTGTGGATCCCAAAAGAAGGCTCCTGATAATGCCAGAACAAATGCTGGGAGTTTCCTCTCGAAATTAGAAGGTAACTGGATCTGGACAGTGGTTTCAGGGAAAGTGTTTGTGTTTTTTGGAGTAGGCACAAGGAATCTAACACCACACTTTCTAGACTAGAAAATCAATAGATCAACCTTAGCCAGAATTAAGAGACACATCTACCTATTAGAGTTGGGGAGATCCTCAATCCTGCTATGCAAACACGAAGACCTCCATTCAACATCCACATAAAAAAGCCAGGTATGGTAAGAAGACCTACAGAGTCAACTAACCTGGGCCCATGGGGGCTCACAGAGACTAAACCACAATCAAAGAGCATGCATGGGTTGGACTAGGATCCCTAGACATTTGTAGCAGGTGTGCAGCTCCTTCATGTGGGTCCCCTAACAATTGAAGTGTGGGCTCTCTCTGACTCTGCTCCCTGCCTTTCTATCCCCCTCACTTAGCTGGACTGCCTTGACAGGCCCCAGTGGGAAAGGATGTGCTTAGTACTCCAGAGAATTGATGTGCCAGGACAGGTTGGTACCGATGCAGATCTTCCCATTCTCTGAGGAGAAAAGGAATTGGAGGATGGAGGAAAAGGGTGTGAAGGTAGGACTGGGAGGAGAGGGGCTGCAATCAGGTTGTAAAGTGAATTAATGATGATGATGATGATGATGATGATGATGATGATGATGATGATGCCAGGTGTGGCATGCATGTGTAATCTCGTTCCAGGAAAATGAATACAGGTGAATCCTTGGAACTCATTGCTTAGTTAGCCTACTCAATCATGATCTCTAGGTTCACTGAGAAACCTTGTCAAAAATGATTTTTTTAAAAAAAATTTAAAGATGAGGAGAATAACTGAAAAAGACACCCAATATTGACCTCTGACTTCTGTATAAGTAAATACACATAGACACATGCATGTGCATACCTCTATTCTCTATCACTACATATACTCAAAGAAACAACAATAAGTCATCTTTGCTCAGCACTACGAAGACACACACATGTTCATACATGAACACATGCATATTGCATACGTATATATATGTAAATCCATGCACAGATATACACGTACACACAGAAGTAGCAATGTGTTAACCCATTCAGCACTACAGAAGTGTGTATTAAAATAACATTACGATAATGGCTGAGAGAGGAGCTTTAGAGATGGATAGATGGGATGAGTTGATGGGATGGATGGGTGGAGGAATGATGGGTGGATGGATGATGGATAAATGATAGATGACGGGATGGATTGCTGGGTGGGTAGATGGGAGGATGATGGATAGATTGATGCATGGATGGGTGGATGGGTGAATGGATGGGTGTATGGATGAATGCATAGATGAATGCATGGATGCATGGATCATGGATCATGGATGTATGGGATAGGATAAATGGATAATGATGGGTGGTTAGGATAGATGGATAGATAGATGAATAGATGGATGGATAGATGGATGGATGGATGGACGGATGGATGGATGGATGGATGGATGCTGGATGGGGATCATGGGATGGATGGAATGGATAGCCACTGTTTTGCTCAAACCTGTATAGCCACCTTATCTGTAAATACAAGCATTTAGTTTTGATAAAACAGTATTAACCCATTATATTTTATAAGTCTTAAAGGTAGGCTCATACTTACCTTAAATTATTTTTAATATGAAGAGTTTTATTTTTTATCATGTGGATCCATCTGTAGCTGTCAGCCACTGTCATTTTAGCATTTCTAGTTGAAGAACAAATATAAAAACTTGAAATACATGAACACAAAAAGATAATTCCAGACGATGTGCCTTTTCTGAATTAAAATATTTGCAAATATGGAGCATGATAAATGCTCACAATTAAGACTGTAATGGAAATTAACTGCAAGATTGTATGTTTTCAGGAACTACACTCACAGAATGCCTGAAAACACAAGATCCTATTCCTAATTTAAAACGCTGCAAAAATGACCTCCATATCTTTTCTTCAAATTTTTAATTTTAACCACCGCTTAGTCTTCTTAGTATCTCCAGGGTCATACCTGGAAGCTCTGGAGTTGCTGCCCTTTCCAGCTCCTGATGGGCTGAGCTGCCTCTCTGGTCACATAGGTCCAAGGCCCTGTTTCCTAATCACTTCCAGCCAGGGATCATCTGTCTCTTTCTCTTTGGGTTTTTGATGTGACTCTCAGTGTTTTCCATGGTTGTGACTGACAGGCTGGGTTATTTCCCATATTTCCCTGCTCCCTCTTTTACTTAATACTTTCACCAAATTAAAAAAAATATATCTATGTACAGGCTTCAGATAAACAGACTACCACACTGAAACTGTTCAGGAAAGGGAAGCTTCCAGCTCATCACTGATGCCAAGTGGGCTAAAAACCACTTCCTACTTCCTGGATATTGGTCATTTGCATGACAAATAACCGTATAAAACAGAAAAGCACTCCTTCAGTGTCCCAGGGTGGCATTGAGGTTAGCATTTTCAAGCTAATCAGCCAAAGCTCTTCAGGGCTTGCTATCTTATCCACAAAAGTCAGTGTCACCCTGAGAATGTGCAGTGGCACCACAGCTCGTCAGCAAACTGCTCTGAGCTGGGCTGCGGTGATTATAATACAGATGGCAAACTGTTAGCATGTGAAAGACAAATGGAGATGAGCATTGAAGATGACAGAAATTAAATGTTCACCTGTGCTATTATCAGCCTCCTCTTCCTCTGACCATGAAACTTGGGAGTAGCCCACAACCAGTGCTTCTTAGCAATGTGGCTTTCAGAGCACTGACCGGACAAAGGAAGGGAATGACCTGCTATCTCCTGCACTCTGGATTGCAAGGCCAATTAAGCTCTGTGTGAGCTGCCTTCTTTATTCACTTAATTCTTTTAAAGTCGTCCATTAAAGAAAAGTTAAACTTTCATATGCACATATTTGAAGGCATATGGGGAGAAAACACAACACAACAAGAGAGGTCTAATTTCAGAATCCAAGGGCGGTGCTTGAACTCACAAATGGCGAGGCTGTGAGACAGGGTATGGGGATCTATAGCTACAAGCTCCCTACTGTTAGCGGAATCCTAGCACTCTGCTCTGATGGATCCCTTCCCCACAGACTCCTTTCTGGGAAAGCAGCAGCCACCTTCTAGGGTGTGAATACCTAGATGGAGTCTCCACCTGTGCCAACAGCGCTGGGAGGAGACAGAGCCTAGGAAGCAACTGAAGAACACTGCAGGGCTGCAGGATGCAAGCTCTGTCACAGTGGGTCTCACTCTGAGGAGCACTGGGAAAGAGAGGGTCAACTGGGTACACCTTTGGTCATTTTGCACCTAGCTTAAAAAAAAAAGGCAAAGAAAATCCCACCAGACTGAAACTTAGCTTAAGAAGCCTCCATCTCAACTTTACCTCAAAGTGCAAGCCGAAACCCATGTTCCCAATTCCTATGTCAGGTCCTGATCAAACTTCAGATCTTGAAGAAGATACAGGTACTAGGGTTGTACTCTGACCTCATTTATTTGAAGGTCTGGGAGTATTGATGATCCAAAACACATCCTTCTTCTGAGGGTCACATGGAGAGGAACAGCTGAGAAGGCTGACTGCAGGCGATGAGGGACCAGCTGCAGAAGCCTGGTGTGTCTGTCCAGCAACTAGGAGTCAGGGCAGAGCATCTGTGAACGGACAACTTCATGTGAAGCACCACATTAGCCAGGAGATTAGATCTCTGAAGTAAAGAGAAGGTTTATAGACTTAGGATTTTATCAGTGCAGTGTGCCAGAGTGCAAGTAAGAAAATTAATGTGTATACTTGAATATTCCCTAGAACATTTCAGAGAATATAAAACCAATAGAACCATGCATACATATGTGCACACAAACATATAAATACATACAAATATATGTATATCATATCAATAAACCAACATATACCTATTTCAACCTACACACAAATATATTAATGTGCCTACCTGTATGTACATATATATATATATATATGTAGTTACACATGACATAAGGGGTATCTACACATAAAATTATATGACCCATGTGCATACATAAATGTGCCCACATATGTACATAAGCATATACACAGACATTCATGGGCATCTCTGTTCTGGTCAGCTTTTCACTGTAATGAACACAGACTCTGAACAGTAGGTACCTGGCGCCTGAAAATATACAGACACCCATTTCTCTTTATGGGTAAATAAAGTACCGACTTATTTTTATTTTGGAAATGTATAAAGTATTTAGGTGTGAGTAAGAGAGAGAAACAGAGAGACAGAGAGAGAACTGGTACATATATAATAGAGCATGTGTTGAAGTCAGAGGAAAACCTTGAATGTCTGTTGCTAACTTGGACCTTGTTTAAGACAGGGTCTCTTGATTATTTCCTGTGGCAGACCAGCTGGGCCAAAAACTTCCAGGAATTGTCACTTCCTCGACCTCCCATCAAAGCTCCGGAATGTTACTGTGGCATGTCTGCCTTTTACTTGGATTCTGGGAATTCAAAGTCAGGTCATCATACTTAGTTTGCAAATGCTTTTTTACCTACTTCACTATCTCCCTAGTTCAGATTTTAAGTTTTGATTTAGATGTAGTAAGAGATTAGCATCAATGACTAATTAGAACTGGAACATTTTTTTTAACCACATACTATAATAACATCACTAGCATTACCACTCTTCCACCTAGAAGTTATTATTAACCAAAATAAAAATGACTTGAACACAAACTTTAGAATACTGTCACAGACCCATTGCCAATCAAGATGGCTGCCAGGTCACTAATGCCAGCATCATAGGCAGAGTGGATACACTGGGCAAGATTCTCATCATGGGCAAGACAAAATGCTTCACTGTGCTATTTCAAATAGCATATTGCATGGAGCATAGTTTACTTATTTATGGATTTTTCTCATTTAATATTTTCAGACAGCACCTGAGCACTGGCAGCAACAGTGGTGTGAGGAGGCAGTCATTGTACACGTATGTGAATAAATGAATGTATACATATATGCACACACATTCACACATACATGCAAACAAACCTACAATGCACTCTGCCACCCACAAACCTCTGTACACACATGCATGCATGTTAATATTGGCCCTACATGCACTGGTATACAAGAGACAATAATTAAAGCTGCCTTAAATAAGTCAAGTGAATTCATTGCTTGGAGATAACCATGATATGCAAATTTAACTAAACAAATTTATTTTAGCTGGAAAAGAAACATACAAATAACAAACCTAGGATGATTTTATGCGTGCCTTCACAGAAGAATAAAGTATATGTAAGGAGGATATTCAGGATTATCCACCAGAATTATTAGTACTATAACAAAGAGAGCTTAGCAGTCACTCCAGACAGTGTGGTTCAAACATCAAAGCAGGGAAGTGATTTGATGACCAAATCACTCTGGACAACCCTACATCCAATCAGCAGAGACCAAAACGACACCGAGCAAACAAACTAAACAGAAGTTTGAGGTTGGATCACTTCTGCTATATCCTAAACCAAAACACACAGAAATCCAACAACTAAGTCTTGGGAGGACTTAATTAGATAAATTATTGGGAGGAAGACTGAAATCGATGACCTCTATATCAAAATAATAAAATGTCAGTGGATTTAGTGATTTCAGAAGACTTCGAAATCTGAAGAAAACCCTTAGAGATGGTTTCAAGCAGTAGCCCCTGTACACACTGACTGGGCAGAGAGGGACCTTTCAAGTTCTAGGCTCCACAGCGAGGGCTCACCAGTGCGCAGAGGTTTGTCGTATGCTCCTAGCTGGAGACTCGGCTTTACACTTTCACTTCACAGAGGCCCAAGTAATGTACAAACATAAAAATCAAAATTTAAAGTGACAACCAAACTCCCATGAGTTTGGAGGCTTGGATTTGGCCCAGCACCGTGACTTCCACTCAGATTCAAACTATTTTTAGCTCCACTATAAAATACAGAGCACCGACAAGCAGCGCTGCAAGCAGGGTCCGCCTAAAATACTAAGAGAAGTGTGAGACACACCATCTGGAAAATGCAAAGGGCAAGAGAAAGAGAAAAAGGAAAAGAAAAAGAAAAGCCAACAACAACAACAAGAGATCGGGCACTGAGGTAGACCTGCAGGCTGTGGAGAGAGAGCAGGTGGCCAGGAGCAAGGGATGACAACGTGCTCAGCAGAACTCCTGGTGGTAAACATCGAGTCACTCACAAAGGCAAAGCCAACTCAGACAAAGGCGAACACCTACACACACGCACACATGCACACGCATGCACGCACGCACATGAAGTACAGAGTCTGAACAATCCTAGGGCATGCTTGACTTCTCCTCCCCTAGTAGAATTCTTGGGAGCAAAGACACCCTCATTGGGACCAGAACTAAACTTCCATGCTTCTAGGCTGTACAAGATACAAAGTAGTTTGCAACTTAGTTAAATAACTTTTGCTTGGAGTTTTCAGGTGCCGTCACTCATGCAAAGAAAAGCAAAATCATGCCATTTGATTTATTTCACAGCTAACTTTCACCTGAGGTATTTGTAATTGTCTATAGCATGGTTGTCAACCATATAATAAAGTTCATCTCCCAAAACTGTCCTAGTATACCTTTCCTTTTAAGTCCTGATTTTTTTTTTAAGAGCAGTTTTAAATTCACACAAGAACTTGAGGGTGGAACAGAGGTACCCCAGTGTTCTTACAAATTCAGAGCCTTCTGTAGTCAGCACGACTCTGAAGGATGGTTAGAGCCATTCAACATAGGTCTCCCCTCACCACAGAATTCACAGTGGCACCTAATGCACACTGATGAGATGGCCTCACAAACCCTCCCCTGTCTTCCTCTTGCTTTGTGAAATACCATTATTCTCCATGCTGGCCTATGGGTGCCTGTGCTTGGCTCTCTGTGAACCCTGCTCTTTCCTGCAGAGCACACTGCCTCTCCGTGAAGGTTGACTGATGCTGTCATTAAGAGTCTATCATTAGGACCAAGCAAAATTGCACCTGGGTCATGACCACAGCTGAATATAAACCATGGGAGCGTGGACCATGACTGATTGTCCTACATGACATGAGATGCAAAAGAGGTGAAAAAAGTCAGGATCTTAGCACATCTCTGTGGTTTAGTAGCTGTAACCTCACACAGATGTTGTAAGGTGGGGTAAGATTTTATAAAGTCCAGTGGCAAAGTGTTTCCCAATCTATTCGAGCTCCTCTGTTGTAAAAACACAGTCATATTTCTGCAAAATAGCTGACCTGGGCCAGGTAAGCATTCTGGGGAGTGTTCAGCATTCGAGGATATCACAGTTATTGCCTTGTTGAGGACATGCAGCATGGCTCCTGGGTTGCTGGCATCACATAGAGACCTGAAGTCTGGGATAAAGCATAGCATCCTTGTTTCAATTTTTGCATCTGCCTGGATGTCCTCTGCATCCATCTAAGCATTTACATGGGGCATAAAATTCCTCTTCAGGAAAAGGTTGAGCCTTGTTCCTGATGATAATGAAGTTACATCTGGCTGAGTTTAGGAGTGGGCCCTAGATAAAGCTGAAAGGCTCTGGAGGACCCAGCAGCTAGCTTGAAGACAAATTCTGACATAGAGATTCATTGTGCCCTGAACCATGCATGTTTCAGAAAACATCTTGGTCCAAACACTTAGAATTCACACTCAGAATAAATTCAGTAACATCATGGACTCAAAACCAAACCACCCAAACAAAATCAATAAAGAGAGAGCCCATGATCCATGCCCTTTATTAAGGTGATAGCACACAGCAAGGAGATTCTAGCTTTATAGGAGGTAAAGGTGTGGGCAGGCCAGTTCTTAGAAAGTCTGACGCTCATGACCATGACCAACATGACAATCAATGAAAGCAGAAATCACAAAGTAGGTGCTCATCAAAACCGTACAGGCATTATTAAAGAATATGCACTCAGCAACATTCAAAAAGTCAGACTCAGGGATAGTAGGCCCCTGTTACCCCTGGGGGTCACATTAAACACAAAGAGCTGTCACAGGCTCTTTGACAAGGTACAAACATGGCTGTGACTGGTAATACAACAATATTATCAGCATGGGTCTCTCTTTTCCTCATGCATCACTGGCCACCAGCCTGCCACTGCATGGCAGAACTTCTGAGAGTTAGCGCAGAGAGCATCTCATTTTATTGTTCCAGGGGTAAAGTATATAAGGATTCTTAGGGTTACAGGTGGGAAGGGCTGATTGGTCATAACACAGCACCTAATTATCATATAGGTGAGAAGGGCTAATTGGTCATAATATACCACCTAATTATCATCTGGGTTGAGAGGAAAGAGCAGGGCTTAAAGGAAGCTTTGTGCAGGGCATCTTCTGAATAAGCCCAGGCATCTGTGCTTAAAGACACTCTCCAACTGAGGTTAGTTGGAGAAGAGAAAGCTCCACTGAGAAAGGGAATCCTCCATTTTATGCTCAACTCTGGACATTGTGGACCACAACCTTAGCAGCAGGGTCTTCCAACTCAGCAGCACAATTTAAAGGGGATAAATGATAACACTGTGAACAGCCACACCAGCAAAGACTTCAACAAAACCACCAAATTCCTGGAAAAATACATTTTCCAGAGGAACCTGATGCAAATCGAGGAAGCAGAGAACTGGAATAACTGCTGCAGAAATGGATCACTGGACACGCTCCTGCAAGAAATTCCTGGATCGGAGGGTGTGCTTCCGCAGTGACCAGAGCTGGCTTGCAGGAAGTGGCTGTGCCTCAGCTGTGACAAATATACCTGGCTACACAAAAGGAAGGTGACTTCAAACATCTTCTGAGATTTACCACAGCTATAATTAAAACAAAGAAAAATAAGATGCCCCAGCCAGGGTAGATGAAAAGATCTAATCTTGGTAAGGAAACAGATGAGAAATGTGAAGTATTAGCAAACAGAGCAACGTCTCTACGTGTGAACATTTAAATGATTCAAACCCAAGAATCAAGTTAGATATTTTCTAGAAACACAGTTTTATCTAAACATCTCCATATCATTATACATAAAATGTAAAATTTACATATTAATAAAAAACTTTAAAAATAATTCCTGAGATGGAAGTTTTATGTGAATTAAGTTCCCACAAACATTAGTCATAACTATGTTAGCTTCTAAGCCACTAAATCAACTAAAATTGATGAGTAGAGATTTGGAATGTTACAGATCTAGAATCATACTTTCTCAGGTTATCTCTACTCCCCTTAGTAGCCATTCCTAACACACCAAAATCCAAGCGAAGACATGTTGGGTGTATTCTTAGCAGATCATTAGCATCTGCTAACTTACCCTTGATATGTTTGTTTAGGATTCAGTTCCACAAAGTTCCTAAATTTGTTCAACCATGGCACCCAATTCCTTGGATCAAGGTGAGAACACCCATGGTGCCAGGCGTGACTGTAAATTTCTGTCTCAGATCTGTGAGGCAGAGGCAGAGACTTCCTGCTTTGTTCTAACCTCTCCTCCTGCTGCTCCCATCAAGGACTCTATTAAACACACTGATTTGTCACTTTCCAGTGTTTTGTAGTATGAAAGATTTGTGCACCACTTCCCCTGTTGGAACGGGAACACATACAATCTATATTCCCAGGTCATGTGTACCCACACTTGGCTCCAGAATAAATAGGTCTTACTCCCAGCTGAGGCCTCTGCTTAGTCAACGGTTAGGACATAATCATTGTAAATTGGATTTATGCATCTAATTATCACACTGTGCCTCATAAATATGTGTAGTTAAAACAATAATAATTAATAGGAACAAATAAAATAAAATATCTAAATTAAGAAAACTATGTATCCATCTCAATAAAGAAAATCTAGCATCTAATTATTCTTGAAGAAAAACCAAGCCAACAAAAACATTTTTTAGCAGAGAATAAGAAAATTCTGTACTAATTTTGTTTTAATCTAAATTCCCATTAAATTATTTATTAAGGAAATATATTTAAAAGATATAAATGCAAACAGCTAGGAGAAAGTAAGGAGGTGAGACACATGTAAGTGGCCTTTGCCCTCAGGTCCCCAAGGCGGCCCCAAGTTGCTGCAGTCCTACAGTGAGGTGACTTCCTGCTGCTCTGGTAGTGTTTGTACAGGATGGTTCCATCTAGGGTCCTCCCCAAAGAGCAAAGAGCCAATCCAAAGAGTTGGCTGGAAAGCAGAGTTAAGTAAATGGCATTTGTGATAAAGCTCTCCTCTAAGGGTCAGTTTGAAAGAAAGAAAAGCAGTTTAATTTCCATGTTGTATCTGCAGGGCCTCAGCAATGGTATCTTAGCAATGTGGAAGGCAGCCATGGGGTTCTTGGGATCTTTAAGAAGCTAGCCACCTGTCCACAGCACCGGCCAATAGAGCCATCACTGGTTCTTCCCTGCATGGCTGTGTAACTGCTGGTCCACCATCCCCTAGAGTCCAATCTACCTGAGAAATTATCATGCTGTCTGCCTTAGTTAGGTTTGCTGTGTGATTCAAGTACCACGGGCTAAGCGGCTTTGAGGATAAAAGGCTTATTTCAGCTTGGTCCTATTTCATCCCTTAAGAAGGCAGGGCACCAGGAACCTGGAGGCAGGAGCTGAGCGAGAAGCTTCTGGAGGAGTGCTGCTTACTGGCTTGCTCAACCTGCTTTCATATACAACCCACCACTACCTGCCCAGAGGTGACACTACAGTTGACCATGCCCTCCACATCAGTCATGAGTCATAGGTACGTTGTGAAGACTTGTCCACAGGCCAATCTGATGAAGGAGGCATTTTCTCAAGTGAGGTTTCCTCTTCCCAGATGACTCCAGCTTGTGTTGAACTGACATAAAACTAACCACACACTGACAGACACTTCAGCCAGATAAAGATCATGGCCTTTAAGTTGTCATTTCACCTGGAGTAAGAATCATTTCCTTATATTGTTGCCTAGGACCCTTCCCAGTCTCTTCTGTGCACTTGCATGCCACCCCTACCCCCATGTTAATGGACAACCAGAGAAATGCATTTCTTTTAGGTATAGGACTTTTGCTCCATCCATCCTGGACACAGGATTGTTGCTGTTTCAAAGCTGGGAAAGTCCTTCTTTCTGCTGCTGTCCACATGTCCATGCCATGGGCTCCATTTATCTCTGTGATAGAGGCCTCTATTAGAAAAGGCCTCTTTCAGTACCTCACTAACCAGTGTAGGTGCCAACTTTGAGTGACATTTACGTGGAGGATTTTTCATTGCGGGTTCCTGGCTGAGCCTGGAAAGTTCCTTCTTCCTGAGAATTTTTTTGTCATAATATGGAATGCCTGTTGTGTCTCATTCTTACGTCAAGTCCACATATGTTTTCTGTATCCTACCCAAATTTTCCATTTTTAGATCCTGTCTAACCTCCATGAAGGATAAGTCGATGTTTTCTTTCTACTGAGAACAAAGCACAGTGGATACAGTTTCAGAATACCTCAAGCACCAGCTCCTTTTCTTTTCATTCAGAACCACTGGCCTGAAAGGGCACCATTGCACTGACCATTCTCAAAGCACCTCCATTCAGCATCAAAACAATAAACCAACTCTTTCTATCACTTAAATCATGTTGTAGTCTGTTCAAAGTCATGAAACAACTTACTTCATTAAAAACAGAAGGGAAATTCTTCCTTATTGGTTTTGAGAGTTTGCTGTGTCCTACTCCGAGTTATTCCATGCCGTAAAAGCAGTGGCTTTCAGGATGTGCCTTGCTTCCAGAGACTCCTCTGGGTGGATGCAGGAATCACCCTGCTGTCAGGTACCACCTATCCAGAACAGATTGGTAAATTCCTGAGAGTAGCAAGGGAAGCACCTTGTAAGTTCATTGAGGAGAATTGAGACTCTTGAGGCATAAAGACATATTAAAACCATACCAGAGAATCTAAGAATTAACAATCACTAAAAATAAAGGAAAAGGTAGAACTCTCTCACTTGGATCCCATTAAATGGTCGACGGCTGTGATGATGTGGTTCACAGCACCTTCATCAGATACCCACTGTGTGCATCGAAGGCTGCAAGCAAAGGACTTCCTTACTGTCCCTGGAGCTTTGGTCGGCTCAGCCTTCTCCCTCACTCCACTGATGCAGCCTATGCTACTGTTCACACCATCTACCCATTCGCTCACCTAGACCTGCTTCTCAGACGTAGGTTTGGCCTTTCATCTCATAGATGAAGCAGCTCTCAGATCCCCAACTCCAAAGGCAGCGCTCTCCTACAGGGATGCTTCCTCATCCTATCTACACCGAGTCTTTCTCAGATCGCTTCTGACACCTCTTAGGCTCTGCCACAGCCTTTTCAACTTGTAGTCATTCTGTAGCCTGTATATATGCATACATATATGTAGACATATTTGCAGTGTGTTATGTGATGTGACTGATGATACTAGTTATTAAGGTTGGAATTGAAGAACCCGTATTCATCTCAGTCAGGCCCCCAAGTTAGGTGAGGTTTTTATGACAAATTGCTGTCATCGAAACAGTTAAATCTGTGAACTTATTATTGTCTAATAAGTCTAGATTTATGGAAAGATACAAATGTGCTTATGTTCCTGGCATAGGGTGCTCATGACAAGTGGTCTGTAAACCCCCATGTGACATGGTTTTTCTTTGCTTCTCTGGTTGTAATCCAAAAAAAAAACCAAAATTAAATAAAATATAAATGTATTCCCTATTTTCTCCCTTCAGCCCCTCCTATGTTCCCTCCCTTTAGCCCTCCCCATGCCTTACTTCTCAAATATTAATAGCCTCCTTTTCTTACTATCATTAGATATTTGCCTGTATGCGTGTGTATGTATGTGTGTATGTGTGTATGTATGTATGTATGTATGTATGTATGTATGTATACACACATGCACATATATGCACAAATATATAAATACAACCTGCTAAGTACATTTTTATTGTTCATGTATGTATGATTACAGAGATGATCACTTTATATTGGATAACCAGTTAGATGGTTCGCCCTAAGAGACGCTAATGTTCTCTCTCAATAGTCACTAGTTGCCTGTAGTTCTCTGTCTATGAGTAGGATCCTGTGAGATTTTTGCTCCCTCTGAATTAGCATCGCTTTTGGGATTGTTATTGTTCAAGTTTGGTTACTGCAGCCCCTTTTAGGAAACATAGTCTCACAGCCAATTCCTTGGTCTTCTGGCCTTTATCATCTTTCTACCTCCTCTTTGGTGACGTTCCCAGAGTCACGGGTACAAGAGCTGTGCTGTAGATATATTCGTCCTTTAAACTGTATGGTGTCCAGTGAGGTTTTCTGTACGCTACACATCTGACAGAGAATTCCTGTTCAGAGCATACAAAGAACTTCAAAGAAGGAGCCAGGAAAACAAGTTGTTCAACTAGAAAATAAGCTAGGGAGCTTAAGAGCGTTCAACAGAAGAGTAAAACTGACCAAGGAACACTCAAAAAAGTATCCATTCTTAGCAATTGGGAACATAAAAATCAAAATAACTTTGGGATCTCATTTTGCCCCAGTTGAAATGATTACAATCAACCAAAGGACTGAGAAGAAACACGGGCAAGGGTGTGGAGAAAGAACCACCCTCACCAACTTGGTGGGAATGCACATTGATGTAGCCACTCTGGAACACGCATGTAGAATCTTCAGAGTGTTAAGAGTAAACCTATCACGTGACCCAGTATACAATTCCTTAGCACCTGCCCAAAGGGCTCGACATCCTAACTCCACTGACACTTGCTCAGTCATGTTCATTGCTGCCCCAGTCACAAGAGCAAGGAAATGGAAAACAGCCTAAACTTCTTCAACAGATAGAAAATGGAAAAGGTGGTGTATATATACTATAGAATGCTATTCAGCTGTAAAGAGAAATAAAATCATGAAAAATGTAAGTAAATGAATGGATCTAGCAAAGATTATACTGAATAAGGCAGTCCAAACCCAGAAAGACAATTGCCACACGCTCTGTCATGGGTAGTCCCTAGCTCCCAAACTTCAGATGGGAGTATATAACCTACCATGACTCAGCACCAGAAAAGTGTGAAGGGACTACAGAGTGGGGTAGGACTGAGGAAGGAATAGCAGTGAATAATATAATTGGGGAAAATTGGGAGGGGCTCTCATTGAGGAGGGGGAAGGGAGGGCAATACAGTCAGAGAAGTAGGGACAAATAACACCGAGTCTTAAGGAGTCATTATTTTGTATTTACTTAAACATACACACATACATACTAAAGATTAAAGATATATATTTATAAATATAAATTTATAAATATATGCAACCTGGGCTGACAATGCCCCCCACAAGAACCATGGACTCTTATTCTGTATTATTGTTTTTGTTTTTGGCTTGGTTTGGTTTGGTTTTTTAAATTTGTCTTCTGTTTTGTTGTGTTTTGGTTTGGTTATTTGTTGTTGTTGTTTTCATTGCTGTTGTTTTTGTTTGTGCTTGTTTTTGTTTTGTTGTTTCTGTTAATTTGACACAAGCTAAAGTCATTTGAGAAGATGGAACCTCAATTAAAGAAAATGTCTCCACCAGTCTGACCTGTGGGCAGGCTTGTGAGGCACTTTCTTGAGTAGTCATTGAAAGGGATAAGCATAGCCCACTGTGGGTTGTATCTTCCCTGGGCAGGTGAACTGGGTTGTTTAAGAGGCAGACTGTGTAAGCAATGAGGAATGAGTCACTGATCAGTTTTTCTCCAAGTATTAGTTCCTGCCTTAAGTTCGTGACTTGGCTTTCCTTAGTAATGGCATATAAATTGTAAGCTAAAGTAAACCCTTTCCTCCTCAAGTTACTTTCAGTTATGGTATTTTAATCACAGCAAAGAAATCCTAACTAAGACAACTACCTAAGAAAATGCCCCATATCATGCATGAGAAACCTTTGCTTGGGCTATTGGTGAGGATGTAACCCAGACAACTCCACAAACAATTTAGGTTATTGATGTTGCCCTTACATCCCTCGCAGACATTGGCACCACATACTTAGAACACAGGACTTGGATTATTTGAGGTAGATCTGACTTGAAAGCCTAATTTATGTGGTCTGGCCTACATAGTACCAGAAAGTATTTTGCATACTGCTAATAGAGGGAAACAATCAAAGCCTTATTTAGCTGTGATTCCCACAAATTACAACAATGCCCAGCTTGGCAATATAACCCCTAAAGTACAGAGTACAATAGTCACATATGTGAGCAGAAACCAATAGCTGTCTAATTGAACTTATGATCCACTCAATAGGAAGGAACTCAAGCCTGATATTGAAAATCTAGCCAACTATTAAAGGGTAGTGAGGTCGTGGATCTACCCCCTACTACCCTCAGTCTACTAGACCATAATTCCTAAGTACATTCTAAAACTTACACCCACAGATAAGTATAGCTCTCATTCCTCATCAAGGAAGCTTCTCTTTGCAGCACACAAAGACCATCACAGAAAACCAAATATTCTTATCGTCTCTTCATCCAGCCCCAACTACTGGCCATCTTACTGTTCCTCCATCAAGACATTTTGGAGGTGTGGGAATTCATGTCCTGTGGACATTTCAGTCTCCCTGTGAAGATCTTGATTGTGGGATCTGGGATCTGAGGACCTAAGAGAATGGGGCCAACTAAAGTCTAAGGCTATCAACAACCTTATATCAGTTTCAGTATATTTTAGAACACAAATGTAACAAAGAAAGCAATGATCCAAGGAAGGTTGTCTGAGTTCAGAAAAACATGTAGGTAAATGCCAATAAGCACATACCAAATAATAACAGAGAAACCCTTTCCCAGAACTTTTTCAGGATGGAGCAATTGAAACACAACTTCCTGGCATGTACTATAGATTACACCTTGGAAAGCATGAAACCAAGGCAGAGGCCATAGGCAAATTTAGGCTACAGTGACCAGATTGGGTTCTACAGCTGTGTTCTTACATCCAACAAGAATAAACATGCCTTACGAATTGAATGTAAATGTTTGTCACGGGAGGCATGAAATCACATCCAAGAGCAATCCAGGGAACAAAACTCACCTGAGGTGCCTCTCCTGTTTCCTGGAACCTCTCTTAACAGTTCCCCACAGCACTGTTCACCATTCGTCCTTCTTTTGACCATGTTTCAACAATGTCCTTCCTTGCTTTCTATCCCCTGACATGCACACACGTACACATGTGCATAATACATACATGCGGATCCATTCATTCATTCTCTTTTCCCATGTCCTTGATGACGTCTGATTTAGGCACATTTTCCCATCATTGGCCTCTTTTACTCCTCTATCTCTCTATGCTGTCACACCTCCAAGAATTTACTTTCTGTGCCTCACTCTGTGGTACTTCTCCTCCGAAGCAGAGAGTTCTACCCTTCTGTATATGATGCTTCCCAGTAAAGAGCTGAGGCCTGGGTGCACAAAAGTGCCCAGAACATCCTGCCACAGGAACAGATGATCAAAATTTGGAAGACATTTTTGGTGTCTTTTTGTCAAGAGCCAACAATCTGGAATTTACATACTACTACATCCTTTCTCTGCACCGACTGCATTTCAGGCTAAATTTAAATTGTCTTTTTTTGTGGCGCACTCTGGACCACACTTGCCATTTACTACATTGTCCCCACAGAATAATAGATCCCTAAACACCAGGCCGACAGCCTCCAAGCTGACTTATGTGACATGATATAGTGTTACAGGGCTCCTTCCCCATGATCCCTGGCTGCATGTGTGCACTTCTATGAGCCATAAGCCAGGTGTCTAATTCGAGCTCTCTTCTGATTAGCTGCATAAACTGGAGCGAGTGCCTTCATTCTTCAGTTTTTCTGTCTATAGAAAATGAGGTTGGTATCACGTGGTATCTGACATTCTCTCCAGCAAGACTATTACATCCTTTCAAAAGGCAGTAAACCATTTTTTTTTTTTTGGCAGAATTAGAAATTATCTCATTAACCCTTGATTCCATGGGACTTACTGAGTTACTTTAGAAGTATTGAAGTCTGCACAAGGAAGAGTGAGAGTGTTCCACAAACAAGCACCTAGACCCACCCTAACTCATCTAACCCCACAGAGTTCTCAGACAGAGGGGACGCTAGTGGTTCTCTATATAATCTAATCCTGGCTAGTCAGTAACCTTGCTTAGCCACAGAACTTGCCTTGAACCAAATAATGCGCATTGTAACATTCAGTTTCTGCAGAGATTCTGCAGGTCTGGGTTTGGGTGATGGTGGATCAGGCCTCTGTGTGACTTGTGTTCCCATTTATTCCAAGTGGTTTGACTCTGGTTCTTCCTGATCCCTGGATCTGAAGAAAGACAGAAGAATCTGTAGGACTAACCGGAGTGCCGATGAGTGGAGCTGGGACAAGCCCCCAAAATGGTGGAGTTCTCTACAACACACAGGCAGGGGGTTAGACCTGGCTTGAGATAAAGCAAGCCTGGTCACCTTTTGCTTCTTTTACTATATTAATGCTTCTTTACAGAAGAAAAGCAAGCTGACTCAAATTCCCATATTTCAATGGGAGGACACTTGTATGTATGTTTATCAGTACATAGCATCTCCTCCTCTACAGGGATGAATGTGACAATTTGATACATGTATGCAATGTACCATGTTCAAATCATGGTTATCAATATTCCCAGCTCCTCAAATATTAGCAATTTATTAATGATACAAACTTTTATGCCTTTAATTTCTGCTTATTTTTAAATACTTCATGGATTGTGGTAACCAAGTTACCATCCTCCTGTGTTGTATGAAAGTGATTTCTGTTCACTTTCCATGGTTTGGCCTCCTGTGACTGGCTGTTCTTTATTCCCTCCTTAGTGTCCTTGCCTGCCTCTAGGGGCCACTATTCCACTCTGTTCTTCTGAGATGGACATTTTAGGCTCTTAAAATAAGTACAAATGGGATATTTGTATGAGCATGTGTCTTATTCCATTTAACTTAGTGACTTCCAGTTCCATTCATGTCATTGCAAAAGACAGTACTCATTCTTTGTTTTGGCTGGGTATATAGGCCACCACATCCCCATAAACTGTTGGTCTGTTGATGGGCACTTTAGTTGACTCTCCATATGTTGACTGCTGTAAGTAGTTTTACAATAAACATAACTGTGCATACATCTCTTTGATGTATGATTTCATTTTCTTTTAATGTATATACCCAATAATGGGATGGGTAGAACACTGGCAGAAAGACCACAAAAGCAAAAACATACAAATGAAATTGTGTCAGACTGAGGTGTCCAGCAAAGGAAGCAACCAGCAGAGCTAGGAGACAGCCTGCAGGTTTGGAGGATGTGTTTGTAAACAACATTTGTAAGCCAATCCAACAAGGGGTTCAAAGAAAGACAATATAAAGAGCTTAAGACGTTAATATTATCCATTAAGAACAAATAAAATCTGAGTGGACACAGACCAGAAGTCAATCACATGCTCAGTATACCTCATCACAAGGGAACTACAAGTCAAAAGATGCCATGAGACATCACCTCACTGCAGACAGGGTGCCTGTTACCCTGAAGTCAAAACAGGTGGGTGGCGGGTGTGGAGAAAGGGAAGCTTTAATATAGAGATGGTGGCAATGAAAATTAGTGCAGCAGTCATGGCAGAAAACTGTATGTAGATTGGTCAAAACACAAGTGTAGAATTATCATAGAGAAAAGTAACTGGGGAATCCCAACGATGACCAGTTACAGTCAGATTCTTTCTGCTACTCTGCAGGTGCTCTGCAACCAAGAAAGAGTGCTGTAGACTCAACAGCCAGAATCTAACAATGCACTCCATATACTATTGTTGGAGGAAGAATCTGTGGGAGAGACAAGAGGGGATTTAGCTCTCATGGAGACAAAGTAGATCCTTGGTACATAGTAGTTCCCTAGAATCCTGGGCCTTTAATCTGTTTGCCCCATAATCATCGTCTTCTTTAGGCCTGGGATGTGCCAGGCAACCACTCTACTAGGGAGATGCACTCCCAGCCTTCTTTTCACTGTAACAGGGTCTCACTAAGTTGCCCTGGCTGGTCTCGAACTCATTCCATAGCCCAGACTTTTTGAACTTACGAAAAACCTGAGTAGCTGGGCATTACAGGCCTGAGCCATCTGTTCTAGTGATCTAAATTTAGTGATTTTAAAATCATTCCCATGGTCACCCTTGGAAAGTTTGGGGGAATTAATGGTGAAGATAATCCAGGAAATCTCCCTTAGAGCGTCAGATGGGAGAGGCAAATGCCTGCTGTGGGAGCGTGTGCCCATCGGATGGGTTTCTTTCCCTTCCTGACCTTCCTTGGTGTCTTTGCTGTTCAGCACCATGTTTCCACCTGCACATCAGGCTTACATCAGAGAACATACAGCGAGAAGTAATTGTGAAGAACTACTTCACGAGATTCTGCAAACACAGCTAGCACAAACCAGGAAGAACCACTGACCCCAAAGCTGTCTTAACTGTAGTTGACAGGAACAGTTCCTTCCCCAGCTGGCTTCTCAGAGACACCTTGAGCTTATGTGCTGACAAAACACTCTGGGTTCTGCAGCCCAGTTGTACAAAGTGCCACTTTCTGGGCATGAGTTGTTTATACTTGATGTTCTCTGAGTTCAGCATGTTAACCAGACACAAGAGAGGGTGGAAGGATATAGAATGGAGAAGAAGGTTGGCCAATGGACCTAAACTCACAGTTGAATGAGAGTGATAAGTTCTTGTATTCTTCTTTACCATCCACCCCAAAATAACATAAGAGAACTTTCTTGCTAATGAAATATATCCCAATTAATTCTACTATGGTTACTAGATGTATTCTATGGAATTCTGGTCATATAAAATATGGTGAGTTCCACTTAATAACTTCATGGACATCGTGTTTTAATAAATATTTCATAAGTGCTTAAAATCATGAGTATTCTACAATAATTGGTGATGTGTTTTAAGATACCTATTAATATTGGCTCAGATTGCTATAATAAAACAACACAAACTGGATGCCTTAGGAATAAATATCTATTATTCACAGATCAGTAGGGGAGGAGTTAAACCCATGATCTATGCAGGCATATCTGGGATCTGGTGAGAATGTTGGGGTTGATCTGGTACTGCTATATATTCAAATGCTAAATTCTGTACCCCTAGACCTGGTTGTCCCAAGACAAGCAAATTTTCATATACATCAGCTTTTTTTGTACAAACCTTGTTCCCCAAGTTAATTGGTCAATAAAAAGCTAAAGCCTGTGTTTGAGCAGTAGAGAGGAATAGGTAGGACTTCCTGGGAGGGAAAAAGGAACTCTGGGAAGAAGAAAGAGGAGAGGAAATAGAAGTCACTATGGACCTGGCAAGTATAGCTAGCCATGTCTGGATGGGGATAGGTGGTCAGGTTAACATAGATAAGCTAGTTCAGAGTCTGCCTAGCTAAGGCCTACGTTTTGAAATAGTATAAGGTCTCTGTGTGGTTATTTGGGAAACTAACTGGTTAAGAAATAACTGTCACTGTATTAATTTCCAACATTAACTAATAATAATAATAATAATAATAATAATAATAATAATAATAATAATAATAAATATTTTTAACGTGAGAATCCTATAGCCAGGATTTCAAACGGTTGTCTTTTTGTGTGGCCTTACATAGAGGGGTGCAGTTTTTTGAGACATTCATGGTCTCTTCTAATTGTTTTTATCCCTCTAGGGCTCCATCTCTAACATTTGCACATCAAGGATTCAAATTACAAGTTTTGGGGATATATAAACATTAATTCTCTACAGTTTAAAAATATTATTTTGTCATAAAAGAGAGGTCTGCTTAGTTACCCTCCCATGATTATAAAATCGCTTGTTACTCACTATCAATTTTCTTCTCAATGTTTGGGGACTGCTTTGGAGTTACTCCCTTAAGTTACAGGTCTGTACTTCAGGGCACATGTTACTTTAAGATATTTCTGATCATCACTTTAAGTATTTTCTTTGTCCCTTGACTGTTGCTTACTTTTTCTATTGCTCGTGGCATGTGCCTTTTGACCTGTGAACTCTGTCTTGTGTCTCCAGGGTCTTCTGATTGCCCATGCCCTCCTTTGTCCTACTAATCATCGGGTGACCTTACCCAAATACCTTCAAGGGCAAGGAACCCTCCCCCAGTATTGGAGGGCCCTCTTGTAAGTCTATTCTCAGCATTCCTTTAGTGTCCTTTGGTGTCTAGGACTTTTAATTTAGTTTTCCTTTTTTCTTTTTTTATTTCCCTCTCTGCTAAAATTTACCACCCAACCTCACACAGCATCCACCATTTAAACAGAAGAGGCATAAAACGTGTCTGTTATATCCACATTGTCACAATGCCCTCTCCTGCTCTGCTTCTGTGGAATTCTCGTCATTACTTGTCTGTTTGCCTTTTTGCAGATTTTCTTTTCAATTTTTGTCTTGCTTTATGTTCTGGTTGAATGTCACATGGAGCCTGAGGTAGTTATTTTGCCTAGAAGCGGGCTGTCTTGCTTTCTTCTGTTAGTCAGGTTTGACTCCATCCCACTGGCAGAGCTTTAAGGATTTGTTGGGACACTGAGCAGTGAATCAATGACAGTGTGATACTTGAGATCACAAACCAGACACATTTTCTACTTACTATTGTTCCTGTTTATCATCTTACTAGGAATTCTAGCTAGAAAAGTTAAGTTATTTACAGTTGCTATGACTTTGTAAATGAAAATAGAAATACTAAAGATTCATTTCATTATTTATTTTTAAATAAATTTGTGTGTCTATATTCATGTAATGATGTGTACTAAGAGAGAGGTCAGAGGATAACAAGTTGCAGGCCAGTCATGACTCTACACTCAGACTCTGTATTAGCATCATCTTCCCAAAAGAAAATATAAATTAAAACATTAAACTAGAAGTTGCTGACATTATAAACATTATAAAATATAACATTATATTTTAGTCAGAAAAAATAAATGAAACTGAAAAAAATCTTCAAAAATAGCAACAAAAGAAATGTTAGCCACGTTCTTTACAATAAACCTAACTCCAGAACAGCAGTTCTCAGCCTATGGGTTATAACACCTTTGGCAAAACTCTATCTCCAAAGATATTGACATTAAAATTCATAACAGTAGTAAAATTACAGTTGTGAAGTAGGAATGAAAATAATTTTATGATTGGAGGTCACCACGTGAGGAATTGCAGTAAAGGGTCTCAGAAGTAGGAAGGTTGAGAACCACAGCTCTCGAGGCATGCAAGTATTCATTTAAAATGTTTTACTTTTATTACCTTTAAGATTGTGCATGTGTGTGTGCACGTGCACATGTATGTGTCTATGTGTGAGTATGAGCACACAAGCACAGTACCCACGAAGGCCAGAGGAGTCAGATTCCACAGAACTGGAATTATATGTGGTTTTGAACTGCACAATTTGGGTACTGGGAGGCAAACTTTGGACCTCTGCAAGGACAATGCATGCTCTTGACCTTCAAGCCATCCCTCTAGCCTCATATGCAATAATTCTATAAATTAAAGTATTAAATTGTCAATTTAAAAATTCAAATATGCAAAGATGTATCTGTCTCAGTAATTGGGAGCCTTGGTGTGACTAAGATCTTAACACCCACCTTTATGTAGACATTTAACATTACCTCAGTTAAAAATGTCAGGTCTCATCGCGCGCGTGCGCACGCGCGTGCACACACACACACACAATTCCCTGACAAAATCCACTTAGTAGAGAAAGGGTCTGTTTTGGTTCACAGTTTGAGGGTACAGTCCATCATTACATTTACCTTGCTTGAGCCAGGGTGTATGTTTTTATTGTTCTCTGCTGGGTATGGCAGACTACTAGTTCAAACCTCCTCTTGTCTCCATCTCTTATCTCCCTAGGTATGCTGGGATTACAGACAGTTGGTCTCTGAATCAGTCTTCAATGCGGGTACTGGAGGTTTGAACTCAAGTCTTCTCGCTTGGAGGGAAAGTAGTTTTATCCTCTGAGCCATTTCCCTAGCCTTGAGTGAGCATATTTTAAATATGTTAATAAAAGCCCCTGCCCTAAACATGAATTGATTCAAATTCTTAACCCCAAGAAAGCTCTGCATGAAAGCCATGATAACAGCAGGAAAAGATGAGCCCAGAATCAGAGAGACTTTCCCAATTCTAAGACTGATACATTGCTCCTCCTGGAAACCTGGAAATCTAAAGAAACTGTTAAGTGTGTGAATAACAAACAACCCAGAAGAGAGAACTGGACCAGGCAGCTGTGGGGCATCTGGGAAAAGAGGGATGCCCAGAGACTGATGATACCTCTCTGCTGCAGCCCCCAACCTGTGTAAGTCTGCCCACCTAGCCCTACCTGTGGCTTGGATGTAGTGCCGTTGGAAACTGTGAGGAAAGTTTGTTGGTCCTAGAAAGAAAGAGTGGGTGAAGGAAAGAGTGTGGGCACAGAGGGTATGGAGCCTTGTTACAGGAGTTAAGTTGTAGAGCCATGCCTTGGAGCAGGTTTAGGCTGGATTTGAAGAGCTTGGGGCGCTAGGGTAGGGCCTGGAGAAACTGTGGGGCAAAACTAGAACTATTGCAACCCATCTGTATCCTGGCGAGTGACTCTGGCTGAGACCTGAAACTGTCATTTCATAATGGATTCCCCAGAGGACAAACTCTTGACAAATATGTCCTCCACAGTGGAAAAAATGACCTTTAAAAAATTGCTCTAGGAGGCGGGCATGGTGGTATGTATCCGTAATCCTAATACTCAAGAGGCTGAGGCAGGAGTCTTATAAGTTTGTGGCCAGCCTGAATTACATATCAAGTTTTAGTTTTAATAAACCAAAAAAAGGGAACTAGAAAAGAGAAAAGAATAGGGGAGAGACAGAGGAGGGGGAGAGAAGGGTGGAGAAAGAGGGTAGTGGGAGGAAGAGCGAGGGAGATAGAAAGAAAATTTTTAGACTAGACCTGTGACTGTGTTCTGGAATTTTTCGACACTCTGCTACTCTCTGAACTCTAAGTGGAAATGGAAGTTTCAATGCAGGGAGGGATGGACTGGAGATGTGACATCTAACAGGTAAACTGTACTTGGAGGAGAAGAGAAAGCTCAGAGGTGAGGCTGCCTGAGAAGGGACTGCAGGGTGAGTGGATTACTCAGAGCATAGGAGGGAACCTTCCAGCAACAGTGGCAGGCAGCAGCAACTCTGCGTGGCACCAGCATCTAAGCACTGGTGGAGGCCAGTAGGCTGGATGGCTGGAGACCCCAGGATCTGGAAGTCTGAGGGCTGAAGGAGGCTGGGAAGGCCAGGCCACAAGGCCCTGTATCACAGACCCTGGCAGAGTACTGAGTCTGCCTCATATCTCTTTTGGTTAAAGTACAGAATAGGTATTGGGCAAAGAGAGCTGGCATAGAAGAGGCTGAAATCCCTCAGTCAGAGAAGCATGAACTCTGGAGGAGTTAACAATACTTGAGATAAATAGAGATTGGAGGCTGTGAGGGAAAGTTCACTGACCGAAGAAGAAAAACATAGAGGGTGAGGGGAAGAGGTGTGCCCAGAGTGTTTGGAGCTTTGCTACACCAGCCATCATTGCTGCACAACATCCCTAACCCATATTGGATATCTTCTTTGTCCTACGCACTTCACTTCTATGCATGGTTGAATTCCTCCTCAAATGAACATTCATGGGCAGGACACTAGGATTCTACCCACTTACTAGGGTGAGGACATAGCACTCCACCACCATTGCTCACCATAAAAGAACCTCATACTTAATTTAAAACATTTTAGTAGCTACGATTTATTTTAATATTATATTTTATTTAATTCAGTAGATGTAAAATGCCATATTAACATTTGATCTAGATAAGACGATCACTGTGATATTTCTTTCCTCTTTCTATATGAAGGCTTTTAAATCCAGCATGTCCACTGTACTTACAACACACCACAAACTGAGTGCCAACTTTTTTTTAGTAAATTCCTATCCTAGTTTGCTTTCTTTTTCTTTACAACTTATTTATCTTATGTATATGACCGCACTGTCCTTGACACATGAGAGAAGAGCACCAGATCCAATTACAGGTGGTGGTGAGCCACCATGTAGTTGCTGGGAATTGAACTCATGACCTTTGGAAGAGAAAACTGGGCTCTTAACTGCTGAGCCATCTCTCCAGCCCCTGGATGCCAACTTTTAAAATCAGAAATAAGATCCTTGGCATTTGAATCTTGTACTTTAAAAAGGCAAGTCCTATCCCCAAGCTGGTCTGTACATGTCTATGAGTTTTCCAACAACCGAATGGAGCCTAACGTTTGTGTTTAAATTAGATAAGGAAAACTGACCATTCAGGTTGGGGCACAATTGTGGTAATAACAACACACAGATAGTAGCAGCTACATGAGACAGTTTGGCTCTCAAAAGCTAACTACACTCTCAGTCATTAATCATGAGTAATAGTGTGAGACTTGAGCTAAATCCGTACAGCAGACAGCCTTTGTTCCATGTCTCTGACAACTTTTCCTCAGGCACCCCAGCCATTGGCAATTTGTTCTACCTTGTGAGTGTCTCTCTTTCCCATACTTCAAGATGGCTCCTGGCACCCCTGTCTGAAATGTGATCTTCTCTTCATGCTAGTATCTAACCTCAAGTGCTCATCTTACCACAAGTGTAGCCCATGTTACCCATATGGTATCACAAAGGGCTGGTGCTTACATGAACGGATAATATAAACCAATGGTTTATTGTGTTTGATGCTTTCTTCTCTACATGAACGGATGCTCTCTGAGGGTAGACTTGGTTCTTACTATATCAGCTGGCACACCATAAATAATGCATATTTAAGATGGATAATGCATCTCTAGATATGCCCAGAGGATAAAAACAATAGGTAGCAAAGGTGCCATCCAGAGAGGTTAAATAGACTAGGTACCTTCATTTACAGTCACTCACAGGGCAAAGCTGGGGTGCTTTACAAAGGCAGTTCATATGAGCATTCCTGTGCAGATCTTGCAATGAATGGCCCAGAGATTAGAGATGAAACTGGATTAAAGTGCCAAATGTATTTTGTTAAGCTCAAGCAAGAAACATATGGTTCCAAAGCATCACATTGCAATGAAACCGCAGCTAGACCCAGTAAAGTTCAGATCTGCATTTGTCTAGATAAATCTCTGGGATTCAAGAACAACATTCAGAGCTTGGCTGGTGCTGACCTAGACTGTGAATCTCTGCTTATAACATTCCTGGCCCAAGAGGAAACCTTCCCAGGTGGGCCAGCATAACTGGCCTCAGTGGGTTTTAGAACCTTAGTGACTCTAGAAGATATGGAGTCTTCCGGAGGTAGGATGATGCTTTAGGCCCACTCCCTTTGACTCTCTGATTTTGGGGGACATCTTTCCCCATTTCTTCCTTCTTCTGTCCTTGCCAGGGACAGACTCTAGACAAGCTGTTCACCTTGAGTCCCCACCCAACTTTGCCTTTGGTTTTGTTCCTCAGGTAGAGTTTTTCCTCTTGACTGTATACCAATCATCCTCTTCTTCCTTCACCCTTTTGACACTATTATTCCTACTGCTTCCAGATTTATTTCCTTGCTGATACCCCTAAATCTAACTGCAAGAGGAATTCTCTTAGTCTTCCACACTTCCCTTCTGGCTTGCCCAGAACCAAAGGGAAACAGGTACATGTCTGCTCATGTCTTGCTAAAGTCTCAAAAAAAAAAAAAGAACAAAAACAAAAATTAACTATATAAAATTCCCAGAAAAGTGTCTCTAAAAGTACAGTGAGAAATAGTAGCTGCCATTAAACTCAATAAACTTTCCTACTTTAAAAGGGCCTGGGAGAAAACATGCACATGTACACACATGTGTATACATGTGTACATGTGTGCATTTGTGCACGTGTGCATTGTGCATGTGTGTGAGAGAGAAGAGAAAGTGACTGAGACAGAGAGATACAAAGACAGAGACAGACAAAGACAAAGACAGACACAGACCCAGAGACATACAGCAAGGGGAGGCAGGGGAAAAGAACATTTCAGCACCTTGGCCAGTTCCACGCAGCATGGCTCAGGAACTGGAGCTCTCCCATGGCTACCTCTGAGCACCAAAAGAGGAACAAGCAATTGAGTTCTGCTACATCCACTCTTCCCAATTCCCATATGTCCTGCACTGTCTGGGACAGACCGATATCAAATATTCTGCCCCATTTTCACAACATGCTTCAGACCATATGTCCACATTTATGTTTAAGGAAATACTGTAACCATGTCTTTACAGGAAAATAGGCCTGATGCTTTGGGGCTCTTTTCTCCAGCATGGATCCCAGAGGAAGATACTCTCATCCTCAAAGGAAGCATCAATTAATAACCAACCACCAGGCTCACAATTGTACTGGATAGGAACAATGGCTGCACTGCCCACTGGGAAGTCAGACCAGAGCAGCTCTACACTGTCTCTGTTCCAAAAGAGGAAGACTGTGTGCTTGTGCATGTGAGTGTATGTATAGGTGTGCATATGTGTGCATGTGAATCTATGTATATGCAAGTATATGTGTGTGCATGTAAGTCATGCTACTAACTCTAATTTTGCTCAGCTTGCAGTGGAGACCCATCTTAAAACTGATTTAACTCCATGTGTCCTATAAAACTGTGTTTGTTGGTTTGCTGTTTGTTGATTTGTTTTTTAATCTTCTGCTTTTAGCATTGGTTCATGAAAACACCTAGCACAGCCTCCAATTTATCTTTTTTCCCTCTATTCTGTTTTCATAAGGAAGGAAGTATGCTTTAGAAATATTACAAAGGAGGCCATAGCAATATATATAGTATCATGCTATACATATCTCTTTGAGTTCTGAAGGTCAAAATTTAATAGAAGGGGACAGTTATGTCACCCACCAAGGATTCCAGCATTCCACTGGGGCACACTGACCACCTAGGAAATGCACACTCACAGATAAGCGCAGAACCACCATCAGGCTATCATTCAAGTACTTCAAAACAAGATTTACAATCTTGTTCAAATGAGGTGTTATAATTTGATAAATTTATATCTCTATGTATCGAACAGTTTCTTATTAAAGGAAAGTTGAAAATCTGATAGATATAATCTAATTATAATATCTAATTACAGAATGAAATAAATCACTAAAACCAGCTTAATGAGTCTTGAATGCTAATTAATATTCAAGCCAAAAGCTGAGGTTTTGACATCCCATTCATGCGGGGAGAGCTCTGAGCACAGGAGCACATGGGATGTTTTGTCATGGTGAATTCTGAGGGCTCGGCCCTTCTGTATTGTTCTGAGTGCAGAGATGGTGCAGCTTCCTTAATGATGGCCCACATCCCTCACTGAAGTATTAGTAACGAGCAGGCCCAGGGGTGAGTCTTAAAGATACATTCTCTATGATTAAACTGGCCGGGGTATAGAGGTGAGGGATAATTTTAATCAGTAGTATGGTATAAAAAATGCCTGGGTTTTATCAGATTAGATATAAAGGATTGCCTGCCAGAATGGTGATGGGGTAACAGTACTGTAAGCCAAATCCAGACACGTAACAGTGAACACTGGTGGCACTCCTGCAGGTATGGCCCAGTGCCTCTCCACTGAGCACCCACCACTGTCCAGTTCCTCTCTCCCAGCCCTGCTTTCCTCTTGTAAAAGCGTAGGTGAAAGTGCCTTACCTCTGTGAGGACTAGAGGAGCTGATAGTCCTTAAGCACCAGAGAAGCCTGGCATTCGTTAAGTGCTTGTCAGACACCTTGCTTCCCGGTCTCTGCCGTGACTCTTACGGCCCAGACCATGTTCTGTTTAACAGAGGTCCACCTGGCAGTCCTGCTGCCCACTGACAGTGTGTGCTAGCGAACCAGCTCCCAACATGGCTGCATGAGGAACAGCAGGAAGATTGGCAGAGACCTGGCCACACACTGGTGACTAATTGGACTTGAGCTGGAAGAGGTGGAGGCACCCTATCCCTCAGCACAGCCACCGCTGGACGTGGTCCAGCACTGCTTTTTCAGAGAGCCAACCGCATCAAAGGCATCATTATGGTGACACGGATCTGTCAGGAAGGAGCTGCTGAGCACCACTCCAGCCTGTCAAGAATTCCAGAGAGGCGCTGCCTTTGAAACTTGCTGAAACTGGATCTAGGTCACATGTGGCAGCAGCCATGAAACCATTCTGACCCACCATTTGCACAAACAGCATTGCTGTACCTTGGCTGGATGTCAGCCTGGTGCAAGTGAAACACACAGAGCACATCTCTTCAGGCAGTTTGTCTACAGAGAGTAATTTAAAGAAGGGGTTATATGTGAACCTCCAGGAACTTAGTAGCAGGAGCTCCCCATCATCAGCCATTCAGTTACTACAAAACTACCCATGACAAATCTAATACTGGATTGACAAGAGGGCAGAATGAAGATGAACACTCTCCTGAGTGGCCTTAGACACAAAATGTCACACTGTTGAGACCTGTCCTTTATTTTATGATAGAAATTATATTTAAACATATATACATGTATGTGCTTACACACCTTCAGTATAGATGAGTGGCGATTTGTGAAGGGGATGGGTCCTAGTGGAAGGGAGAATAAGGAAACAGGAGAAAGTAATGAAAGAAAAGGAAAATATGCCCAAAATATAGGTACCTTAAAATGCCACTGTGGAACTCGCCACATTGTAATATATATTAATTATATATTAGGTTACATCAATTATAAATAATATATGTATATATTATCTTCAATAATATATTAAGGTCTGCAAGATGACTCGTGGTTAAAAGTGCTTGCCATATCAGCTTGAGGGCCTGAGTTTGAATCCCCAGAAACTGTGAGAAGTCTGACATGTACTGAAGCACCTTTAGTCCTAGCATTCCCATGAGGAGATAGAAGGTGGAGACACTACAATCCCCAGAAGCTTGTGGACCAGGTAGCGTGGTATAGACCCCCAAATCCAACAGAAAAGAGCCTTCCTTGAATAAAGACCAACACCAAAGGTTGTCCTCTGACTCTCACATGTGTGGTTTGTCATATGTATACCCATGAATCACTCTGCATGTGCACACACCTAAATATGCATGGGCTAGGACTCTACTTCTAAAAAATCTTGAAATTAAAATAACACGGGACCCTTTCTTGGTTATTAATGAAAACTTGAGTGGGTGTGGTGGAACACGCTGTTATTATAGCACTTGGGAGGGAAAGGAGGAGGTCCAGGTAAAGGTCATCCTCATCTACACAACAAGATCAAGCCAGCCTGAGCTGTAGAAGACACCATCTCAACTAAACAAGAATAAAAGAAGACTCAGGAAACAAAATAAAAGGGAATGATGCCTGTGACGGCGGCTTTCTCTCTGTTATGCCGTGGAAATGGCCTGCCCAAGGTTTCTGTAACCTTCTGACTTGGCCAGTCAGAGGCCAAGCACCTTCTGTAACAGGTACAGATCTGAGTCGCAGTGGAGTCTGCTGAAATACGGAGGTTCTGGTGTCAGAGGGCAATGAATGGGATCAGGGACACGAGGTTGCAAAGAGAAATATAATCAGCATATTAAGAAACACAAAGGCACTCCCAAGAGTGGGAGTGAGCAGAGAGCTGAAGAAAAGGCCTGCAAAACTGCAGGGTCACCATGTGCGGGACCCTGTATTGGACATTTGCATACATTTGTGAACCTTGCCTTTTCTGGTGAAAATTCTAGTCCTTATAGGAAGCCTGGTGAGGAAGGGTTTTGTCTTTCTCTGTGAACTATTCCCTGAGTGTGATGTGTTTGATGTGTAAAGCCCATGTGGGGAATGGCTTCCCCTCTCTGCTTCCTGACTTTTTTCATTTAGTCTTGATACGGTCTCCAGTCTTTCTTCACCCCCCACAATTTCCCAGGAGTATTGTTTCTGGATAACTTGCCTCCCTTCAGGTAAGCCTCCTAGCTCTTGTCTCCATCACTTTCCTTTCTAGTTAGTCCCTTTCTCATGAGACCCTGGTTCTCAGTCTATTCACCCTTCCTTGCCCACTGAAAACTCTTTTTTTCATAATTTCTTCTCATTTTCATCATTTTCTCACAGTTCACCTTGGATAATTATATTCACCCAAAGCTTCAACCATCACCTAAAACTATAAACCTAAAACATCTGTTTTCTACAATTGTCATACTAAAGCATAGTTATTTATTTGTTTATTTCCTATTGCAATACCGGAGATTAACTCTGGGTTTGCATATTCTAAGCAACATGTTAAAATTTTAAGCCTATTGATTAAATGGGTTAAGTGGTCTCTAGACTCAGAACTCCAGGAACATCCTACATATTTTGTCCTCTTCCTACACTGGTTTCTCTGACCCCTGATTCTGAAGCCCAGAGGGCCCCATTGTGAACTGCTGTGAGGCATTTCCTTCTTTTGTGTTGAGAACTGTCCTTGGATCCCAGTACTTCCCGCGTCCATAACAGCAACACTTTTATAAGTGGAGTAACTAGAAAGGAAAGCATTCTTTTATCTCTGTCCATCCAATCACCTTTGTAGAGACCAAACTTTTCCCAAGTCTTTCTAGAAAAGAGGAAACTTCTCATGGAAGCTTACTGTGGTCAGGAGTGGGGACCCCACTCTGCCCCCATCACATGAGGGAGCCACTCCACCTAGACTGGCCACAGGAGGAGTGCCTGTGAGCACTCCCCTCTGCACGTGCCCTTCTCTGAGCCCCTCCCAGAACCCTCGGTGTCCTGGAAGCCTGGAAGCAAACACAGCACAGGCACCAAGATGGCCTCTACCCTTTTTATCTGCTAACACAGCTGGCGAACCCTTGGCAGCAAGCATCCATTCATCCCCTGCCTGCAGCCTGATAGGAAGTCAATTGGTGCTGGATTGATTAAAAATCAAAATAAAATGTAATTTAAAATAAGAACAGTGTGCTTTATTTATTCAAGAGACCCAGCAAGCAACCCTGATGTCTTACAGTGCGAAGGTATTACCCAAGACTGCTTTTCAGGGAGAGGAGACATCAGAGGGTGAGAAGGTACTGCTCCTCACCCAAGGCTTCAAACTTCAGAGAGAGGAGCTGTAACAAAGAAGTGAGCAAATAACCAAAAAAAATAATTTCCTTTAAAGGGGGGAAAAAGATGCTAGCGGAAGGGACAAAGAGGACCATGAGAGTAAACAAAGAGGAAGAAGAAACAGACACTTGGGGCAGGACCTGCTGAGAAGGCCATGTCCTAAGAGATGAGACTGGGGTGGCCATTGAGCTACCCAAGGGAGGAGCAGCCCACAGGAGCATCTTCCTGCAGAGGCAGAAGAAGGCTGGACACATGGGTCAGGCGTTTTAAATAGCAAAGGGACCACTGTGGGAAGCAGCTTGGTGTGTGCTGGCAGGCATGGCCACCAGCTTAGATGCAAGTCCGCACATCTCTGACACAGGAGCTACTGGTCAATTATTTGAGAAGACTCTACAGCCTAGAAGAAAAATCATCATATCGACAATAATACATCCAGTAAACGGGGAGCGAGGGGAAGTTAATTCACAGCCAGCCAAGACTCACAAATTAGAAGGAGGAATTGTTTGTGCATGGGAAATAGACAAGTTAAAATTTACATAATACTCACTGTTGGCAAACTATTTAAAGAAGTGAATTATGGCATATCTGTAAGATTAAATCCCCACGAGCAATTACAAATCACACAGTAAAGGAAAAATTAATGCGGTAAAGTGCTCACTATATAATGTGGTGATGGAGGAAGATGGCTCAGTAATATATGCTGGGTCTTTCAGTTGTTCAGATATGCACTATAGGGTGTGGAAAACAAAGCTCATTGCAGTAGGAAAAATAAATACAGTTCTTACATCAGGGCTTGTACTTTTTATCATTTTGTGGTTTTACCAGGCAGATTGTTGTAGTTTTGATAGCCAAACTGAAAGCAATTCTACTTCAGAGGAAGAAACAGGAAGCTATGAAACTGAACCCAACATCTACATTTTTAAGATTAAGAGAGGTCTCACCTGCCGCTGGGAAAGGAAAACTTTAATAGTTCTGCTGGTCAATTTGGAGTTACTTGAAGCAAGAAACACACACACACACACACACACACACACACACACACACACACACAGAACAAAAACAACAGTAATAAAGCACAGAGACTCCCTCTGGTTGAAAACATATTCCAGTTATATTGGATACCAAAAACAAGAAAGAAAACCATGAATATCTGTAGGAGAGGGTGTCCAGCTCAGTGGGAGAGCATGAAGTTGTCATGTAATCAAATCTCATTTCTAAAAAAATAAAAGAAAAATACAAAATAACTCTCATTGTCTTCTTACTGGTGGAGACTGAATGACCACATGGCTATAAACATTCTTCTTTCTCCATAGTGGGAAATTAAAACAAAACAAAACAACAACAACAACAAAAAACCAATTCTCTAAGTCCACAGACACTAAGGACTTGAGGAAGGTAACATGTGGGTAAAGAAGTGGTAGGGTGGGGGGTTCTGGACAGGGTGGTAGAGGAAGAGAGAGGGAGGTAGGGTACGTATGGGTAGGTAGCAAAGTCCCAAATAAAATATCTGCATAGGATGACGTCAAAGAGGTGTCTATCGAAGTATCCATAGAAGTCCCCTGAACATTGAGACCTTGCAGGTCTCACTACGAGTATAGGAAAGTAAGGTGCAATGTGTGAAGTCTACGACAGCTGAGCCATTGTCTAAACATCCAAACAGACCTTTCCCTGATCATCATTTTTTTGATCACCATCCTTACATCCCCTCCAACTCCTCTTAGACAAGGACACAGGTTTATTTTATTATGTGAAGTAAAACAAGAGGTTAAAGGAGGGTAGTCTTTTAACTGTCACAGTAAAGACAGTTTCCATGATAATTAGCTGTTCAGTCACTGGAATGCACAAAGCAGGAGACTGGAGGATCCGTCTCTGTTGGAACTGTCTGGCCCTAGCTTCATCCAAGTGCATTCAGGGTCCTGAGATGAATGACTAAGAGTGTCTTGGGTAAACCAACCCACAACTGTACCAAGGAGCTGTCCGGTCTCACCCATGTTTTCCAAAGCCTCGGTCAGCCTGAGTTCTAACTCATTACCAGAAGATATGGTGGGTTTTGCTCAGCAGATAAAACCAGCTTCCAACACAAAAAGAGGGTTCAGTGGGAAAAAATACAATTGCTCGGTATGGAGAAAGTAGAGATGACACAACATGGAGAACGAAGACTTAAATCCCAGCACTTAGAATAAGAAAAGATGTCATACGTGTAAAAGAATGCCAAGAATGGGGACAAGAGGACTGGGGACACACTGAATTAGTAAACGTCAAACTAAGTATGGTCTCCACATCTGTCTCCTGATAGGCAAAGCACAAGAGAATTTATTAAACTTTCTCAGAGACAGACATGAAAAAAGTCAGTTCCATATGAGAGATCAAAACTTGAAGAACAAAGTCCTTTATGCTACATATTAACAAAGGACCTGCCTTTAATTTTGGAAAGGAAACTATTTCTATGTAGAATTCTGTACCTAGACAAGTTGTCAAATGATTGTGCAAGGAGAGTAAAAAGAACTTTAAAAACAATCCAAGGACTCCAAAACATTGGCGATCATGTCTTTTTTTCCATAAAGTGACATTGGCAGCACATACCTTTAGTCCAGCCCTGTACAGGCAGAGACAGGCAGTTCCCTATGAGATTGTAGCCAGTCTGGTCTACATAGGGAAAGCCAGGCCAGCCAAGACTGCATAGTGAAGCACTAGCTCAAAAACCAATCAACCAAAAAGACAATAGGAAATGTATAGCAAAGAAAAATGAGAATTACTTAAGAAAAAAATGTAGGAGACAGTGACCCTAGCACTGAAAAGATGTGTAGGCTTGGTCTCTATGTGAGAGTTATGTGGAGGTCAAATCAGAAAAAAACAAAACAAAACAAAACAAAAAACAAAAACAAACCAAAACAAAATACATGTTCTGAGCAGGCAGAGGACCGGGCAGGAGGCAATTGTTTCTGTATCATTTGGGTAAGTGACTAAAAGAATGACTTTTTTTTTTTTTTTTTTAGAATAGACAGTTGGGCGGTTGACCAGTGAAATTCCCAGAATCGATGTAGGACAGTTCTGCTGTCTGGGGCAAAGAGTGTTTATATAACTGTGAATCAAATGGCATCCTCTCAAAGGACATGACAAGGCCCTAGCCCTGACAGCATGGCTGAAGGTATTCCTCGTTACAGACACGGTCTTTGGAGATATGCTTTGGGACTATTCGGAGGAGACAAGCATCTATTCATCTAAGTTAGGGAATTAAGAACAACAAAACAACTCAAGTTTTAAGGAACTGGTAGTTTGCTGGGATTACTTTCAGGACCATAGGTAGGGTACTGGTCACAAGCCCGGATGAGTCAAAAGTAGCTACATCACACGAAGCCCACCCCAGCATGGGTGCATGCATGGAAGCTGAACTAGAGCTCCAGGACTTACTGTCTGCTAAGCCAGGGGGAGTTTCCGTCCACAGAAACTGTGCTTATACAACCTAGGGAGGATCTTTGTGAATCTTTTACCTTATGACTTCTTGAGCTTCCTGGATCCTTGTGAATGCCCCCATCCCCAGGAGGTGAAGTTTTAATTAGAGGAAACAGTTACACCTTAAGAACTGGTCATGCTAGGTTGAGCTCATGATTCAGTATAAACCGCATCCTCACAGAGTGAGGAAAAACAGAGTGCATCGCCTGGCAACAGCAGCCCTTTCCATCCATGCCAGCATGCACCACAAGACAATCAGCAAACCTCCAGAGGCGTCAGTGGGGAGAGGAGAGGCCTCCCACAGGTGTCAGAGGGGCAAAGCCCTGCTGTGACCTTAACCTTGGACATCTAACCTGAAAGTTTAGACTTAGTGTCTACTGATTTCACTACATAGTTTGTGACATGTTCTTTCCACGGTCCCAAGAAGTGGTCATACAGAACAATCAGTATTCTTTGTTATAACCTTGTTAAAAGAAGCATATAGAACCAGAGGCATAAAACTGTTTCCTCCTTATCAATACAATATACCTATGAAGACTTAATTTGTCAAGAAATATCTGTGTTACTAGAGTATCCAGTCTGCAAAATGCTTTATAGAAACAAATGTCAGAATAACAATAACTCCTTTCATAGCTAGTATGTAACTTATTATATGCTCAGCAATATCATAAATGTTTTGTGTCAAATCATTTGTTGATTAACTCAGTGGAGGTATTTATTTATTTATTTATTTATTTACTTTGGGTTCTAAGTTGTCCAAGCTAGCCTTACTCTGTAGCCCAGACTGGCCCCACATTTGCATGCCTCCTGCCTCAGCTTCCCATAAACTGAGATTAGAGGTGTATATTATCACACCAGAACTATATGAGATCATTTCTATTATTATTTATATTTTTCATATAAAAGAACCCCAGGCAATTGCTTTTTAAAAACTAAATAAATGACATATTGACATATGGACAAAACCCAGGATACATCAGAACCAGAGTTTATGCTGGTAACTATTCCAACAGATCAATTCAAGACAATAAGTGAGAGTATGGGGCAATAACTAGGAATACATTATCTCCAAGAATGTGTGTAAATGATACCTGTACTTTCTATAAATGAATCTTAAGCTACAAGTGAAATTTTGTATTATCAAACTGCCCTCTAAAGTGGAGTTTATGTCATATAGAGATGTACTTAAACAAGAAACCACTGGGAGTCAGTAGCATGGCTAATGGCAGAACGTGCTCCCCAAAACAGGGATCCGGGGGCTGAGGTGGGGGTAAAACCTCTCCTGGCTTTGTGAGTATAGAGTGAGGTATGAGGTTTACATTCCTAGCCAGATCCAAGCATCCTGCAGAGCTCACTGAGGATCTGTCTTCTTCCTGAAGCCCACATTACCTGCACTGTGAGGATGACTATCTCCATTCTCTTTGTGGCCATCCCAAACAATAACTGAGGGATGAAGCTTATTAACAATTCACTGTGCACTTAAGAGTAACCAGTGCAGAGTCTGAAGATTCTGAAATAGTATTTTAGGAAGTGTTGATGCTGCTGCCTCTTTCAACTGTGCGGAGTATAGACAGGTATTAACTTACAGTACTCTACCTCACAAATCAGTGCACACATTAAATAGCAAATAAAAATTAGATAAAAATGTGTCATTGGAAATGACACAACTTGTTCTTTAATTATTGACCACTTGTGACCCAAATTCTTATTTATTTGACTTAATTTCCTTTTTCAAAAAATGCTAATAAATTCTGTGTTGTTTATCAGCAAAATTAGCTGCTAGTCTTCAGAAAGCTAAGCCTTTCCTGTTTCTGTGAGCCCACATGTCTTTCTCTCCAAAATTAGATTAATAGTAGCAATTTTTCCTATATGATACTTTTCATATATAGCACACCATGAAAGCACAGTTATGAGCACACATTCGTTATACTTTGACAACATTTGACAAATACCTTTCTTATCATGTCCAATGAATTTTAACCAGATGCATTTCTTCCCATTGCACCTCCTCGAACTGAACTTGTAAGCCTCTCCCTCAAAGATGCCACTGTCCCCACTGGCTGGCACAGCTTCACAAGGAGAAGCCAACGCTCTGTGTATTTCTTTCTCAATGTTTCCCATCTTCTTAATTTCTGATTCTGCGTGTGCACATGTTGCTCTTTCTCTGACTGCTTATTCAGGGAACCATGGATGCTCTCATCAAACTCTATAATTGTCTGGACTCTTGACTCATCCTTCATGTGACCTGGTTGGGGAACACACCCTCATGAATGATTTCTAAGCAGGATGAGCCTGATTGCTTATTTTGTTTTGACTGTTTCTTTGTGTGCTTTCTGTTTTTTGTTTGTTTGCTTGTTTTTAAATAGAAATAGAGTGAACTGTAGGAAAGGAAAGATCTAGAAACCAAGAGAAGGCAAGTGACAACTACCTACAACTGTGCTCCTTCATCAAGAGTCACTTTATCTCCTAGGATCCTTGGTCATGTTGCTGCTTAATAGAAGTGCAGGATAGGTGACAGCTACTGACATCTAGTAGGTGCAGGGTATAGATGATGGCGAACAGCCCACAATGATGAAGCAGCTTTGGAGAGCCTGAAGCCATGAATAGCCAGAAGGAGAGGTCCTATCCATGGGCCAGTAGGTCTGGAAAATAAAAGTGGGAGATTTATAAGCTTTGAGATGATGTTGTGTTGCTTTCCCTGACAACCCTACAGGGAAATTGGGCTGCTCTTCAAGTTCTCTTGAAGTTGGAGGCAACTTTTTTTTGGTTTTGTCACTGTATTGGGACAGACATTAGGGAAGGTCCAGGTCATTTGTGGGCTTACTCATACAGCCCCTACTTCTGGCTTCCCTGTGTAAGTTTCTCTTACTTGTGAATAGTGAGTGGAGGACAGGGATAGTCCCGATGAATCTCTGTGATGTGACCAGTTCTCCAGGGGCAAACTTCATGAAGCCACTGAAGAACAATACCTCATACATTTTTAATGCATGACATCATTAAAAAAATGACAGCATTTAAAAAAAACCAATGGTAACAATACCCTGGTGATTGTACTCCCCAAGGTAACGTCTAGATTTTGGGAGGTTGTGTCCTGTGCAGTTAAGCTCCACCACTGTGTCAGATTCTTAGTGTTTATCCCAGGTGGTGTGCCTGAGATGACCCTGTTTGCTATGGTACATGCTTTTATTATTTCTAAGGCTTATCTTTGTTTCTGAGGGTCAAGAAAATTCTAATCTAAACTTCCAAGGAAATGCATTCAAAGTATTGCAGTAGTATTTATTTGCAGAGGACACATGAACTTTATGGTATGGCAGTGTACACTTTTAAGTAGAGGGCTATAATACTTATGCTGACTCTCCACCCAGCTTCATATCTCTACTTCTAGACTATAATGTCTCCAGTGTTCTTAGGTGTGTATCTCTCTCCTTAATTTAAGTCACTTATGATGTCCATGGTCTTTTTGCCTGTGGTGGAACATCTAGTATGGTCTTGATCTTTCAGAACTGAGATGTGGAAAGGCATCTCTGAAGAAGACTTAGCCTCTTTTTGCCAAAAGATCCTGGGATCATGGGCTCTTATTCTTCCTAAGAACTCCAGGCAGTCTACTTATAGTATCTTTAATGATCGTCATCTGTAGCCATGGAGACTGGTCAAACACATGATCACTTCACAGACTAAGGAAAACCCAATAATCCCTTAGAAGTCTGGATTGTCCAGAGTATGTTTAGGAACACTGGAGGTCCCAGACTTAAGGAGTCATCATTCTGATGAAATTCTGACCTGTGAAGAGAGCATTGTATTTGCTTTGAATTGAGGTTTCTGTTCCCCCGTTTTCTCCAAACTAAGTAAATGAAACAACTGTATTCGCAGAAGCTCTATGTTACATTCCAAAAGAAATGCTGGGCTTTTTCACTGTACATCAGTGGGTCAGAAAGAGGAAACCATTCTTCGTTGTTCTAGAAGAAGCATCCAGTCTGGTTCCACCTTCAGCTTGACTCGCTTACTTGATTGTTTTCCATTTCAAAGGCATCCTGTTCAGGTTCAGTGTTCAGATTTTAAGTATCGCCATCCCTTGGTATCCATGTTACTCTGGTCCTTGGCTTGTACTCATAGATCCTGCATGGGTTTGAAAAGCTAACCTAGTGTCTATATAGTTCCTTTAAACATCACATGGTCTTTAATAAATGATTAAGGGCCCAACTGTATATTCTAATTTGCATATAAACATGGCCCTTAGTGAACTGGCAAAGTAAAAATATGAAGAGTCATTACATTTATGTCATTCACTGAAAGTCTAATGCAGTTTCTACCATTATTGGCATTTCATATTTGTATAGTGTTTTAGACATGATAAATGAATTTTGTATTCATTTAACAAATGACATTAACAAATACACAACACTGCTCCAGACATCAAGGGGAGTGGAAAATACAAAACTGGAGTAACTAACTCAAACACAGTCAGATAAAAGTTATAATGAAAAGTTTTATGTAAATGGAAATGCCAGCAGCCATATCCCAGGCACTGGTGAAATGCTAGCTGTCTTAGCCAGGGTTTTACTGCTGTGAATGGACACCATGACCAAGGCAAGTCTTATAAAGACAACATTTAATTGGGGCTGGCTTACAGGTCTGTTATCATCAAAGCAAGTACATGGCAGCAAACAGGCAGGCATGGTGCAGGAAGAGCTGAGTTCAACAACTTCATCTGTAGGCTGCTAGTGGAAGACTGACTTCCAGGCAGCTAGGATGAGGGTCTTAAGCCCACACCCACAGTGACACACCTACTCCAACAAGGCCACACCTCCTTCATGAACAAGGCTTTGCTTCATGCTTACTTTGTGAGATGATGGCCTTTGGGCAGCAATGAAGGACACTTGATTAATATTTTTGGTATAGTGAAGCTTCCTCTAAATAACCTGACACAATTTTTGAATAAATGTTGAATAAATGCCCTTTCTGAGAAGGTCGTGGGCTCCTGTGAGGTCATAGTCACAGTCAATAAGCTTGGTCTCATTCAGAATTTGTGGCTTTGTAGCCACATATGCCAGCTGCACTCATGATGTGCTGGACTTCTGTATTACTCTCATCTGCTTTCCAGTTGTGTGAGCTCAGAAAATGGCCTAGGTGTCCTAGGGTGCTACCTTCCTGTGCCCGCTGGTTTAGGACAACTTGACACTAGTGAGAGTCATGTCAGAACCTCAATTGAGAAAATGCCCCTGCCAGATTGGCTTGTAGGAAAGCCTGTGAGACATTTTCTTGACTGAGGTGGGAGGGCCCAGCTCATAGTGGGTGGGACCAATGCTGAGCTTGTAGCTCTGGGTGTTATAAAAAAACAGACTGAGTGAGCTGTGAGGAACAAGGCCATAAGCAGCACACCTTCATGGTCTCTGTTGAAGTTCCTGCCCTTTTAAAGTTTCTGCCCTGACTGCCTTTAATGATGAACTTTGCTATAGAAGAGTAAGAAAAACAAACCCTTTTCTCTCCAAGTTGCTTATGGTCATAGCGTTCCATCACAGTGAAAGAAACACCAATGAAGATGTAATTAATTCCCCCGTGGATTAAATGGAAACAAGCTTGTTTCATCTATAAAAATATAAATACTAACAAAATAAAAGCATTCCAAATAGTAAACCATATATAAAAATGGGTTCAATGCCCAACTAGAGTTTATTCCAGAATATGGTTTAACATGTGGACCAATAATGGTGCCATTTATCAAATTAATAAGATTACGGACAAGAGACTTGAATATCGAAATAGATGGGACAAACTCCACCTAACATGGACTGAGGGGGAAATACCCCTGGCAAAGGGTATCTATAAATAACTGAACAGAAACATACATTGTATTTAACTCAAGCGCTATATATTCTATGTTTTTGTGTACAAAGATAAACCTACTATTTGATACGAGGTTTATAGCTTTAGATTCTATCATGAGGTATGTTCTTGACAGTTCTACTTAATATCTCGTGAGAGGTTTGACCGGGGCAACTATGTAAAACAGAAATAAGAAACACCCAATTGGGGTGGAGGATGGGGAGGGGAACACCCATAAAAAAGGGGAGGGGGAGGGGGAGGGGGATGTTTGCCCGGAAACCGGGAAAGGGAATAACACTCGAAATGTATATGAGAAATACTCAAGTTAATAAAAAAAAGGAAAAAAAGAAAAAAGAAACACCCAATTTGGAAAGGAAGAAATAGAACTACCTCTCATTGTAGATAAAATTTGGCCTGAATAAGAGTCTGAGGCAACAGACAAATACTGCCAACAACATCAGCATCTAATTCATTGTCACTGAAATTTCTAAATATTGAGTTAAGCAAGCAAGTTGTTTTAAAGCAGCACTGAAAATACAATATTGTAAATAAGCCTGAAACTTATATTCTGAAGAACTATAAAAATTGTTGAAAGAAATCAAACATCTCAGTAAATGAAAGGTATTGTTTAATTAGGGGTCATATAGTGCGTTACCAGGGCGACATCATCTCCCACCTTGCCCTATGGATTCATACAGGACCTGTCAGAAAACCAGTTACTATTTCTGCCAAATTAACCACTTCTCATGATATGTGTCTTAGTTAGGGTTTCTTCTATTACTGTGATGAAACACCATGACCCAAAAAGAACCCATGTGAAATCCAAATGGACCAAAGCAATGTTTAAAAGGCACAGACTGGCAGGACTCACACCTATCAATTGCAAACAAACTATGGAGCTGCAGTCATCAAGACAGTGGATGCTGGCGTTCAGCCCTGGCCTAAGGACAGACACCCAGATCAATGGATATAGCCGAGGGCCCAGAAATAAATTCTCATGTTTATTGTCAATTGATTTTCAGACACAGCACCAGAACAATTAAATGGGGAAGAAATAGTCTTCTCACGAGCTGTCCTGAGATAATTGGATATTCACCTCAAATCATATATAAAAATTAAGTAAAAATAGGCCAAAGGCCTTATTAAAAGAGTTAAAGCTATAAAACTCTTTTCAGAGCGTGGTTATATATCATTTTTACTTTAAAGCAGGCAATAGTTTGCTCGATGTGACATCAAAAATACAAACTACAAGATAAAAATTAATAATAAAATGAACTTTCATTAATGTTAAAGCCCTTTGTGCTTTAGCAGATTGAATTTTAAAAATGAAAGATGACCAGTGCTCTGAATGTAAATATTAGCAAATCACGTATTTTATGAGGAGTGCAGTAATAAAGACAGCTCTGCTGTCATGGGCACAGCATCTCGATGGACGTTTTTCCAAAGCGGAAGTGCAAATAGTCAAAAAGTGCAAGACAAATGCACCATGGATCACTCACTGGAGAAATGTAAAAGTCTGAGTAAGATGAAACTGTCACCTCCACCAAGATGGCTGTAAACGAGAGGTGATGCAGTACCAAGATGTGAACTCTCATATGCTCAGATGCGCTCCAGCAACTGCCGTATCCACCAACATGACTACCAGTGAGAGGTGGTAAAGTACAAAGACGTGAACTTTCGTGCAGTCTGACGTGGTTCAGGCACCCTGTCTCCTGAACACTGAACAAACACAGAACAGCCACAGACCCTTCTGAAGCACCCTCAGCTTCTCCTGCCTCAAAGAGCTGTAAAAGCTCCACACAGAAGGCTGCCCATAAGCGTCCATGATAGTGTTAGCCATAGAAGAAATAAAGCCACCTAAAGGTTCAGACCCAGTTTAATGAATGGGGGAACTGTACTTGTATCCATTCCATTTCAAATGGAATATAATTTGGTAATAAAGGGAAATTGAAATACTGATAGAACCTAGGGTATAGATCTATCTTGAAAATGTTAGGCAAAATGAAAGGAGCCAGTCACAAAACATTGCAAGCCAGTGGCTGACTAGGGCTGTGGGACTGAAGGGAAAGGCACAGTGCATGCCAAATGCTAAGGCTCTGAGACATCAGTGCTGGGATCTAAAGTGAATTGCAATGGTTGCATGGGTCATGCATTAAAAAACCCTACACAAATTCCTAGATGGCATATTTTAAATGAGAGAATTACATAGCATGTGAACTAGATCTTCCAAGGACTGAGTATTGATGTCTTTGTAAAGCTCATGTGTCAAAATCTCAATCTTGAATCTTATGCTATTAGAGGTGGGGACAATTTTTGGTGACTGGCTCAAGAGGGTGTCACCCTTGGGATGGGATTAACATCCCTTTTGGAAAGCCCCAGAGATATACTCCCTGCCTTTCACTAGGTGAAAAGTACCAACAGCCCCTGATGTCCTAGCAAACCTTCAGTGGACATGGAAAACAACACTTGAGTCTTGCACAGCGTGCAGTCCAGAACTTTGAAAAGCAAGTGGGATGCTTGTGAAACTTCTCATTGCATGTGTCTTTGTCAGGGGTTTGATCACTGTGATGAAACACCGTGACCAAACAGCAAGTTGGGGAGGGAAGGGTTTATTTGTCTTACACGTTTACACCTTACTTAGTCCATCATTGAGGAAAGGAAGGACAGGAACTAAAACAGGACAGGAACTTGGAGACAGGAGTTGATGCAAAGGCCATGAAGAAGTGTTGCTTATCAGCTTACCCCTCCTGGTTTTACTCAGTCTACTTTCTTATAGACCCCAGGACTTTCAGACCAGGGATAGGCAGCCCCATACACAGTGGCATGGGAACTCCCACATCAATCATTAATTAAGAAAATGCTGTACAGGCTTGTTTACAGTCCAATATTATGGAGACATTTTCTCAACTGGGGCTCTCTCCTCTCAGATGACTCTAGTCTCTGTCAAGTTCATGTATAATTAGGCAGCAGTGTTTGTCAGAGCAATCTAATCTGGCTAAGACCATATCTGGATGATCTTCAAATAGTGAGACCAGTACAAGAAGAAGTAAAATATATAAAGAAAAAACAAATTAACAAGTACTTATCATAATAGAAAAAGGATCTATTCTTACACTATGAAATTCTGACCACCAAATCACATAATGCATGCATGCAGCCACACATGCACATACATATGTGTGTCTGCATGCAATTTTGTCTTAAATGAAATATAGTATACATAATAAATAATAAATTTAAAACAATAAAATAATAATAATAATAAATAGTTCCATTGGAAAACTGAAAAAGTGCTACCTTTTATGCTTTGGGGAAATAGTCAACTAAGTATTTTTAATAGTTTTCTATATAATTTTATCAGAAAATACAAATTGTATTCAACTTATATTACAATCTATACCATTTATATTCTTCCCCAAAATGGACTGAAGCAGGAGACATAGAGATGGAGGGAGATACACCAAAGACAATGAGGATGGGATGTGGGATGGATCACAGCATCCACCCAACTCAAGAGGCTAGATGGAATGGCTGCATTTCAGTGGTCTTCACTTAAGATAATCATTCACTTCACAGAAGTTCCTATTCCAGAATTTTTCACCTATGTTACACCCAAGAGAGATGAGCACACATGTGCTCCAAAATGGCAGGAACTAAACATGTTCAGAGAGCGTGTGTCCTTAACAGTCTCTGGAGCCTCCAGTCAACTCTGACCAACAATGGAATGGTTAATCCAAGGGTGGCACATGCCCAAAGTGCAATTCCACACAGCAACAAGGTACAAGAGCATCAACTGCATAAAATAATATGGATAAACATGCACAGTGACATTACCAAGGTGCAGGGAACATATTCAGCATGGGAAGTTGATGTAATAGCTGAGTGATCCAGGCATTGGTTTCTTTGGAGAAGATGGACAGGATCTTGGCTGCTGCTAGTGCTACTTCATCATGATCTGAGCTGGGTGCTAGTCACACACTCCTTAGCTGTACTGAGCTCTACACTAAACCTATGGTGCTTACTTAGGATCCAAAACTCCCTTCTCAGTGATTGTTATAGTTCAATAAACTGCCTGCAAAATATATGAATGGTAAACAATATACAGATGTAATGAGGGGTGTTTTCTATGTTGTTAAAACTATGCCTTAAAAAAATCAAAGTCTGAAGCTATAGCTCAGTAGTTAAGAGCATTCTCTGTTCTTGCAAAGGACCCAGTTTTAGTTCCCAACACCCACTTGGCAGCTTACAACTGTCTATAACTCCGTTTTCAGGGGAACCAAGCTATTTTTCCGGTTTCCACAGGAAACAGGCACACACAAGGTACACATACATACACATGGTGGTGGTGGGAACCTTCATTCCCATAAGTTAAAAACACATCTAAACTATTTCTTTTAACTACTCAGATAGATAATTTGAGATGATATTTGCTCTGTGGACCTGGGGCAGATGTAAAGTCGAGGGAGAGATACTTGGGCATATGTTCCAGTGCTGGAAACAGAAGGCTTTGCATTAGGGTTATGGGATCAAGGCTGTTGATGTGCCACACAATTTTTCTATGCTTATCACTGATGGCTGAGAGCAAAAGCCTGCTGGAGTCAGCTGGGTGAGAGATGAAGGCAGGCTGGAATGTAAAGACAGTGAAGACTGTGAGATTTGTGACACTCGGAAACACTACAAACCGTGCTAACCGATGGTGTTTGCAGGTAAAGTACAGCCGTCTGCCCTCGACTCCTAGTAGAGGACAATACTAAGGAGAAGCCAGTGAGAGAACATTAGGACGGTGCTTCGAGCATGTTTAGATTGAGATTCATGTAGGGAATAGAAATGTCAGGTAAGCAGTTGGGTGTATGTAAATGCTGCTTTTAGAGGAGATGTCTGGGTGGGCAAATGGATCTAAAAACCATCAGCATTAAAACGGCACCACGGAGTTATTGGAGCAGATACAGTGCCATGCTCACTACTATTTTCATCCCTGTTACCAAGTAGCTGACAAAAAGAAGCTTAAAAAAGGAAGAATCCATCATGGCAGAGAACACATGGGTAGAAGCATGGGGTTTCTGATTCAGTGTTCAGGAAGCAGAGAGAAATGAATACCACAGTTTGCCTTCCTTTAATTCCGCCTATGCTCCATTCCATGGATGACGTGGCCCTTACTTGCTGCATATCTTGCCCCCATCAGTTAAGCCTCTGAAGCACCCTTATGTCATATGCCTGTATGTCAAGCATGTTATGACACAAATATGTCTCCAGTCTCATAGGTGATTTAAAACCCATGCAAACTAACAATGAATATTAGCTCTCACAAATGTCTTAGAGTCTTCATAGAGGTATGTGTGGGCGGTGGACCATGAGAGGTAACCTGATCCTCTGTTGAGCTAAAGGCTTTGAAGCCCCAGAGACCTTGAACGGATGGTAGGAGCTTCACCTGCTCCCATGCATCAGGCACCAGGCCCCTGTCACTAGTCGCAGCCCCTCCCCTGCATAGATTTGTGGCCATCAGTTAGGTAAAGGCAATACCCCAAGCCCCTCTACATGTAGATGAGGTAGCCCTAACATCTCAGACCAAGACAATAGGAAATGAGACATGACTTGTGGCCATGTAGGCTCAACACTCAGATCTCCATGCTAATGAGGTACATAGAGCCCTGGAGGGCTTAGCCAATAAGTTTTCCTTCTGAGACATTCCTCCCTACCAAAGGTATTTAATCTCAGGCCCACCCTGAGAGGGGGGGAGGTATGGTTTTACACATTCACTTTCTGCCATGACAATAAATACCTTAAAAAACCATGGACTGCCTCTTTTATTGGGATTCACCTTAGGGAGCCATGGAGAAAGCCTTTGCCTAATACAGCCACTGTCTAATCTCCTGTAGAAGGCCTCTCTGTGCTCACAGCCACAACTGCCACCAAGCTTGCTGCTGTCATGTCAAGGATAATCCCCGTGGGATCAGCTGGAGCTTCCCCTTTCCCTTGGTTCCAGGCTAAATACAGTCCATGACTGCCAACCCTGGTCTCAACTCTTCTGTGGTTACCAGCAGTGCCTAGATGTCTGAGAGCCTGAGAACCAGATAGTCATGGCCTTGTCATAGACTGGTGGAGCCCCGAACCAGCTCTGGGTGTCCCACACCTCACATTGTTCTTTCCCATCCCAGAGCAGTGTCCTGGGGCTTCCCTATGTCCCAACACCCACCTAGCATGGGGTAAGCACAAACTCCCAGTGTCACACCTCCTCAAATGGCTGTGCACTATAGAGGAGCAGACACAGGACCCACAACCCTACAGAGGTATAGATGCAGTCCAATTTTAATGCTGCTTGATTCAAGATAGAGGTTTGAGTGCAGAGGAAGAGCTAGTGAAAAGATAACAAACCAGATAGTTGGACACAAGCCATCCAGAGATGGTGGTATCAGAGGATGGAGAACATCTCCAGAGTCTTCATTCCTCAGAGGACTCTGAAAAGTTCAGAGAGATGAGCCAAGTAAATCCACCATTGAATGGTTAAATGTGGAAATACTAAAACTATACGAGTCATCACTAAGAAAAGAAATTGCCACCGGACTGGTGGACAAAGAGTAAAATGATGAAGAGGAAGGAAGGGAAACCCTCTCTTTGGATTTTACTTGTGTTTTGCTAGGAGCAGATTTCCAGTGATTAATAGCATTGCTCTTACCATGGGATTCTCAGTGAATGATCTAAGGTCTTGGATATAATAGATGCTAAAAATATTTAAGTGAATTAATAAATGAATTAGAATGACCTTATAGTATATTTCCCCAAAATTAACTTAAAAGATATCCCGTAAGTCTTTATTTCTTCAAAATGCCATAATAAAGAGTAATCCAAGTGGCAGACTCTGTCATTAACCACAAAGAGCCTGGAGTAGGAGGAAAACTGTGTTATCTGTGAAAGCTAACCAGCAGCGTAGGAACTTCCAGCCAGACTTGGCTTAAGTCCAGTTTCCTGTAACCCATGTGCATGGTATCTTCATGGTTGGAAACTAATGGCATTGACTGTAGTTTGTAATGTATTGGGGTCTCTGGGGCATCCTTGTCCAACAGTTTATAGGAGGGTTTCCTACAATAGATACTAGAGTTCTTGTTCACTATCTTTAGGTTTCAGGGAGGAGCATTATCTGCTCATAGAGGAATCTCCATTAAATCTCTCTGTCTCTCTCTCTCTGTGTGTGTGTGTGTGTGTGTGTGTGTGTGTGTGTGCTTATCTGTATTCTTTTTCTCTTTCTCTCTCTCTTTTCTCTCTCTCTCTCTCTCTCTCTCTCTCCCTCCCCTTCCTCTCTCTCTCTCTCTCTCTCTCTCTCTCTCTCTCTCTCTCTCTCTCTCTCTCTCTCTAAGTGGCAGATTTCCACAAGGCTTTTACTTATATCCTTAAGGTTTAGTTAACCCTTCCTATCCCTTTTCTCTCTTCTATAACCTAGTCCCATACCTGATTAACCTTCATACTTACAACATTTTTCTTTCTACTTTTGTATCACATGCATTCTATACCCTTTTCCTTGAGGTCTTTCCTCTCAGTATCTTTTTCTCTCAAACAACGCCTTTCTGGCTTCCTGATCTTTATGGTCAGTCCAATTTAAACATGTTAGTCTAAGAATTAGAAGCTAGATTCAACATATGAGAGAAAAACATGTGACTTTTGTCTCTAGGGCCCCGGCTCCCATCACTCAGAAAATATGCAGAAACTCACAGCCAACTGGTGAAATGTTGAGAATAAACGACTGTGAGTGCTTAGTCACAAATGGGACATCAATGCCACCCCCTCCAAGGCTCAAGGAACATTGAGAAAGAGGGACCCCAAAGAATGGAAGGGTCGGTATTGGGAGTTTTGGGTTTGACAGAGCCATGAACCCACTGCAGCTTTTGTTATCCACATAAGAACTAGATATGACTGGGTTTCTCAGTGTTTCACCATGCTGGGGGAAGTGGCTGCGCCTCATTGAAGGACTATGAAGAGTTAACGGGTATTGAGAGAGAGAGAGGATCTCATTTTGCCCCAGTGGTATAGACAGACACTAATAAGTTGTTCATATTCCAGTAAATAAGCCCAACTCATGCTCATGAAAACAACACTAATTAAATTTAGTAGATCAAAGGAGAGAAGGAAAGAGGAGAGAGAGAGAGAGAGAGAGAGAGAGAGAGAGAGAGAGAGAGAGAGAGAGATCAAGGTAGGAGCAGTTTACTGGAAAAGGTTTCAGTAGTAGTGAAAAATGATCAAAATTCAACATATGTATTTACCAAATTCTCAAAGAACAAAAGTAACATATGGAATAGTATTGAAAAGAAAAGAGACCAAAATGTAAAAGGATTTGAAAAGATTATATGCCAGGATCAAACAGGATTTATTTCTGGGATGCACCATGGTTTAATATATGAAAAAGACTGTTAATATAATGAAGGGGGGGGGAACCACACAATCATCCCAATCAACGAGGAAAAACTATACTTGGCACAATTAAGCGCATGTTCATGGTAAAAATGCTCAAAAAACTAGAAATGGAAGGAAATTGTCTTAACTAATAAAGGTCACAGATGAAAAGTTCATGGCTACATCACACTCAATGAGCCTCAGACTCAGGCAAGGAAGCTACCTTTACCACTCCTAATGAACACAACACTGCAAAGCCCAGCCAGGGAGAGCAGGCAACTCAAACCTAACCCTTGTCCAATGAGAGAAGTCAAATGAGCCTTTTGTACATACAGAATCTTGGGTGGGGAAAGGAATAATCATCTGAGAATCTAAGAAGTAAAGAGTGGGTTCAGCTCAGCTAAGTTGCACAATATAAAAACCAACTCATTAAGGCAGACTGTGGAGCGCCGGGGAGAGGGTAACTAGGAACTGAGTTCCTAGTGCCCACGTGACAGCTCCAAACACATAAATCAGCTCCAGGGATCTGATACCCTCTCTCTTCAGGTCTCTGCAGGCACCTGTATACACATGCTGTACAGTTACACAGACACACATACACATAAGTATAAGGAAAAATAAAACTTAATTATGGTTGGACTAAACACAATGAAAAAACTGAAAAAAGAAGTTATAAAAGGAATCCCACTTATTAGAGCATAAAAACCCAGAGGTAACACTAGGCTGCAGCTAGGTTCACACCTTAGCCCTGTATACAACAGCTAAGCTATGGAACCCACCCAGGTGTCCCCACAAGTGGGCATAAAAATGTGGGGTACATGCACAAGGAAAGTTTTTTTTTTCAGGCATAAAGAATGGAAATGTGTCATTTGTAGGATGTAACTGAGAGATAATCATGTTATGCAAATTAACTCAGTCTCAGAAAGACAAAATACAATCTATTTTCTCTCATTTGTGTTTCCTAGATTTTATATAGATACATAAAATCATGTATCTATGACATGAGAGTAGATTGGGAACTGTGTAACAGAACGAGGAGACTAGTGGGGGAAGGGAAGGGAAAGCTAAAGACCATGGCACGTGGAGGAGTTGGAATAACACATAATAAATACATGTACATGTATGTGGACATGTCTATGTGTAACAAAGTACCACATTCAATGAGTGGACACAATGACAATCTAAAAAATTTAAAGTATCCCCAAATGAATTAAAAGAGAGTCCATATTTATGGAAAGGAAGAATTAATGCTGCCCCAAAGCCCAGACTACCTTGAGCATCTCAGAGATTTAAATTATTGTCAAGACCTCAGTAATACAAGAAGACAGAAGTAGAAGCATCATCTTAACACTCCCTTGTGACCACAGAAGATCCAGAATACCCAAAGTCTAAAGGAAAAAGAGCAAAAGCCCCAAACGCCACAGCTTCCAATTCTAGAACACAGGATGAGGCCTCCATAACTAACCAGTTGTGCTAAGGTGACTTCTACATGACAGTGCTTTTACTTCACTCTGTATTTCTTTAGCTTTATTTCCCATCCTGTGGTCTAGCTAAGATACGGCTGGATTTTGACAGTGACACATTAAACCACTGTTCAGTTTCTTCCATTGCTGCATTCCCTTTAAGTTTTTCTGCAGATGGTCTAACTGGATGGCCTGGATTGTAGCTCTCCCCAGACCTTCAGGTTTTCTCACATCCCATTCCCACACCACAAGGGAGTGCCTCCCTTGCCCCTCCGTGGATGGTTTCCACACTGTCACTGGGGAACTTCCTTCACATGTGGGTTTTGTTCAGTTTCTTTCATGCTACAGTTTCTCTTCAGAAACCTGGACATCCTCATTCTGGTGTTTAGAGGGCACAGACAGCCCCCTGCTTCTGTCTGTGTCTCTCTGTTTTCTTTGTCCCTGATGTCTCCTGAGTGAAGGGCCAGAGAAATAGACTGCAGTGGAGGGGCTTCCTCATTTGCTGCATCCGGATTCAAGTGCTGTTACAGTTTCTGGAACATGAGGGAGCAAGCGAAGATAATCCTCACCCTTTTCCTTTGGAAAAGGGGTCTTGAATTATAAGGTCAAGAATTATAAGGATGCCAAGGATGTAGTGAATGGGCTGGTGTTGCGTTTATCAGAGGGGGTGAAAGACCTCATTGAGTCTCACGCTTAAAGAGATCAACAGCAGCTGCCTCAGACTCCTGCTCCATGGCTTCTGCGGTGACAGACCAGACCACCTCAAACTGTGAGACAAAATAAACGTTTCCCCCTTTGAGTTGCCTGTACCAGCTATACTTTCCACAATAAAAGGAAGTATTAAAACCAATGCCATTTTGAATGAAAATCAAATTGCTTTTAATTCCCTGAGCTACTTTTTGTTTCTTTAAATGAGCTGCGCTGAGCTGCGGGGAGCTGTACAGTACTGTAAGCAATCCCCCTCTCTAGGTTCCCAAAGTCAGTGCTACTGACCAGTGAGGCCAGGCTGAGGCCATGTTATCTACCCTTAGATAGTTGTTGTTGTTTTTTTAAATATATCTGCTGTCTTGTTGTTGTTGTTGTTTTTTTTTTAAATATATCTGCTGTCTGCTGAAATGAGAAGACTTCTGCTGGAGTGTGACACTGAAGACCTGTTCTTCGAAGGCTAAAATCCAGACATCTCATCTTTCAGAGCAAGGTCTGTGAAACTCTTCCTCGTCTCCAGGTCCTTTCTTCACGTTGTCTGTGACAGGGCCCCAAGTCAGAGGCAGGTCAGTCCATCTTTAAGAATCGCTCACTAGCTGAGAGACAAACTTACACAAACTGTGTAGCTTCTGCCCAGGCACTATTAGGCTACAAGGAGCTGCTGAAGCATTGAGTTACGCTTGGCTGTGAACAATGATTCCAGTGATATTAGTTGGCAGGTCCAGCCACCTAGGCAAAGGCTGATACTAGGCAACCATAGAGTTTCAGAATTTGTAAATGCTAAACTCCCATTATAGGCAAACCTGAAAGATCACAGGCACAATCAGGGCCAACAGGGGCCCTTAACATGCTCTATGTGATTTGGTTCACCAACATTGACTAGTTAAATGAAAAACAGTTGAAATTAGCTTCATCTACAAAAGGCCATCACCAGCTGCTATTACTGTGTGACTCGTTGAAAGAAAATAACTTTTAAAAGTCCAATGTGTTTCCCGATGGCGGTCCCTGAGCTGATATGTAGTGGGGGAGGGTGAAGGGTCAAATTCAAATGCTTGGAAACCACAGACAAGTCAGGTCCTTCACTCTCAGGTAGTAGAGACCAAGAGGGGCTGGGCCTGGCTGAGTGGCAGGAAAGAAGCCCCACCAAGTCAGAGGAGCTCTGGAGAAAGAGGCACATGGCTGGGAGTCACCTTTTCAAAAATGAAGAGGTCACAGCTTATACTTAGCACAGCCTGAAATGTGGTTCGGGTGTGTAAGAGGCTTAGGTGAGAGCTTCGACCAAGCACAGTGAGGTTCCAGAGATGGGTAACTTTCTGTAACAGGAATTATCTCAAAGTTCTAGAGGCTGATGGGACCTGACATCTAGACTGGGGGAGTCAACCCCTTTGATAATGCTAGATGACACTGTCATCTATGCATGTGCTGGTATGCTTTCATGGCTATTCTGGAATGTGTGTGACTTAAGAAACATAGGTTGGACATGTCTGGTATAAGAAAAGTTGCACTCCCTCTAATGCCTGTGAGGAAAGGTCTTACCATTCTGCTTCTAGGGGTGTATGACATCCTCACTGGGCTGCAGCATTGTCCTAATGTCTGCACTCAGGGCCACCTTTGTTACTTCTGATGTGTGTTTGACTCCTCCTCATAAATACTAGTAATCACAATAGGCTAGAAACCTCCTTCCAGAATAGCCTCCATAAGATGTTTAATCAGCAGCAATCCTATTTCTAAATATGGTCATGTCCCAGGTCCAGAAAGCTTCCATATGTGCTATTTCAGTTGGAAAGGGTATGGTTCAACCTAAAACCAATGACAACTGGACTTGGAGACCAGGAACCTCTGTCAGTCTTCCTTCGTATTCCTGAGTCGCTAGCTCTCATTCAATATATTGTTTGAAATGATTCTTCAGTTCACTTAAAATTTATACTGCCAGTTTTCCGTCTCCAGTTGTCACATGCCCAAATCAGCTATTTCTGGAGAGCGTGCCATTTGTAATGCCTTACAGAACAGGATGCAGGCCTCCAGGCCAGTGGGGTCATCATACCATGGTCATGCTCACAGAATGCCTTCAGAAGGGTAAGAGAAGACTGAAGAGTACCACTGGGAAGCCCGTGATACATGCACATGAGGGATGTGGATGATGCTCACCGCGGAAGCGTGACTCAGGAGATTGATCACAATGTGAGGTATGTAACATGTATGCCTTCTGGCGAACAATCGTCACTATTGCTAAAAAATAAATAAAGAACTATTATTCTGATTGATTAAAAGGTATGCTGGAAAAAGAGAAGATGTAGTCATGGCTAAAAAAATATGTACCCTTCAAAGAAGTCCGGAGTACGAACCTCTGTAGGGGAGTGAGGAGAACAGCCATTCAAGGTAGCTTTGCTATAAGAAATGAAGCAAGATTCCATGGTGTTAGATATGAACATCGAAGTGTAAAGATTTCGAGTCTCTGCAGGCTATTAACGCACAGAGAATTGAAAAGAAATAATTACCAGAAAGTGCTACTGTGCAAAGAGCAGGAGAGCACCGGCAACAGCACGTATTACCCAGCATTCCTCCCCCACCCAGCATCTAGCAAGGGCGACAGAAGCTAATCACCATCACCAGCTCTCAGCTCACCCCGCACTTTGGAGAGTGGTACTGTGTGGGTCCACGTGTGACAGCCGTGAGACCACAGCTTCTGTGTCCCAAGCTTTAAGTTGCCTCAACAGCATCTAGAGCCCTGAGCCTGTGCTGCTCCCTGCTACAGTCAGTGCCACACCCACCAGGTGCTCCTAGCAGCCACAGTGTTGTCTCCTTCTCTGCCATCGAAGGAAGCTACTGTCTGCGAAAGCGGTAGACCAGCCTGCGCCTTCATCTGTCGCTGCATCCTGCATACCGCAGACTCCTTCAGGAGTACCATATGATTGCGTTTATTTTTAGTCTTTCTCCTGGTCACCTTGCTTAGGGCCTCCCTTCCTCAACCAATAGGGGAAAAAACTTGTCAAACAGAGGGAAAAATAGTCATTTTGAATTGTGCTAATTGGTTTCCAGACGTTAGAGCCAGCTCTGGTGTAAGCCCTGTTTCAAATGCAAGCGTTCATGGTGTCAGTCATTTCTTTTTCGGAGTTTATGCACAAGTGCATGTGGTGTGTGTACATGAAGGCATGCATGCATGCATGTGTGTGTGTGCGCACGCGCACACGTGTGCATGTACATGTGCTTGTGTGGATGTATATTCATGTGCAGGTACATGAATGGAGGGCAAAGGTCAACGTCCAGTGGCGTTCCTTGGGTGTCATCTACCTTCCTTCAGAAAGGAAGTCCAGAAAGCCTGTGATCTGCCTCTATCTGCCTCCCCAACACTGATTGAAAGCACACAACACTACGCCTGACATTTTTTAGGTGGGTTAGGTAGGTGTTTTCCTGGTATTTGAACATGAAGTCACCATGCTTGCAGGGCAGAGAGCAACAGAGGCTCAGGGCTCTAGGTGCTGTTCATGCAACTTCGTGCTTGGGACACAGAAACTATTCCCCCAGCTTCATGGTGTCACTCAAAATGCCCATGGGTCACAGTGATATCTAAAGGCCAGGAAGCACTGCTCCTACTAGAATAACCTTGACCTCTGCTCTGACTTTGAGGATCCTCTAATGGCTCCACTGGTCTTATATCTCAGGGTCTGAGGCTCACCCTGTGGCCAGCATGGCAGATGAGTGTTCTGCAGCACTTTATCAGGCAAGCGTATAGTTCAAACCCAGAAAGGGACCTGCAGCCCTCTGCCTGCCCAACACCATGCAGATATCAGGCTGCAATCAGCCTGCTTCAGTCATTTCTTATGACTCCTTCCCTCCATCTTCACCCCTGTTTTAGGCTATTCCAATAGCCATGATAAAATACTAACAAAAGCAGCTTAAAGGAAAAAGGGTTTATTATATTCTACATACAGTTTACTGTGGTGGGGAGGTCAAGGCAGCAGGAGCTTGAAGCAGCTGGTCATATTACATCACATATAGAAAATAGAAGAATGGATGTCAAAAGCACTCAGCTCACTTTATAGAGTCTAGGATTACTTGCAGAGGGTGTGGTCTTGTCCACAATCAAGATGAGTTTTCCCACATCGATCAATGTAATCAATACCATCCCTCACAAGTCCCTTCTCCAGAGTGATTCTAGATTCTAATTCTATCAAATTGACATTAACACTGATCATCACAGCTACTTTATGGCTCATGTACCCAGCCAGCACTCTTCAGTGCATTTCCACGCAAGTCCAAACCACACCGTGTTGTGGTATTGGAACAGAACATGGAAAACAGAGTAAATGGCAGCAATAAAAGATTCTGTGTAGAGAAGACCCCTGGTGTTACTAAGGAGGAACCCTACCTGGAGATGGAGAGGGAAAGGCTCCCAGAGGACAAAAGGGCCCAAAAAGCACTGGACTGAGGGAACATTAGTGACATTATGCAAGGCAGAATCAGACATTCCTCAGGGACAATTAAATGGCAGATCGTGTCTGTGCCCGGGCCCTTTGGAGAGGGTTGTCTCAGGAGCTGGCACAGAAATGTGGAGCTCAGAGGTTCCCAGCCATACTGCACACAGTGCTTAGCACAAAGTAGGAAGCTGGGCTCCTTGGTGTCTTCTGATCATCGTAATTTCTACTCTGATTTATGGGCGTGTTTATGTGCATTGTAAAACATATTAACATGTTGGTAGACTTTTGTGTTAATTGCTTCTTAATGACAAATTTTTTAACTTGACTAAATTTTGGTTCAAGTGTGTGATCTGAACCATATAAACTTCTTGGGCACTGTTGAACTTTATTTATGGTAAATAAATTTATAATTTTCTGTAATGCTTAGATGGGATACTAATAGAGATCCCTCTGGAAGCCTGGGCCCTGGCATGCTGTATGTGGTAGTTATCTGTCTGTCTTCTTCTTTCCCTTTAAATTGTGTCTTACAGTTTCATGACACTGGTCATGCTCTCCACACTCAAGAACCAGCCATGGCCCCTGCAGTCACGAGTCTTTCTCCTAACAAAGGTAATCTCTGAGCTGTGAGTGGTGGTACACACTTACTCTCAGTGGTTGGGAGGCAGAAGCTTGTCAATCTCCATGCAGTTTGACCAACAGAGCAAGTTACACACCAGCCTGGACTGCCCTGTCTCAAAAACATAAACAAAACAATAACAGTAAACACCCTATTTCTGAGGCTATAAGTAAATAAATAAACAATAAATAAATAAATAAATAAATAAATAAATAAATAGTATACCAGCTCTTTGATTGTTGAGTTGGATCAATGTCTTAGGGTTTCTACTTCTGTGAAGAGATAACTGTGACTACAGCAACTTTTCTAAAAGAAATCATTTAATTGTAGCTTACTATTAATTTCAGAGGTTAAGTTCATTATCAGCATAGTGGGAAGCAGACATTGTGCTAGAGAAGGAGCTGAGAGCTTTATATTCAGATCTACAGGCAGCTGGAGAGACCTGCTGGGCCTGGCTTGAGTCTTTGAAAACCGAAACACATACCCAGTGACACACTTCCTCCAACAAGGCCACACCTACTCTAACAAGGCCATGCCTCCTGACCCTTCTCAAGGGATGCCACTTTATAATGACCAAGTGTTCCAATTTATGAGCCTATAGGTACCATTTCTAGTCAAACCACCACCATCAAGGACTCATTGGATCACTGTCAGGTAAACCTTGTCAACTGCACATAAGGTATTTTATTTCTAGTTTGTCCGATATACTTACATCAAGAATATTATACTAAAAAGCAGGGAGCTCATTTTCTAGTACCCCTCCCCAGTTATGTATTATTTTTTTCTTTAAATTTTCTGAGATTATAGTGCTAATTTTTTTTCAGTTTAAGCTTTTTTATGTCTTATGGGTATTCTGCCTGTTTATTTTTGACATTTTGTGTTACTTTCCATTTAATGTTTCTATCCTATTTTTATGATCTCCATATATATATGTATATATATATATATATATATATTCTTATTTTTCACATTTCTTCTTGGGCCCTCCAATTGCCATAAAACTTCAAAAGGTTTATACCTGGAGTGCTGTTGATATATTGTAGCTCATTATTACCCTTTATTTTTATCTTTAACACATATTTTCTTTCTTGTCTCCTTGGTTTTACTCATAAGGACAGAGGTTTTAAATTTTGTAAGATATTTAATTTTATAAGATATTTTATCATTTTAAATATACTGTGTGTGTGTGTGTGTGTGTGTGTGTGTGTGTGTGTGTGTGTGTGTTTACAGTGCCTGCGGAGGCCCTAAAATGGCCTCAGATTCTCTGTAGCTGGAGGTATAGGTGGCTTTGAGCCACTCAATGTTAGTGCTTGGAAATGAACTCAGGTCCTTTGCAAGAATTGTATTTGCATTGGCTCTTAACTACTGAGCCATCTCTCTAGTCTCTGAGATTTTTTATTTCAATTGTTTATCAAACACTTTGTTCTAAGGCTTATTATTTCCACTAAATATCAATTACATATTTAGCAGAAAAAAATTCCAATGAGTTTTCCCATTCCTTATCAGTACTTTTAAACTGGTTAACTCTAACCCTATTTCTTTACTCTGTCCACATCACATTTATTCATTCTTTCCATAGATGTTTTCAGATTCTCAATGTATATCTATCTTTTCTTCTGAATCATTTATCATTTACTAAAAGAATAAAAGTAGACACTGTCTCACAGTACATAAACACAGGCACACACACACACACACACACACACACACACACACAATGGATGCGAGATTTCAGTACAACATATGAAAAGATTAACACTGACCTTGGCAAGAAGTTGCTGTGTACAATGTAAAGGCTCAGGCAACAAAAGCAGAAATACAAAAGTGGGGTGGAAGCAAGATAGGCAACTTCTGCACAGCACAGGGAACAATCCACAGGGTGAACACTTAAATTATTACAAACTATACATTTGGATAAAGCTCAACTCAAAACATAAAGGGACTTCCCAACTCAAAAGCAACAGCAGAGATGAGTAACATGATTTAAAAGCAGTCCATGTTCCTCAACAGACATTTCTCAAATGAGGAAGTGAGCCAACAACACACATATGAAAGTGAGCTCAGAATCACTAATTATCTTGGCATGATGCTGCACACCTGTAATCCCAACACTCAGGAGGCGGAAGCAAAGGAGGTCATAAGTTTAAGTACTGCCTGAGCTAAATAAATAGCAAGAGTCTATCTCAACAAGAAACAAAAACAAGACAAAAAACAGTGAGGCAAAACATATAAAACACTAAAAAGAAAAAGGAAAGAAAATGTTCAATAATGATAGGTAGGGTGTTATCTCATGTTTCTCAGGTCAGTACGGTCAGAGATATAAAAGGTGTGGGTGAAGGCATATTTTGATAGTGAAAACTTGGTTTACCTGCGAGAGAAAGCAGCATGGAAACAAACAAACAAAGACCTCCTAGAGTTATTGGATAGGTTTCCTCTGGGTATATACCAGGCAAAAAATAACCTGTATTAAGATCTGTATACCTATATTCATGGCAGAATCTGATGCAGTAATAAAGTCATGGAAAAAGCTTAAGTGACCGTCAGTGAAGGAATGGGTAGAGAAGACATGATATGTACACATGCATGGTAACATAACTCAGCAGTGGACAGAGGGATGCCAATGTATCCAAGGCAACATGGATGAATGCAGGGGGCATTAGGCCAAGTGATAATCCAATTAGGAAAAGAAAAGTTCTGTATGATTCACTTTATGCGATCTCTAACAGTAAATGTGGAATGCATAAAGGTCAAGCAGGAACTTCAGGGAGGTGTGGGGAGGAAATTAGGGGACATGAGTCAAGTTATAGGTGGGTATTTAGGTTTCTTGGATCAGGCGGTGAATAGATCTTATTTGTGGAGATAGGATACAGTTAATACAGCCCTCACACAGGATCTCAGAAACTTTCACAAGAGAAGGTAGCAATGCGAGGTGAATGGTGTGTTAAACTGTCTTAACATGGAGATTTTATAGTTTAAAATAGTCAGTCTTGGTTCAGTTGTTTGTTCCCCACGGCCCTTTGTGCCTCACTCATTTGTTGTAACAAAAACATCTTGCTTGGAAAGCACGTTCTTAAGAAGGACGGACAGTGTTTATGTGAAACGATCCTAAGTACCTACTTGCTCTTGAAAGGTAAGATTATGGTACATAGTTACATGGGGGTTTTGAAAACATTCTTTCGCTGTGTTCATAAATCTGCTTTTTTGATTCTGGGTCAGAAAAAGACTTTTGTATAACCCTTCTGAGAGCTGTCTGTGGATCTTACAAGTTCTCAAGTGAAAAAGCATTCACCAAGATGGACAATGGCCCCAGTGGTGAGATACTTCAGAGCTGGTGCATTGATGGTGGACACAAAAGCTCATCACATTTACGGTTAGAGGAAAGTAAAAGCCTGATCCAGGAGAGGAAGACATGGGATTCATGTCTATACCACTTGACTTCTCATGGTCCCTAAGAATGTTTGGAGCTGAAAAACTGTTCCAACCCTTCTTGTTAAGAGTGAGCACTGGCTCCTACTTGAAATGCAGACTTCCATCCTATCCAACACCACTGTGTGTCTGAGTTTTCCAACACCCCTGGTGTATTAGAAATAAGGCAGGGCATGCTCTAGCCAGTATGCCCTGAGCCTGGTGAATACTTACAAGAACCAGACAGAATGTTCTGGTGCTGGGAGAGCCAGAGCAGAGTATGACTGACTGCATTCTAAGGATGTTTGACAAAGGGGGCCTGGTTAAGATCTACACAAAGGCAAGTTAACTGATTTGGAAAGAATTGGAGATAAAAGACTGAGCTTCAGGAGATGAGATGAAATACAATTATTAGGATGCCCCTTGGAAACATGGACAAATCAGTAGTTTTCACTAAATGAGTTAGAATGTCCATAGTAAATGAAAAGACTGAGTGACTCAGAAGTGGACACAGTAGGAAGGATGTGTTATGCGAGGCCAGAGAACCTATGACATAGATGATTATGACCACCAGGAAGGGCTGGCACAGTCACCACTTACCAAGAAATAAGGGATGTGTGAAAGCAGGACACCAGCCTCACAAATGCTCTCTGGAATTGTTGTTCTCCACAGATCAGACTGAGTATGGGTGGCACGATTACAGAATTAGGTTCACTAAAACCATGCAGATGACAGAGCTCTGTAAAAATAGAGGCCAGATGTCAGAGAATCAAGATCAGAAACCAGGTGGATGCAATTATCATCAAGACTAGGAAGGTTGAAGTGGCAGCCAACAGGCCTGACCTTCAGGATTATGAAGATGGGGAATAGGACATTGCCCCCCAGGGGACTGGATAGATAGAAGTCTATCAAGCCACTTCTCACCTGCACACATCATGAGAAGAAATTGAGAGCAATTGTCCCCTTAGACAGCTTGCAGAAATGAGCTAAGTTTTGGATTCAAGATCTATTAATTGAAAAAGAGGACATGTTCTCAAGAGGAAGGGTCAAGAAGTACCAAAGCAAGGCTATATTGGCAATAATTCCCCACATCATTCAAAGGGAAGCATGTCAGTCATTTCCTTACATCAATCTTGATTTTAAAAATGGGGAAGGATAACCTAACATTACTGAGTTGTTCAGCACCACTTAGATTTCTCTCTCTTCTGGTAAGTGTTAAGGCAGAAGGGGTCAAGTGACACATAGACTCCCGATTTATGGCCAGCCTGCAAGTGAGTCCGAAAATGCACCAAAAGATCATTGCTTTAAGTCCTCTACTATAGGAAGACACTGAGCAGCTAGCATAATGCCCACGTCCATGTTGGTATGCAGTATAAGAAGAAAGGAGCATACGCAGACCCTGAAACTGTACCCTGCCACATCTTAACACCATAGTAAGTAAATAGTGTCTCGTCCCAGGGTGTCAGAAATACTACTGGAGTCCAACAGCTGCTACAATGGCTGGGTGATCCTACTGTGTTTGTTTCTCAGTCTCTCAAGGCCAAAGAACGATAAGAGTGTTAGCAACAATAGCACAGGGTAACCCAGCTGTGACCTCATCAATAAAGAGGGCTTTGGGCTAGAGAGATGGCTCAATGGTTATGAGCAATGGCCACTCTTACAAAGGACCTGGGTTTAATTCCCAGTACCCACATAGCAGCTCAAAACTATCTAGAACACCATTTCTGGGGGATCTAATACCCTCTTCTGGCTTCCACAGGCCCTGCATGAGCATGCAGCATAAGACACAGATATGAGGAAAACTCATACACATAAAGTAAAAATTTAGGGGTAAAAAGGTCTTTGACTCAGCCCTCTCTCAGGAATTAGATCAATGCTTTATTCTACTTCATCCTGCTATAACAAAATACTTGAGGCGGACAAATAAATATATGATAAAGAGAAAGATATCTGCTCACAGTTCTGAGTTCATGCCCTGAGAATCAGTAGTAGGCAAAGGTTGCTATATGGCAAGCAGGCTGTTATGAAAAGAGGCAAATTTTCCCATCCCACCCATGAAGATAGAGCGTGCATAACCAAGTCACCTCTTTCATCTCTTGCCTCCTGAAACTGCCACAAAAGCTGTGATAGTTCAGTGTTGCATATAGAATGACGTTTAAACCAGAGCAGTAAGAATGTTTGCCAAGGTGATGGACAGTAGCAGACATTCAAATTTCTCTTGAGTTACATTGTGTTTTCTGCCTTCTGTCAGGAAATGATGTGAAGAGATCTAGGTTGTTAACATCATATCTATCAACTCTCTGTGATGATGTTCACAGGGATAGCAAGAAACACTGTTGTCATCCACCCATATTCCAGAACATAGTAGACACACTCTCTGCAAAATCAGAAGTCCACTGCTTCTTAATATGCACAGCACTTGGCAGAATGTCCTGCTTGGGAAGTGCTTGCCTGTTCTTGAGAACATCACCTGTTCAATAGTCTGTATGGTCCAACCATAGCCACACGTCCCATTTTGATTGAGCATGTCTGTTAAATATATGGTAAATTAACTTCAAGCTCAATAGTATGTGACAGTTTGGTAATGAAATGTACAGTACCCTATCTCAGATATTATCCCTGGAAATCTGAAAGAATTATAGCTCTGAGAGAACCTTAATCAGGAAATGGAACTACACAGGCTCCAGGCTGCAGTGCACTCAAGACTCTCCTCCTGTGGGCTTCACTGCCAGCACCACTAGAGGTCTGATATGAGGGCATTTCTTCTGCAGTAGAGAATTATCACCTTTAGAAAATACCAGGTACCAAAGTTAAGTCAGGATCAGATAAACCATCTAAACAGTCCCATAACCCTAAAGAAATAGAAGCAGTCATTAAAAGTCTCCCAAACAAAAAAAAATCCTGGGACTAGATGGGTTTAGTGCAGAATTATAACAGACTTTTATAGAATACCTAATACCAATGCTGTCCAAATTACTCCACAAAATAGAAACAGAAGGAACACTACCTAATTCCTTCTATGAAGGTACAATTATGCTTATACCTAAACCACACAAAGACTCAAAAAAGAAAGAGAACTTCAGACCAATTTCCCTTATGAATATGGATGCAAAAATACCCAATAAAATTCTTGCAAATCAAATCCAAGAACACATCAAAACGATCATCCATCATGATCAGGTAGGCTTCATCCGAGGGATGCAGAGATGATTCAATATACAGAAATCCATCAACATAATCCACTATATAAACAAACTCAAATGAAAAAAATCCCACATAATCATCTGATTAGATGTGAGAAAGCATTTGACAAAATTCAAGACTCCATGATAAAAGTCCTGGAAAGATCAGGAGGAATTCAAGGCCCATACCTAAACATAGTAAAAACAATATACAGCAAACCAGTAGCCAACATCAAATTAAATGGAGAGACACTTGAAGCAATCCCACTAAAATCAGGAACTAGACAAAGCTGCCCACTTTCTTCCTACCTATTAAATATAGTACTCGAAGTCCTAGCCAGAGCAATCAGACAACAAAAGGAGATCTAAGGGATACAAATTGGAAAGGAAGAAGTCAAAATATCACTATTTGCAGGTGATATTATAGTATACTTAAGTTACCCCAAAAATCTCACCGGAGAACTCCTAAACATGGTAAAAAAAAAAACTTTATTCTTAGTCATCAGGGAAATGCAAATCAAAACAACCCTGAGATTCCACCTCACACCAGTCAGAATAGCCATTCTAAACTATTCTTAACCATGCTAAGTTCAAAAACTCAGGTTACAACAGATGCTGGCTGGGATGCAGAGAAAGAGGAACACTCTTCCATTGTTGGTGGGATTGCAAGCTGGTACAACTACTCTGGAAATCAGTCTGGAGGTTCCTCAGAAAATTGGACATAGTACTACCTGAGGACCTAGCTATACCACTCCTGGGCATATACCCAAAAGTTGCTCCAATATATAACAAGGACACTTGCTCCACTATGTTCATAGCAGTCTTATTGATAGCAGCCAGAAGCTGGAAAGAACCCAGATGTCCCTCAACAGAGGAATGGATACAGAAAGTATGGTACATTTACACAATGGAGTACTACTCAGCTATCAAAAACAATGACTTCATGAAATTCATAGGCAAATGGATGGAACTAGAAAATATTATCCTGAGTGAGGTAGCCCACTCACAAAAAAATACACATGGTATACACTCACTGATATGTGGATATTAGCCCAAAAGCTTGAATTACCCAAGATACAATCCACAGACCACATGGAACTCAAGAAGAAAGATGACCAAAGTGCGGATGCTTCAGTCTTTCTTAGAAGACGGTACAAAAATATTTCCAGGAGGAAATACAAAGACAAAGTTTGGAGCAGATACTAAAGGAAAGGCCATTCAGAGCCTGACCCACCTGGGTATCCAGCCCATATACAGCCACCAAATCTAGACAATATTGCTGATGCCAAGAAGTACATGCTGACAGGAGCCTGACATAACTGTCTCTTGAGAGGCTCTACCAGAACATGACAAATACAGAGGTGGATGCTCACAGCCACCATTGAACTGAGAATGGGGAGGAGTTAGAGAAAGGATTGAAGGAGCTGAAGGGGTTTGCAACCCCATAAGAACAACAGTGCCAACCAACCAGAGCTCCCAGACACTAAACTACCATCAAAAATGTACACATGGAGAGATCTATGGCTCCAGCTGCACATGTAGCAGAGGATGGCCTTGTGGGGCACCAATGGGAGGAGAAGCCCTTGGTCCTGCCAAGGTTCAACCCCCTAGAGTAAGGGAATATCAGGGCAGGGAGGTGGGAAGGGGTGGATGGATAGGTAGGGGAACACCCTCATAGAAGAATGGGGGAGGGAAATGAGATGGGGTTTATAGATGGGAAACCAGGAAAGGTGATAACATTTGAAATGTAAACTTAAAAATATGCAATAAAAATGATTCCTGCCATGCAACAAAGACAGTGTATAGTCACATGACCCCAAATGAACACAGTCTGCCTCCCATCATAATTAAGATACTTCATGTACAGGATGGCCTTGGTATGGCATTATGACTTTCTCAGAACAACTGGCTGCAAGAGGAGCTGTGGAGTACATTAAGCTGTATGGGCAAGTGGCCTTGACTCCCACACCATCTATCAGCATTTATAGTAGCTGACAGAAGGAGAGAAAGAATAGTCCCAACATGACACATAGATGAGTGCCCGTGCACTGTGGGAGCAGGAGGAAACGGATACAGCCACGTTACTCAGTTGTGCGTGTATAGCCTTCCGAGGTGATGATGAGTCTGGCCCACACTGAATGACCCTCAGTTTCAGGTCATATACCTTATTTTGTATGTTACTGGACAATGGCAGTAAACCCCAGAAGATGAGAGCTTCCAGCCCACAGCTTCTTCTAATCTCTTGACTTCAGAAGAACCTGGCACTTAAGGTCTTGAGTACACTGCACCCTGAAGCTTTTGCAGTTCCATTTCCTACTTAGGGTCCTCTCAGAGCTACAATGCTTTCATATTTCTGTATATAATGGCTGAGATGGTATAATATACATTGCTTTGCCAAACTGCCACGTGCTATTGAGCTCAAAGTTAATTTACCATATAGTTAACAGATTCTCTCAATCAAAATGGGAAGTGTGGCTATGATTAGATCACCCAGACTGTACTGCAGAATAGGTGAAATTCTCGACTATGGCAAGTACCTCCCAGTTGTGTTGCAGTCTAATATACATCAAAGAGAAACACACAGTCTAATATATACTGAGAAAGAAGCATGAAACACCATCAAAATTACTGTCATTGTCTGTTCTCCACAAAACCTGCTGAAGACGGTGTGTTGGATAGGGTGATGAGACATAGTAATAAATGGACAAGTTTCCACACCTAAAAGCAAGGTCCTCCATGAACCAAGGCTAATCTAGCCATGCACAATGCTGACTGTCCACCTTCCTCTAGACATCTCAATATGCCATTATTTCCTGAGATCAACAAGACACTTCATTGCTATCAAGTTGACTATCAAGTCTCAGTTTTCTCTCTAAGGATATGTTCACAGATGTCTACTCAACATATAGAAAACAAAGGCTCCCTTTGCCCTGTAGTCTATTGATTCCAACTGACAACCGATTGGCCCCACTGTACCTGGGTCTATCATAAGGCATCATATCATGGAAAAGTGTGCACTGGTCACCTCAATGTCCTATCTGTTTACAAGTACTAGAGCTGTAACCTTTTCTGTGGGTGTCTTTCAGTGCATGCATCTGGACATGCATGCCAAAGCAAAGCTATGGGTTTATGGTACACACATCTGCACAATGTAATTGCATAATGATGAACTGCTTTTCAAAGTTGCCTACATGCTTACCAGCACATTATGAGTGCTTTAGTTGACCCTCATTTTTCCCAAAGGAGCAGAATGTCTAAATATTAAAGGATCTTAATTACTCAAGGAAAAAGTTCTATTTTCTAACTGGAAATACTGTTATTTTTAAACAGCACTTATAATAGCCTTAAAACAAAAGCTTCCTGATACTCTAATGTAAGCAGAGATGCTTTAACCACACATACAAGGGCCCACCTCTGATCATGCTGTGCTGCGCCTTTGTTTTGCTTGCAGATGTCCTTCTCTGCACTCTCCCATGGGTATTCTCTGTGGCTTGGGGACTTGGTGAAGAAGTCCCCTAACTTCCAGCGAGAGCCTTTGTAGTCCTGACCTTTGAATTAAGGTTCACAGGGACATATCCCCACAACTCAAAGCTTTATCATTCCTGACTAACGAGGTCTTGTAAGTGAAGAGTTCAAAATCCTTCGAAATTTTCCAGCTTCTCACTTTCTAAGATTTCCCACAATTTGTCACTGAAATGGCATCCAGCTTTACTTCATTCTTTGATCTTCTACTCTTTTTTTTTCCTTTTCTTTTTTTCGGAGCTGGGGACCGAACCCAGGGCCTTGCGGTTGCTAGGCAAGCGCTCTACCTCTGAGCTAAATCCCCAACCCCTTGATCTTCTACTCTTGTTGTTTCCTCATATCCAGATTCTTGGCTAAAAGGAAGTGGATTCAGAGCCATAGGGGATAGAATATGCAGAGCATATTCTGATTATAAATCAAACCCTAATACACACTCCTAAAGGAACACCACATTGACACATCCATACATACTCCACATACATACCCCCATGGGTACCCATCTCACATGCATTCCCTGCCCCATATCCCCAACATATTCCCCATACACACACTACATGCCTTAGTTACTTTTCCTTTAGGAAGCATTGATTGTGGCTTCAAAGGGTTAGAGTTCACGATGGCAGAGCAAAAGGAACAGCTGAGAACTCACATTTTAATCAGAAAGTTGGAGGCTGAGAAAGAGAGAGAGAGAGAGATTTGGATTAGTATGAGTCTTCTGAAACCTCAAAGCCTGCCCCAGTGACAAACCTTCTTCAATGAGGCCACAGTCCTTAATCCTTCCTTAATAGTTCTAACAACTAAGGACTAAGTATTTAAACATATGCGCCTATGGGGCTGTTCTCAATGAAACTATCATACTGCATAAACACCCCAAATACAGTGTAATATACCCCATACCTATACTAGCCTCCATACACATAACTCATAAACACCCATGAACCCTCAACTCCTTTCATCCCATAAAGATACCTTATAAACACACATTCCTATACACACTGCAAACACATTTCCCCTACGTACCCCATTTACACGGGTGTTCTCACACACCAAACCCCCATCTCAAAGAGTGATATAATTTAAGGGCCTTCTTATTCCTAGTCAGCTCTTTCCCATTTTAAATGAGAGGGTATTTCTTCTTGATCATTGTCATCTCTGACTGATTAAAAGCAGACACAATTTGAACAGTCTGATTGATGTGTTTTGAACTGACTAAACCAAAACAAGTTTTGGAAAAAAAATTAAACCTTTCATTTAAAAAGGCAGCCTAGATTAGGGATATTCATTTGTATTTTTAAATGCTATCTAAGTGAGTCTATTTGAACTAGGCACTATTTCTGGAGTCCATTGGCATGGGACCTAAAATCCCCTAGATGAACCATTTAGTTCTGACAGTCTTAGCACGTGCACCCTAGGTTAGTTATGGTTATTGGGGTGATGGATGATAAATTCAAAGACTAAAATTCATCAAAACAGAACATGCACCCAGCCCTTTTAAGGTTGATAGTTAATCTGTTATTTTTGTGCTTCCTATAAACACTTCTCAGCAACAAGAGCACCAGCCTCAGTGGTCCTGATGATGCATGTGCTATGCTCACCTCAGGCTCTGCCCAGTATAAGAATGTTCTTCAGTGCTGGGAGGTGACTTGATGTCATTGTGTCATCATGTTGTGCACAGAGCAAATGTCTTTCCTCAGCACCTGTCACCCTCTGGACCCATTTCCACAGACTGAATACATCAAAGTGACCTCCCTTCTCATATGAGATAGCCACACAAAGAGTGAACAAGTGAATAGCTGCGTCTCATTTGTAATATTGTCTTGTATTGTGAATAGAAAAACAAAAAGGCAAAAGGCTGACAAGATGGCTCAGTAGTTGAATGCTGCTTGCTGGTCTTTCTGATGTTCAGTTCTCAGCATCTATGTCAGGAGACTCACAACCACCTCTAACTCCCTGATCCTGGAAATCCAACATGCTCCTCTGGACTCTACAGTGTCTTTACCCACATGCACAGACCTACATATGTACAAATAATTAAAAACTAAAAGTAAAATATTTAAAATGAAAGAAATTCTTATATTTATAAAATGAGACAAGTGTTCATAGAATGTTTGGGGGTGTTTACCTCGTGCCGGAGAATTGAGTGGCCTCTCTGAAGTGCAGGGTTATGGTGAACTGCCTTTTTTATGATGACAGGGAAAGGAATTCTGGCTGCTGTGTGGGAAAGAGTTCTGATTATTACTGGGGCTAATTAAGATTGGCTCCAAATCATATTTTTGAATAAGGAGAAATCATAAGAAATAATAATTTAGTTTATGCAATAATGTGCTTGTTTTGCTTAATATATTAATAAAGAAGGTCTATATACTATTAGTTATAACCAATAAAGTTATAATAAAGTCTTGCTACCAATGTCAAATAACTAACAGTTTTCTTTCATTGAAACCAGCCTAAGAAATTCCCTGAATTAATGCTGACTTCTGTTTCCTCTCCAAACAAATTCATAAAAAGTAGTAAGATCCTATATTTTCTTAAGAGGACATCTTTGGAACATTTTTGGGATTTTTTTTAGAAGAAGAATGTATAACTATGAATTTGTGAAAGGCTTTTATGAACCAAGTTCAACTTTTCTGTGCTTGTTTTTCTATTGTGGGCATTGCAGAACCTTTCTAATACCCAATAGTTTGAAAACCTATCAACAAATATGATTTCAAAAATTTCTAACTTTTATTGGTGACAGAAACATTGGCTGTTGTTATGGACATATTTTGGGAAACAGTGGTATAAATCTTCTTTTTATCTGCTTCCAAAATTCACACTAGCTTAAATGGAGGAAGCACAGTATCAGGAGATAATCTCAAACCAAAAGATGTCCCTCTGAGACTTGGCTTCATTTGCATGAAACTCACAAGATACAAATGCATGCCCTGGCTCAAGGTTCACAGTATAACCAAGTGGGATGATTAAATAGTATTAGTGGTATTAAAATCTTCAAGATAAAATTTGGAAGCAACCTGCACTGCCAGTGCATTTGTAAGTTAGTAAACAATTTAAAGTGTTTATCTATAGGTCCTCAGACCAGCTAGATGAGTTCTCACCACTGGGGCAGCTGCATTGGGTAGAAACATGTTCAACCTCTTAGCAAGTGTACATGGTGAAAAGAAAAATACAGCCAACAAGACAGGAAACAGCACAATTCCTAATAGTGGCCCATGGGAGGAAACATGAAGAGAAAGAGACAAGAATGATGGAGTAAGGGGATCTTATATGACTTCTCAGGGAACACCAAATGAAGAATTCATATTTTGTGAGTCTTAGAATGTTGAGAGTCAATCCCACAGCTCCAAGAAAAGAGTCACAAAACTCACATGTGCCAAGACTAAGTATTGTGCAGGTACCCGACACTAAAAATATAAGCAAGAGAAAATCAAATAAAGTTCAGCTTTAGAAACAAAACTGAAAAAATTATCAGTTTTCATAATGGCTTTATTGGTGATGTATTATCATTAACAATGACCCAAACAAAGAAACTGAGGTAAGGCAGAAAACTCATACAAACCAATATTTTTATTTAAATAATTTCCCTTTAGCTCACAGGATTTAAGGTGCTGGATGAGGAAGGTGAAATGAGTGATAGACTCTCTGATTAAAAATCTGCTTGATACTGAGAGTGTCAAACAAATCACCAGCAGCGATACCACCACTGTCACCACCAAAAAGACTATCACTACTACGTAACACAATAACATCATCAACAACCAAACTTATTATTATCAACCCCATCATCAACAAAAGCATTGTCAACAACCACCAGCACCTCAGGCTCAGCTCACCCACACCCCTTCCACCAGAGTCAGCTCTACTGTGCTGCCCAGAGGAGGTGCAGGACCCACTCACCAGAGTGCTACAGCTGGCAAGGGGTGGGGCCAGCTCTACGCAGTCCTTAGACATCAACATGACCCCAGGTGGCAGCCAAGACCAGGGACATCTGCATGCCCTTGGTGGTAACATGGGCCATGGATATCATTACAGATATCTGCTACTGTAGGGCCATGGACCTAGGGGTCTTCATTAGCAGCATGGGGCCAGATCTTAATATGGCCTCAGGTGGCAGTGCATGCTACTCACCTCAGGCTGTTCCTCATCACCCTCTTGTCTCCAGTTCTGCCTCTAGTCATAGTACTCAAACCATTCTGCTTCTCTTTCTCATCCTTTCACTATACAGTAGCACCCACGGTGGGAAGACCATGCAGTAGATTGGCCTCTGGGTGTCTTCTAACCAACCCTGCTGCAGGTAACTTTGTATATTTCTGGCTGTCACGGAACTTACTAAACCAAGCTGACCTTAAGTTCAGGGATCTGCCTGCCCCTGCTTCCTGAGTGCTGGGATTAAAGGTGCACACCCTGTCGCCCGCCAACAGTTTCTCTCTTAAGTGGCTTTTCTCAGTTATTTATTCACAGCAACAAAAAAGGAAATCAGACAACCCATGTCATCAGCATTGCAACCAACAACAGCCTCATCAATGGCAGCAGAAGCAGCAACCTCATCACTGCCCATGTCATTACCAGCGCCATCGTTATTCTCAATAAGGCCTTTACCTCTGGGGCCATTAACAATCATCATCATCAATGCAAAAAACATCATCCTCACCAATAGCATTAGCATCGTCAACCACCAATAGCATGAATAACTCTATCATTAACAAAGCAATGCAGTCAATCACATGATCATCATAACAAAGCAATGTGACACCAACCCAACAGTCAACATCAACGTGATCAACAGCCAACATCATGAGACATAAGACAGTGTAGTCAACAAATGATCAACGTTATCAGACAATGCAACATAACTTAGCAAAACAACGAAAGAGCATATATATATATTTATATATATGTATATGTATATATATGTATATGTATATGACTAGTGTCAACTTTGTCACTTTCAAAGCTCATATTCACAAGAGTTAACGTTTCAATTCTGTCAAATGAAGACAATGGCCTGATTAAGACTCTTTTCAAACCAAACTACTTAAGAAATTCTTTTAAATGCAGTGATGACATGGAAGAATATAAAATAAATTGAGTTCCATTAAAATTAAAGCTTCTGCTCCGTAAAAAAAAAAATCTTGTCAGAAAGACAGAAAGACAAGTACACTTGGAGAATGTCCTCGAATGCTACTCTGTTGCTGTGATAAACAGTGACCATGCAACTTAGGAATGGTAAGGATGTATTTGGCCTATAGGTGCATAATCAAAGGAAGTCAAGGCAGGAACTGAAATCAGTAAGCTGGCACTAGAGGCTGAAGTAGAGATCATGGCAGGGTACTGCCTACTGGTTTGCTTTTCTGGCTTGCTCAGATACCTTTCTTATACAGACAAGGCTCACCTGCTCTGGGATTATGGTACTGCCCAGGATTATTTGGGCCTTCCTACATCAATTAGCAGTCAAGAAAATGCCCCACAGACAAATATGATGGAGGCAGTCCCTCAATTGAAGATTTCTTGTCCCCAGAGACTCTTCGTGTTCAGCAACAAAAACTAACCAGCATAGGGAGAAAAATCTTGGCAAAAACATACATGATCGTATATGCTAGTATCTAAGATATACAAATAGCACTTACAACTCAACAGACAGAATGAATACCAATCTAATAAAAAGTATCCCCAACGTCTAAACAGATGCCTGACGAGAGAAAATGCACAGATGGTGAAAGTGTGTGTAAATAGACGTCACATTGGAGAATTGCAGATCAGAGAATCAGTGAGAGGCTGCAGAACACCCGTGAGAATGGTTCAGATCCAGAACTCTTAGAACAGCCACAACTCCTACTCATGCTGGTGGGAAGGCACAATGTTACAACCACTTTGGAAGAGTTGTCATTTTGTCATCATACGATGTATATTTTCACTCCAAGATCCAGGAACCATCTCCCCTGGTATTTCCCCAAGTGAACTGAAAACATTGATCCACAACAAATATGTACCACACAATATATGTATGAGTGTTTGTATCAGCTTTGCTATAGTTGCCAAGGCTTGAAGCATCCAAGATACCCTTGTGTAAGCAAATGGATGAAGATACAATGGTCAAAGCTGACAGTGGTACTAGACACAAATGAGCTATTAAGTCAAGGAACAGACACCATTATTATTGTATTCTATTGTTGTGAGAAGCACTCTGACCAAAAGTAACTAAAGGAGCAAAAGGTATATTTCAACTCACACACTTCAGTCCATCATTGAAGGAAGCCAGAGCAAAAACTCAAGCAGGAATTTGAAGCGGAAACTATGGAATAATGCTACTGGTTCTCTCTCAGACCATTGTACAGTTAGCTTTTTTAAATAGCTCAGGACTGCCTACACCGGGGAATGCTGTTGCTGGAAGTGGACTGGCCCCTCCTACATCAATTAACAATCAAGACAATCTTCCATAGACATGCCCACAAGCCAATCTAATCTGGGTAATTCCTCCATTGGGATTTCCTTCTTGGATGACAGTTAAAGCTAATTAGGAGAGGAATGGGGGAAAATATGAGTGTATTGATAGGAGAAAAAAAATCTATCTGGAAGGACTCCAAACTGTATGTATGTTGCCACTCTACGACATTTTATAAAAGACAAAACTGGGGTGGGTGGGGCATGGTAGGGTTTTAGGGCAGTAGACATTTGCCAAAAGCTATAGACATTAAAACACAAAGATTAACCTCTAATGCAAGCTACGGACTTAATAATATTTCAATGTTAGTTTCTCAGCTGGAATAATGCACCGCACTAATTCCTGTTAATAATAGTGGGACTACGGAACAGAATTGGGGGGGGGTGACAACTCTACTTTCTAGTCAATTTTTCTTTAAATCTAAAACTGCTCTAAAAATAAAGTTATTAATTAAAAATAAATAGCACATTCAGGATGTCAAAACGACCCTATTAATTTCCTCACATACCAGAATGTTAGAGTTAGAGGCAATGTTTCAAAATCATACCACAGCTTTCTAATCCTCTGATACTCTTGCACACAAAAGAAAAAAATATAACAAAGACGTTCACTCTCCAAAGGTTTAATGACTTTATCATATGTCAGCTGCAGGAACGATTCTGCTGACAGTTTCACACATGACGTGATTTTGTTGCTGGCTGTATGAAGAACAGACATACTATGTGTTTAAGTAAAGCCCCACCCCCATCCTTCAAGAACGCATACCTAAAGAAAATTCTCTACCACCATCTGCAAAGGGGTCCTTAGGACTGCTATTTCTGGAAGCTTCTGCTATGATACCTCATCCTCCCTTCTCCCATTTCATGCTCTTATTGCATTTCTGGGGTCACACAGTTCTCCAAGTTCATTTTTGTTTCTCTATCCTACAGAGAAATTCCTGGTGTCCCAAAGGTTGATTTGAACGTGAATCTTGCATCCTCCTCTGGTGAACACCAATTCTCATCTTTGCCCGCTGCTATGGTTCATGACTTCAACTTCACCCAGAACCTGACAGTTACTGCCTTTCTTTATCCTTTATGATTGTGTTCCTTCTCACTAGGAGAAACGAGAGTAATCTTCCTGTGTGCTCTGGCCCTCCATTCACCTGTCACCAGGCACATTTTCTTAATTCTCTAGCCCTGTTCCCAGCTCCTTCAGCAGAGGTCCCTCTCAGCACCTATTGAGAATCATAGACAGCATCCTCTACCACCTTCTCCAAGATCAACCTAAGACTACTGTCTCACAATGCTCCCCCACTCTGAAGCTTGTTACGCTTGCTAATTTGCAATCACTCCTGCAGTTCTAGACAGTCCTCACTTATGTCTTTTCAACCTATAATTTGGGGGGTTAAGACGATACAAAACCATACATGTTCGTCAGAAACCACACAAATTTTGAACTTTAATGTTTTTCTCGGCTGGGAAATGTGGCATCACCCTCTCTCAGGTTGCTTACAATGGCAGCAAACTGGGGCTCCCAGTCAGCCCTCTGCTCATGGATGTGAACACCTGACACTGTAGAGTTCTGTGAAGTTTAGTGCCGCAAGTATATCATACCTATTTATGCTGCTGATATTTTACTTCCCTTGGGTTTCTCAGAGAGTGACCTCATCAGAAACTGAGAAGCATCTCCATCGCCATGATAAGGTTCCTGGAAGAACGCTTCCATTTCTGCCCCTCATGGTATTTCCAGGTAATTGATAGTACTTGTTATCTCCTGAATCGGCCTACCACTACCTCAATCATGGCCCCTCAACCCTCAGATAGATGGACAGGTGCCTACCAGTCTCTGTACATCAGCCTTGACTTTTTGTCTGTGCTCCCCAGATCCCACACACATATCATCCCATGAATTTCTACGTTTAAATGCTTACTGACTTATTTTCTACCCCAGGGCATATTCTAACTTCTTTAGAAAATTATATGAACCTTTATATGGCTCACTCTCTGCCTGTTTGTGTAACCTATCGGGATAGATGAAATTTAGAGAGACAGTGTACACCAAATACAAATAAGACCCTTTAGAAACAGACTGAGTCATGAAAACAGGCAGAGGTCTGCAGTATTCATGGACATATCAGCCATTGTGGAATGATAAAGACATAATATACACCCACACTGCACTACTTGCCACAATGGAAGAGAAACTTATTCTTTATAGCCCATCTGAATAGAAATGTCAACCTTTAGCCTACATTGGCTATGGCACGAAGGAAACCATCAAAAGATGGATACCTAAGGATTTACAGGAGGTGGTGAGCCCTCAGGCCAGATGCCCAGAGCATCAAAAGAAGACTGGAGGATTAGTGGTATGCTCTGTAGAAAGCATAGAAATGATGCCCTCAGAGAACTGTTAATGAGGAATTGCAGGTCTACTCATTCAAGGAGTCTGTGTCAGAGAGGATAGGACACATATGGTTGGTTGCTTGCAGCATTCCACTGAAGCAGTCAACAGGACAGTTAATAGAGAAGATGAGTCATCCCATTTCCTATGGTATCTCACTGAAAGAGTCCATAGCCGAGGTACCAGGATGCTCTATGGAATAAGATGCAATGCTCTTAGGTGTGGGCCTCTGTCTCCTTCCCTGGTTTCCAGGGAACTAAAGCTATTGAGTCTTTGTAGCCCCCCTCCCCACACACACATCGACTGATGGACAGTCCTTTTAACCACTGAGCACAGCATCAGATGTTCTGAGGGAGCTTTGAAGGGAAGTTTTCAATTAGAAGGCTGAAGCTAGCTAGCACCAAGGTTCCCCATTTACCAAGTACATATGTCACACTTGATACAAAATCTAACAAAAAAAATTTCCCTTTAATACCACACAGATGGGAACTTACAAAGAGACAATCATTTAGGTTGCTTTCTTGACATCTCCTCAGGTCTCTTCTGTTCCATCTCCACACTACCAGTCTACAATCCTGGTGAGAATACACCATGAGGACAGCAATAAGGCTTCCTGCATCCTTCTCACACTGGGAGAGAGAACTACACAAGGCTTCAACTATTCTGAGATGCCTGGATGGTACCTGTGATGCTCTGTGTTTGCTTAGCTCAGAGAGTGGCACTATTTGACCCTGTTGGAGTAGGTGTGACCTTGTTGGAGTAGGTATGTCACTGTCGGTGTGGGCTTTAAGACTCTCATTGTAGATGCCTGGAAGCCAGTATTCTGATAGCAGCCTTCAGATGAAGATGTAGAACTCTCAGCTCCTCCTTCACCATGCCTGCCTGGTCGCTGCCATGCTCCCACCTTGATGATAATGGACTGTAGCTCTGAATCTGTAAGCCAGCACCGATTAAATGTTGTCCTTATAAGACTTGCCTTGGTCATGGTGTCTGTTCACAGCAGTAAAACCCTAACTAAGATAGTACCCCATCTGCTCTGTGATGCTCTGAAGCATGATGGTATGGGACTGATCAGAACATATGTCAAGTCCTAAAGCCTGGGCTACACAAGAGAGGAAACTTTGGTTTTCAGTTACGTTTCCTTTCCTCTTCATAGTCAAAGATTGGATCCACAGGAACACAGCTCATATACAGACTGACTTCTATAAGGAGTCCACAGAGAAAAACCCAACCTCAGTATGGAATGGCTCATCCGGCATCCCACTGGGTATGGCTCACCCAGCATCCCATGCTCAGGCTCTTCCATAGTTCCATCATGCTCATGGCCACAGGTTGCTTGCTGCTCCTCACATATCATCTTTAGAGTTGAGAATGGCAGAGATGGGACAGCCACCCGTATGGGAACACCATTTATGTCAAAGGACCACATCGAGTCAAGGGGTGACCTAACTAAGGGAAAGCCAGTAGCAGAAGTGAACATGTTCGTTTTCATGGTCCCCACTGACCTGGCCACATGTGATAAAGCTGCAATTCTTTTTACTACAGGGACACTGCTTTCTTTTTTGGAGAAGTTTGCCTGTGGAAATTTCAAAATAAAATCTTGTATTTTTTCCCACAGAAAACTAATCAAAAAGTAATACCCATAACTCTCTCATTTTCATCTTTGGGGGAAAGAAACTACCAGAGATTCTCAATCCATGCTATAAGGAAGAAATTTAAACATTTCAATTGGGTTGGAAGCATTTATACGTAAACTTTGTGCCTGGTGTGAGGAGTAAGGCAAACACAAGAGGAGGCCTGATGCTCCCCAGAGTCCCCAGGCCACTGGCATGGACCCGTCATCCATGATATGCTGACCCTTCATATCTTAAACATGCCAGAGTTCAGGTTCATTTCATTAAGGAAATCCTAGTCCTTTTCAGTGCCTCTGGATATCTTGTAGCAGGAAGACACACATCTCTTTTTCATCTTGGCTATTTTTCTACCTCAACTGGACTCCACCTGCTTCATGTGATTCCTTCCTGGTTTTATGGACACACTTATACACAAACAAAATAGAATACTTACACTCATATTAGGCCCACATGAACTCAAGTACCACTACCTCCAACAAGCTTTGCACCATATATGCTTCAATAAAACTTCAGAAAGATAAATATGGTGGCAGTAAATATTAAAGCAAATGGGTAGTCCAGGGTCTGAAGTCTGTTGACTGTTCACCCATTACCAGCTTCTGGTACCGCCTTTGATATTTCAGCTTTCTCTACACTAACTCCATCTCCCACCCCCAACAATTCCACAGTATCCCTCTGTTCATTAACAAGCATTGCTGCTATCTCTGAGATCTATAAAATATAGTTCTAGATTTCTGTTTGATAAAGGATGCACTAAACACAATGAAGATCCAATCTACTTATTGGGCATCACTGACTTAAGGGTCAGCAAGAGCAGTCATTCACCCCACACACAGGGCAGACAGAATAGCTACAAGGGAGTAGAGCCTCTGCATAAAAGAATCCCAGAGTGAATGTAAACGTCTGGTTGCTGTTTGGCATGTAAAAGGTATGTATGATACAGAAAGAATACAATGGGATTGTTTGCCAGGGAAGATTCCCATAAGAGTGTGATAACGGTATGTGCCTAGTTCTAGAGCAGCAGTTCTCAACCTGTGGGTCATGACCCCTTTGGAGGACAAATGACCCCTTTACTGGCATTGCCTAAAACCAACAAAAACGACAGATATTTGCACTATGATTCATAACAGTAGCAAAATTACAGTGATGAGGTAACAACAAAAATAATTTTATGTTTGTGGAACTGTAACATGAGGAACTGTATTAAAAGGACATATCATTAGAAATGTTGAATGCCAATGGTCTAGAAAGTGTGCAAAAGAAGTCAGAACAGAGACGACAGATAAAGGGACCAATATGTGGAACCTGGTTCTGGGGAAGGCACGACTGCCGAAAGACAAGACCCTCTTGGCAGACTGTATCTGACTAGGTGTCGCACGGTGCTCCATCAGGTTAGAAGACGGGTGTGCCTAGTTCTACATGCTGTCTAGTCTTCATGCCAGAAAGAAGCATTCCAGAGTGAGCAACAGAATCTCAGGGTGACCAAAGGATCACTCCTGTGGCTTGACAGAGAGTGCACCAGTAAATGGAGAATTCAGACCCTCCAGGAAGTGACAACAGCTGTCCAGTCAGGAAACCATCTCAAAGACTCACATCAGCAAACAAAATCATAGATGGTGCTCAGCAACATGGATGACTGGGCAAGTGTAGTGAAAATCACACTGATATTCCCCTATTTCCACAAGGCAATAGCTCCACACAACAAATACTGACCCATGCAAAGCCTCTGTGATGTCTCTGTCATCTGTCCTCTGTGATGGTGGGAATGTACCACAACTCAACCAATCTGGGAAATGGTTTGACCATTGCACATAAATATAAAGCCATGATTGTACCAGGCTTTGTCTGTTCTCCGTGACCCCACTTCTCACCACTCTTGGGGCTTCAAACTCTTCTTCACTCCTCTCTTGATCCCACAGCTAATAGCTACTTTTCCTTTCAAGCAAGCACAACCTAAGCATTGTATATAGCTCTGTTAGACAAGTGGGGCAAAGTGCATTGTTAGAAGAGTTCCTGGGCTCTTCTGGGGAAGTCTACAAAGGGAACTGTGGTAGTTTGAATGAGAGTGGTTCCCAGGATTCGTATGTTTGAATACTTGGTCCCCAGTTGGTGGAACTATTTAGGAAGGATAAGTAAGTGTGGCATTATTGGAGTAGGTATGCCATTGGTGGTGGGCTTTGGGGGTCTCAAAAGACTTGTTCCATCCCCAATGGATCAAGATATGAGCTCTTTGTTGTTCCTGGAACCATGACATTGTTCTATTATCATGGACTCTAAGTCTTCAAAACTGTATGGTAATTAAATACTTTCTTGTATAAGTTGTCTTAATCAGAGTTTCTTTATCACAGCAATGGAACAGTGATTAAGAATGGCATTTAAGTATAGTTATTCTACATCTTTTGAACATATGCTCTTTAGTGTTGGGTGTGAAAGTGGGTATGTTGCACACCTTTTTCTACCACCGAGTCCTGACAGTTTGCACTCAGCTCTATGAAATGAGGGAATCAGGGTCAGAACCTAAGAAGGAGTTTGTTATACATTGGTTTGTATATCAAAAGCTGAAGCTATCAGGAATATTTAGGAAGCTCTTCCAAGAAAGCACTGAGGAGAAAATGGCCTTAACAAAACTCAAAACAGTTATAGTTTTCCTGCTTTTATCTTTGCGTCTTTGGACATGCATGTGCATATATATGTGCATTTGTATGTATGTCCATGTCTGTCTGCATATGCATGCTCATGTCTTCATGTGTGGAACCAGAGTGTGGAGACCAGAGGTTGATGTCTGGAGTCTTCCTGTATCTCCTTAGTTATTGAGGCAGAGCCTTTCTTTGAACCTAGAGTTTACTAATTTGTATAGTCTACTTAGCCGCCTTGCTCTGAGGATCCTCTGCCTTGCCTTCCAAACACCAGGAGCAAACATGTCTCCTGCTTGGAAGGTCAGAGAAGGAGGGGTCATGTTAAACCTGGGTAGCAATCCGATGGCAGGATAACGACATGGTGGGTCTTGTTTATTTCCATCTCTCTGATCATAAAAACAACACAATATTTTTAGTTTTAAAAATAAGCCCAAATAACTTTTGCACATTTTTATTAGTTAGGTGATAGCAAAATTTACTAATTGCTGATAAATAAGAATAATCTAGTCACAGCCTTGTGTTTAATTTTAGAAATAAATAATTAAAACTTAACTCAAGTCTGTTAAATTGGGCTCAAGTTTAAAAAAATTCAAGCCCATTATTCTTAAAATCGAGGGTGGATTTGCTTAATTTACAATTTCCACCATGTAATAATTTTGCAACATTTATATTAAGCCTTATACAACTTCAAGATGAATGTTAAAAATTAATTTTTAAAGCATGGAATAGACCACACTGAGTTCTCCTCAATATCCCTGCTAATTGCCATTCTTTCAGCCTGAGCTATTTCCTATCTCATTACTTGCTCCTTGGTTCATAATTTCCTCATTTGCATTAGATTCCTTTCTTCCTGCATCCCTTTCCCCCTCTTCTAGCGATTGTTTATAATGTACAAAATACACTCAAACGCACTGCATCACACAATATTTTTTTAAATGCACCTCAAGTCCTGCAGATTCTAGATGGCAGGTAGTAGTGTAGAAAAAATGACCATAATGAACATGATTGATGCCTAACACAAAATACTGTGCAACACAAAGGAAAAGTCCAAAAGGAAAGTCACTGTGTCACAAGCTGGAGTCCAGTGACCCACGTGAAACTGCTCAGTCCGTGTTGTCTTTTCCACTATTTACATTGCTTTTTATTGCACAGCAGCATAAGTGCATCCTGGACCTCAGGAAAGGTGACCACGGGCTGGAGAAAAGGCTCAGCGGTTGAAGGGCTTGCCATGTATTACCTGTGTAAGTTATGTGGGCATGGCTGATGCCTGTAATTAGAAGAAAGAAGAGGAATCCCAAGAACAAGCAGGCTAGCCAGACGAGCTATTACAGGGAAACTCTGGGTTCCATGGAGAAGCCCTGCCTCAATGACCAAGGTGGAGAGTGACCTAGAAAGACTCTCAGATCAGTCTCAGGCCTCTGTTCATGTAGACATGAATGTGTATCCACATACATATGCACACACGAACACATATACAAATGCACACTACACATGCACACTTATGAGATAAATGTTAGCTTGTCTCTCTCCTACACCCACAAAACTCAGTCTTATGAAAATTGTTCGTGTTCTGTTTGCTTTTTCTATTAAGTAGATGCACTTCTTAGAGTTCAGAGAAAACCTTTCATAAAAATAGACCAGTAATTAAAACAATAGATATTTAGTGTAATGTCAGATATTTCCGTGTAACATGGGGTTAAAAATACTTGTCACCACTCCCAGCCTTTTAGGTGGATGCTGTGGGTTGAGCTCAGGTCCTAGTGAGGCACATACTTTCCAACTGAGCCATCTACCCAGGCCCTTTTGTAATTCTCAGCACACTTACTTGCCCTTGTACAGTCACTTCTAAATCAGAAGGCAGACAAGAGGAGGAAGGTGAATAGGCTGTAGCACAGATAGCCCTCTAGGTTTGCCCAGTAAGAATGGCTGGCATAGAGGGCTGAGTCTCCTGCCAAATCACAGTGTATATCACCTCTCACCGCACTTCTTTTGTAGAGGCCTAGGCTCAGGGAGATTACTATGTCCGTGCTGGTTTGAGCTGGGTGCACACAGAGCACAGGAGAATTCCTCCTGAGCTGGGGACCGGAACTGTAAGAAACCACAGAGCACCGGGGCAGCCGCTCCCAGAATGGTGGTGTCTACAGGAGCAGAAGGGAAGGGGGATCCGTGCAAAGAGGTCGAAAGCGAGCCGGTGATAGATGCTCTTTGGCTTGGCCTTGGAGGTTCAGGTGCTCCGGGGTCAGCCTGTGACAGCAACATTCCTCTCCATCCTCAGCACCTGTGAGCGCACAGAATGCTCCATTGGCCTCCCTGCCTGTCAGTGATAGGATCTATCGATGTGCAGACAGCCTGTGGGAGGAGGAGATGCTGAAGCTGCAGTTTGAAGACCATTTCCATAACTTTTGAGAGAACTGGCAGGTCGGAAATGAGTCGATAGTTCAGATAGATTGTCAGGTAATAAGGAAAGTCGTTAGAACAGGAGAATGACGGCAGCTGCTTTCAATTGAGCAGGAATCCAGCCAGATGTCACAGCGCGGAGCCGTGCTGCTGGCTGAAGCACGGGCCCATCTTCTGTACATTCCGGAAGGAGTCGCATGGGCCAGGAGTTCAAACAACAGGCTGGCAGCTGCAGCTCCCAAATTACCTTCATCTCTTATGTGGAGTGCCCGAAATGAAGTCAAGAAAGACAGATGGATTTCCTGTTCAGAGTCACCATCTTGGAATAAAAGACCAGTGGCTGGGGCTCAAGAGCCTCAATTACATGTTTGATTTGAACTGGAAACGGATGAGTCAAGGTACAAGGGACTGTGCAACATTCACTCTGTTGCACTAACGATTGTACCAGGGCGCACACATAGCCTCCCAGCTATTTGGTTCTCATGGAGTCTCCTGGTCTCATGGAGTCTCAGGCCCAGGTCCTGCCAGCTTAGACAGCTAAGGTTCCTAATGGTGTAGAGAACAGGAAGGATCTGGTATCTCTCTCCAGACAGGATGTGCATTGTCTACACCTGGAACGTTTCTGGAGAGATTCCCAGAAATGGCACAAGCACACTGAAAGGGCTGGCAGCAATCTCCTCCCATGCTGCAGGAGTCACGTGACTCTTCTGCCATGCACTTAGAGTAGCCGCTAAGTACCTATGCATCACGTAGACTTGCAGACTGGCAGGTGTGTCGGCCTGTGTACAGCCAAGTCAGAGACATCGATGTGGATGTCAAAAGCAAATGGTAGGTAGGTTTTCCCCACTCCTGTTCTTTGCTGTGGCTCTCTCTTTTCCCACAAGGCCTAGGTCAAACAGACACCCTTCCTGTGTACAGCTCTCCCTCCGTCGTTCCCCACCCACACTCTATTGATCTGCCTTGCATTTAGTGCCTTCATTTCATAATCCATTATGGCTGGCTGCCCATGTGGGCTTTACCAAGTGAGTTACAAGCATACACTAGGCCTCATTTATTTGGTAGAGTTAGTGCACATAATCGCTGGCTTAGCCTCCTCCCAGCAGGTAGGTCAAGGATACTTAAAGGATGCAACATCCAGTGAGCTGCAGATGTGGAGTGGAAGTGTGTACCAGGGGTGAGTCTTCAGATTTGCAAGCGCACCAAGAAGCTCTACTCAAATCCCTAGGGCTCCCATGGTTTACAAGCACTCCCAGCTGCTATTGATGGCTGGGTTGAAAACAAGCACGGCGTGCAAAGCCTGGGTGAAAGGCCTGTCTGCAAGGTCAGGATCAAGGACAAGTTTGTTCTGCTCAGTGTAGACATGTAGCTGTCAGTGACTTGTGCTTCTTCAGAGCAGTTTCTTCTCATATGCTCCAGCCTCTCTTGGCTTTAAGGTTAATTCCATACTGGCCACTTGAGAAATTTCGTTGCCTTCTCTTGGAATTCTCAGCACCCCCTGTGTCCTATATTACACTAAATTTTCCAGCTGCATAGCACAGCACACATCAGTGTGCCTGAGGAACACAGCCCTTCTGCTTCTGATTCTGCACAAGCCCACCTCCCAAGCTCAACCCACTCGTGTCCGTTTGTCTCTGGTCCTCTAGGTATGAGATTTAAAAGTGTCCCCATTCTTTCTTCCTCTTGCATCACTACTCAGATCAGTATGTTGCAGAGAAAAGCAGTTTTCCATGATGCTTTTCTAGATGTACCCCTCATGTCTGTTTCATGTTCCTGTTTACTCCTGGTTGGGTCTGAACCATTGCTCGACTTGGGTCTCTCATGCTGACCTGTTACTGTCATGGTTATCAGAATAATCTCCACCAGGCTCAGTTTTCTTTGCCCAGATTCTACAATGGCTTTCACGATAACTTCAGTTCTTTTCTTTGATGTTCTGTGAAGTCTAGGTGAGGGTCCTGCAGTTTCTCTGTCTTGAGAAACACCCTTTCTCAGTCCCACCCACTTTACCCAGCCCAGTACATCTCAGTATGGACTCAATATGGGCTTAGAACTGTGACTCAGGTAAATTCTCAAAAGCTGACAACTGCTAGGCTGAGTTCTCTAGAAGAACAGAACCGGCAGGACAGACATATCGATGGATGATAGGTGGGTGGATAGATAGATGATAGGATTTTAAATGGGATTTATTGGATTGTCTTGTATGGAAGTAGCTACATAATCATATAACTGAACTCTCAGAGGCCAAGGACTCTGTAAGTTGCTCAGTCTGCTAAGCTGGATATCTCTGCAGTCCTAATCAGGAAGCCCCCTGGATAGTCACTGGTACAGGATAGTCACTACGTCCATGTTGGAAGATCCAAGAAGCTGACATCAGCAATAGAAACACACTTAGGAACAAGGGAAGGCAGACAAGCAACATTGTATTCTCTCAGACTTCTTTATATTTGGGCCACACATGGAAAGGTGCCACCAATTTTAAGAATAAGCCATTCCTCCTCTATTAAAACCCTGATAGAGACACACAGTGGTTTCCTAGGTGACCCAGTCCCATGAAATTGGCAATCAAGACCAACTACAACACTGTTCATCCTTTCTTTATAAATTCTGTCTTTTCAGACTCTGCTCAGGTTCCGTGTTCATGAGGAACTATTTCCCAAAGGGATCTTCTCTTCCCAGTTGTAAACTGAGGGTACAGAGTCAACAGGGCACCATTTATGAAGTGTTTATTTCATGTGGTGGTCATATTCGACAAGTAATTGTTTGTTATCATCTACGGATGATCCTCTGCTTGGCCTTAGGAGAAAGGTTCCTAATGTTTATGATCTCCTAGACTAAAGGCAGAGCTGTGGAAAGTCTGTTGACTGCAATGGAGAGATACCTTGGAGTTGTGGATTCTCTGTAGCTGTTAGATCAAGGAAGGGACCCAGACTTTGCTTCTCAGGTAGATACATAGGATGCCATTGCTTCACACACACACACACACACACACACACACACACACACACACACACACACACACACACACACACACACACGAAGAGAGAGAGGATGTATAGAGGAGAGGGGAAGGGAGAGGGGAGGGGAGAGAGGGAGAAGCGGGGAAGGAGGAGGAGGAGTAAGCTCCTGGAAGTGAATAGAAGGTATAATCATAGCCTGAAAGCATCAGGAGATTTATTCTCATCCCTGGGAAAAACAATGAACATCTCTGTGATCCACAAATAACCTAGTATGTGTGGTTCAAGGGTACTTCCTCCTCAGGGTTAGACTGTCTTAGAATTCTGTGTACCTGCTCCATCTAAATGTGCCTGAGCATACACTGAAAGAGTCGCATGGGCTCCTCTGCCTGTCAGCTGTGTGTTTGTGGTTTCTCATCGTCGACCATTGTTCCTCAGATCTGGAAAGAATTCTCAGGAAAGGTGACCGAGACGGTCCTGCTTTACAATCTGAGTGTTTGAAATGAAAGTCAGCTAATTCTAGATGGAATGAAGGATTTATAATATTCCAGATCAAAATCATTTAGTATTCACTTAACAGTGTAGCCAGCAGGCACACACAGGAAGATCTCATTTGGGAAGCATTTATAACTAGAAATTCCCTCCACGCCCACCACACACACACACACACACACACACACACACACACACACACACACACACACACACACACACACACAAAGAATAGCAATCCTGTGGTCTGAAAGGCTAAATGATCTTTGATGAGGGTAGGGGTTTGCTAGTGATCCCAGCCCCTGTAATCAGAGACTTCTTTCCTACTGCTCAGAATGGCAGGTTTAGGAATTGTTGTGTAACCTGCTTCCATCTAGCAAGGTGCTCTCCAGTGCTCTAAGGGTTTTTGTTGGAACAACTGGGACAGAGAAGCTGACCCTTGAAGGTAGGAGTGACCTGACCCTAGTCCTGCTATGAGCTACCATGAGGACAGAAGAATGGGTCTGTTTGTCTCTGGAGATATAGCCCTAATAAAATGGAAGTCTGTTCTATAAGGGTGAGGGCATAAGTCCTTTCAACTAGCAAAATTTCTTTTTGTCCAATCTAATGCATAAATTGTATAGGTCCAGTAAAATTTACCCATGTGAGTGCATAGTTTAATACATTTTGGCAAATGTATGCAGTCATAGGGACATCACTCTATCAGCGTTCTAGAATGCATCCACCTACCCCGGGAGTTCCCTTTTGCCCACTCCTGGCAAGGCTCTGCCCCTTCCCAGGGCATTCCACTGCTTTTGTCTGACATGGAATTACAGGTTAGGAAATCTTTTGTGTCCCAAGTAGAATGACAACCTAAAATTCATTCACATCCTTGTGCGAATCAACAGTCAATTCGTCAGGACTAAATGCAGTTTCACCAAGTGTGTATGCTACATTTTATTCATGCATTCCCAACTCATGGATACTTGGCTATAATTGAAGTCAATATGAGTGTTGGCATTCTAGGTTTTGGAGGCATGCTTTCCTCACTCCTGGATGAACATCAAGGAGGAAAGTTTCCAGGTCCTTCAGTAGGTGTGTACTGAACACGGATGACACTGCAGACTTCTTTATGGGGCAGACATGGATTTTTACCTCCTCACGAGTAATGCACACGTTCCAGTTCTCTGAGTCTTTGCTTATAGCTGGAATTCGGTTTTAAATTCCAGTCATTCCAATCTGTATGGCCCTTCAGTCCTATCTTCTGACCAGGTACTTGAGTAAACTCTTCCTACCTGGCCTGGCTTTTGTTTTGTTTTGGTTCTAATTTTCTTGTGAAATGAAGTTCAAAATGAATGTTCCACTTTTGGAGCTTCTTTTTAATAACATTTTTGTTCTTTAACGTTTCATACATTTATATAATATTTATATTGATCACATCCATCCACTACTAAGTTTTTCCAATGCTCCCTCATGTACTTTACTCCATACCCCCCCAGCTTCATGTCATATCTATCTACATATCTAAATATCTACTTCTATCTATAGCTAATCTATAGCTAATCTCTCTCCATATATATATGCATACACACACACACACACACACACACACACACACATATATATATATATATATATATATATATATATATATATATATATGGAAGCTGCTCTCAGGTGATCAAGTTCACTGACTCCTAGGAAAGAGGCCAGGGAAGTGGTCATGGGGAAGGAGACAGAGGGGAAGAGGGAGAGAAAGAGAAAATAGGTGCATGCAGAGAAAGAAAAAATGGGGAAGAAGAAGACCATGTCCTTTTTTTAAAACTTATTTTCTGTTTAAACACACCCGTGAGTTCAGTCCACGATACCCATATGCACACAGGTATGTGGCCATTCACTAGGACATGGACAGCCTCCCAGCAGCCATCTCCTGTGAGGAGGGTGACTCTTCCTCAATGGCATCAGCAACCAATCGCTCCTCAGTTGTGGGGGGATCCTCATGAGCCCCTCCTCTATCTGTTTTGGAATTTGAAAAAATTTAATTTATTTGTATTGTGTGTATTGGGGAAAACATTCATATATTCGACTGCAAATATTTCCTCTTAGGCGGAGGATTGCATTTTCACTTCCTGGTAAAGGCTGCTGAAAGGCGGTCCAGCCAGCCAAGCTTTTCTCTCTTGTGACTTAAGCTTCTTGTGTCTTCTTTAAGAAACATTTTGCCTATCACACTGCAGACTTGTTCTCACATTATGTGCTATAATATTCATAGTTATAGCTATGAAATTAAGACCTCTGATCCATTCAAAGCAAGCAATTTCTGTGAGCTCTATAAGGAGGATCAGGGCTCTCTGTCTCCCTCTGTCTCTCTCTCTGTCTCTGTCTGTCTCTCTGTCTCTTGTGGTGAAATCCAGATATGTTAGTACCATTTATTAAAAAGATAATCATTTTCTTTGAAAATAACCAAGCAGTCTGTTTTTAAAAAACTAAATGGGAGTCATAAGTCTGACTCATTTCTGGATCCTAATTATTTTCTGTTGACTTGAATCTATCCCGCTGTGACACCTGCCTATGCAAAATGGAATATAGAGGTCTTAGATTCAGACAGTGAAAGCTCTGTGAGTTTGGTCACTTTCAAAGGAGTGTTTTTCCCAATTTTCATTGTCATATACATTTTAGGATAATTTCATATTTTTAACTTTTATTCAAAAATTTTTAGAGCATCTGATTAAACTTATCAATTTAGGGGATATTTCCATCTTATTACAGCCTGGTTGACACAAAATGTCTGTTTCATCATTCTTTTGTACCTTTGCTTAATAGCATACAGTGTGCGTATTTTATTAGATATTTCATAGGACTTTTCATTAGGAAATCTTAATGCTGTTTAGTTTACTATTAATATATAAAAGTAAATTAGATTTTTGAATATTCATGAAATGTTCTGAAAACTTGAAAATTCACACACATAATACAATGAATTGTTTTGTTTTGCTTTGGTGTTTCTCTGTACTCTTTCATATCACTTATAATAGTCTTTTCATTTTAAGCTTTTTAGAATTCCATACCATATTTACATTATGAACTCACATACAAAGTTCAATGGCGACGATGACAATTTTCCACGTTCCTGTCAGTAAACAGGAAGCATGCTGCTGCTGTTCACTGTTTGCAAGGTACCAGCTGGGTTCCCGGTACCTTCTGTCTGGAGAAAGAGACTAATTCATGTGTAACAAGCATCAATGCCTCAGTTTTCCTAAATGGACATAGTATCAAACTGCTCTCTAAATCCTTTCTCTTGACTGACAGGTTATTAGCACACCTCTCAGCCCTCTGTAGAGAACCTCCATTGTACAGTGGATAGTGGTTAGCCTAGAAACCCAAAACTGGTCAAAGTACAGAGACTATGCTCTCTGGGGTGCTCATACATAAATGAGATATCGGTATCATAACCTTGCCCCTCTGAGGCTCAGAGTGAGGGACAGAAAGACTATAAAAGCCAGATCTCCGGGATGACTATAGAGGAATGGTGTCTTCTGGGTATGGTAGGACAGAGGACTGTCGTGTGCATGACCTCATAGCTGCTCTGGTTGCCTGCACATTATCAGTCCAGACAACATTCTAGCATGGAGTGGGAGAGGATCGTGAGTCCCACCCATGACTGGACTGAGGAGCTACTGACAATTGGTAGCTTCTAGGGGGAAAGGGTCAGTTTTCTTTAAGGGGTAGACCCTTGGAGGTTGGCTGTGGTGCAAGGGATGACTCCATTCCCATGCACAAATGTGCAACACAAATCTGGCCCAGTGGATTAGAAGTCAAAATTAAGAGGACATGGAGTTGAGAGGAGGATGGAGGGGTAGAACATAGATTCTAGAGGAATTAAGAGGAGGAGGTGGGGTGACTATCAGCAAAATACATTGTATCCACATTAATTTCTCAAAGAACGAGTAAAGACATTGTATAAAGGAGATTCAGTGCCTCGCCTTATCAAACACTGTCTTTGGATCTGTGAAGACAGCTTGATGGTTCATTGTAAAAATATAGCACCCATTTCTTTGATTCCCAAATAGTAACTGAGTCCTGTGCTGTGCCATAGGTTCGGCCTTATATTCACACAGTCTTTTCCACAAAGCACCCTGATTTGCATGTGGTTTGGTAAAGATATTCACAGACATGGTTGGAGGCACACCGGTCTGTAGTTCTCTTATGAGGTAACATTGGCCTCTGAAATATATTGGTAAGTGTTTATGTCTCTGTGTTCATAAGGTGTTTCCTTATTGTATGAGAAAACCCACAAGTTGCCCCTTTTAGGCCTAAAGAGTGTGTGTGTGTGTGTGTGTGTGTGTGTGTGTGTGTGTGTGTGTGTAGACATAAGATTGATGAAATTCTCTTCAAATCAATGTTTATAATTTACAACTTCCTTTTGTGTGTGTTGGTAATGTGTATACAAATGCTCAAATGCGTGTGCATGTGGAGGCTGGAGACCAACCTCAGCGGCTTTTCCTCAGCCTCCTCCCACCTTTTGTTTAGAGACAAGGTCTCTCATTAGCCTGGAAGTCATCAAGTAGGCTAGCCCAGCTGGTCAGTGAGTACCACGAAGCTGCCTGTCTCTCCCTCTGTAATGAAAGATATAATGAAGGGTATTCTATCTATTATATCCAGCACGCACGTGTGCACACAGACACACACACACACACACATATACACACACACATACACACACATGCACACACATATACACACACGCACATACATACACATACACACACATGCACACACATATACACACATGCACACACATATACACACACGCACATACATACACATACACACACACACATAAACATACACACACACACATACACACACACATACACACATACACACACACATACACAAACACACACACACACACAAGAATATATAATGTAGGCTCTGGGGATTGAACTTAGACCCTTATACATGCAAGGCAAGCCCTTCCCTGAGCTATTTGTCCAGCCCCTGTAATTAATAATTTTCAAGATTTTTAAAAGACTTGCAGCCATAATTATCTAATATTTTCTTTATTTTTAATGTCCATATGACTTATGCTAATGTCTGATATAATGTAATTTTTTCCTTTAAGATAGTCTGAAAACTTCTGGTTTCTACCAGTAAAAGAGCCAGAAAGCATGCTTTGTACAGTTCTGAGAAGATATTTATGTTATCAGATAATATATTTAGGCTAAATATATCAGATGTTATATTTAGGCTATCTACAGCTCCAGCTGAACCTCCTTTCTTTATTGACCTATACCATCATCATCAACATCACCACTACCACCACCACCACCATCATCACTGTCTTCGTGCTCAGCTTCCTCTTCTAACGTTCACAATATATGACACAACCTTAGTTCACAGAGCATTTGCAAACAAACTAAGGCCATATTTCCCACTGGGCCCAAACCTGGTAACTGGTTTAAAGTTAGTCTCTACTAGTCTAAAACAGCTGTCACTTAACATGATAAAGTTCTGACCTGCTCTTAGCTTTGGGTTGATCTCATCCTGTTTTGTTCCTCTTACTCAGTGACTGTTTTATTTTGTGTTTATTAAGTATTTTATTGTATCCTCTTAATTTTATATTAAACAACTAGTTATTTTTCCTTGTGTTTTGTTGTGTAGGTTATAAACCGTTTAACTCCAAACTAATACTACATACAATCAATAGACTTAAAAACATTACATCAGCTGTGAGGCTGAGATAGGAAGATCATGAGTTCCAGGCTAGCCTGTGCTCCAAAGCAAGACTTGACATCAAACCCAAAGTGAACAAATGAACGAAGGGCTCAAACAATGAAAATCTCCACATCTCAATGCCCCCGTTTCCTCTTCTTCCTCTTTTAATTTCCAATGTACTGATAGGCATTGCTCACCTTGAATGTGTTAGAAATGCTGCGTTCAGCATCCAAGGGCCTTTTAATCAAGTCAAGCCAACCACAGATTTAAGCATAGAGTAAGGTAATCTTTTATTTAGCAGCAACAGAAATACAGACTCTCATATCCACTGCATGTTTTTCATTTGCTGCATCCTTCGCCACTTTCAAGGCTGTGGGGTTTCTTATGAAACGTTAACCTGAATGGCATCTCTTGATATTTTTATAACGCAATTCTGCTAGCAAAAACCAAATTCCGTCAGCATTTGCTTATCAAAAGTTCTTTATCGTGCCTTCATGTTTACAGGCTAGCTTCAATGGCTACAGAAAACATCTTTTAATACTTTTAACATTTGATTTCAACAAATTCCTACCGATCCCATTGTTCGGGATGAAAAGTCAACTGCACATTGCGTTGCTCTTTTGTGTACATGACTGCAGTCTTTGTCTCACTGGTTTAGAGATGTTTCTGTGATTGGATATTTGATATGTCTACATGTTACACAGACCCTACTGAGACATTTTAGAACAGTGGTTCTCACCTTTCCTAAAGCTGCAACCCTCTAATACAGTCTCTCATGATATAGCGAGCCCCCAAACATAAAATTATTTCATTGCTACTTCCTAATTATACTTTTACAAGTTATGAATCATAAAGTAAATATCTGATATGTGACCCCCAAAAGGGTCTTGGTTCACAGGTTGAGAACCTCTATTCTAGCGCTTCATAGCTGAAGTGATTCATAAATGAAAGCCAAGTATGATCATTATGATTTTTCTTTCTCTTTCTGGATCTCCGATTATAGATATGTTGGAATGTATGGTACCATACCAGAGCTCCCTCCTTATCTCTTGTTTTATTGTCTTTTACCTATACTCTAAATCTACTGTCAAGGACCTACCCTTTTAAAAACCGACTCTTCCTTCTTCTATCAATACCACTAACTGGGATATTTAGGCCTTTTTTTAAACCTCAGATACTATGTTTCCTTAACTACAGAATTTCCAGCTGTCTCTTCTCTTTCTGGTTTTCACATTCCCATTGAGATTTGCCATCAGTTCGTTCATTAATAGTATATTTTTCATTGAATTACTCAGTCCTATTTCTTTTTAACTTATTGAAAGTTTGTATCATAGCACCTTTTAAGCTATTGGCTAACTGTAAACTCAAGGTCTACTCTAGGACTTTTCCCTGATTGTCATGCATTCCTCTATAAATCATTGGTGAGAAGTTGGTTAACAATTGGACATCATTGATAATGTGCTGTACAAAGTCTAGATTTCATTGGTTATTCATAGAATGAGTTTTTGTTTTTGGTTTGTCTTAGTAGAGAGTTAATGTGATTGTACACAAGCTAATGTTTCCTTTCTTAGTCTATAAACACTGTATCTCTGGAGAAAGTTTAAAGCCTGCCTGTCTCTATGTGTACATGTCTCTGCTTATTTGGGTTCTTGGGGACTTGTGCACTCAGTCAGTGACTTTGAGGCAAAGTGCTAGTTTCCCAAACCAGCCAAACCTCTGCACCCAAAACCATCTCTGGTTATAGATACATTTTAAAACTCAGTAAGTTCTCTGGTTATCTGGGGCTTTCCTCAGCTCTCTGGAATCTTCTACACAGTCACACAGTTTAACTATCAACCAAACCAATGTGGAAAACTATGATTCTATGCCTTCCCCAGACACCTGCCCTATGAACTTGCCCACATTAATCTCTAGCTAATCTGCCATTCAAACCAAAATACCCTACCTCAGCTATTGAAATAGAGTGAAAAAAAATACCGGTAAGATTAGAATACCCATGGAGTAGTACAAAAATATGAGAGTAATGAAAAGCATTAAATCTCTATTTTTAAAGTATGTGTATTCACATAAGGACTGGGGGGTGCAGGAAAAAAAACAGAATCAGGAATGAATGTGCTTACTGTGAGAACAGAAAGAATAAGCTGGGATCCTGGCACCCAAAATAATCTTAAACACCAGCACTGTGTGGACAGAGACAAGAGTATCACTAGGGCTTGGTAGACTCCAATTTAGCTGTAGGTTCAACTTTGTCTTGAAGGAATGAGGCATCCAGGGTTAGAAAATGACCCCTGACACCCTCCTCTGGCCTTCAATATATAAACACATGGGCACATACAACATTCTGATAAACACATGCATGAGTGACCCCCGTCCTGCCACGCACACATGATCAGATGATCAGATGGTAACTGTGATTATTGGTGTAAGTATCAACTTGCCACAAATTAGATTCACCTAAGTAGGGAGCCTCAATTAAGGAATTACATTAGTTGCCTTAATTTTTGTGGGAAGACCTCCCCCAGATGTGGTTTGCACCTTTATCTTGGTTACCACCCAGATAAAAATGCATGGTAGAAGAGAGATAAGTCACATATTTTGCCCTTAGCTTTCCCTATTGCCACCAAGTTAATCTGTTCTTTAGCTTCTGTTGCCGATTCCCTAGCTGCAGATATAAGAACCAGCATTTTCTATAACTTCACTGAAGACCAGGAACTCTTGAGGAGCCTTCCAGGTTTGGGGGTCCAGATTGCAGCTACTGGAGTACCTTGGCATATGGACTGTGAACTACAGGATTCTTGGCTTCTCTAGTGTGAAACAGCTACTGTGGAATTACGGTTGCAGACGTACCCAGCCTCAAGTACAAGGAAATACTAATAAATTGTGTGTGTGTGTGTGTGTGTGTGTGTGTGTGTGTATGTGAATGTGTGTAAACATGTGTGAATGTGTGTGAATGTGTGTGTGCATGTGAGTGTGTGTCAATGTGTGTATGTGTATCAGTGTGTATTTGCAAGCATATGTGTATGTGTGTGAATGTTTGTGCATGTGTATGTGTGTGTGAATGTATATGAGTGTGCATGTGTGTATGGATTTGTGGATGTGTGTCAATGTGTGTGTGCATGTGCAAGCATGTGTGTATGTGTATGTATATGTGTGAATGTGTATATGTTTGAAATGTGTGTGGATGTGCATGTGCATGTGAGTATGTGTGAATATGTGTATGTGTGTCAATGTATGTGCATATGCAAGTGTGTCAATGTATAGCATGTGTAAGCATGTGTGTGCATGTGCAAGTATGTGTGTCAATATGTGTGTGCATGTGCAAGCATGTGTGTGTCAATGTATGTGTATATACAAGCATGTGTGTGCATGTGTGTCAGTGTGTATGTTCATATGCAAGTGTGTGTATGCAAGAATATGTGTGCATGTGTCTGTGTGTGTGTGTGTGTGTGTGTGTGCGCGCGCGCGCGCAGGTGCGTGAAGTCAATTTAGTTCCGGTCTTCCAGAAAACCCTGAATGGTACAGTAACATTATAGATCTTTATTCATTTTTATTTTTAATTTCATACCTTCAATTTTAATTTATTGGAGGTAGTATTGTACATGTGAGTGCAGGTGTCTTAGGAGGCCAGAAGAGGGGCATCCCCTGGAGTATACAGGAGGCTGTGAGCAGCCTGGTGTGGGTGCTGGGAACCAAGTCCAGGTCCTTTGCAATGAGACATGGTTTTCACCACTGAATCATCTCCCAAGTCCACAATAATCTTTAATGTTCTGGTATTGTAGTCATATTTCAGGAGTGAAACAAACAAACAAAAAAACCCCTACCAATAATTAAGCTTGGTGATATTGTCTTCAGACATTGTTTTCCTCCTCTAAAGCTTATTAAGGATTAAAACTTATTTCTCTGAGTCCCCTAGAGTTTACTTAATGTTATATTTATTCAGCTCTTGGAGAAAGAAAACAGTTTAGGAAACACCTCTGTGGAAGGACAGAAACTTGAAAATTGTAACCAGGAGTCAGGAAATACTCTAAAGCTTATTAGCGGCCAGTCTGGCTACTCAGTTTGGTGGGCTTTCTCAGAGTTAAGAATTGATGATTTCTTAAGTAGGTGAAATACCTTGAGCAGAGGGTCAGAGACCGTTGAGAATCCAATGCTGAGAGACTGAATGAAGAGAGTTGGCAAAATATCCCCATTTTTTTTTTTTTTAGTGACAGCAAAGCTCTCTCTTTGTAATCAGCAAACATGAGCAAGACTTAGCACTCTTTCCCCTGAGCACTCAGGGTACTACTTTCTAGTTAGTCACAGTGCCAAGAAAGCCGCTCTCTCTGTGCCAATCCAGACTTCCTTTCAGATTAGAAATTTCTTGGAAGAATAGCATTTGGAAAGTACAACTTGGTTTATAAAAAGCAGTAAGCAGGCAAACAGCAGCTGTGGGTCAGGACGTGCACAAGTGATTGACAAGTCCCAGAATTTCCAGGATGCAACCTGCTCTGAAATATGCCCATGGATGAAGAGTTTTATACCTTCAGTCCTTGGTCATGTACTCATTGGCCCAGAACTTGTAACCTTGAAAGCCTGGACTCCAAACTGCTCAACCAAACACCTGAAACCTTTGAACTTAAAGCACACCTTGGTTTCCTTACATGCTCAACTAGGGGAAATTCCACTGTGGAAAAGCATACGAGTTCTCCCTCCTTCAGCACTGATGGCAATAGTGGAAGCACTATCATGGAATCGTGAAGGTGGAAATGTAAGCAGTTGTGTGGGCACCTGAGTGTTTCTCACCGGTGTCAGGTTCCCTAAACCACAGACGGGAAAGTGGAACAGACCACACCTGTAACTACACAGGCCCAGGCACCCTGGGAGAAGGTGGAGTTGGTGTGCATAAACAACCTCTTGTGGTCTTGCTTTTTCTTTTGTGTTTGCATCTTCTCCTTTGAGCTTGATTTGTTTTTATTTCCCCGGATAAACCCAGAGTTTGGCTTTCTTTTTGATTCACCGCTTTGCTCAGACCTGACACTGCTATTCTTCTCTCCTTGGTAAAGCTTAAACCTCCCTTCCCCCACATCTTGCTGGGCCCTGGTGCCCTGTATGCTTCGACTATGTGCAAGTCCTGAACCGTGTCACCTAAGTATCTGAAATTTAAGTCTTCTCCCGGGGGCCAGAATCGGACTCTTTGTTCAGCACAATTTAATCTATTGTTCTGCGCAATGTACATTTACTGAGCAGCACAAAACATAAATAATAATAGCCAAAGTCCTGAGGCAGAGCACAAGCAAGCAGCTTGCTTCCAGTAGCCTGCCACCAGCAGGGGCCCTGACAATGGCCTGTCACCTCCATGTGGAGGACAGTATTTAACCACCTATACATTCCATTATGTGGAGCCATTTAAGGGGGCTTATTTCTTTTTAATAGCAAAATGACACAACTGAATATTTATCCTTTTAAACATCTTTTAAAAATCAAAATTACTCTTTAATCCCAATTATGGTTATTAACCAATTAGTTCTTCCTCGGCTCACTTAAATAATTTATTGCAGAATACACTCAAGGACAATTCTCAGACCCAAGTACTGCTTCAAGTTCACATAATCACAGTGCTGGCACTAGAGCAGTGCAAATTCCCAGCATGGAAGGCTATCTGTGGCTGTCCCTCAAGGCTGTGCCTCTTGACTAAGACTTGTGTGCTACATTAGGAGCAGTCCATGTGCAGAGAATAGAACAGCAAGGCAGACCATGCACTCTGCCAAGTGCAAGTACCAGGAAAGGTCACACAGTAGAGGCATTTGTAAAATGACTTGTAGAGGAAGCTCTGTGTGTGTGTGTGTGTGTGTGTGTGTGTATGTGTATGTGTGTACATAGGCATGTTTGCGCTTGTGTGTGTGTGTTTATGTGTGTGTGTGATTGTGCATGTGCATGTGTATATATGTACATGGGCATGTCTGTTCTTGTGTGTATGCTTGTGCATGTGTTTATGTATATGCATGAGCATGTCTATGCTTTCGTGTGTGTGCTTGTGCATGTGTGTGTTATGTATGTATATATGGGTATGTGTGTGCTTGTGTGTGTGTTTGTCCAGGAGTGTTTATGTGTGTGTACATGGTCACGTTCCTATATGTGTGTACATGGGCATGTGTGTATATGCATACACACACAGGAGCACTCTCATGTGTGCATGTGGGGTAGCATGTATATAAGATTAAGATACACAAGCTTTTAGAGGATGTGGCTACATAGTATCACAATCAAATTGTATTGTAGGAAGGAAAGAAAAAAGACAATGTCTACAGGCTTGCCCTTCTGGTACATGATCAGAATTAAATATTCATAGATAACAAGGTCATTATGAACCAAGACCATGGAACTCTAAAATTGTTGGTGGAAAGAATTTGCATTTTCTTAAAAGTCTTAGAGTTTCTGTTTTAAAAGAGGGAAAAAAGAATAGATTGAGAAGATGGTTGAGGAAAGAGGCATGTCACCAGGCACTATTCTACTTGTAACCAAAAGAAAGTCTTTGGGAACAACACCGGGGGACAGGGATGCCTACGCAAGGCCAGGATCTGCAGGCAGGATGCAGCTTGTGTCCTATCCCAGTAGTCCTCACTGAGGGAACAGCAGTCAATCAGTAGATCTCTCAGTCAAGGAAAGCCCCTACTTGTGAGGCCAAAGACAGATACACACGTACAAAGAGAAATAGAATGTGAGCTCTTTGTCCCTATGTGCTGACTAGTTTTTTTGTTTGTTTGTTTTGCTTTTTTTTTTTTTTTTTTTTTTTTTTGGAGCTGGGGACTGAACCCAGGAGTGCTCTACCGCTGAGCTAAATTCCCAACCCCTAGTTTTACATCAACTTGACCCAATGTATAGCCATCTGAGAGGAGGGATCCTCAATAAAGAGAATTCCCCCACAATACCTAGCTGTGGGGCATTTCCTTAATTAGTGATTGTTGGGGAAAGGCCCAGTCTAGGGCAGGTGATCCAAGGTCCTATAAGAAATCAGACTGAGCAAACGAGGGAGAGCAAGCCAATAAGCAGCACCCTTCCATGGCCTCTGTATCAGTTCCTGTCTCTGGGTTCCTCCCCTGCTTAAATTCTGTCCTGATTTCCTTTGATGATGAACAGTGATGTGGAAGCATAAACTGGATAAACCTTTTCCTTCCCAGGTAGCTTTGGTCATGGTGTTTCCTTATAGCAATAATAACCCTAACTAAGACAACACATAGAAAAACGAAATTTTGTCTCTGGGCATGGAGGGTTCACAGAGTTAGAAACCACCCTTCTTTTATCCCATCTCCCTGCAAAATGGTACCAGTGATCATCGTTCATAGGCATTCATACAATAAGCCTACAGGAACCACAATAACCACACCTACACACATGCTCAGAAAAATAGCATTGATAAAATATTTCACATGGAAACACCTCTTATTAGAGCATCAGATGTGCCAAATTCTACTGAGACCTTGAAGACAGAATGTAAAAGAAGTTTATGTAAATGTGTGAAGCTTATATTGATGACTCTCTAGGAATCAGATTAATATTGCTGAGCAGAAATTACTAATATGAACAAGGCCAATGTGCAAACTCAAGAATTCTGATCTCCACCAAACCACAAAGATCAGATGGAGAAAATAAAGATTTGGAACATCATGAATGAAATCCATTAAGGTACATGGCTCTCTATGAAGAAATGTGGATTGGGAGGTGTCTCATTAAAATATAGTATGATGGTTTGTATATGGTTGGCCCAGGAAGTGGCACTTTTAGAAGGTATGGCCCTGTTGGAATAGGTGTGGCCTTGTTGAAGTAGGTGTGTCACTATGGGTATGGTCTTTAAGATCCTCATCCTAGCTGCCTGGGTGTATTCTGCTATCAACCTTCAGGTGAAGCTATAGAACTCTGAGTTTGTCATCCACCATGCTGACCTGGATGCTGCCATGTTCCTGTCTTGATGACAATGGTCCGAACCTCTGAACCTCTAAGCCAGCCCCAATTAAATGTTGTCTTTAAAAGAGTTCCCTTGGTCATGGTGTCTGTTCACAACAGTGAAACCCTGACTGAGACATATAGCATCCATGAGTAAAAGTAAAAAACTATGGGTACATAACATTCAGTACAATGGGGTTTTGCAATCTGTTCATCAACAGTCTAACCACCTGAGCCCTTTTAGCTTTAGCTTTAGCCCTACTTCAAGGGTCATTCTTATGACTCTCATTGCCACAGATTGTGTTTGCATTTCTAGAACTTACATAACAGGGTCATGCAGTATGGAGTCTTTCATGCAAGGTTTTGCTCAGAAGATCTATCAGATTGCAGCAAGAGACTCTGGTGGAACCATCCCTAACCCTCACAGCACTACGTGACTCCACCTCTACTCCTGAAGTTTTCATAGCACTACTGACTGGGCTTCTGGTAAATTTCCAGACCTGAGTCATTAGGAATGATGCTACAGCATTATTTAATCTAGCTGCTCACCCATCTGCTTCCCAGAGCTGGTTCAGTTTACTCCACCAGAAGTAAAGGAGAGATCCGACCATTCCACATTATACCTCCTTGACATTGGAAGTTTGTGGTTTTCATTTAGCTCATCTAACATTCATGGTAGTGTCACACTGAAATTTTAACTCCAGATTCCTAAGCAAGAAGGAAATTGAGAACTTTGTTTTGTGAGCTGTTTGACTAGCTTGCCTGTTTCAAAACTGATTGGTCTTGTTATTGAAGTTCTTCACATATTCTGTGTGTGGATATGTCTGATTCTTAGCTGGTCACAAGCATCTCTGTCTTCTCCCCCAGGTCTCTTCTTATGCTATCTCAATCTTTTTAAAGGAAATTTTAATACTTTTTTGAGAATTTCATACCAGGTGTTTCAAACATTTTCACCCCTATTTCTCCCCTAACTCCTCCCAATTCATCCTTCCTTCCTAACCACTATGCTTTGTGTATTTTCTGTTTTGTTTTTAATAATCTGCTAAATCAAGTTTTACTGCCCATATAATTGGGTGTGGGATCATCCACTGAAGCACTGTGTTATCAGGGGCCACCCCTTAAAGAAAACAGATGCTTCCCCAGAAGTCATCAATGCCCATAATCCAGTTATGGATGGAGACTGATGAACCCTTTTGCCCTCTGTGTAATAGTATCTTTTGGTAAACAGAGATACTTAGGCTTCCTATGGTCAAAAAATCTTATTTTTTCTTATTTAAGAGATATTTGCTTATTCCATGCCATAAAGGGGAGAGGATAGCATGACATCATGTGCTTCAGTCAAGGATGCTGTGTCCCCCCAAAGCTCTCCAGACTGGCAATGAGGAGCTGTAGAGCAGAGGAGCATCAAGGTACATGATTCTACAATAAATCTCCTAACACAAGGTAGGGACTGGAATAGGTTAGTCTTAGGTTTCTCCACAGTGAAGACCCTAGCCCAGGTGTGAGCTGGGAGACCTTGGTTAGGGATTCATGCCCCCCCCACACACACACACACACACACACACACACACACACACACACACACACATAGAACCTCTTCGGTTATCTTTCTTGATGGCTCAACCACTCATGTGTTTACTCTGCAGTTAGGAATCAACTTGATGATCAAAGCTATCAATGGAGAAAAGCACACACATTTTCCCATCAAAGAGGATATGATATGAGCACTTTGGTGTTTATTACTACCTTTGAGTACATTTTCTTAAAATACAATGAAATGTACCTGTATCTCTCTAGAAAAGAAACATTATAAACATATAACCTCTCTCTCTCTCTCTCTCTCTCTCTCTCACACACACACACACACACACACACACACACACACACACACACACACACACACACCACATTCCCAGCCAGTCCACAGAGCTCCAAAGCAGTGTGGGTCAAAGTTCATGACTCTGATTTGGAGTCATGCTCTTTTGCTTCTAGGTCAAGACTGCTCTGGCAAGGGACACAAGGAACACAACAGACACAAGGGACTGGATAGTAAAAGGTCCAATTTGCGAAGTTGCCAGTGCCACTGCGAAAGAACAGCAAACAACTGTATCTGCTAAGGTCTCGGGGACACTTGACTTTGATTCTTGGCTGTTATGGTCAAACTCTTTTTTTATTACCCTTTATGTAAGTACAGATGCAGTATTTTAAAAAACCTTCCCCTCCTTTCTTAAACTTTGCTTCCCCCTTCCTCTCTCTTCCCCCTCTTCTCTCTGTGCATGCGTGCATGTGTGGATGTTAGTGTGCATGCACACACATGCATAAGCATGTGTACACATACTCCATGGCGCTCATGTGATGAGCAGAAGGCAACTTTGTGGGGTCAGTTCTTTCCATCTGTCTTTGTATGGTTTCTAGGGATTGAACTCAGGTCATCAGAAGTCCAGGGCCTTCATTCACCAAGTCACCTCACCAGCCCCTTTCTCTTTCTTTACTCCATCTGCTCTCTCCTCTTATGTAATGTGCTATCTCCATTCAGGGTCGTCCCTGTTTAGTTAACCTTCCATGGAAAACTCCCAGGGACCTAGAGGAGTACAGAACTAATTGAAGCAATCCCCAATTCAGTAAAGGTGACAAGATCAGTCAAGATTTCACTATTACAATGTACACCCATATGTACATGTGCATACATATTATATGTTTACATGTATTTCTGCACATACCTATGCTATGTCTACATACATACACATGCATATTGTTTCTTAACCAGCTCATCTGTCTTTTCATCACTTTGTAGGTTACAGTTTTTTGAAAACTAGGTAATTTTGACTTTTTTCATCTTGCAGACAGCTTCCACCAAATAAAATTCTTGATATTAGTAAGCTAAAAGTTTCTCATAAGGTACTAGAGGTATGCGTCTGTTTTATACTAGACTGTGGCATCTCAGTGGGTCCCTGCCTTCTTCTTGCTTCTTTGTGCAGTTTTGTGTTCTCCTTCAATCATGAAGTAGCAGAATCAGCTTGTTCATATGCAAAGAACACATTGTTCTCTTGCTAAAACAACAACAACAACAACAAAAAACAAAAACAAAAACAAAAAACCAAACCTGTGAAAACTCCTATCACAGAGGCGATCAAGTACTAGAACCTTTTCCTGACACATACTCTACTGCAGTCAACTGCATGTGTCAATGTGACAGATAAATTGGGCCATGGGGTGATCAGATATTTGCTCAAACATTATTTTGTGTTTTCCCTTCACTGTGTTTTTGCATGAATTTAACATTCTCTCTGTGCATACAAACAATTTTCCCTCTTCAGTATGGTGAGACCGTATCAAATCAGCTTTAGGAGTGAACAGAGAGCAGAGACTGACTCTTCAGTGAGTAAGAGGATTCTTCATGTCTGGAAGCCTTCAGACTGTGGCACAAACTTCCAGTCAGTACTAGACTTGAACCATCAATTCTTCCTGTCTTGTGTTTTTTATGTTACAAGTCAGCCCTCAAAGTCATGAGAGAAAATTCTGTACATCTTCCTGTTTTATAATGACTGTTTCTCTCTCTCTCTCTCTCTCTCTCTCTCTCTCTCTCTCTCTCTCACACACACACACACACACATGCACACGTGCACATATATACATGCATGCACACATATACACACATATACATGCATAGACACATGCACACACATGTACACACATGCATACACACATGCACACACATGCACACACATACACACATACATGCACACATACATACACATATAAACACACTCACACACTCCTCCACTGAAGAATTCCCAGCCTTGTCCCCTGGCACTTTACTCAGCTTTCTCTGATGTAGCCATATCACACTGTAACTAGCTTCCTGGAGATTCTTTGTGGCTTATCTCCTGTGGACCACCTGCCTGTGTCCCAGATTGCCCAGAATGAGGTTCAGAGTGTCCTCTCTTTTATGAAATCTCAAGCCCTTATCCCTACCCTGACTCCTCCAAGCCTTGAATATATCTGTATTGATGTACTCCACACTCTCTAATTAGTTTATAAGTTATTGGTTTTATTGGTCCACCCAGCATAGTGCTCTGAATCTAGTGGACACTCAGCAGAGAGAATGGGACTTAATCAAAAAAAGCAACTTTTTCCAGGAGAGAGTCTTGTCTGATTTATCTTTGTACGGTTTAATTTTTTTTGGTATGTGCACAGTTTACAACTAATAAAGTAGTGCTGTAATCTAGAATGATCTATAGCATGCAGTAACTGACTTGATTATCACTTGAAGCACACACATGACTTATTTTTTTTCTTGAATTATGACCTGGCAGGAAGTATGAGACCCAAGCCTTTGGAACCTTATTCAGTTGTCAGTAGCACAGGGTGGGGATAAGTCCATGCAGACTGAACTAGATACTCAAAGAAGCTTTGTTACATGGTTTTGATTGGTCAATATAAGGGGCTGATACCATCATTCATTCCTAACTTCTTCCAGGACTGGGAGGTTTCTTAACACTTAACAATACCAAGTGTTTTCATCACCCCAAGAAGGATTTCTTGCCCTTACTGAACATGTGAAATAGAATGTCCTTGGGGTTCACATATGAGGACATGTGGTTGAGAAATGATTGACAATTTGGGGTCTGGTGTTGTTATCTCAGTGCTTTATCTACACAATTTCCTTCATAATTTCCTGAAACTTAAAAATGTGGTATTTTCCTCCACCTCCTAGATATTGTTATTATTGTCATCTGAAGGACAGATGAGGAGGGAGAACTGCTTCTGATTTGGCTCAGAGACTCTGAAGGGATTTCTGGTTAGAACTCTCCAGACAGAATGGTTTGCTTGGTGGCTTTTAAGAGCAGAGATGCAGGTGGTGTCCCTAAGGGTTTCGTGTAAGAATGATTTTATTAACCAAGGAAACACCCAGGCCAACCTTGCCATAAGTACCAAGAGAAATGAAATCCCTAGAACCATGAGACCCACTGGTTCACAGAATGTCCTTCCAAGTTGGGAATAAAAACTACTACTAGCTAAGAAGATGACTCTAGTTTCTTACTCAATGGAAACATACAGAGATACCTTCCTATGTTGGTTCTAGGGAACCAAAAGGGCACAGTTCTTTTGTTCTGGGTGATGCTTGGGTGACTAGGGGAATGGCTGCTTTTGAATATAAAAGAATCCTTTTTAAGTTCATGTGCACCACAACCCTGTAGACTGTTGCTGCTCTCCTGAGCAGTTACAGAGGACTTTCTGGATTCCCATAGAAAACACTCATTTTTGTTAAATGAGATTAGATTACTTTATTGCTACACCTCCTTCCATGTAAATTCCAGTAAAGTAGCTTTAATTTCATTTGTTGTTTCCAGATGAAAAATTTTAGGGTGTTTACTCTTGCTTTGACTGATGGACCCTGCTTCCTTCCAAAATGCCACCCATCCCCCACAAGGTAACCTCAACTTTGACAAGTTATGAACCATTAGAATCATTTAGATAGCCCAGTCCACCTATTACAATATGATGCTTGGCTTAGGTTCTACAGTTAGGTGAAACTTTGATTCATGTGAAGAATTCGAAACTAGTGCTGATCAAAATATCTTAGTGTGTGATTGTACCTGTGCTCTGGGCAATGCAGGGAAGTTAGGACCATGACTGGGAGAGCCGTGGTTAGTAGTCTATCAGGCCTGGTAGCTGCAGAGGTAGTTATGGGGTTTCTTGACTCTTAAGACAAGAACAAGGGCTTCTTTGTCAGTCTCTCAAATGAGGCTCTGAAAGGCTTGTTTCTGAGTAAGTTGTCTGCTCCTCTGTGTGAGTCACTGTATTCAGGGTGAGAGGGATGTAAAGTTACGTGGATCCTGATTAGCATGGGATCTGACTGATGTGTATAATAGCCTATGATGACCACATGAACTCCAAAGAACAGTCTGCATCATATCCTTCAGTCAACAATGACACCTACTTAGTGAATTTCTTCCAGTGGCCAATGGAAATTTGCAGTAGAAGTTTCTTTTCCACAAAGAAACCACATTACAAAACAAATACCTTCTGTGAGAGAGGAACAGTATTTCAAGGATGAGATTCTAGGGTTCAAAGAAAATTCTAGAGTTTTTTGTTTAAAATTTCTCTTATATTTGCTTTACTATTTGTGACTATTTGACTATGTTCTTTCCAAGGGCAAAGTTCACAGGGACATCATGGTATTCTATATGTGGCTCAACATGGTTTGAGGGTCTTGGTAGATAATATATATTTGCAAAACCAATGAAATAATGGAAGTCCACAAATGTACATGGCCAAGGAGTTCAAGAGAATATGCATTGTGGGGAGAGTGAAAAATGTCACCAGGCCATCACCTGCCACCAGTGGAGTGACTGCAGTGTGATTCTCCCTAATGATGGTCGTAAGATTCAATTAGGGAGGATTAGGGTTTGGGGACAGCACCTGTCAGCAGGAAGTTCATGCTTTTCTTCTGTCTTCTTTACACAATGTGCGGAATTCCCCTGTTCTTGTTACAGTGTCTGGGTACTGACAAAGCAGCAGCAAATAGGCCTCCAATCCCAGGTCTAACTGGCCACGTGAGACATCCTGAGTTCTGAGTTTCATGATTGTTAGAGAAAGATGAAAATGTGAAATGTGGTCCTTAAAAAACACTTGACTGCTGTCCCCTGCCTGATCAAGGATGTCAAGAAACCCAGAACAATAAAAATATTCCCTTCCACAGGTATGGAGGTCAGAGTCCAAGGTCAATATGTCAGTCAAATTAATTCCTACCAGAGTGAGAGGAAGACTCTGCCCCAAAACACTTACCCGATCATGGCTGGGTCACCACTTCAACTTGGACTGTCATAACTCATGGCTTCTCTGTCTCTTTGTGGCTTCTTCAAAGACACCAGTCATTGAAAGTTGCAGCTTATTCTTTTAACCTTCCTTCACTTTCATTGCAACTGCATATAGCTGGCAAGTCTATTGCCAGAGAATACAACCCAATCCACTGCAGGGTGCCTGTACTGTCCACGGGCACTGAAGGAAATGGAGTCCCATTTGGTCTCCCCTATCCTTCAGGACCATGGAGTCATGGCCCTTCAGTGCTGGATACATCCCTCTGGGTGGCACCCAACCTAATTTTATGTTGGTACAATAAAAATCAACTTAGGAGCTGGAGAGATGGCACAGTGGTTAAGAGCACTGACTGTTCTTCCACAGGTCCTGAGTTCAATTCCCAGCAACCACATGGTGGCTCACAACCATCTGTAATGGGATTCAATGCCCTCTTCTGGTGTGTTTGAAGACAGCTACAGTGTAATTACAAAAAAACAAATAAATAGATCCCTTTTTTAAAGGCAACTTAGGAGAGAAAAGGTTTATTTTAGCTCCTAATTCTGGGTTACAGTCCATCATGGGAGAGGTCAAGGCAACAGAAACTTAAAATTGATACCCACATTACATTTAAAATCAGGAGTATGGATATGAGGCAGACATCCCCACTATTCAGCTCACTTCCTCTCTTCTTAAATGGTCCAGAATCCCCTGTTTACGAGTGGTGCCACCCACAGCAGGTCAATCTTCTATTTTGATAGATAGAAAAATCCTCTCCCGGAGACATACCTACAGGTCAACCTGATCTAGAAAGTTCTTCATAGAGACTCTTCAAGGTGATTCTCGATTGCATCAAATCGATTATTAAAACTATACAGTACTCTATCTCTTGGATAGAACCCAAGGAAAGTCGTTCTGTGTCCCATATCTCACTAGCTGTGGGTCCACAGACACACATAAGTTGGAGCCAACCAAGGCTTCTTATTTCAGTGCATGTCAATGACACCTCTGATTTTGAGAACTATTCTGGTACCTTTCCTGTGTGGCAGGGATCTGTGCCCAGTCTGACATTGAGCCTCATCACTCTCTGACTTCCACTGCATTTGTGTTAACATACAGTAATTACCTCTTTGGGTTAATTATGCCCATACACGAGTTAATGGTTTACCGGCAATGTTCTTTTTTCCTATGTATTATTTATACAGTAATTTTATTAACTTCACTTATTCATTATTTTATTCATTATGTGAGTCTACTTGTGGCCCAGATATGGCAAATTGCTGCAGAGGGACAAGTGACTCAGACCTAGTCTCTGTCTTTGAAGCCCTCTGCAGTCAGACAATGGACAGACAAGGACGCATGCCACATTCTGTGTCTGCATGACTAGCAGGGACAAAGAGGGTCAGAGGTCATTCGCAAACAAAGCATTGCCCAATGACCACAGCGGTGTCTGTGGTAACATTTAAGAAGGGGATAGCATTATGAAAATTAAAAATTTTATACATTTAGTTATTGTTTATTTATTTGGCGTGTGTGCCATTAGAAGGAAAGATTCAGCTTTCTTTGAGTCAGTCCACCACATGGGCTCCAGAGTTTGACCTCGAGTCATCAAGCTTAATAGCAAATGCCTTTAATTATCAAGCCATCTCCCCTGTCCCTGAAGCTCAACAATTTTAATGACAAGTGCAAAATAAGACAAGAAGGTCAAAAGTGCACAGAGGTGATGGCATGACAAGGATAGCTGTGTGTATATGAGCATATATATATATATATGCTCTACATATGCACACACATACAAATGAACATCATGGCACATATGTGTATCTGCATGTACACACACAAACAACATGCAATGCACACATATGTCTTTGTAAATGATCCCCTGGCTGCCTGAATCCCATCTATGAGCCTTCTAACCTGGTCAGTGTTGAGAGCTCGTTTGGTAGGATGAAGAGAATCAGAGTAAGGACTGAACAAGCTGCTGAGCTGCCTCATAACAAATGGAGCAGAGACAGGGAAGGACACAGCCCAGAGTCAGAGAATGTCACCAGTGCTGGGCACAGGTGAGGAGATCATCCATCAGTCCCACCTGTCAGGGCATGGGACAATGTGAAGGGAAGTTGAAAGTTGGCTGCTATGTAATATATCCTGACACAGACCTCCTCAGGGCTTCCTCAGAAAGCCAGGGGGAAGAGTTATTCACTCCTTTGGAGATGTGAGCTCCATGATCCTTAACAGTGCTGTTTTCTGGAGATCATTCCTCCACTGGAGCTGAGATTTGGGCCTATTCAGGTCATGAAGGCTACTTTTGTGAGCTGCGTGCATTTCAGAAGCCATGCTGTACACTGACAGTGACTTTAACTTTCAAAACAAGCTTGAGTGACAGGCTGGAAGATTTGGCTACATGTTGGAGGAAGTGGGAGAAGATAAAGCAGAGATTCTTCTGGTCTATACATCCTGTTTGCTTGGTGACCCGCCCCTGATAGTATGCCCTCCCACATGGTAGCTATCTTTCTAAACATGGCCTCTTTGGGATCCCCATATGAAATCACACACACACACACACACACACACACACACACACACACACACACACACACACAACACACACACACACACACACACACACACACACACACACACACACACACACACACACACACACACACACACACACACACATTAGCTATCTTTCCAATGCATTCTAATGGCTACTACATGGGCATTAGGATGCCCATGGAAAATCATGCCCAGAGAGCAATGCTGGCTTGTTCTTCTCCATGCTTAGCATGGGAATTCTAGAGAAGAATACACAGAACTCGCTCACCACCACCTCCCCACTTTCTGTGGCCTCCCAAATGAGCCAAGAATGGAGCATGTGGCACCTCCCTACGTCACCAAATGCAGCTTGCTTTCTGATAAATGCTGTCACATACTAGCTCAGGGAATCCTCACAATAACCAATAACCAATTCCTGGAGAAAAGCTATCTTCACTCAATCTCATTATCTGGTTCACCCACAGGCTCTGCACCCACCACAGGCCACTGTCACACTCTTGGGTGTTTATATTTCATTTCTACCTATGGAGAACAGTTCAAGAGTACTCTAGGGGCTTGCAAGTGAGGGGTTATTATCAAGTTTATCTCTGGGATGTAGAGGAGGCTGCAGCAGTAAAAGGGACTCTAGACACCCATTGGAAATCAAGTATGTCATCTAACAACAACCAGGAAACAATGGCCCCATCATGCAGGTAGGCAAAGTGCACAGGCTAGAAAGCTGCCACGACCTGGACACGACTTATCTGAGGTTGCCGCTGAAGCTGAGCGGGCAACATGACCTCACAGATAGCATCCTGCTCCACCCTAAGCCCCACTCAGCCAAGAAGGTAATTTATGCTCAGCTTAGTTTCAGCCTTAATCTGTTCTATTGATTAATTTTAATGTATGAATCCCATTGTGGGAAAACTAACAGGTCTTTCAGAAGGTCAGTAATACAATTGGAGACCACGGGTCTGTGGTTCAGAATGAGGAATCAGGCCCCAAATCCTATACATTTCGGAAAGACGTGCTTAGTCTTCCAGAAACTCCCCCTTCCCTCTTGCTTGAAATTCACATACTGGCCCTGCTCCCAGAGACGTTGAAAGCCAGGTAAATGGGTAGCACTTGCCACTCAAGACTTAAAATCTGTCCCTTCTCAGATCCAGCAACATGATTTTGGCAGAAGGGACAGAAAGCACATTATCAAAATTGAGGGCTTAGCAAGACCTGGAGCAGGGGTAGGTGTGGCCACAGGGGGGTTAGAGGCAAATCTTGCTGTCATCATAAGTGCTGGGTCAGCTGTATACTGGCATATATACTAGCTTACTCTTGGTCTACACTGTATAGACCTCCTGTGTCTGTTCTGCTAAGTAGTCAGTATATAAAAGGGAATATCACCATGTCTAGGACATGGAAGGAGTAAACTAAGGGAGCTGAGGGGACCCTGAGTGGGTTGTGGGGTCTCTATATGGCACTGTGGGCAAGAAAGAGTCCACAACTGGGCATTTCCCATACAGAGATGCTGAGTATTCCAAGTGGACAGGAAGTGGGCTTTGAAGGAGCTGGCTTTCGTGTGCTGCCCTAATTCTAAGAGTCTTATACATTGCCAAGAGGACTTTTCAGTCATCACTCTTGGGCAGCTTCAAAACTACAGAGCATCTCCCAGTGTGGCATTCCCTATAGAGGTCCTCAGTGCCTCAGTGGTGTGGTAGTATCTGGGTACAGCAGCCCTCCCTCCACCTGCATCGAAACCCAAACCAACTTTCTCTTAGTCACAACATTTTTGACTCAACAAATTACAAATTACCATATTCAACTCACATGTGGGGATATGTTGCTATTAAATACAATCTGTGAATATTTACTACTAATTAAGATGTACAACATGCAAAAAAATCTTATTATTAAAAATAATAATAGGGGTTGAGTTTGAACTAGAAACAGGCAGCTACCACCACCACCACCACCACTGAGCTGATCTCTCTGGGCAGAGTCTAGGTAACCAAGCGAGGCTGCCCTGAGATCAACTCCCAGCAGCTTCCCCATCTACTCCTGCACCCTAGGAGCAAACTGAGAACTACAGGCTGACCTAGGAGCACTGTGAGTGAGTGTGGATTCAAAGCCTGCCTCCCAGTTCAGACCACCTTTCTCCTCAGCTCTCTAACCAGCTCAGTGACCTCGGACCTCTGGTGCGATGGGCAGCAGAGGAGGCTTGCAGCTCCCACAAACCAAGTCTAGGCACCTCATCTCCAGACACCTCCCTCCCAACCTCACCTTCACCTTCACTTGTGACTCCACCTCTAGCTTTGCCATTGTTGGTGGACATCACTTGGGGAATATCTGTCTTCGGTGTTAGAAGAACTAGCTTAACAAAGCAACCGCAGTGCCCAGCCTTCTCATCCTGCTCGTTAGCCAGTGTTTCTAGCAGTGGACTCTGGGCCAAAAGTAGGGGCAGGGCGGTCATTGGAACACTGACACCAATGGGTGCTACACCCCAAACTGCGCACTGGATGACGATGAGTGAAACTGAGAGCTCACATCATCCCCGAATTCCATGGGCAGCACAGGTTACGTAGTCAGGGCAGTTGCTAGGATCGGGATTCTGAGAGAGGCCATCTTTGTGGAATTGCCTCTGGAGACTCCTTATGAAGGGCTGGCTATGTCTCATCTCACCTTTGCAATAATGAATGCCCGTCCATTGCCCAGCTGGTACGCACAACTGAGAGTAGCCCTCGGAAGACTGCCCTTTGTTCTGGAAGGAAGGTTCTCTGCGTGTGTCCTGAGGGGCCTGTGAAACTCAAGCCTCTGTCCAAACCACAGACCTAAGGTTTGACATCAAATCCTAGAAAAGAACAAGAGACCCTGCATAGCCTCCAGGTCTGTGCTCCACCGACCATCTAGAAGGTGTGGAGAAAGGCAGGAATGCATGCATGAGCAGAGGCCCTGACAGAGTGGGCTGTACCTCAGTCGAGAAGAGGACTGGGAAATGGACAAACCATGTACAGACCCTCTACTGAGCCCCAGTGTGCACAAAACCTGGCTGGTGTGTGTGTGTGTGTGTGTGTGTGTGTGTGTGTGTGTGTGTGTGTGTCAGTGAGCTCAGACCTCTGATACAATGGGCAGCAAAGGAGGCTTGCAGCTCCCACGAACCAAGTCTAGACACTTGGTCTCCAGACACTCTGACTGCTGCTCCACTCTCCTCCCAGCACTGGCTTCCTTGCACCACCACCAGCACCCCCCACCCCCACCTCCGGCCCCAAGGCGAGGAAGCCTGCATCCTTTCTTCGCATACCTGAGACCCTGCTCTCCTCCCTTTCTGGTGAGGTGAGAGAATGACCTGAACAAAGACAAAGAGGTAAGGGGTCTTCCCCACACCCACGAGATTGCCTGAGCCTATTTGCTGCATGGATGTCTGACAGTCCAGAGAGATCAGACAGCTGAATGCCCTGGCTGTCCTGGAAGAGGCGGGGAAGCCTCTGCATTGCTGTTCCAGGAATCCGCTCTGGAAAAAAGCTGCAAGCCGCTGCCAGCTCTGAGTTCATTAAATGGCTTCTGCCGTATTAATCTTTTGTTTCTGCTTAATGGAGGTTACAGTGAATGGGAGGAGGTGAGTTCCCAGGGCACAGGGCTCAGTGTGCAATCACCATGGGAACGGCAGCTTGATCTCCATTGGGTGACTAGTTCCCGAGGCCCACTCAACATCCTCTTTAAGGGCTCAGAGTGCAGGCTGTACCCTGTTCATCAGTCTGCAGGCCAAAGGGAACAGAGGCAAACAGCTCTGCAGGTCACTGGCTACCACGCAGTACTGGCCCCATTCCTGCCCTTCTTGTCCCGGAGGGCTCTGCTAGTATCAGGGAAAACGCTGAGTCAGGAGCTTTCTGGAGAGCAGAGAGCATGTCCGTGGCCCTGCTTTCCCAGCAGACATTTTCAGAGCAAGTAGGGCGAATCCAGCTAGCAGAGGAGCAGGGCTAACCATGGCCTGCGAGTCACGGGACCAGGGCTACATAGGGAGGCAGAGAAGCAAAGACACAGCAAACACAGCAATAGGATTCCCGGAGAAATACAAACCAGCAGCCCAAGGCATCTTGGGAACCAGAAGCAGCTGAAGGTGGAAACAGTTGCTATGGATTAACGGTCCTTAAGGATTGATGGGTGCGCTGGTTGTTCAGTCCTGTTTTCTTTTCCCCGGGTGGGAGGGTTCTTCTTAGAGCCAGAAAGTTGAACCAACAGGGCTGATAGAGGGGCAAGCAGGACCAAGGCCTGGGACAGGGGGCCATGGAACTGAGGGAGAAGCTGACTATTCCAGCTACAGAGACACATCTTTCTACAGAGCATTTTAGCCTGATCGCCTAAGATGCAGTCACCTTCCCAGTTCCTGTGAACTGGAGTTTGCTGTAAGAATTTAGGATGAACGCAGTTCAGTCAGGCACATCTAAGCTCTAAGCCTCTACTCCTCTGCCTGGGGAGCTCAGGGCTCTGCCATGTGTTCTCCTCTCTGCCAACATCACCCTTAGGAGCTTTGGCCTGCTTTCTTGATTTCATGGCCTCATGTTCCAGGACATAACGGGTATATGGATGGATGTCCCAGGATGTCAAAAAGTCTGTTTTCAACAGTGAACATCTGTACTCCCAAAATATAAATCTGTTTTTTATTCTGTGTTATGATCTCAGTGAATCCAGTTATATATTCATCCACCCACCCACCTATCCATCCGAAAATATTTATTGAGTGCTATGTCTGAACTGTCTTTACATTCCCAGAGCTCACAGGGAAATCAGAATGTCAGGGTTTAATGAAATAATTTCATGAACCAGTGGGATCTTTCATGTACCGCAAACACTAGAATTTAGAGAAGCCTGCAGAGATTGAGAATGTGTGCCAGGGAAATATGGCCAGGTCACAGTGGAAAGAGACACTGCCCAGAGGATGTGACATAGGCCACCAAGAAGAGATAAGGGTAGTAGACAGGGCCCAGAGGGGAGAAAGTGGTGTTGACTCTAGTGACAGGTTTGGGAGCAGGAGCAGAGCGAGTACTCTGAAAAGAGACAGCAGCTGCAGAGGGACCTGACCACATCGGGCACTGTAAAAATAAAAATAAATAAAAATAAAAATAAATAAAAATAAAAATAAAATACTGTGAGTGTAGCTGCTTTATAAAGGGTTTTAATCAGTGGCTGATGACACCAGTTTCACCAGTTTTCATCTTGAATAGTAGATCACTCACTGCCTTGTCCTCAAGAAAATAGGGCGTGTTTCTAGTGTGAACCACCCCATCACCATAACAGCATGAGTGGCTCGTATCAAAGCAATGGGCAGGTGGACACAGATGGATTTCAGTTTGAGATGTGGGGGAATAAAACAATACAAGTTGGTTGTAGCTCCACAGTGGTTGTGGATAGCCTGCTGATGGAAGGTGGTAAGAGAACACTGGGAGGTCTGGGCAGCCTGGACTAAGGATCGCCGTGTGCTTGAGACACAGCTAGGCTGAATGCCACCACGGAATAGGGTCTGGATCTAGAGAAGAGGTGTCACCTAGATATCACATGCTGGCAACAAGGTCTGAGGCCAAGAAACACAATACTGCAAAGATCCCAGGCAAAAGATGAGACGCCAAGAAGTCGGTGACAGCACAGCTGTGTCACGGGTGTCATGGTTAACTCCAAAACAAACATGACTGGTACTGTCTGCAAGGGACTAGGAGGAAGCTCTCTGCTGTGGTTAGCACCTGGAGGCCATCCTGACCTAGAAGAACAGTTGTTGAGTGAATCATTTACCTTCTGTTGCTGTGATAAACATTATGACCAAGGCGATGTATAGATGGAAGGGTTTATTTGGGCTTATGATTCAAGGGGATTAAGAGTCCTTCACGGTATGGAAGCAGCTGGAGCAGCAGCCTGAGAGCTCACATCTTGAACTGCAGACAAGAAGCAAACAGAGCCAGCTGGATTTGTGGGAGTCTCTAAACTCTCAAAGCCCAACTCCAAATAAAGCCACACCTCCTCAACCTACCCAAAGAGCACCCAGGACTACAGGGAATACCTTCTCATCCAAACCACTGAAGGAGGGAAGGGGAAGGGGAAAGCTCTTTCAAGACATGCAGCTTTGAAGTAGCAACAAGGAGGGCAATCCAACGGGACACGGACGTGCAGCCAAGCAAGCACTTTCTCTACCGTTCTCTTGCTTTAGAGATTGGGCTTTAGGAGGAAGCACACCCATCCTCTTCTCCCATACCCCATGAAAGGTTCAATAGCATCATCCAGCATGGTGGTGCTTTAGCTAAAGCTCATACTGTGACTTTCTCCAGCTATTTTCCTGGGCTTCAGAACAATGCTCATACCCCCAGAAGATGGGGCGTGCTCATGAGTAACTGCTCACTGCAGAGGCCCCAAGACTCAGCCTTCTCGCTTCCATAAAGAATATTCTGAAGACTCAGGGAACTCCATGGAACATCTTGGAGCACTTGAACTCAGATAGTCTCCCTGGCTATCTTTCTGAATTCACCCCTCATAGAGAACAGCTTCCTAAATATCCCTTATCCTGGAAGTTCTGTGCAGCAGCTAATCAGGGCTACCTAGATAAAACTACAGCTTTCTGACTTTTGTATTGTTGGGATTCAAAATGACCGCCATCGCTACAGAGGACCATGAGACCACTGTCCCCCTCTGTCCCCCTTGAAAAGTTGCTTCTTTGTTGGGCAGGGTATTGTTGGGCACACTACAGCTGCTTTTTGACCCTGAAAGAGTCCCTTCATCTCAAATTCCTTCCCCAGAAAACCCATTCTGAGACACTAGATTAGGTCCTCTGTCAGGACCACTCTACATTCCTTGTTTCCTGGGGTCTCAGCAGGCTTTCCCTGTATCAGGAAACTAGCAGAAGAAGGCTGAACTTGGAGCTCCCTTGGCTCCCATCTTTCTTATCACAGGAACTATCCCTCCCTGCAGTCTCAGAGCTTCACCCTCAATCACAGAGCTGCAGAGCATTTAGAACACAAATTGTGGCTGAAATGTGTGCCATCCTGGTACCTGCACACATTCTCTCCACACTCTCAATTATGCCACAAATTGAGAGCCTCCTGCAACCACATTCTCTCTCCACTCTTCTCATTTATTTTACATTAGCACAAGCGGTTTTGATCCGTAATGGCTGAAAAAAATGATTTTCTGGAATGTGCCAAAATGAAATGAAGAAAGATTATTAACCTGCATGATAAAATTCGAGCTTTATAACTAAAGGTGCCTTCAAGGAAGTACTCTGGGAGAGAAGGATAGAGTCATCAGCCAGCAATTAAGAATTGGTGAAAGTCCTCAAACAAGGAGAACAGTGTTATAAACATCTCTCAGCCTGAAAGTAACGAGCGACAATTATAAAAATTAATGCTACTAGATAAAACTATAGCTTCACAATGTTTGAATTATTGGGGATCCAAGTCACTGCCATCATTAGAGAGGTGTTCATGAATATTCACTTCTTTATTAGGCAAGGACTGGGTGTGTTGCAACTGCTTTTTAGCTTTGCCTGTCCAGCAGCTTGGGGATTGCAGAAAGCCAATATGTTCACATCTCCCAACAACCAAGATGCAGCTTAGATGTTTAGGTATCCAGTAAACAATAGCAAGATGGTTAAATGCATGGATAAGTAAATAGATATGTTAATGAGCATGTAAAGAAACTTGTGTATTCTAATTTCCTTTCTGTTACTGTGACAAAACACTTGGACCAAAAGCAACTTAGAGAAGGAAGGATTTATTGGCTTGCACGTCCAGGTCACAGTCCATCACTGAGGGTAGTCAGGTCAAACACTCAAACAAGAGCCCGAAGTAAAACCTATGGATGCACACTGCTGGAAGGTTGATGGGCCCATGTTTATCTAGCTTTCTTAAACAGCCCAGAATCACCTTCTTCCTACCGCCAACAATCAAGACGATCTCTCACAAATATGACCACAGAAGAATATGGGCTGTGCAGTTTCTCATTTGAGACTTTCTCCTTAGATGACTCTAGACTGTGTCAAGTTGATGGTTAAAGCCAACTAGAACAACATATATGTAAATGACCTCTTACGTTTTGAAGAGTGGCTAGTGAGATAAGCTATCCATGTCTGCGTATGCTTCCCAACTGTGATTACCCCTAAAAGCTTCCAAAAGTGACTGTCCACTTTTTAGGGAGGCAGGAGACATAGAACCTCAATGAGAAGAATTATGAGGCTACTACTATATGCTGACACTTAGCTAATTACAGAGTCATACCTTGGGTGGCCTCCCACCGTAGATCAACCCACGTGAGGTAACTACTGATTGATTTCTTTGTTCATTCACTCAACAAACCCACTACTATGTTTTAAAACCCGGTGTCTGCTGTGATGAAATTTAGCCATGCCTGAAAGAGAAAGAGCTCCACCTTTACCAGTCCTACTACTAATGGGCCTCTCTCTCTCTCTCTCTCTCTCTCTCTCTCTCTCTCTCTCTCTCTCTCTCTCTCTCTCTCTCTCTCTCCAAAACTATTCGCTTTCAGATTATCGTCATCTTACCTCCAGAGATAATTTTTCTCCACATGCTATGCGTCCTAGGCATGACCTTAGTTTACTGGTACCTTTAAAAACAATCTATTCTTCTCAAGCTATTTTAATAAATGTAAAATCACTGTGAATATATCCTCTGAGTACGTGGGGCTACTGACTTTGCACACCACGTATGGAAACTGTAGCATGTATAATTACGTAGTTGAAGTCACATAGTTGATACATACTGGCAGACAAGTGGAGAACTTGAACCCACATGGCTTTGATGTCATGCCTAGAGCTAAGGGGCTTTGTATTTCCCGCAGGTGGGGTAAAATAGATGGTAACAGAACCTCAATGAGGTCCTCACTAGTCAGTTGTTAAGCGTAGGTGGGGACACCCAGAGATAAGCAATAATATACAGCCTAGCAGTCTGTAAGGAGCACGATAGTCTAGGAAGCCTGTCTTACTGAATCCCTTTTAAATGAGGCTGTCCTGGCCATGGGCAACTATAACTGTTTTCTCAGTGCCAGACCTGCTGTCCTCTTTCTGGGCTACCTACCACTCCAGACTGCATGGGTGGCTCTGCTTCGGTTCATAGCACAGATCCCTCAGTCAACCTCTTGTCCTAGGTTGCCCTCAATCTAGGTCCTCCAGAAATTAGGTCAGAGTCCTCTATCAGACTGGCAGGCATTTGGTCCAGGGCCACCCCCGGCTGTGCTGACCTGATTTGCTCACCTCCATGTGTCCCTCAGGGCTCCTTCCTACACAGCATCTTCCTTGACCACATCAAAATAGGCCATGCCTTGGGTTGGCTTATATTCCTCTCCTGCAGGCTTGGGTGCTCTGCTTCTGCCCATTAGCCCCTGGTCTATGAAAATTAAGGTGATCTGTACATGTTAACCAACTTAATAGCATGGTCTGGACATGTTAACTGGCTGCATTTAAAGAAATTCTTAAATGTGCATACAACGAGTCTATCCTTAGAAGTTGTAGGCAAATTTTCATGAAGCCCCCCCTTCTGCTTGAGGGTGAAGAGGCATAAAAATGTAAGTAAGCTTCAGGTCTGCGCTGATCCTGAACATATTCACACACACACACATAGTCAGCTAATTCTGATCCAGTTGGGATAAAAACAGCAATTCCATTGTTGGCTGCCTTATTCGGTTATTGAGCATACTATCCAGGCCTGGGAGGAGAGAGCCTGCAGAGAGGCAAGGAGAGTTTTCTTGTCCTGATCTGTTTCCTGTTGCTGTGGTACAACTCCAACCTGGGGAGAAAAGGATTTACTTCATCTAACAGCTTATAGTCCATCACTGAGAAACGTCAGGGAAGTAAGTCATGGCAAAACTTGGAGGAAGGGTCTGAGGCAGAACCACAGAGGAATACTGCTTCCTAGTCAGCTTGCTTGGTTAGTCTATCCAGGACCGCCGCCTGCTCACTGTAAGCTGAACCCTTTTATATCAATCATCAATCAAGAAAATATCCCACAGATTTCGGGCAGGACAGTCTGGTGGAGGCAATTCCTTGGTCAATGGTCCCTCTCACCCAAGGACTCTAGCTTGTGTCACGATGACAGAAAACTACCCAGTACACCCATGAATCCCCTGATGCCACCACCCTTCCCTCCATCTGCCGAATGAACTCAATACACTGAATCACTTCCAGTGACCTTTAGGTGCTGACCTTTGCTGACCCCAGATGGTCTCTGAGAACCTGCTTCTCCCTCCTGCACCTCAGACACCACTTCCCTCTTCCCATAAGACGTCAATCTAAAGCCCAATACCTTGTCTTCCCATAAATTTTTAAGCTCTCCTCCTCCCCGAATCTCTTGTATCCTAAGTCATAGGATCCAGAGAAAGAAAATAGCCCCATTACCATTATATGAATTAAGAATGTGAGGCCCAGAAACAGTAGTCTAAGGAGGTCCCTGAATAGAAGAAAACCAATGTCATGCTCACGAGATGCAAGTCACTCAGTTCAGAAATCTCTCTCTCCAGTGATTCACATATCCATGCCTTTGTCTGACCTTGGAGAGAATTAAGAAACCCTAGTTGCAGGGACAAGACTGAGAGATTCTCTCTTAGGAGAATGTCAGTGACATCTGCCCTGGACCATTTGGACCATCTTCTCTCCTGTTCACCAGCCCTTGTTTCCTTGAAGGATGGTAGCATCTGCTATTGGGATAGTCTAGATTCCAAGGAAAGGGACACCTGATTGCCGTCATTGTTTTAAGGCTTTAATGAAACCCATTCACTTGGTCTTGGCTCATGTTCCAGAAGCTCCTGAAGGGGGACTCCTTGTTAGAGTACCCCAGTCCCCTCCACTAGTTTAGACCTGCCTGTTACACAGTGACTTTCCTTTTATTGACAATTGCTGCCCTATCCTGCTGCACTGGGCACCGGGTCAGGTAATACCTACTTCCAGAAAAATGAAGTGATTCTGCCCCTTGGGTGTTTCGAGATATCTTATCTTTTGCTTGGTGACTACCAAACTGGAATCAGGATACTTATGGAAATGAGACGGGTTGGGGATTTAGCTCATTGGTGGGCTTGCCTAGCAAGCGCAAGGCCCTGGTTCGGTCCCCAGCTCTGAAAAAAGAAAAAAAAAAAAAAAAAAAAAAAAATGAGACTTTGTTAAGCTGCTAAAATGTCGTCTCTGTTATGTGTATGTGTGTGCATATGTGCTCAGTACTTCATAAGAAGGGTCTACAACTAGTTGGGGGCTACAACATGGTTGGTATCTCTGAGATAAGAAAGGAGTTTTGATTCTTTTAGTTCTGGGATGACTCTGAGGACCTGGTTATTACACCCATGTCCCCATAGCAGACATGGAAGTGAGGATAGAAAAGGCAGATTTTGGATCAGAACCAGGGGCTGCCCTTCACATACCAAGGACCCAGTTCCTGCGAGGGACTGGAAGATTAGATCCTTAGACGGGAGCTCTGGTGTCAGGATGGCACAGACTGGACACTGGACCCAGACAGTTCTGTAGCTCCGATGCAGAGCCACGGTCTCGCAGAGTCTCCTTGCTGAGTCTCCTCTGGCAGTTAATGTTTGCACTAATCATGTATTAACTAATGTGGTCCTGAAGTTTTATACAGAAATGAGGGCAATAGCAGCTGGGCTTCTGCCTTTAGAGGTGAAATGAACTTTGTGTGCCGTTATAACATGTGAACACCCACATTTGACCTGGAGCTCATAAAGTACCTTAACGTCCATTAGAGACCATGATTTTCTAGTTTGAGTTGATATCCTGTGTAGCTGCAGACATTCTCTGCATTCCTCACAGAGGTGAGGCAGGAAGTCAGCAGGGAAGGGGCAGGGCAAGGGCTGGTGAGAGCCACATCCCTAACTCAGAGCTCTGTTCGGCAGGACCTACGCCCCTGGCAGCATTTCCACAAACATATATTAGGACCCAAGGAAAGAATTCACCTGCAGCATGAATCACCACTTACATACCACAAGAGACCAGCGCCTGAGCCTCTGGTGCCCCAGCCTAGGCTTAGCACATGCCTGCAGGCTGCCACACATTTGTGTAAGGGACTCGGATCTGGGTCCTTCTGTATGTAAATGCAAATGTAGCCTGATAGATACCAGCCCCGTACTTCAGAAAGGGATAGTCCACAGGGGTCACACGGCACCAGGATCATATCCTGAAGATATGTATTTCACTGGGAACTAATATTTTCTTCTATCACCTCTTTCAAGATCCCCAAACAGAAATATTTCAGAAAGGAAATAAAAAATGGCAGCACACTTCCTTTACTGATGAACTGCAGTGCCCATGGGATTCCTGGAAATACACACTCACTGTGACAGCCGCTATCAAACCGGCTCTGGGCAGCGTCTTCCTGAAATTTATTGGAAAAATAATTAGAAGCCCTGTGAGTCTGGGCTACAGCCACAGGGTCAGCAGTGCCCTTATCCTGTAAAGTCATGACCCGGCACCCTGGCTGGCCCAGTGGTCTGCCCAGAGTCTTCATTAACTCTGAAGAGAATCAAAGTGCTAATTCCAAATGGCTTGTCTGGAGAAGGAACTGCATCCCGGGCTATCTCCAGGAACAGGGGCTAACTCCACAGGAACAGATGTGTAGTACTCAGGAAGCAGGCCCTGCCCCTACCTTAGTGATCCCAAGGGTCCAAGGTCTTCTCCTGAGAAGACCTCTTTCCTGGGAAGTACATACAAGTTCAAGCTGTCAGGCCAGTGTCCAGTCAGTACTGCCCAACTGAGATCTCAGTCAGAGAAGACAGCTTCCTCCCTGGGGAGTATACAGGACAGCTGACCACAGCTGTGCAGAGAGAAACTGCCCTGAAGAAGGTGACCTCTTTGTGACCCATTGTGGCTCAAGGGACGAACATCAGAGTTCCTGGAAAACTGGAGAACTCCAGCCTCCCTCCCCTTTCTCAGAAGGACAGAGGAAAACCTACAATTTGGTAGGGTCCCAGAGATGCTTGTGCGTTGGAGCTTGGGGGAGCCTTGCACTGCGCTCTGAGGGCAGCTGCCTTATTGTGGGAGAGGCTTGATTCTTGCAGGTCCGTCCACCCTTTGTTTTCTGTGTTCCTTTGTCCAGCATTTAGAAAGATCACTGCCTTTTTCTCTCTTTCTTTCCTTTTCTTTCTTTCTTTCTTTTTTTTATTTTTTTTTATCTTTCAAAAAAATCAATGTCACCTTGGTGGAAAGTTCACCCTGTACCACCCTGGATTCTGAGGGTGGTGTGGGAGGAGGCATTGCGTTCCCCTCCACTCAGGTATTTCTAGTGCCTCTGCTCTGAAATAGCTGAACTCCCTCTGTGCAAATTGCAGGTACTGAGCAGCAAGCCTGGTTCTGGGCAGCCTTTCCTTCCCAGGCTTCAGTCTGCACAGGGAGGAGGCTTTCAGAGGAGGGAAGAGGCACAGTTCTTTGTCCTTGGAGGAGGAGGGTAGGTCTGAGCTGCTGCCCCCTGTCTGCCTCCTTCTCCTGCGGTCTGGTCCACCAACTGGGGCAGGGCACTGTGAGGCTAATGAATGAGCAGCCTGAGGCCATTTGGGGCTAAGCTGTAGGAGAACTGTGCCCAGACCAACAGGGACAGCCTTTCTTCTCAGAAGAAGGGCCTGAGGCATTTCTGTAGCTGCCTTCACAGACTTTGCCTTATCAGCCCCACAAGCCGACAGGCTCAGTCTCAAAGCTGCCATCCTGAAGGCACAGTGTCCCTCAAAAGCCAGCTCCATTGCCCAGCCCCCCCCTGCCCCCTCCCACAACCTGTCTGAAGCAGTGTGCTTAAGGGGAACACAGCCTGGCTGCTAGTGTCTGCCTCTGCAGGGGCTGCAGCCTCAAAGCCAGCCAACATGACCTTGGGAGTCACAGAGACCCAGATTTGAGTCCTGTCTCTTAGATGTGTTAGTTGACCTCTCAAGCATGTGCATTTGGGGTTTTCTTCTGTTTGTTCTTATTTGTTTTGTCTCACCTATTTTATTTGATTAAGAAAAAAATGAAAAAATGAAAGCCGGTTATGAGGGCTGGGGAGATGCTAAGCAAAGGTGAGGACTTGAGTTCAGGTCCCCGGACTCAGGTAGAACTGGATATGAAAACACTTGGCAATCCCAGAAGTCCAATCATCAGATGAGAGGCAGATGAAAGAGGATCTTAGAAAGCTGCTGAAGCAGCATCGAGTGCTAGGACGTCTTGTCTCAAAGTGAGAGGTGAAGACTGAGACTTGAGGCTGACCTCTGCAAACACTCTGTGCGCACGTATAGCCAACTTTGCACACATGCAGACACACATACACACACACATAGATACACAGAGAGAAAGACACACAGACATACACACACATATGCTGACACACACACACACAGAGACACAGACAAACATACACAGACACACACACATACATACTCACACATGCAGACATAGACACACATAAATACACACAGACACAGACAAACATACACAGAGACACACACACATACATACTCACACACGCAGACATAGACACACATAAATACACACAGACACAGACATACACATACAGAGACACACATACACACACATACAAAGACAAACACACAGAAAGACATACACATACACAGACATAAACCCATAGAGACACACACAGACATACAGACACAGAGACACACACAGACTTATACACACACACACACACACAAAGACACACACACACACACACATCATGATTAAAGAATGATTTTTTTAAAAGTCAGGTGCTGTCCCACATGTTATTAACTATAGGACTGTAAATATGGAGACAAGTGGAGCTGGAGTTCAAAGTCATCCTCAGTCATCACTAAAAAGATGTCCCCATGGCTAATCTCTTATTTAGATTTGCCTTGGCCAAGAAGACACCAAGTGCACAAAGTCAAAGAACCACAGGATTATGGCACAGCTAAGGGGGTGTAGGAGTATGTGTATGTGTCACACATGCATGTGCATATGTGTGTACATGCGCAAATGTGTGTATGTGTGTTACTGTCCACAGCTGGGTGCTGAATCCTTATCCAATATTTTCTAGCGCAGAATTCAGGCATTTGCTCTCTGACATATATTTTTAGTTTCCTCGTCTGCAAACCACAGGAAATCAGATGCCTTCCTGGTAGGGTTATAGGAGAAAAGCTGGGGTGTATGACAGCAGAACACAGAAGGGAGACTCAGGAGTCCATCCAGCAGGACCCCTCAGAGTCCTATGATTAATATATGATTTTAACCTAACCTGCTTGCCTGAAAGTTCTAAAAATCCCACTGAGAATAAGAAAACAGAAATGCTGAGATTTTAATGATCTTCTGGAATTTCCAATGAATGAATAAATGCAATCAGCACTCAATCCTCAGGAATGGAGGAATGAAACAGAGAGACCCTCCACAGTCTGGAGACACCCTACACCTCCCTTATGACACTGTTTCAACAGCAAGGGAAACTGCTTCAACACAAGGCCAATCCCCTTCACAGCCTCTCTCCAGGGGCTGACTCGTGTCCCAGACACCAGCACTTCTTGCCATAAACTGCAGATCCTCAGCTGCCCATCACCCCATTAGACTGCAAGTGACAGAGTACTAAATACGCATTCCTAACATGCCCTTTTCAAGTACACACACTCATACATGCCAGCACACAGCTCAGTACATGTATATCACCTGCTCAGGACATGTGTGCCTAGTAGATGTTCCTTGTAAGCTCTAATTTTCTCTTTCACAGAACCTAGAGTCACCTGAAGGAAAAGCTTCAGCTGAGGAATTCGCTGGATCAGACTGACCTGTGGGGATGTGTTGGGGGGATCGTCTCATTGACAGATGAGGGCCAAGCCTGTTGAGTGGCATCATTCCCCGGGGAGGGTGGCCCTGGGCTGGGTAAGAAAACTAGCTGAACATGAACCCGCAAGCAGGCTAGCAAGCCTTGTTCTTGCACTGATGGCTGCTTCAAGCTCCTGCTTGAGTTTCTGCCCTGACTTCCCGCAGTGATGGACTGTGACCTGGACGTGTGAGCTAAATAAATCCTTTCCTCCCCCAAGTTGCTTTTGGTCATAGTGTTTGTCATAGCCGCAGAGAGCAACTAGAACAATAGAAGATAGGCTTTGACCCCTACGTAAGCAACTTGTCGTTTGAAAAATTACTATATCTAGTCAGAGCAAGGGAGGAGGGAGCTGCTGGGGGTGACCCACGAACTCAGACTGTGACAGGGATGAAGAAGGTGAGGAAGATGGAGAGATGAGGTAGGGGAGAGGAAAGATGTTCTAGGAGCTGAAGGCACGCCAGGGAGATAGCCTGTCGTGAAATCTTGATTTATGGCAAAATACAATTTTAAAACAAATGCATGGGCTGAAACCTGCCATTTCAGGTTATATAAGAAAGAAGCGAACAGGTCCATTCTCTGTTGGCTAAGTCTGCATTCACCTGACCACCCCTCCCTCTGCCTCCTGGAGGTACTCCTCTATTCTCTCTCCCTCCCTCCCTCCCTCCCTCCCTCTCCCCGTTTCCCTCCTTCCTGTCTTTCTGCCTGCCTCACCCCTCACTCCTCCCAATGCCAGTCGCCCTCTCTGCCCTGCCTCCCTTAGCCTGGCTTTCCACTGGTGCAGGAGAGGATTGATGGCCACAGCGAGCCCCCCTCTGCTTCCCAGTCACCAGATCATCCTGCTCGCAGCTTCTTTATGTGGGGCTGTTAGCTCTGCTCTGCTGACTTGGGAGGGCACATATTTTTAATCTCTCTTATTTTTAATGCCATACTTCATCCCTGGGCTTCTGGCTGCAACCACATTGCGACCTCAGAATACCAACATCAGGGAAGCCACTGCCACTTGTCACCCCACGCAGATCGCCTGGGGCTCTGAAATTAAAAAGCAGAGCGTGGGAGGGAGCACATTTGAAACTCTCACTCTCGGCTTCGGCGCAGTCTACTGCAGGGAAGGCTGGCCTGTGAATGAATGGTACTCCTTGCAGCAGCAATGTGTGCCTTAAGGAGCGTGGGGGAGGGGGAGCCCCAAATGAACAAGGTCAGTGTGCATTGTGCTCCCATCCAAGAGAGGCTAGACACATCCATGGAGAGGAGAGAGATAACAAAGCTCCCGGCATGGAAGGGAGACCAGTGAGCGGGACATCCGGGAAGGTAACACTAATGTGGGTGCAGGCTGGGCAGACAGTGGACCAGAGAGGGCAGCACTCAGTACCTCCCCAGCACTATAAGATGCCTTCCTTGCCTTTGTTTCAGTGCTCACAGCCCATCATCCCCTCTCTGCTCCTTTGGGGACTTATTTCCTCTCTCCTCTAGCTCTTCTGTGATTTGAAGTGTGAAGAAGAGTGGACTCTGTGTAAAGGCTCTAGGTTTGCAATAGGCGAGGCTCCACCCATGGCTGAACCATGCTCACCCGTGGCACACACACAGACCACAGACATGTGTTCACTACCCCAACCTCACTAGCATTCTGTGAGCCAGATTTCCAAGGACTTGCTTGGCCCATTTTGTAGCTAAAAACAAGGACCCAGGGCAGCCCAGAGATGTACCTCCTTGTGCAGATCAGCTTTGGGAGAGCATCTCATTCCCATCCCAGCAACCTTACTGTTCCCTGCAGTACCAGCCCATGTAAGAGGCACATGGGGGACACCTAGCCCTGCAGCCCCAACTCATTAATACTTTCTAGAGGATCCCATTCTCTTTTCTCCAAACACACAAAGACAGAGGGACATTTACTCCGACACAAGTAATGGCTAAAAATGCATGTTGATACCTCAGTCCACAGTCTCCTGACATGCAGGAGAGAGATGCTGGCCATAGCTGCTCTGCACATGAAAGACAGCTTGTCCTAGGGGCAACAGGAGGTGGCCTATTTGGACAGGTATGGAAAATTCAGAGCTCTGCTTTCTGCCAAAACTCCCAACAGCTCCTCTTACTGAAGATTATTTTTTATCCACCCATTACAACATCTTTAAAAGGCAAGGCCTTCTGAAGAGGAGGCAACTCAAGAAGTAGTTAAACCCTGGGCCATATCTTCTGAAGGTTGGGAGAGAACTTCCAAGAAGGGCATCAAGAAGCATAGCAAACCCCGCCCTTCAGCTGAATCAGAGCCAAGCAATTTGCCCACATGGAAGCCTGGCCTAAGCCCTGAGCGCTGCCCTCCCATAATGCTCTGCTGAAGATGGTTGGGTTGGCTAGCATTTGTTAGTCTTCTTTTAGCCCATGACTACATCTGCAAGCCATGAGAACGTCTACAGGAGGTCTCTAGGTCAGATCTTTCCAGAAAGCAGTCTGCTGCGTACAACTTCACTATGTGGCTCTACATACCAGGTAATTGCCACACTGATAACAGAAACCTGCAGGCAGATGAGCACAGGATTCCTAATTTACCGCTGAAGCCTTCTGCCAGCATCTGAAACTGAATGGATGGGTTCTTCTCCATCCCCTTGCAAGAGCTTGTTAGCAGTGACTTGCTTTTGATTTTTCTAGGCTAGCACTACAAATAGATGAAGGATGGAATGATGGTTTTTTTTTTTTTAAATACAGCTTTCAAAATGCCCTCATATTTAAGACATGAATGAACATTTTGTGAGCGCATTTCAACAGTGAGTTCTGGGGTACAGACAGCACAGTGTGCCCCCATGGTAACTCCTCATTGCTTACGGCTCCTTCTCTTCTTGATATGTATTCAGCTTCATGAGCCTTCTTTGTCTCTTGCTTTTTGGCTTCCAAGTGCTATTGTGGTCTTAATTTTCCTTTCTTTTCTTTTCTTTCTTTCTTTTTTTTTTAATGGTGCTAAGGAACTGATCCAAGACATCATATATGCTAGCCTTCCACCACTGAGCTAAGCCCCCCCGGCCCCAGGCTCTGCATACATGATTCATTGTATCCTATCTCTGATGGCCGTTTGCTAAGCCTAGTAGTCTTCATCCACTGAAGGGCAGACAGTCTCCACTCCGCCTCCTTCCATGGTCCTTCATGATTTATCTGTTCCTCTCCTTGTCACTCTGCCTTGGCAGCCTTTTCTCTCCCTCCAAGTACTCGCTAGGCAGATGCCACTCATAAGACGCTGATATGAGTAATCTTCATTGTACTTGGCAGGATTTAGAATCACCCAGGAGATATATTTCGGGGTGTGTCTGAGTTTTCAGAGAACTCTGACTCAAGAGGGAAACCTGCCCTCAGTATGGGTGGCACCATCTGAAGGTCTGTGGCTGGCTGTAGACTGAATAACTAGGGAGAGGAGGAAGCCAGTCAAGTACCAGAATCCTCTGTTCTCTGCTTTCTGGTCTCCCTAGATGTGAGAAGTCTCATCCTCATGCCCCTGTTGTTGCTCCTTGAATCATGAGAAGAAAAAATGTTTCCTAAGTTGTTTAAGTTAGGTGTTAGTTCACTAATACAGTTGTCTTTGTATCAATGAAGCCATCAACTATATCCACAGAATATAAAGTACCTAGCATTTTGCCTCTTGACTTCTGTGAAGTTTTTAAAATATATTTCTATTAATTCCTTGAGAATTTCATACAATGTTATTGATCATATTTATACCGACTCCTCCCAGATCCACTTCCCACCATCTCAACCCCTCCAAACTTTGTGTCTATTTATTTGCTTGTTCGTTTATTTATTTATTTATTTATTTATTCGATTTTTTTGAGACAGGTTTCTCTGTGTAACAGCCCTGACTGTCCTGGAATTTAATTTGTAGACCAGGCTGGCCTTGGACAATCAGGGATCCAACTTCCTCCTTCTCTCCAGTGCTGATATTGAAGATGTAAGCCACTGTGTCCAGCTCCTTTAATTAAAACAACAACAACAACAACAACAACAACAACAACAACAACAACAACAAAACCCATTTAGTCCAATGTGTACCAATATATGCTTCTAGATCTGGGGATATTCCCTGGAGCACAGCTGACCTAACATGAGACACACCCTTAAGAAGCATCTCCCTTTTCAGAGCCAACCAATTGTCAATAGCACCTGGGTTAGGGTTGGAAGGAAGCTCATGAACTCAACTCCTCTACTCTCCTCTCCTCTCTCCTCTCCCCTCCTCCCTCCCTCCCCTCCCCTCCTCTCCTCTCCCTCCTCCCCCTCCCTCCCCCTCCTCCCCTCCCCCCTCTCCCTCTCCTGTCCCTCTCCTCCTCTCCCCTCCTCTCCCTCTCTCCCCCCCTGCTCTCCTCTCCCCTCTCCCCCCTCCCCTGCCTCCCCCTCTCCTCTCCCCTCTCCCCCTGCTCCCCCTCTCCTCTCCCCCCCTGCTCTCCTCTCCTCTCCTCTCCTCTCCTCTTCTCTCCTCTCCTCCCCCCCCTCCCCCTCCTCTCCCTCTCCTCTCCTCTCCTCTCCCTCCCTCTCCTCTCCTGGCTTTTATCTTTTGCAGGTCTGGTACAGACAACCACATGGGCTATGAGCTCATGAGTCCAACAGCCCTGCTCCATCCAGAAGACGCTGTTTCAGCCTGCTCCTCCCTGAATTCTGTCTCCTACTATCTCTCTTCTTTCTCTTCCAAGGCTGTCTCTGAGCTTTGGGAGGGATGTGATGTAGGTACCCCATAGTGGCTGAACACTCCTCTGACACTTCTATTCTCTGCACTCTGATAAGGTGTGAGTTTCTGTGTGAACTTTGTCATCCACTGCACAAAGAAATTTCTCAGATAAGGTCTGAGAGCTGTACTAATATGCAAATACGGGCAATTTCATTCTATGTCAACTTAGTAGAGTCTTCCCCTGAGACCCTTGAGTTGTTCAATCATGAATTCATGCTCACATTTACAGTGATTATTGTGAGCTTCCTCTTGTGGTGCTAGCCTTAGAGTCAATCAGAAAGTATTGGTTACCTCCACCCCCAACATTCGTGTTCCCATTGCATCTAAGAGTACATCTCAATCGACTACTCATTAATGCAATTTGCAAGTAAGATCGTTGCTGATTTGTTCTCCCTTAGCAGCCTGTGTAGTACCTTCTGGTACTGCGAAAGTTAGCCAGCAGGCAGGGAGCATCATAGTCAGTACTAACTTGATTTCCATGTCCAGTGACCAAAGCGTGTGATGTCTTCAGCAACAGGTTCTGGTGGCAACCAAAAGCAGTGGCGACAGCCTACATTGTTTCAGTAGTCTCCAGGACACTTTGACAACAACATATGGGAGATCTCCCACACTGCCGTTTGGTTGTATTTGGCAACCTATGGCTGTTAGGGAGAACATTGTTCCTTGTGCAAGGTAACCCTAGTTAAGCTCCTTTATATGAACATAAATATATACATATACAAATACACACACACACACACACACACACACACACACACACACACGAAGTTCACAAGGTAGTGTGGTTTTTGAGAAAAGGATCATCAATACTTTGAGAACAATGCTGCCTAGAGTGCCTTAGCCACAGCTTCAAATCCACAGAATAATGTTCAACACAGTTGTTCTTCAGGAAGCTCAGCGCTTCTTCCAGAGCCCCACCCCTACCATATCATCTGAATAGCCCTATTTTGTAGGCACTTGGCTCAGAGAACCCTGTTCCTTGGTTCAGGGTTGGAAGAAGCTATGTTGTGGGCCACTGATATGAAGACGAGCAAGGAACACAGGTTGTTTCTCATCATCCACAGTGTCACAGCTGAGAGGTAGTTTCCTGCTACCCACATCAGCTGAAACACTCATTACCTAATGATGCTGTGATGGGTACCCACTGCTTATGGAAGCAAGTGCATCTGGATGCTCTGGTAGCCTGGGGTCACTGTCTACAGATTTCCATCACTGGAGTAGGAGGCCTTGGTATGAAGTCTTTGGCCTATTTGCAGTGCTCTCTACTCAGGGATGCCCACTCTTCCTAGTTAGTTACTTTCAAAGAGCAGCAGAGTGCTGCACGCACTGTGTGTGCTGCCTTTAGTCCAGAGAGGACATGAAGCTACAAGATGGGAGAACCAGCACCATCCAGCCTTGTCACTTTCCACCCTGTCTCCCACGGTCAGTTTTTGAGGTAAAGAGCATAGTTTGTGCTCTGGTGACTGCTGAGTGCATTGTTTAACTCACAGAGCCATAGCCTGCAGTGAGATACTATAAAGTCAGAGAACACACATGCAATCCTACAGTCCAGGCTCTAAGTATTACTACTATCCTATCACCTCTGAGGTGGGATGAAGTCCTTGGCTTCCAGGAAGCCTGTTACCCCAGGCTTGCTGCTTCACATTTAAAGCTTACTTGATGGAGTAGGGGAAAGGATCATCCAGTCAGTACCGTTCACCCAGCTCGAGGGGATCTGAGTTCAAGTGTCTAATACCTGTGAAGAAGCCAGGCACGGCAACAGACACATGTCATCTAAGGGGAAAGTATAGACAGAAGAATCCTTAAGGCTTACTGGCCAGCCACTCTAGATGAAACAGCGAGCTTTGGTCTCACTAAGAGAAGCCATCTCAAAAAATAAAGTGGGTAGAACCAGAGGTAAACATTCAATGTCTGCTTCTGGCTTCTATGTGCTCACAAGTATACCCATGTACTCTCTAGCGCACACTAACACGTACACACACAAAGATCCCAAAGTTTTTTAAAAAAATGAAAAGCTTATTATAGGATGATATCAGGAATCAGTTCAAATAAAAAGTGTCTGCTTCCTAATGATATACATATACATCATATACATATACACATATATCATTGACATACGCATCATACACATCATACACATTTACATGCACATCATATATTACATCATATACACATACATAAATATATACATCATATACATATGCACATATATAAACATATACATCATATACATACACTACATATACACATACGCATACACATCATACACATATACATCATGTGCATATACATCATGTACATGTACAAGTACATATACATCATATATATATATATATATATATATGGAGAGAGAGAGAGAGAGCAACAGCAGCAAAGTCAGACTTAAACCTGATCATTCATGTCTATGTGTTTCACATGCTTATGTCTCCTGGTGAAAGACCCCCTCCCCCAAAAAAAATTGTACAAGCCCAAGGGCCTCAACTATAGAAATAAAAAATAAGTTTTTAGATACACAGACTCAGAACTAAAATAAGCCTGGGAAAGTTCAGATGTGTCCAAGCTTTGTGGGACAAGCTGACCCATCATTTAGACGAAACAGACCATAAAAGAAAACAAAATACAGAAACCAGTCTAAATTATTGATATTGCTTTTGGGCCACCTAACAAGAGATAAGCCCTAGCCCTGACATTCGGACGCCCCCAACCTACACGTATTCTCTTGCTGTGTGACAACTCATTTGAATAGCCAATTGGGTGTAACCATACATCGCTACTCACTTGAATCCACCAACCATACATCTGCTTCTGTAAGCCGCGCTTCTGCTCCCCAATACCCTATAAAACCCGTCCCTGGTTCTGCTAAGAAGGCCAGTCTTCCGATTGACTGGGACACCCACAGATACCTGTGTATCCTGATCAATAAAAATCCTCTTACAGATTACATCCTGTGGACTCGGACTGGTCATTGGGCTCGAGGATCTCCCTCCTGAGGGAAGATTCTCTCTGAGAGTCTTACACTGGTTTTCATAGCCTTAGGAGACCATGTTAACCTGACACAGGAAGTAGAGAACATGTAGGACCCCTCAGGGTCAGGTAAGGTGCTTTTTTGGCCACAGAAAATGGGAAAATCCTTAGGAGATTTATTGGAAGAACGCTGTAATAACAGGGCTAGGCGCTGGATTCCACTGGTTTTTGAGGAAATGAAGGAAAGGCCAATCCCACCTAGGTACAGATACTCTCACCAGGTTTTACCTCTTCTGAGCATCTTTCTGCTTTATGTGCCAGGACATGCCCAGTGGAGCAAAACTCCAGGGTAGGGCCATCTTAGTAGTGTTGGTCATGGTGAGAGGCATGAAGGTTACCCCAGGTCTTTTGCAGTTCAAGTCCTGCAACCATCCAGTCTTGAAGTGAGACTTCATTTTTTTTTAATTTTTCCTTTTTTTTTTCCCTTTTGGTTACTTGACTTACAGTTACTGTCATCAGACAGAGTTGCTTAAGAGCTTAAACAGAATGAAGCCTTTTTCAGGGTGAAACAGTGGCAAGTTTGATGAGCTTGGAGCCATTGCTTAGGGAGTCCTATGGACAGAAGTGTTGTATATCTGTGGCTTCTGTCCCATGGAGTCAAGGCCTGAGGCCTCTAGCTAAGAGCCCAGGCTCGCAGGCGCCTGCTCCAGGAATGGGCAAGGCATATGTGCCTGGTGGCTGAGATAATGAACTCACAGATATTTTGACTACGACTGGCCAGCTTGTGTTCTTTGATTCACAAATAGAACAATTTAGAACAACTCAAATGACAACGAGTGCCAAACTCCTACCAAGGACATCATAACAGTCTGTGCCTACCATGAAACCTCCAGTCCTCCTCCACCTGACAGGCCATGGAAGTGAGAGAGGCCTGCTGAAGAAATCAGGAGGATATGGTCTTCCTGCCATGCTACTCGAAGTGAATGGAAGACACCGACCGCATGCAAAGACCCCGTGAGGGATGAGCATGAATAGTGTATATTTGTGGACTCCACTCGGCCTACTCTGGGATACAGAGCAGAAATATACTCAGAGGAGAAAGATGGTAAGCCCTGGTCCATTATGAGGATCTGGGTGCCCTTGACTTTCCCACAGTGGTACCCAGAAGCCCTTCATAACCAATGTGGTGTAGAGTCTATGCATGAGTGTGTGGGGGACCTTTGTTTTATGAAGTAGGACAATCGGTGTTCATACCTTCCTCCCCTTCATTGTGTTTTTATGTAATCTTATTAGTCCACTTAACACTAAAGTGGAGGAGCAAACCCAGGGATGGGTGACGTGTCATTTATCAGAGTGCCTCTGCTATTAGCAAATGGAAAAAAGACAGAGGGCCCCTGGGAATGAAGACAAGACAGGGAAGGGAGTGAGGTAGAAGGCATCTCTTGACTATAAATTAGGACAGGAAGTTTTACTTGGGCCAGTTCAGTTTGAGGAAGTAAGACCAGCACACGCTGTATCAAGTCCACCCCCAAACTTCACCAGGACTGCCCTTGCTGTGTGCTGTTCCCAAGCCTTCTTTCCCTGGGTGTCTTGATGAACACATTTCTTCCTTTTCACTGACATTCAGGATGGACCCTGGGAGGAAGGAGAAATAGGACGCCAGGTCTGCCCCAGGATGCTAATGATACCAACTGCACCACTTCTTGGAGTCTTCTTGCAGAGGAGTAATGCTCACTCCTGCCTTCTGGCTGCTTGCAGAAGGGGTCAGCCTGGCTCCTGTCCCAGCCTGCCCAAGCAAAGAAGATAAACTAGCTAACATGATCAGGCCAGCTATGGGCCCTGCAGCTCCCCAGAGAAGGTCAGGATGGAATGAAAAGCCATTCCTATTCAGTCCTGTATGTGGCAGCCAGGTAATGAATGCCTCTTTCCATGGGCAACCAGCCACAGAGAGCCTGCATAATGGCAGTACACGATGAACCCCAAGAGCCTGCACGCATGTATGGATGTGAAGGGGTATATGTATGTGTGTGTGTGTGTGTGTGATGTGTGTGCGCATCTGTATGTGCATGTGTGTATACATGCGTGTGATGTGTGTGTGTGTGTGTGTGTGTGTGTGTGTGAGAGAGAGAGAGAGAGAGAGAGAGAGAGAGAGAGAGAGAGAGAGAGAGTCTGGATGACAGTGCCATATGGAAGGATCCCGAGCACAAGGAGAGTATGAGGTCACTGCAGGAAAGTGTCCTTGGAGTCACATTATCCAGGACCCACTTTGCAACCTGCTCAAGCCTGGCACGGACACAAATAGCCACATGGCAGCCACAGCTGCTGAAGAAGGGAGCTGCTGGCTTACTAGTGTGAGCTGGCTGCCCACTCTTCGTCTCAGAATTGCTTGGCTACCTCCTCTGGCCACTGATCCAACTTGGGAGGGACCTGGATGTCTTAGGAGCAGACTAACCACCTAATTCATTTTGCATATGTTCCTTTTGGCTGGTACTGCCACCAACTGGTCCTAAATCAACCTGGTTTGATGTGGAGGTAGAGTGCACCAAGGTCGCCTGCACATGCTAGCAGTTTGCTGCTTGGGTGACCTGGCTAGCAACTTCATCTAGAGAGACAGTAGACTTTGTCAAAGTCACAGTTGCCCCACCCTACCCTGAATGGAGCAAGTGGCTGAATCTTCAGGTATAATCGTTTCCTGTCAGTGACTTCAGCTTGTCAAGCAGTGGAAGAGACAGTAGGAGAAATCACAGTAATTGGTGCAGTGACTCTAGCATGCCTTAGCTCTCCAAGAGCTTGTTACCTACTTTTAATTAAGGTGCTGGAAACAAGGGCTGATTTTATTCATAAGAAACCAACAGCCAGCCTTTCAGCAACTATGAAAGGACAGTTGACATCAGGCAGCAGGGAGAAACCCAACTGGGTGGCACTTGGGAAACCAAGGCAGGAGGATGATGAGTTTGAAGCCATAGGGACTTTCTGTCTCAAAACAATAGGTAGGAAAAAAAAAGAGAAAAAGGAGGAAGCAGAGGAATAGTGGGAAAAGGAGGAGGATCGAGAGGAGGGTAGGAGGAGGAAGAAGAGAATAAGAAATGGGAGGAGAAGGAGAGAAGAGAGGTAATCCAATGCTTCTGGATTTAACCAAGAAGTACGTCGGCTGAAGGAACTGGTTGAAACAGGGCCTGTATATGGCTCAGCAGAGCCTGTTCTAGACCAGGCAACTAACTACCAGGGCCTCAGCACACCATGAGGCTCTCTGCCAATGGTCATCCCTACTGTTCCATTGACAAGAGTGTACCTAACCCTTTCTGCTATGGTTCCAGTTACTCCACAGAGCAGGGAAACACCGACCCAGGCTAAGTTCCCTCCAGCGCGTGATTCCAGCTCTAGAGAGCTGCCTCAAGAGTCTCGAGGAAAGATCAACTCTGCTCACTGCACTCTGACTCGGTGGACCTCAGGGGACAGCTTCTAGTCACTGGGACAGAGGATGTAAGGGAGGCTCCCAGCTCCCAGGATGCCCGGCAGTGGTCACTGGCAGGCCTTCTTCTTAAGAAAGGAAACCCAGATACTCAGAAAGAGGCTGGGACAGGTACGTGTCAGAGTGAAAGGAACAGGAGGTACTGCAGCCTGTCCCGTGGTGAATTTGGTGAGGGCCACAGCTGGATATGGAGGTGTAGGTAAAGTAAAAGGGCTCTGGAACGTGGAGCTTTAGAGAACAAACATCAACCAGCTCTTTTCATGAAGATATGGTTTGGCCTAGAAGTGCCCTTCCGACACTGAATCTCACAGATGGATCCATTCTCACAATATGGAAAAATGTATAGAACCCTGTGCTATTGGCTGTTTGCTGGAAGGAGGCAATGTGGTCTGCCTGTGATCCTGAATACTGAACTCCCAAGCTCTGTTCTCATGTCAGAGTTGGGGGAGCTCAGACAGGATAAAGAATTTAGGGCTACACTGGGCTGTAGGACGGAACCCTACATTCAGAAAGAGAAACAGAGAGACATAAACAGAGAGAGTGCATGGCTCAAAATGACTTGGTAGATTTCTTAATGTTGTACTAAGAAGCTTTTTTAAATTTTTCATCATTTGATATTTTTGAGAACACACATGCAAGCCTGTCTTGGGCAAACATGACTCTCTGCAGATTCTGAGATGACCCCAGGTTACAGGAGTGGGTTCTCGGATGCTCTTTGCTGGTTGTACTTCAGATGAGTTCAAACACTCAACATTGATGTCCAGGGTATAGGAGAATGCTGTGGGTTTCCCTCCCCAAAATGCTGAATATAACTCAAGAAAAAAAAATAAAACTAGGCCTGGTCCTATGGTTGAGGTGGTGGAGTTCTTATCAAGCATGCATGAAGCCCTGGGTTGAGTGGCTAGCATCACATACGCTTAGTGTGTCACAGGAACACTTGGAAGGTGGAGGAGGAGGATCAGAAGTTCAAAATCATTCTTGGGTACCTAGTGAGTCGGAGGGCAGCCTGGACTACATGAGACCTTAACTTTTTTTTTAAAGCAACTTAATTACACAGATGGCATCCTGAAAGAACTTTGATCCAGCTTTTCATCTTCTATCTGTCATGAGGTATGCTCAAAAGTGGTATCACCATAGCTTCTCACTCATCAGCCAGTCCTCATTCCTGCCAGGTATTGCTTTGCTTCCACAGATTTGCTTCCAGATTTCTTTTTACTCTTACAGGTAGAGCTTCTCTGGACATTTTGCACTGATCTCTGAATACACAAGGGTGTTTTTATCTCTTGGGGAAATACCAAGGCAGAGAACAAACAGATTACATATATGGTGTTAAGAAACTGCCAGCCGACTTCCAGAAGTGGAACTTTACATTCCAGCCGTGGTAGCTGCTAATCCCACCCCAGCAGAGGTGGGTGTGGTTGCCTTTTTTGGGGTACGGAGATCTTTTCCAGTGTTCACAGCTCTGGGTGTGAACAGTCTGAAAGCACCCAGCAGACTGAGCATCCTAGTGAAGTTGTGCCAGCATCTAGTACTGTCCCCTTTGTCACAGAACTTGGTAGCACTGTGGACAGAGCCCTCCAGTCTGCTGCACCTGCTTTCCCTCGAGTGTTCTGTTCATTCATTTTAGATAATATTTGAAATATCATTCTCTATCTCAGCAGCCTTATTGAACGCTGTTTCAATAAAATTGGCAAGAGAAAGCTATGGCAACATTTATATTTAAACTTTATTAAAATGTACAGAATTTATATTTAACCTTCATTAACATGAGAGCTGGAAGCTGGCACATGCACACAGATGACAGGCTGTGACTTGAGGTCCCATCTCTCAAGGAATGTGTAGTATGCTGAGGGATTTGTAGAAGCTACATCGTCCAGGAACTTTGGACTTTATGCTGGAGGTCTCTAAAAACCCAGCATGAGTGTCTGCTGTGCCCATAGCCAGGGACCTGCACACACAGGCCAGGTTTAACAGGGAGGAGGGCATCCCCAAACAGATGAGGCAGTGGGGAGCCAGCGTACACTCCAGAGGCCCTGGCACTACCCACAACCACACATTCCATTTCCGTTTGATAATAGCCCTGGGTTTTACTGACCCAAGGTGTGTCTTCTATTGCCTGGAAGAGATCTGAGAATAAGGTCAAAGCTTCTCCTTCCCCTGTAATGCTGGTGGTACATAACTCTGAAGGGTCACCTGAAAGCAAGGGACCGTATGTGGTGCTCACACCATCAGAACCAAGGCCTGGGATGAGCAGTCAGTGATGAAACAGTGCCAGAAGAGGGGAGCGAGTTCTGCTTCCTCGGATCCTGCATCATGGGAAAGAATTGTATCCCTATTCAGTTTTTACCTTTCCCTGAATGGAACCCTCTTGGAGGAGACAACTTGCTTTCACGTGTCTTGGGAATCTCATAATGTAAAGAGATTTCTGATTGACACCCCCAATGAGAAAAGGAGTCTGTGTCAGAGACAAAGAATCAAAACAACAAGTACCAATGTGAAGGTATGAGGGGCTCACCTGGTACCATCTCATTCTCATGGATTGGGCAACAGGGGTCAAAGGGTGTGATCTTTGAGCTATGGCTATGGATCTAACACTGTGGTGGGCTCTATGCCTGTGATCTGTTCTCAAAGTTTAGGTGTCCCAGCACCCAGCAAGAAACTTAACTTCTCTGAAAAGTACCCACCAGGACTACCATATAAACTCCTGGCCTGCTTTGTTCACTTGTCATCCAGGCATGCATATTTGAAGTCCCAGATTCCCAGCAATGATACCACACTTGTTCCTCCCAGGAGACAGCAGCCAGAGTGTACCTGCAGTTCCCAAGTATCACCCCCGTTCAGTTCTCTGGGGCCCTGTAGTGAGCCAAGCTAGGAGACTGAGTTACATGAATGACATCAACTGAATCAGCCACCACATATCAGTGCTTAGTAGGTATCCTTTCTAAAGGCTCCATCGCCCAGCACCATGTCAACACTTAGTAGGTGCTCAGAAGGGTAGTTACAAAAGGTAATCAGCATAAAGTCTTGAAAAACTGCTCATACAGTAAGAGGGGTTTCACACTGGACAATCATTTACCTATTATAACAAAGTGGAGCCAAGGTGAAATTTGTTACTGAGAGTGGCCAATTGAATGGACCTGCATTGTGTATAATAAATGTGTTCACATCAGCAAAGTAAATTCACAGGCTATTATGAAATTTGAAATACTCCTGATGAGAATGTTCCAGGCTCAAAAAGTATCTCCTAAAGAAGCTTTGACAATTAAATCCCAACTAGGTGCCTGGGGAGAGATGGTTTGGGGGTAAAGTGCTGGCTATGCAAACATGAGAACCACAGTGTAGATCTGCAGCACACACATAAATGCTGAATGTTCTACTGTAACCCCAGTGCTTTCAAGGCTAGCTAGATTATCCTAAGCAGTAACCTCTAAGTTCAAGTGAGAGATCTTATGTAATTATATATAATATGGAATGCCATCAAAACAAAAGATACCTGAGATCAACCTCTGGCATTTATATGCATACATGCACCCACAACATACATGCACACATACCACATTATGCACATACATTTTAAAAAAAACCCACTAAACTAGACACAGTGATTCACAAAGACCAGCATCATCCTGGGGATGAATGGGACTGCCTCCCACAAATCACAGTTTGTGTGTGTCCCTGGGGGAAACACTCAGAGTTGCTGGTAGTTCAGAAAATTAATGGAGGATTTTAGCCCACAGGGAAACACAGAGGCAGCATCTCCCAGCATCTACTTAGCATTTACTTTTCCAAGTGACAGCCCTTCTCCATATTTCCTTCTTGTAATTGTTCAAAGGATACAAACCCGAGAGCCCCATGCTGTCGGTGCTGTAAACAGCCCAATGCAATGGGAAGCAAGCCACCCTGGCCGCTGATCCATACACAGCTGTGCTCTGAATGGGAATTCTCCTTGCATCTGCATCCTACTTGACAGAGTACGGCAGGTTTTATATGCAGAATTGGCCTTGAAATGCCATCACCCCCATGAAGTGAGCAGTGCAGAAAACATCAAGGGTCCTCAGGCTGAGAAGGGTGTTCAGGGCCACGAGCTGAACATTCTTTGCTTCCCCCACATGGAAACATCTTTGTGCATTTTTAAATGTAACTCGGGTTGGCCCGCCTCCATCTCAAGTACAAAGCGTGTTCCAAGGATAACTCCAGCATTAGAAATTGGGAGAAAGAACCTTGGCATCCACTCCAGCATATATCCCTCTCCCCAGTGCAGCCCCCAGATCAAGGACCTGTGATTCCCACAGTATATATAACAGAAAGATGTTCTCCCTGTTTTTAGTGCACAGGCATTGGAGCAGTCTGGAGGAGTGCAGCCTGCCAGGCAGCTGTGGTGGGATAGCGAGGTCCAGGTTATGGGGGAAAAGCATGATGAAGGCTCTGTGCCTTGACAAATTTAGGTGAGCCACCTCTTCTGGCCAGCTAGTGACAGCATTCATGGCAGGACCTAATTCTTACCCCACACTGGGTTTCCCTGTTCTTCCCAGCCTTCCTCTCAGCCACCTTTTACACCAGTTTCCTCCTGGTGCTGGAGGACCGCACAAGGAGTCCTAGCCTTTTTCTTCCAGGTACCAGTCGAACAAGCATATCACAGCCTTGAAAGCTGTCTTTGCCTTCCCTGCCTTTCCCTTTCATCTGAAGCCTGCTCTGCCTCCTGGGTATTTGCTGAAGCCCCTGTTTCCTGGAATAAGCATGCTGAGTTCTTTGTCCATTATGGATTGGTCCAAGAAAGGAAGGAGGCTCACTGCAAGACTGAAAAAAGAAGTATAATATCTACCCTGTTTCCTGCACTCTCTGCCCTGCTCCCCTCTCACCCCGCCCTGGCATATTGGCATATAACCACCCTTCCTTCTATCTGTTCCTGTCATGGTGGATTGGATGTTAATCCCTCAAAATGCCCACTGTGGTGTGTGTGTGTGTGTGTGTGTGTGTGTGTGTGTGTGGTGTTTTTAATGTGTGAGCATGTATGCACGCATATTAGGTCAGAACATACTTTGGGTTTGGTTCTCAGAAGGCCACTCACTATTTTAAAGGTTTATTTTTACTCATGTAGGTAAATGATCTCTGTGTAAGTATCTGCCACACAGTGTGGGTGCCTGCAGAGGTCAGAAGAGGGTATTAGACCCCTTGGAGCTAGAATTACTTGTGAGCCATCCATTTTGAATGTTGGGAACAGAAGTTCATCCTCTGGAAGAGCAGCAAATAAATGCTCTTTAACTAGCTGAGCTTTCTCTCTAGACACTCTCCTTGCTGCTGCCTCTGCTGCTTCTTCTTCTTCTTCCTCTTCTTCTTCTTCCTTTTCCTCTTCTTCTCCTCCTCTTCCCCCTCCCCCTCCCCCTCCTGCTCCCCTTCCTCCCCCTCCTCTTCTTCCCCCTCCTCTTCCTCCCCCTCCTCTTCCTCCTCCTCTTTCTCTTTCCCCTCCTCCTCCCCCCCTCCTCCCCCTCTTCCTCTTTCCCCTCCTCCTCCCCTTTGCTCCCCCCCTCCTCCCCTTCCTCCCCTCCTCCCCTCCCCTCCTCCTCCCCCCCCCTCCTCCTCCTCCCTCCTCCTCCTCCTCCTCCTCCTCTTCTTCCTCCTCTTCCTCCTCCTCCTCCTCCTTCTGGTGTGTGTGTGTGTGTGTGTGTGTGTGTGTGTGTGTGTGTGTTTTGTTGAGTAACTTATTGGCCTGGAGCTGAGCTTGTGTGCATATACCATTATGCCTGGCTTTTTTATGTGGGGTTTAAGGTTCAAATTCAGGTCCTTATCCTTGCAGGACAAGAACTTTATCTCCCAAGTTATCTCCCCATCTGGGTATTTGTCTTTTTAAAACACAATGAAGGACCTATATGTCCAGCAGAGTTCTGTCCACCTGCAGTAGTCTTAAGAGAGAAAAGCTGTGAATGACTTACGGATGAGATCACAGAGGGTGAAGATGTTTAAGTTACTCAGCCCAGAGGGGGTGTTCTCAGCTACTACACAGAACAGCTCTGCTCTGTGCTAGTGATGCTTGGCCTTGACCTTGTCCTCCTGAGCCTACAAAGCCCCAGGGAGGGCAGGACACAGTGACAACAGCACTGAGCCCAACAAAGAGTCTTATAGCTGGGGAATAAATTAGTGTAGTGTTAGATCTGCCCAGTCTAGGCTTATAGCTCATGATCATAATAACTGGATTGTGTTTTCATATGGGCTTACTGAGGTTGGAAGGGCCAGCAAGGCAGTGAGCGTTGAAACAGATTCCTTCACCCCTTATAGTCGACCATCTTTGGTTCTAGGGACATTGAACCAAACATATGCAGTGTTATAGACCTATAATCTTAACAGCCGAGAGGCGGAGGCAGGGGGATTGAGAGTTTGAAGCCATCGTGGGCTACACCGGTAGGCTCCTGTCAGGAACCAATAAACACCTCAAGCTAGAAAGACTTCAAAAACGAACATCTCTGCTTTTGTAGAAGGAGAGGGAGGTTCAGACCATTCACCGGGAACTAGTTACCCTCGTTCAGAGCTGTCTGCCAAGTAGGGGTTTGTGCAAGGAGAGGGGGGCTCAAGGTAGTGGAGAGGTGGTACCCTACAGATAGCTCCAGGTTTTTCTTGACTTCACGGGGAGATAAACGGGCTAGCCAGGTAGACAAACCCGTGTTAAGAACATTCTGAAAAATCAGTGTGAGTGAGAAGATTTGAGAGAATCGACTGTGGTCAGCTGTGTCCTCTGTGTCAGCGTAATCGAAGCTGGCTAGTCAGCAAACGATTCTCGATCTGCAGCGAGCCCCACCCCCTCACTGGTGACAGTTACTTTAGCAGCTGAGCTGTGGAGTGGGGCCAGGCCAGAGGGAAAGGCACCAGAAACAACGCTCATCCAAATGAGAACTAATTTGTCGACCAACAAAGACCCAAATCATCTCGGCACCTTAAGGCCGACGAGACGTCAGAAAACGGTTCACCCTTCTCATTCCTCCCGGAAACAAGAAATGACAAAGAGTCAGGCACCTCCACACCCACGGATGGTATTTCAGGAGCAGAGGCCATGAGCCGGTCACTAAAGGAGCGAATTGGAGTGGGTGGCTTACCCACACGGTGACGTAGTCCACATGCAGTAAGGAAACAGCGAGTGGGAATGGCGGCATCAGCGTAGACAGGCAGAGCGTCCTGTGGTGCCCTGGATGTTCCCCACACAACAGTGCAGGAAACTAAAGGGATTCGATTAACCTTAGAAAGCAGACCAAGTTCGCTGTCAAAAGAAAATAAGACTTACGACTGTTATGCCCCTTAGCACGAAAGGCAGGCAGGCTGTAGGGAGGACACTGGACAGGATAGGATTGGCCCTCTGGTAAAGGTGGTGCAGATACCTTGGGGTTTCATGAACTCAAGGCCCATGTCAGGGTGAGACTACAGCTCAGAATACACAAAGTCTTAGGTTTCGTACCTAACCCTGCAGAAAAGCCAGGGAGGGAGGGACTACAACATAAACAAGTCCACACGTCCACCAGAATGATCTTTCCTAGAGCTGTGTCCTGACTATGCTGCCCAGGCTGAGTTCTAACTCTGGGCTCAAGTGATCTCCCTGTTTCAGTTTCTTGCGTTACTGGGACTCACGCGATACTGCCATAACTGGTAAGTGTAGAGAGGCTAACCTTATCCTTTCCGACAAAGCCCAACAAGATACCGGTACAAACCAGGCTCTGCCAACACAGCTGTGTCAACGCTGTGACAAAATACCCGAAGTAAGCAACTTAAAGAGAGGAAAGGTTCCTCTTGGCTCACAGTTTCAGAGGCTTTATTCACAGCCGCTCAGCTCCATGGCTTGTGGACTCATGGTTGAGGCAGAGTATCACTGTCAAACGTGATGAAGGGACACTGTTCAGTGGGTAACCAGGAAGCAGAAAGAAAGGATCTTAGATCCTTAGATCCATGTAAATCGGCATGGCTGTCTGAAAATTGCTATATAGACAAGGCTAGCCTCGAACACAGAGATCTATCTGCCTGCCTCTGTCTTCAAGGGCTGTGATTAAAGGCGTGAGTTTCCACGCCCAGCTGCTGTTTTTATTTGCTTGATTTTTTTAAAAGACAGGGACTCCCTCTATAGACCAGGCTATCCTGGAACTTACTAAATAGTCCAGGCTGGCCTTGAACTCATGATCCTCTTGCTTCAGTCTTGAATGCTGGCATTCCGAATGTGTGCCACTGTACCTGTCTGTTCATACTGTTTCCAAAAAAGGAAAAAAGAAAAAAAATCTACTGTGAAACTGAAAGAATAAAGATTTTAAACTATCCCCCACCGACCCTGCTGTGAGGACACGTGCACCTCACAGCAAAGAATAACATAACATGTTTTGGGGATGTAGCCTGGCCATAGCCACCACAAACCATCTGGCCTCGATAAGGCCTGACTCAACAGTCCTGAGAAAAACAAGAACTAGGGTCAGCTTGCCCCAGAGGCAGGGTTCTAGAGTTGAACTGAGCCCAAGTTACAAACCAATGAAATTGCTTTGTGTGACTGTTGCCAACTGCCTATGTAATTTTCCCTATAAATACCTTCCCCTAATTGGGCTCGGGGTCGACTCCTCTGTCTCCTGTGTGAGATACGTGTTGTCCCCAGAGCTCTGGTTCCTCAAATACACCTCTTGTTCATTACATCAAGACCAGTTTCTCGAAATACCAGGTGTGCTGGTACACACCTGCAATTTCAGCACTCAGGAGGCTGGGGTAGTAACTCTGAATGGAGTTAACACCAGCCTGAGCTTTATAGTGAGACCTTGTGTCAAAAATAAATAAATCGGGGCCAGGGAGATGTCTCAGCAGATAAAGGTGCTTTCCATTAAGCAACAGTAGCTTCAGTTTATTTCCTGGAACTCACATAGTTGAGTGGGAGAATCAACTCCTGCAACTTGTCTCTGACCTCCATATATGTGTGATGGTGCACACCTATGCACACATGAACACATGCACAATAAAGAACAACAGAAGTAACTCCAAAGAAATACCAGCTTACCCCAAAGTCCATGCCTGCTGGACCAAGCCAAGTAGGTACATAGGAGTACATCCCCAACCCTACAAACCCTAATACCTTCTCTCTACCCATCAGAGCAAGCACAGAGTCCCATCTCATTTCAGCCACTAGACTGGCAGCTTCCTTTGCTCCTCTGTGAGCACACTCTGGGTCTTTCTAAAGTGCTATGTTCATTGTGGGACCTGTGCTTCTGTGCGGAAATCTGTGCTAATATATTTACCCTCTTTGATCTTCCCTCCCTCGCCCCTGTGTGTGTGTGTGTGTGTGTGTGTGTGTGTGTGTGTGTGTGTGTCCCACCTGCATTCAGGTGTCCTCCCTCCTCTTCGTCCCATTGTTGCTAAGTACCCTTCATTTCCATTCTTTCTCTCTCTTTCTCTCTAGCCCAAACTATATTTTTAGAACCTTCTGTACTATATCCCTTCAGAAAAGTGACACTTCTCACTTGGGAGGGTGAGGCAGGAGGATCATGAACCTAGACTTTGTGTAGTCATACAACTCAGTGTTAGCTTCTCTGTGAAGTATACCCGAAGGGTCAAAGCCCTTGTAAGAATCTGAATGCAGTGTGTATGCAGGGTGTGCTTGAACCTAGCGTGGACTACATAACAAGACCCTGTTATAAAAATGAAACAAAACATTCACTGCTATCCTATTAGTCTACTAGGATTTCCAATGAAATGCTAAAAGATTCCTCATTGAAAAGCTTTCAAGTGCAACAGGAACCTGGAGAAGAAAGACCAGTAGGAGGGAAAGAGGGATGGAGAGGGATAGCATACCAGGCACAGGAGGAAGGGAAGACATTATGTCCTTCCAGTCAATAACTATTCATCTACTCATCATGGCTGGACAGTGTCCTGAGAGTTTAATGTTACCTAACTTAAACTTAGGGACATCTTTCCATCAGGTATGGCTATAAACAGGTAAGAAGACTTAAGTCAATAGGTTTAAGTAGTTTGTTTGCTTAAAGTGGCATGTCTTGGGTGGGCAGCCAGACTCACTACCCTGAAGCTGCCTTCCTTTTCCCATAGTCAGCTGCCTTGGGAAAGAGACTAGCAAGAATGCTGAGTGTGCAAATGTCATCCCAGGCCTAACACCTGTGTTGATACATGCTTCAGAGACTCTGTGACCCGGTACATATCAGTGTCATAGAAAACTCAAGGCACACAGCATCACGGGAAATGCATCCAGTAGACGGGGGTATCTGAGTGGCAAGGAGCCTTGGTACACATTCATCTCCACAGTACAGAAAACTGCCACAGTACTCAGACTGTTTGAACAGTGATGGCTCTCTCAGAAGCCCAATTAGATTTAGGTCTAATTATGGACAGAAAATGTGGTCAGCAAATGCATTTTCAAGCACTAACTACAAAGTCAACCCCAAATGTCTTCCATGCTCCACCAACCCTTCTGGCCTGATTTCTCATATCAGGAGCTGATGCCGTCCAGTCAAATTGCCTAATGCAAATATCCCTGACCTTTAGTTCTTGCTGATACACTGACTCAGCTAGAGTCACTCTGGTGTTATTTCCTGGGCATGACTTACTAAGATGAGACATGCACATGTGGGTGTGGGAAAAGAAGGAAGAGAAGGCAGGTGTTTTAAGGCCACTGGTGTAGGGAGAAGGTTGGTACCCCTGTGGGGACACTGCAGGGCTCATATCAAAGGTGATAGGAGGCTAACCAATCACAGAGAAGGGGGAAGGGGGAGCTAATGGGGACCCCTAAAAGGACACATTGCCTAGAGGTCATTTAGTCTCATCCACTCCAGGAGAGGAAAGGCAAGCTATCAGAGATAACGTGACATCCTCCCAGGTATGTTAGTCCATCACCTCTTAGAGCACTGTCAGAGGCTGTTTGCTTTGTTAAGGAGTGGTACAAGTGGCCTCAGAACTCTCTCTGAAGTTCCTGAGCCTTTGAAGCTCATGATCTAGGGTCTAGGATCCCACCAGGGGCTGAGAGCCAGTCACCCTGGATACACACGCTTCATCCAGATTCTCACAAGGGCCTTGACTCTTCAACTGTGCTTCACAGAGAAGCCAGCACTAAGTCATATGGCTACACAAAGCCAGCCATCAGCCCCGCAGAAGGGAAGAGGGGTCAAGCCTTCCTTTCTGTCTACCTGGTACCATGGGAACAGGCAGCCTGACATGCAGCATCTTCACATCCCACTCAAATACCAGAGGACAGGAAGAAGGGGCGAAGGAAGAGTGTTGGGGTACAGGAGCTTCCAGGGTGGGACTACAGGTTTAGAAGATTGGGGGAGATCACAGACAACTCCTATTCCGAGGTCATGGTGCAAAGGAGAAGCTGACGTTTTCAGGAGGGCATTCCAAGTGGGGTGCAGACCCCCAGCACCCCAAGGACTTTATACATAATTATAGAAATAGTAATTATCCCCTAAGGGTTGGCTAGGAATTCCTTTCCTTTCTTTTCTTTTCCTTTCCTTTCCTTTCCTTTCCAGTTCCCTGTTTAGAGAGTACTTGGATATGCCGGAAGTCTGAGCCAGGGCATCGCCCCACATGACAGAGCTCGTTCAGGAGCCTCTGGAGAAGCACACTAAGAGAAGCTCCATCCTGCTGCTCAGGAAGAAGGCAGCTGGCTCTGCAAGCCCTGCCTGCCCTTACCCTACATTCTCTTGCCATCAATCACAGATGCAGCCCTTCACCCATCTGAGTGCTTGCTGCTTTTTTTTTTTTTCCGACCGAAAAAGAACACTGTTGCCACCCATAGCAAATTAAAATTAAGTGCAAAGTTATTTCCGGGTCAGTTGAGCACAGCAGGTCACCAGATTTCCATTGCTCTTAGAGAAGAGAGGAGACATTTCTCAGCCTGTATATTCTTGGATCCTGTGAATTGTTCACAGAAAGACAAAATATCCGGCTTCATGTCTTTGTGGTTTGTAAAGTGCTTTGTACCGTATATCAGACCATATATAGATCGCAGCAAGGGAGGCATTAAATATCTCAATAAAATCAACTTAGGAACCAAAACTATAAGAAGTAGCCCTACTCAGTTCACAGGGGTGAGTCACTTGCTTCTCAAACTATATGCACAGGGATATCCTGGGGATGCTGTTAAAACCCAAATTCTGGCCCAAGATGTGTGAGATTGGGCTAATGACTTTGTATGTCTCATGTCCTGGCTCAGGACTCCTCATCCAAAGCACTGAGCCCAGCCCTCAGCTCTTTTCAAACAGTGATCTAGGAACAAATTCACATCTTCAAGGTTTAGAGAGGGAGAATGAGAAGGGCAGGAGAGAGGGTGAGAAGAGGAAGGGGAGAAGTAGAGGGGGAGGGAGAGGGGGAGGAGGAGGAGGGAGAGAGAGAAGCCACAAATAATCCAGTCTTTATAGTCTGGCCATCCCCTGACTTCTATTCTAGATGACACTAATATTCACTGTCAGAGGACCACATCTGAAGGATAGAGTTTTGGCAACATGCTCTAGGCTTCACTCTCCCTCATTCCAAAGTCAAGCAAATGTGAAGCCAATAAAAAGATTAAGTTTTGGGAGTAACTGAACATGCACAATGAAGAGCCGATTTTCTTCAGGCTGCTGCAGTCAGGAAGAGCATCCACACCCAACTGTTGGTGTCTCAGCACGGTGTGTTCTTCTCAGAGAGACCTGCAGTGGCTATAGGTGGTGGACAGCTGTGCGGGTGGCCTTAGAATGGGGCTTTGCCAGTTGGCAAGAGGGGCCTCATCTCTGTAACTAATTTCATTCTAACTCTATGTGACCACTTGTGAGACAGAAGACAGGGTGAGGGTCAGGGCCTGGCTGTCATCAGGGTTAGTAAAAGGAAATAGGTTAGTGAATAGATTGATTGCCAATGGCACAAGGCAGGCACCCAGTGCCTCTTCTGAAGTCACAGAGGGTAGAGTGTGGACTGTCAGCCACATGGGTCTGGCTACCTGCAGATACATCAGTCCCACCAGTGGACAGATAGATATACATTTGTGTATTGGCCATTTTAACCCTAATAGCTACCAAAGGAAGTATCAGAGTCCACATTTCACAGATGAATAAAACAAAACAAAGCACAGAGAAGCCATATGGCCCAATCTGACACTGAGTTGCCTGCATGTCTGAGCTAGGAGTTGGTGTGAATTGCCATGAACAGTCACACCCTCAAAGGCTCAACCTGGTACCTGGCAGCGGTCCCACTTGGTACTGACATTTCTAAACAAATGTCACACTAGAGTCCAAACCTTATATACCCAGCATACAACATTTCTCTTTCTTAATGATGGTAGTTTGTGGGGAGGAAGGGATCATGGACCAGTTGTGACTCTTAGACAGTTTGGTTCAAAACATAACTCTAAAAGGGGGGTTGAAAAGGATATGAATGGCCCTCTTCTCTAAAACTGATCCACACAAGTTGGCAGAGGAATCTGAATCTCCTAGTAGTAAAGGTAACTCAACCCCATCTAACAAGTGGGGCTTTGGGGTGAAAGGACAGATCAGCAGGCCTCTCTCTGTCCCTAACCTGTCGCAGGACACTCCCACATCCTGGAACACAGGAGGTGAATCAAGGACACCAGGAATAGGAATTATTGTGCTAAAGTCCTGACATGACTCAGAGGTCACTATCATCTTAGTGCAGAGGCAATAGCTGCTGACATTTTCTCTCTTGAGAGGTCGCCAGTCCCACGCCAGCCTTATCTCTCATAATTGCAGTTCTCTCTGATCCAGTCTGTGATTTCTGATTGTCCATTTCCTTTGGCCATCATGGGGTGGGCCCTGGACTCATCTGCCTTCTCCCTAGATGATGTACCGTAGCCCAAAGGCTTGCCTTTGGTTCATTCCCTCACAGCACCCTTTCTGGCCATTAATCACTCAGGTACTGTGTTGAATGAGTTTTTCTCTCTTGAGATTTCCACTACCCAGGCTGCTCTTTAGAAAATTACTTGAAAGTTCGTGGACTTGGAACTGTCAGTGACTCCTCCAGGTGTCTCCACCATCTACAGGTGCTTAGTGTACACACAGCGTCTCCGAGAGGAGGCTCTTAGCCCTTTCCCATTGATCCAGATGATGTCTGAATCCCAGTGTTACCTCCCCTGGGTCCTCCCTTGATCCTCCAATTGGCAGCTTCCTTACACACCTTTCAGTGGGGAAGTGGCTTTCGGGACACTAACTACTTCTCTGTGTTTCCCAGATCTTGGTCAGCTCCCTAAGACTCAGTGAGTTAGAAACTATGCATTCGTTTTTATGTCTCACAATCAAAGCTCATGATTTTTCCCCTTCAACATAATTCCAGACTTTCAGAGACATCTGCTCAGCACAGTCATGGATTCACCTCTGTGGCACACACTGCTCGCTTTCAAATCATGTGGGTAGCAATTGTCTTTCTACCTGGGATGGTGGTGAGGTAGGGGACAGAACTGGCCATTGCCTTGACAGAGTGATGATGAGCATCCCTCCTCCATGGGTCTGTACTTACCTTCTGATCTCCAAAGCAGTGCTTCTCTGTGTACTGTGTGTGAACATTACAGAGAAGTCTCTTGGCAACACGCACTGTGGTGCTTCTCCACACAGCCTGTCTGGAGCGTTACACCTTCCTCCCGGGTCATGTTGGGATGTGCAGTCAGGAGGTCAGGTAAGCAGAATCATGGGCCCAATCTTAGACATCTTGGGTCATAATTTGGGTTTTGATATCACCTTGTGCTGAGGCCCTGAGGTGGCGAGGCTTTCCAGGTAGAATAGTTCAGTATGTAAAGCATGTCTTACCTGGTGTGATGGTTACTATTGATTGTAGCATGTCTTACCTGGTATGGTTACCGTTGCCATGTCTTACTTGGTGTGGTGATTATTATTGGTTGTCAACTAGATAGGCATTAGAACTACCTAGGAGACAAACCTCTGGGCTTGTCTGTGCGGGGTTTTAAGACTGGGTTTGTTGAGTCCCTCTGAAGTTGTTTTAGTTTCCACGTGTGAGATGATGCCCCACCTATCGTCCTGTTGGCTCCATGTTTCTCACTCTTACTTCATACTGTTGACTGTTAGAGAGGTAGAATGTCCTCTCTTAAAGGCCGAGTGACAGCTCATTATGTAGTTATGCAGCATTTTTTTTATCTGTTCACCTGGACATTAAGTTATTCACACCTCTCTGCTTCTGCAAATAATTCTACAATGAACATGGGAACAGGAGGGAATGTCTCCTAGCCATTGACTTCATTTCCTTTAGATAATTACCCAGGAGTGAGATTGCTGGATCAAATGGTAGTTCTATTTTAGTGTGTGTGCATGAATTTGTACTTTCAGATGTATAAGCAAGTCTCCTTCATCTGTTCATCTTTGCAATTTCACTTTTTATTTAAGTGCTTCATATACATCTGTGATAGAGTCTACATGAGAACTCCAGCACCAGCAAGTCTCGGAGATGCATGTGCATCTTACTTTTCCCACATCCTACCTGGGATTTGCCTTGTAGGTTGACTGTTGTAATCCAGCCCAGAGCTGTTCTGTGGCCCTACGTTGAGATTGTTTTCCTCTGATATTTGCTTCTCCTAGTGACTAAGGGATATGCTCCTACAGGGACCACTGCACCTTAGGTTGTTTAATATACTGGGATCAATCCTCCCACATCACACACACACACACACACACACACACACACACACACACACACACACACACCCCACACACACACACACACACACACACACACACACACACACACACACACACACACACACACACCCCACATGCACATGCACACAAGGTAGTCTCTTCCCTCCTAAGTGCTGTCTTGAGATCATAGGGTTTTTGATACATTCTGACAGTTCGGGGTCAGCTCATTGAATGTTCAGACAGCAAAAGAAAAATGTACTTGTTACATGGAATCGCAATGTACTCCTCAGCTGTAGCTTCATGTGAGCTGCACAAGGAGGAAGCCACACTAGTTCCTAGACAGCCGCTGGGCACACCCAGAATCCTGATGTGCCCCCAGCCTTATAATTTCATGAGGCTTCCTCATCGTCAATATCCTGCTTTACTTCCTTAACTAGACAACATATGTCTGACACTTTGCTGCTGGTTCCCATTGTCCCTGCCTCAGAGCTGGGGACTGGTCCTTCCCACCAAACCTGGGCACAATGAATGGGAGACTGATCACAGAGAAACCACGGATCTTCAGCAGTAGAAGAATATACCGCTCACATTGGTGTCCTGGGGTTCCCATTTTTCAGCTGGCACAAAAATAGATGCTCAATAAAATCCAGGTGGATTAAATGCTACAGCCTTGTGCCTTCAGCAACAGAAACTGCAGGTCTCACCCTGATGGTCAACCAAGCTTCCTGCCTGTCACCAAAAGGGCCTCTCAGGACATGGTACCTCACGTACAGCAAAGCATGGCCCTGCCCAGCACAGAGCAAGCAGCACTCGCTCTGACTCTTCTTTTACACAATCCCACTTATAGCTCTACAACCTCCAACACTTCTGGACCTGGAGAGTCCTAGAGCACTGAGCAGGGACAGGATGGTGGCAGACAATCTGTCTACAACCTAAGAGTTCACATCATACCTAAAAATATCTTCCTGGTACTCTGTCAAGAGCAGATCTATGCCACAGAACACGAGCTGAGCAGGGAGGAGACAGGCTGTATACACAAGAGCTTAAAACCCTCAGCAGGGAGCTCAGGAACTCCCTCTATGCTTTCTCTCATGTCCTGCTGGCTCTATTCTCAGGCAATGCTTCCCAGGTAACTTCCTTGTCTGCAGAGCTGTGACCTTGTGGACCCTCTGAAAGGTGGAACTTCTCAGCTACCATAGGCAGGGGACTGGAAATGACCTTAAAAGGCACGGAGCACTATCCACTTGGGTTCCAGGCCACATGGAACATGGCCAGGTGTCCCAGGCACCTGGAGGGTCTTTACCTCTCACGTTCAGGGCTCCACTTTGGCTGTGTAGAGCCTGCTGCTATGTGTTCGGCTGAAAGAGAGGCTCTTTCAGTGGCTATCCCAACTCACCTGGGAAGTCACTAAGCAGGAAAGGTGAGTAGCTGAGGCTGACCTGTCACCTTCCAGACAGGTCTGTACCATCAGGACTTAGCAGCAGAAATCCTGCCAACTAAAGGTTGTCTAGAGGCAGCAGGCTGGAAGAACAGAGGCTGGGCAAATGCTATGCAGACTCTCCAGACATCTGGCCTTTCCCATGGGTACAGGTGGCCATAGAGGTCGCAGGGGTATCCGTTGAAGCTGCTCACCATGCAGGACCACCAGGGGCAGTGTCCTCAAGAGGAATGCTTCACTTGGAGACTGACTCCACCATCTTCAGGTGCACAACCATGGACTTTAGGGAAGAGTTGCTCAGGTTCAGTCCTACCTATGTGCCTCACAGCGTTCTAAGGGCTTCTGTGACAGAGAAGGGCAGCCAAGGAGAGCCCAGTGTCCCCACAGTATAGTCAAGCGAGCTTTCCTGGATCCATAGTGTTCTCACTTGTGTCCAGGATGAGGGCTAGTCAAATCGGCGGCATGGTTCCAGGGTCAGTACACAAAACCATTCTGACTGACGCCTTCCACTTGCAATCACTTTTTGAATGGCCAATTCTTTCTCCTTCTTGCTATATTCTTTGCATTACTTCCCTTCTCACATGGAATAGGGGGAAAAATCAGATAGCCTGATAGGGCATTTACTGATTCCTGTGCTCTGCCATCTCTTTACTGTCCCGGATGAAGAAAGAGCAAAGAGCAGGCACATGCTATTGCCCTTGGTGCAGGCCAAACACAGGGCAGCACTGGGGCTCCAATTTTAGAGCTGATTACACTTTGCTAGCTGCTAAGCTGCAGCCACACCTGGGTGGTAATCGGGTTGTGGGCTGTGCAGCTAGAGGACGCCAATCAGTGATTGGTGCTGATTGCTCCCCACATTGTGCCCTCCCCTCTTATCTCTTCACCTCTTCTCCCACAGCCCTGGAGCTAGGGTGCAAACATGTTGAATACTTACATGCCTGAGAAGATGCGTTCCCGCCTGAGACGTTTTCCCACCTACTACGTGAGGTGACAGACTTTTAAGCAAACAGGAATACCACTCATGTACACACAGACGGGAATGCACGTGGATAAACAAAGAGACTCAGACACATATATAAACACAAACACTGACATTTGCGGGTGAGATATGCACGTGCTCAGAGGTGTTGTGTGATGTGATATCAGACAGGGGGTGTTGTGGACTGAAATGTGTCCCTCCGATCCATATTCTGAAATGCTCGCCCCTGATGTGGCTGGCTATAGAGAGGGAGGTTAAATGGGGATCATGGGTGACTCTGATTCAGTATAAATAGCTCTTTACAGAGGAAGAGATAGAGCATCAGGAAGCATGAAAGACATATAAAATACAAGTGCCATCTGGGAGCCTCCAGGGAGCTCCTCCTGCCAGCACCTTAGATTTGGATTTCCATTCTCTAGGTCTTAGAAAAGTTCCTGCCTACTGTCTGAGCCACCCAGCCTGAGCTAAGAAGCAGGAGGTCGACCACCTGTGCTGAGATGTGGACAGAACACAATGCACTGTCCAGCTGAAGGCCTAGAGGGCAGCTGGTGGGAGGAAGCCATGCCTTCCCCCAAACGAGTCTATTTGACCCAGTGCAGAACCTTCCATAGCCTCCGGGAAACTGGAAGCTCAGATGGACAAGACCTGAGCAGTTGATAGCTGAGCAGCTGAGTACAATAGTTAATATTGTCAATTGGACAAGATCTGGAAGATAAATACAAGGCATGCTTGTGAAGGAATTCCTAGATGATGTGGAAAGATCTACCCTAAATGTGTATGGCACCATGGGCTGGGGTTTCACACTGCATGGAGAGGGCAAGGCGAGCTGAGCACTAGTTCCTGTCCCTTTCTGCTTCCCGGCTGCATAAGCCAGGTAATCAGTGACTCCTGTTCCACCTATCATGTCTTCCTCGCCATGATGACTGTATAACCTTGAGCTGAAGCCTGACTAACCCCTTCCAACCTTAAGTTGTTCTTGCCAGGTATTTTTGTCATAATAGTAAAGAAATAAATGAATACAACCGGACAATAAGCAAGGTCTCAGAGAAAGCAGGTGGGTGGCATGCATGGCTTTCCTGAAGGTGATGAGCTATTGGTATCTGTTGCAGGAAATTTCCAACCCCAAAAAGCACATGCAAAAACCCACAACTCAGTTACAGTATTTGTAAGTGGCACACCTAGATTGAGCAAATTTACCACTACTCAACTCTATGCCCCAGCTATGATCCCTTGCCACTTGCAGCTTCTCCAGGCCATGTGGTTCGGCTCCATCTTCCTTCTACCTCCTCTTCCTCTATCTTCCTCTTCCTTCCTTCCTTCCCTCTCTTCACCCACTCTCTAAAACATCCAGCCCCACCTTTTTCTTCCACTGGCCAATCACAGGCCCTAGCCTTTATTTGACCAGTTAGAAGCGGGAGAAGGTTCACATGAAGTCACCTGAGCACTTGATCAAGGCAGCCCCTCTTGAGGAAGCAGAACTAATATCAGAGTACAAACAGCACCAGCACTGCACACAACAGAAACCCTCTCAGGGAACTCAGAAGTCCCTTGGAAGCAGAAGACCTGGAACAGGGTTGGGCTGTGAAAAGCTCTAGTGAGCTCCATGCCTAGCTGGAGTGAAGGGTCTCCTGGGACACTCTCAGGTCCCACAGCAATGCTGGGCCATGGCAGCCGCATTCAGAAGAAGGGCACCTGCTCATGGGGACGATTGTTAATAGGATAGGGAGCTTTCACATCTTTATAAGGAGTTAGGAATAAGAAGAATTATTACCAAAAAGAATCTTAAAAAAACAACTATGTTTTATTCAAATTAGTTTTAAAGTTTTCAGTCATTAATTCAACATTCAGGTTATTTTTAATAGTTTTTTGAACCCCCTGCTATTTTATCAAAGGCAGTATGGGTGCGGGGTGGTGAGCCTTTTTGTTTATGCACAGATGAAAATCAGGAGCAAGTATTGGGCTCAACTTTCCTGCCAAGTTTCAGCTTATTTATAAATAAGCTGGCATGGGTCTTTGTACGAGGCTTCGTATTTGTCATCTATACCATTCTGTAATTCATAATGAACTCTCCATGGGGTGGGGGGAGACTAGAGTGGAGTACAGGAAAAGAGGACGAGGAGCACTAAGAATAAGGAGTGATAGGTTATCTCTCTCCCAAGGGCCCTAAAGTTGTTGACTTCAGGCTTCCGAGCTCTGCTGGAGATCTTCACAAATGCAGCCTAGAACCCACCCCAGTTGGCGTCCGGATGCTCAATGACATTTAGTCACACTGCTGTTGAGGGATCCAGGCAGGGTGTACAGGGACCCCCAGGGACCCAGAAGAATGGAAGGGGTGATCTTCCTGACAGAAGAAGATCCTTATCACATGAACTAGACACTGAGCTACCTATAACCTTGTCGTTATTAAGGTGTGGCTCTTTATTGATTCTTAAAAGCACATTCCAGAGCAAACAAGATCATCCAGGCCTGTGTACTCAGGTGTAGGGGTGTCACAACCTTAGTGGAAGGAAGAAGGCTGAGGTGGGGCTCAGCTGATCACCACCAATTCAGTGATCACGGGAACGTTACCAACGTGTCTGGACCAGACGTCTCAGGGTTCTTCACATCTTGGTCAAAGAATTGAATGATAACACAAATATAGCATAGTAGTGAGGGATTGTGTCCACAAGCAAAGTGAGATGGAGTGGTCAGACTGCAAGGAGCAGCAGGCCCAGAGCAAGCATGCAGCTCTGAAACCTGTGACTGCCTAGGTGGGGCCGAGAGGCAGAGGGAATCCTTGCTAGGGTTGGAGTGTGGGTGCTTTGTTTTGTCTCGATTGACAGGCTTGTGTTAGTCTTTGCTCCCTGTAGATGTCCTTTCTTGGTATGCATCTGATTAAAACCAGGCATAGGCATAAGATGATAAGTAGGAATTGTTTTTTCCTTAGAACTTCATGCAGAAGACAAATTTACAAGTCCAGCCTGGATCAGTCCATTTCCTTTAATGGTAGGCTGCATCCAATCATAAAAAAAAGAAAGAAAGAAAGAAAGAAAGAAAGAAAGAAAGAAAGAAAGAAAGAAAGGAAGAAAGAAAGGAAGAAAGAAAGAAAGAGAGAGAGAGAAAGAAAGAAAGAGTTACTAAGGGTTGCTAATGGCCGATAACCACTCTGTTGGGAAAGGACTATGGTATAGCTCAACTGGAGGAGAATCCTGGTGACTACGTCTACCTGGTCACTGGGCACACCTACCTCAGGAGCAAGTCTTCAGGCTCCAGCTTTTCTCAGTGGTCACTGAGAAGCCCTGTCCAGAAGAGCTTGGGAGCAGGAGTCAGGACCTGGTTGACAGGTTATATCTCCACTGGTAAAGTGACAATTCAAGCCAATTAGAATATAGTAAAGGCAGGTTTATTGGGGAGCTGCTCTTGGGCAAGTTCACTGGCCCTGAGGATTGAGACCATGGAAGTCATCCTGGGGCTGTAGGGGAGAAAAAGGAGAGGAGAGGAGGGAGAGAGAGGAGGAGAGGAGAGGAGAGGGAGAGGAGAGGGAGAGGAGAGGAGAGGGAGGAGGAGAGGAGGAGGAGAGAGGAGAGAGGAGAGAGAGAGAGAGAGGAGAGAGAGAGAGAGAGAGAGAGAGAGAGAACAAAATGTCTAGATTACATAGGGAAGAGCCTCTGGGGAAAGAACTGCTCAGCCCCTGGGCTAGAAAGTTCAAGGTTGGGAACAGGCTATGCCAGGTAGCACCTGAGATTTGCTGGGAAAACCTGAGGCCAGGTCTGCCTTGATATATGTAAAATATGCACCTCAGTTCCTAGTCCCAGGGTCCGAAACCAAATATTGCTCTCACTTTGCAGTGACCTCTGGAACTTTCTAAATTGCCCTTGTGGGCCCTTCTCCATATTTTATTGTGCTCTTATTGGAATACCTTTTGGGAAATTTTGCTGGGTTTTCCTTTGTGCTGTGTGTGGTTTTGCTCTCTGGACCTACCTCAGTTTTATCACTGGCTTACTGCTTTCAGTCTCACTTTTTTATCGGTAAAGCTTATTCTAGTCAAGCTCTTTGCAGAAGCAAACAACAGTACCACTGAGGCAGCACCGGGTACCCATAAGATCCAGCAAGTGGCCCCTTCATCTCTGCTCTGGCAGTTGCTTGAATGTGTCTATTAAGAAGTCACTGCTTTTCGGCTGAGCTCTCTGCCATCCCACTATTCCTCCTGGCTGTCATTTTAACCCACTGCCATAGGGAGCTGTCTCTGCCTGCTTCTCTCTGGGGCATGTAGAATGATTGGGATAGTGACAGTGATTTTCAGGAGCTGATGGTGAAGGAAGCAGTCCAGGGCCACCAGGGAAGCAAGTAACAGGGTCTGAACTCTACTTCTCTGTTAGCATAGTAGGAAGCAAGCTTACCCAGGTCTTGCCCTGGCACTTGCCTACCTCTCTACTGGGAGCCTCTCTCTGCTTGGTCATCATTTCTACCATCTCTGAGAGCCATGTGGGTGGAGTTGATTCTAGCAACATTGGAACATAACCCATTTCAGCCCTCTGTTCAGGGACCCTGTACAGGCCTGAAAATGTCTGGCATGGACTGTGTGAATGTACTAGCAGCCCAGTGTCAGACAATTGACTCCATGTGGCTCACTAATGGGACAGAGCAGAGTAAAGATAAAGAAAAAGGGTAAGGTCCAGTAAGTGCTGGGATGAAGATAAGTCCTTTGTTTAAATGTAGACATGAAGGAGTTCTCCTGGGAGCTTGCTTCTGTCTGGAACCAGACAGCCTTGAAGGAAATCTGCACAGAGAGCAGGCTGAGGAGACAGCTGGGCAAAGTTCAGGCTGCAGTGATCTGGGTGGCCATGTTGATGGCCTTGTGGCTGTTGGCAAGTGACGAATGGACAAATTATGAGACTAGGCAGGTACATGCAAGGAACCCAACAGCCATCCAGGTGAGCAGAGGTGAGACACATGCAGGAAATAGTGGTGAGGAAAAGATTAGCTTCTGGGCACATTTCTGACAGGAAATAAAGTGTGCTTTTTGAAGGTAGATGATTGTCTCCAGTTTTTTTCTCTCTCAGAACCTCAGGTTTCCCCATACTGAATTGTGCATTTTTTCTCAATCAGAGAAGGGAAAGAGACTGGCTAACCCTTTCTAAAGGTAAACCCTGCTCCAGGGAATAGAAATGTCCAAAAAGAAGGCAGCATGGAGAAGTTGCTTAGTGAATGAACCTAAAAGACTAGCATCTAAGGGAGGACTGGGGCAACTCCAGGTCCAGCCTACATGATGACCTAGGAAATGCTATAGAATGCTGGGCTAACCTCATGGGAGGAAGAGGAGGAAAAGGAGTGGGAAAGAAGGAAAGGGGAGAGAGAGGTGGAGGGTCAGGAGAGGAAGAAGGGTCAGGAGAGAAAGAAGAGAAGGAAGAGGAAGAAGGGGAAAGAGGAGAAATGGAAAAAGGAGGAGAATGAGGAGGAAGAGAATGGGAAGGAGAGGAAGAATGGGGAGGAGGAAAAGGAGGAAGAAGGGAAGGGGGGAATCAATGGAGGCCTATGCTCTCATCACTGCCTGTTATAGAAACAGCCAAGTTCAGGGTGCACCAGGAGTGGAAAACAGAGCCCTAGAGATAGAATAGTAGTGTTGTTGTGGATGTCACCATAGGATGGGAGGGCTTGACATCCTCCCTCATGGTCCATTTGTCCACTTACAACATGGCCCATATGACCACAACAATACTTGCTCTAGAGACTGACAACCTGGGGGCACAATGTCAGCCAGGGACTTGTGCTGTTACTCTGAGGTGGGCTCCCTAGGGTGCCTGCACACCCCAGCTACACTGCCAGATGAGCGTGTCTGTCCAAAGGGAAGTACCATAGGGAAGTAGGAAGGAAACAGCTGGGGAGCTGAGGGACACCTGGGTGGTGGGTACCGCTGCCCTGTGCCAGGGATATGGTTCTAGCCTTGGCCAGGGGAAAAGCTATATTTGAATTAGGAGGTCATGGCTCCCAGTGCATATCACATTCTCATTCTAGAGTGAATTCAGTTCTTAGAATCTCAGCTGTGGTATGCTGAGTTTGGAACGGGACACTGGAGCCTTGCAATCTATAGAGTTCAGCAGTTTCCAATGTGAGCTCTGAGTGAAAAATCACCAAGTTGCTACCAACCAATCAATACAGCCTTCTAGGTCATTCCACAGTTGGAGATCGGACAACCCAGATCATAAACCAGACATGATATTATCATCTTTTCAGGGAGTTCTCTATGGGGGGGAATAGCACAGCATACCCTTACCCCAACCAACACACACAAAGGTGGGTGCTTTCCTGGAAGGAGGGAGGTAGCATGAGACATGTAGGGCTCACTCCTACTTCAGAACCATACAGCTCTGCTTTGTCACTCAAGGGGACGTCTCATGAGGAAGTGTGACTGATCAGGGCTGGCTCCCTCCAGCAACCACAGGGACTGGCTGGTCCAGCTCTGCAAGATGGACCAAAGGAATGATTTAAAGAGGAGAGGGACTCTGAAATGTGGTCATAATATTACCACCAGAATGTTCTAGGGACCTGTAGATGGAGACGCGATAACAATTAAGAGGAATTTTACAGGAAATAGCATTAGGGATTAGATGTGGTCTCAAAACCCCAATTGCCATTGTCTCTGTGGCAGGATGGCTGACAACAGGGCAAATGGGCTTCCAGTAACGTGCACAGCTGCTGGGATTTGCATGTTGAGATGCTAACCACACACTCCGAGGAAGGAGGAGGGATCAGATGGCCTTGGCAGGAGGCCACAATGAAGGGCCAGTCACTCAGTACAGAAAACAAGGTTCACCAGGAGACATGCCCGGAACCAACACTAACTAGGTAAAGTGTTGCTGGACCGTCTTTGGAGAGTGGAGCTCCACCAAGTTCTGCTGGTGGTAGAGTTTATGCTGGAACCGGAAGACGATGATACATTGTTGCTTCTGTGTGGGAAACTGGAAATATCTATGAGCTAGGCTAAGGAGCAGCAGGTGGGCTTGGAGAAGGAAGATAAACCAGACATGCGTGAAGTTTCCTAAGTGAAATGTCTAGAAGCAAGGCACCAGTGATCTGGGGCTACTTAGCATCAAATCACATGGCTTCTCTGGGAAGCTGTTGGTCAGAGAACTCACCTCAAATTCAGTGTGGACACTTCCTTCTCAGCCAAAATGTATGTCATCACCCAGGAACCCCTGTGACCAACCTCATTAATTCAGTGTTTACTTTATGTAGTACATATTAAGAGATATACTCAGACCTGTCAGTCTGATCCAGAGGGAACACTGTGGGGACAGGGACGCTGCCTGGAAGACTCCGTTCTGCTTCCTTTATTACTGTGACATTGAGGAGGTCTGCCTCCCAAGAGGCCAGGTAAGTAGGAACTTGTTTTATAATGTGGTACAATGTGGGTATTTTCTTTAAAGATTTATTTATTTACTATGTATACAGTATTTTGTCTACACGTATGCCTGCAGACCACAAGAGGGCATCTCATTATAGATGTTTATAAGTCACTATGTGGTTGCTGGGAATTGAACTCTGGACCTCTGGAAGAGCAGCTGGTACTCTTAACCTCTCCGAGCCATTTCACCAACCCTACAATGAGGGTAAGTTGTAAGTTGGAAGGATATTTAAGAGGGAAGTCCAGTAGGGCTTCACTGGTGACAGTGGCCTAGAGAGATTCAATAGTATGGGGGAGGGGGGATCTTATGGAGTAATTGTGAGTGAGCTGCTATGAAAGAAGAGCTATCCTTTGCCTCACTCAGGCCTTCAATCCTGTGATGTGATCCATCGCTCCCACACAAGCCCTCACTGCTGTGATAATATCTCTAACAAGTCCTTCGCCAGAGCTGAGCAAAAGCTGGTGCCATACCCTTAGACCTCTAGGGAAAGCTGACCTATATAAGCCTCATTGCTTCATAAAGTTATCCCACTGTGGCATTATGGTACAGATACAGAAAATAAACTAACACACTTATGTAGGTACCGGGCTTAAAAGAATGAGCCTAGGCCAGGTACCCAGGGCCAGTTCACACTAAAACGTTAGTAAATATGAGCCAGACACATGGGCCTATGGGGTCAGCATTTTAGGGCTGGAGGAAGGAACATCACATCTAAGTGCTCAGCTTTTGACTAGCATGAAAACAGGCTACTTAGTGGTACCCTGTCTCAAAAATATTGGTATAATCATCACATAAACAGGCTAAACAATAAAACCACCATGTGGGGTTGAAGAAATGGCTCAGTGATTAAGAGCATTTGCCTCTTTTGCAGCAGATCCCACCTCAGTTCCCAGCACCCACATGGTGGCTCACACTGGCCTGTAACTTCAGACCAGTGAATCCAGTGCCCTTTTCTGGACTCTGCATGCACTGCGTGCACATGGTACACATACATACATGCAGGCAAACATGCATACACATAAAAGAAATTGTATGGTAATATAAATATCAGAAAAAAATACACTTGACAAAAGTAAGCCTGTATTAACTATGAAAAATGGAATATACTAGGAGCAGAGGAGAACTTTCTGCTGGCTGAGACTAAACCCACTGAAGTACTTTGTATGTAACATCTTAGTTCCTGTGAGAAGCTGATGCTTTCACACTGTGGCCAACTTCAAGACCCAGATCTCCCCCCCTTATTTTTAGTCAGCACATTGGAAGTTGTAAACAATAAAAGACAAAATACACAAGAATTGAGAGAAAGAGTTCTGTTCGTAGATATCATGATTGGCCATGAATAAAATCCAGCATAATTAAAAGGCACCAGGAGCAAGCAGTTTGGGCAATAACAGGACACAGGCTTAATATAGGAAAGCCTGTCACTTCTCTCTATAGCAGCAAGGGGAAACAGGGTTTGAAGCTAATCACATGATTACCACTCATGTTTCCCAAATCTGAATGAAATTCGCTCTACACTTCAAATAAAATGGATCTAGTTTAGGTATAAAATTCTTGTGGATGAAACAAAGGAAGAACTGGTCGAGAGAAGGGATGTTCTATCGGCATGGGTGGGATGATTGAATGTTGTAAAAAGGACAGTTCTGTGAATTCAACGTCATTCCAAGGAAAGTCACTAATGACTGTGACCGTGACTGACATTCTCAAATATGTGTAGAGGCCAAAGACCAGGTTAGTCAACCCAGCACTGAAAGGAAGGGCCATAGTAACAAGTACATGACAGCCGCCATGATGCTACAGCCATCAAGGCAGTTTGATATGAGTAAAAGAGACAAGTAGATGGCAGGGAAAGAACAGAGGGCCTAGAAATGCATCATCACAGACAAGCAAGGCCACACGATGAAGAAAAGATGGAGTCTGAAAAAAAATGGCCCTAGAATAACTGGGCATCTACAAGGCAAAACTAAACAATACATATGAAATAAGTAAAACAGAATAGAGACATAGAGCATGCACCGGTTATAAAAACTAACTCAAAGTGAATCGTGGACTGTAGGTAAACTGCGGAACTCTGACATTCCCGGAGGGGAACAGGAGAAACGTTCCGATGACCTTAACTGTGAAAATGACATTTTTACCTGCAGCAGCAAAAGCCTTGGAAAAAGCGATAAGCTGGATTTCCATAAAGGGTAAAAACTTCTTCTCTATGAAAGATGATAGTAAAAGAATAATAAGACAAGTCACAGATTAGGCGGAGCTATTTCCAAAGAATTCACCTGTTATCCGAACTATGAAAAGAACTCTTCAACAAGGAAATGAAGGGATTAAGCTAGTCACAAAGACCTTAACAATTCTCCAAAATAGATGGGAAACTAGCAGACTGTGAGAATGTCCTCAGCACATGGAAAGCAGTTATCTGTCCACCCTCACCAGGGTGGCAGGAACAGAGAGAATGCCATGAAGAGCATCAGGGGCTCTCAGTCACCATGGCAAGAAACACAGAATGGAGCAGTATATGGCATGCTTAGTGAAGCGTTTGTCTCCCAAGCATAAGCACCTGATTTCAATTGCCAGAACCCACATATAAAAATCAAGGTGTGGGGGTGCATTCGTGTAATGCCAGTGCTTGCAAAGGGAAGGCAGGCAGATCCCTGGACTCTGGCTAGTAGTTTAACCTGCATGTCCCCAGCCAAAAAGACTGTGAGACTCTTAAAAATGAGGTAAAATAGAGTCTAAGAAACAGCACCTGAGATGACATGTGGTTTCCACATGAATGTGCACTCAGGGTTTTGTACACACTTTTGCACATGTGCACACACAAATACACTCACAAGCATACACATGCAAACTGCAGTCACTTTGATTGGCAATCTGATTGATAGATGATAGATAGATGATAGATAGATAGATAGATAGATAGATGATAGATAGATAGATAGATAGATAGATAGATAGATAGATAGATTCACAGTCCATAGAATCTAGCAGTTAATCCCCTCATTATTTTCCCCCCAAAGCAACAACTTTTATGGAAACTAAACCCTGAACATATATGTTATCTTTGAGGGCATTGATGATGGGTGCTCATGCTATGTGATAGTATTCAGGACAAAATGAATGATTTTCCAGAGCCATTAAAGGCCTGAGGGAAACTCAAATGTCTGTTCATAAGAAGACGGTGTAAAAGTGGTACTACTGTAGTAGTCCACTGTGATGAGATCTGGGTAAAGGTAAAGCTACGGGATGGTACAGTGCTGGGGGACTGTCAGAGTTGGGGGTGAGAGAGATGAACTGGCAGAGCATAGAAGAATTTCAGGCAGTGATGATGCTGTATTATACAGATTTCATATGACCCACAGTAATGGGCCATGTCACTGCATTCACGCAAATACGTACACATGCAGGATGAATCCACACATGAATTGTGAACTTTGGGTGATAATCATGCATCAAGGATGGCTCATTGACTATTAACAAAATAGATACTATACATAACTTGTAGATAGGAGATGTGTGGGAAATCTGTTTGATCTTTAGAAAGAAAGAAAGGAAGGAAGGAAGAGAGAAAAAAGGAAGAAAGAAAGAAAAAAAGAAAGAAAGAAAGAAAGAAAGAAAGAAAGAAAAATACGAAAAAGAAAGAAACAAAGAAATCATGGACAAGACCCTATGAGAAACACATTTCCTGGGTAGATGCTAGCTGCAGAGAAGGCTCTCTATAGATGACAGGAAATGCCCAAGTTTCAATGCCAGTACTACCTGGTAGTGCAGTCTCTCGACTGTAAGGACTCAGGATATCAGCGATGCTGAGGCCCAGACAAGGCAGGCCACAGAAAGAACTATGGGTGTGTCTCTGTAACTACTAATCTGCTGTCAGGTTTGACCGTATACTCTACTTAGCTGGTCCTGACGTTCTGAACAAGGACAGGACCTCCAAGACTGCTCTACCCCCAGAACCTGGGCCTATACCTGACTCATCCTCAAGCCTGGGATGTGCTGGCTTTCTGTGTGTGCATGCCTCCTTGCAACTCCCGGGCTTGACTAGTCGCATATCATCCTGTGGGCCCTTCATGTACGACCATGAAACTCACCTATGTAGGGAGCTCATGACAGCCACCATTCTCCTGGTTAGCTGTGTACTGACTGACTTTCTCTTTCTTGTATTCTCCACCACAAGACAAGCCCAGGGTTCAGCCAGCTTGCCTATGGTGTATCTTGCTGTTTGCTTCACGGCTATGCTAGATTTTGGCCAGTGTGTTCCTAGTCCTGCACCATTTCCATTTGGCATCCCCGAATGCTTTTGCTTGTATCTCTCATCAGCTTTTCAAAAACATCCATCTAGGGTAATAGGCTGATTTCCCTTCCAACAAGATTTTGTACATATCTACCCCTCCCCTCCCTGGCCAATAAGGTCATAGTCCCCACGGGTTCCATTACTTCAACTCCCTGCTCTCAAAGCAATGATCTGCCACAACCCAGCTGTGCCCTAAACAGCCTTGTCGTGCTCACACCTTGTCTTTCTCCACTCGATTCACAAACTGCTCCACCCTGGCCCTGTGCAACCACCTGCCTTGACTTACTAGCAGTCCCTTGGGGATAATCAAATATGCATGCCCTGCCCAAGCAGGTACTGTAGATAAGTAGAAATAGCCAGGCAGACCAGAGCCTGTTCCACCAAAGGCCATCTCTACCCTGGTGCTTCCTCTGGCTTCTCTGATCCCAGTTCGCCTGCTAATAATGCCTTCAAACTCCATATGCATGCATGCATCTCACTTCCACAGGCTGTTCTTTCTCTAAACAGAATTCTACTCTCTTGTCTGGTTTCTATAGGTACATCTCTAGCCAGCAATAGTCATGGCCATCATCTGTCCTGGAAACAGAGTAGCTTTGCTGGACACCTGGCACCCTTGACTAGGGTCCTTGAGCCCCACTCATCCAAAACCAGACAAGAGGTCTAGCACCCCTCTGTTGAGCAAAACATGCACAGGCTCAGAAAGGCCTCCTCATTTCTCATGGACTGGTATACGGGGTGTCTAGACCCCCACTTATATAGCTCAGAATTTCTTAGTAAAAGATTTTCTGGGGTCAGACATTCTTAGTTCTTTGGTGCCTACTGCCCCAGAGACCTGGGCTTGTCCCTAGGGGCCACACAAAAGGATGCATTATGCTAATACCTCATCTTTACTCTCTTTTCCCAGGTTCAGACCTGTTTTTCTGACTCACATGCATGAGTGAATAGCCTGCTGTTTGCTATGAAAAGTGGGATGGGACAGATGTGCTAACATGTGGAGTGCTATTTTCCCTAGCAAGCAACAACCAGGTCTGTATGTCTATCCTGTCTTACTCTTCACAGACTGCCCTTCAGCGTGAGCCAGGACAGCCACACCCTTCCTGGATATCTGAGACCTACAGTGTGGGCCTGACTGTAGCCTGTCTACTCTGGCTCCCCTTCCAGGGTGTTTCAGTCCCAGGGGTAGAGGGACAGGAGTTTCAATGAGTATTGAATGGTGACAGCAAATGAGATTAACACCATTAGCGAGAGTGTGTGGGTTTTACTTCTGATTCGCCTCACTCTCCTTCTGAAAGACTCGGTAATGGCCTCAAAGACACTAAATGGCTCATTTTTATAAGAGAGGCAAAGTCAATTTGAAAAGTCTTCTAAGTAATTTGATTGTCAGGCTTTTCCCATCATTGGAGAAAATAAAACACACACAGAGAGAACACACCCCTAATGCACAGAGACAGCATACCCTATACAGATTCAGAGTGCCCCTAATATACACAGAGACAGCATACCCAATACACAGACAGAGTGCCCCTAATATACACAGAGACAGCATACCCTATACACAGACAGAGTGCCCCTAATATACACAGAGACAGCATACCCTATACACAGACAGAGTGCCCCTAATATACACAGAGACAGCATACCCTATACACAGAGACAGAGTGCCCCTAATATACACAGAGACAGCATACCCTATACACAGACAGAGTGCCCCTAATATACACAGAGACAGCATACCCTATACACAGACAGAGTGCCCCTAATATACACAGAGACAGCATACCCTATACAGAGTCAGAGTGTTCCTAGTATACACAGATATTGCAACCCTAAAACACACAGCCGGCACATCCCTAATACACACAGGCAACACACCCCTAATACACAGAGACAGCATATCCCTTACACAGAGACAGCATGTCCCTAATATCCACAGACAGTACACCCTTAACACACAGACAGTACACCCTTAACACACAGAAAGTATACCCTTAACACACAGACAGTACACAGAAAACACATCCCTAATATACAGACAGTGCATCACTAATACACAGACAGCATATCACTTACACAGAGACACAGCACACCCTTAATACATAGACAGTACACCCCATACATAGAGAAAGCACACCCCTCCCAAAGACAACATGTACTTCTGAGAGAGACAATACCTCTCACAAAGAGACAATGCCACCACATATAGGCAGTCACATAATAGACACACAAATGTGTTACACTGTCCTACCCCTCTCTACACACACAGTAAGATACATTAAATCACACATACTCTACAACACTAGAACATTTCTTCCAGGAAAATGTTGAAGTAGTTAACATTTCCTTCAAACACCTGGCACTGAAGATTGTCATTCTTCTCTGAGGACAGTGTTTCCCTGTGTGTCTGCAGATGGATACATAACCTGAGTCATGGACCATGGATGTATGGGTTAGCCAAGATCACCCTTGTACCATACACTGAAGGCTCTCTTCCTGAGTGAGCCACGGCTCTTCCTAGGTGCTCTTCTGGAAAATGTTCCAACTGGAGGATGAGAGATATGGGCTGAACATAATAGACCTAGGATCTGAGACCAGTTCAGGTACCTGCTAGGTAGTCTGGGCTATAGGCAGAAGGTTTATCTAGTCCTAGCAGGTCACTGGGTGGTAGAGGACCACCCAGAGCAGATGTGAGCACTTGGGTGGAGTTGCTCAGTGGCCAGGGACTAGCTTAGGATTCTGGATGGAGTATGATAGACACTTCAGTCTAGTGCCAAAATGAGGCTCAGTAAATCCTGACTCCTGAAGTCTCAGCCATTAAAGGAGGGGGAGGCACTGGACCTCCCCCAGAAACTGCTCAAACTCTATTCAGTTTCAACCTGAGCACTGCTACCCAGTCCATCAAGGTGTGAAAAGACACAGCAGGTCGTGGTCCAGGAGACTTTCTGTGATCCTGGCTGTTTGTCAGAGGCTCTGCTGCTCTGCCCTCCTTGGCATGCAGGCATCCTACCTCCTTTGAACCAGGACAGCATGGAGCTCGTATTCCTGCTCTAGCCCCAGGGATGCTCTTCTCCCTGTCTTCCCTCCCAACCCTGATCCTATTTTCTCTCCACCCAGCCTGTGTTGCCTAGAGCATCACTCATCCTGAGTGCTCTCATAGGTTACCCAAGGATGGTAAGAGTTTGTTCTCGGGAGATGTTCCTTCTTGGCAAGGAAATTCCCCACAGACATTTACAGCCTGGGAGGTTGATCGCATGTATGCTCTAACTCCAGCTGTGGTGATGTGCAGGACAGAGAACTCTGAGGGAGTTGAGGAACATGAGACCACGAGGTACCTGCAGCCTAGCAGAACAACTTGAGCTAAGCCAGGCCTGACTTCCGCCCACATGTACACAGTGAATTCCATCTGAGTGCATCAAAGAGCTCAGCTCCTGTCTTGTGCTGGTTCATGAATACCAATTGCTCGGTTGTCAGTAGTTTTGTGAACGGAATGATACATAGCGAACTGGTGGCCTGAAATTGGTCATAATGGCAGCATTTAGACCACAGACAAGGGCAAATGGGACAGCATTTACCAGCCCGACATTTATTCAACTCACTGATTAATTGGTTTATTTAATGGCAATTGGCTATTAAGGAGTAGGTATGTGCTGGGAACTCATCTGACACAGAATGCACACAAGATAATTAAGAAGTTAGTCTTTCCCTCCTAAGTAGCTCACTCTATAGTTTTAGGACCCTGAAAGTTGATCTATATGACAGATTATATGATAGACGTACTATAGCTTGATACAATGTCCTCTATGGAATAAAGGAGTATAGTTCTCCCCAGAGAGCCAACCCTGACTTCCTCTGCTACCTCAGACCATGCTTAAGGAGTATCTTTCCAACATCTTGAGAGATCTGTACTCAAGGCCTGAAGCTGTGTTCTGATAGCCTCAGTCTCCCAATACCAGAGTAAAGGAACCTTGACCTGAGGGACCGTAGCTGTGCACAACAAGAGAGAGAGTATGGCCCACAGCAAAGAGTGCTGCCTCAAAAATGACATCCACTGCTACAGTCTATGGCTTAGTAACTTCACTGCTCCAAACCCTGGTCTCCAGGGTGCTCCAGTCAGGGCTCAGCAGGGCCTGCTGCAGGAAGTTCTTCTCTGCCTCCTTCCTGGTATGCCTTCCCATAAGAGTTCTCCACCTCATCTCCCTGGAACTCATTACAGAGCAGAAAAGAGCAGAGGAGGAAGCTATCTTTTGTTTCAGAAATGAATGAATAAAATAAGAAACAAGCTATCGGGGTGGCTAAATAGCTCAGCAGGAAAAGACACTTGACAAGCCCGATGACTTGAGTTCTGTCTCTGGGACCTAGACAGGGGAAGGAAGAACTGACTTCCACAAGGTGCCCTCTGACCTCCACATACATGGCACATCCATAAAAGTTAAGTAATGAAATGAGAATAAAAGACACCTTTCCAGATGGTAACACATGTACATACATATCCATACGCATACCTGTGCTTGTAAATGCAAGCGTGGATGCATGCCACTTTGATATGAACTGTTGGATGGCCTGAGACCCCACGATGTTCACCTTTGATACCTTCCAGCTACCATCCTGAGTATGCGGTCCCCAGACTCCCACCTTTTGAAGAAAGGGGAGGAGAAAATCTGAATGACTAGGAATTATTTATAGCCAAAGACTTTTGCAGGCTACAAACTCAACAAGAATTCTGTATTCAGGACGTGCAACCAATTCTCAAGCTCAACAGTAAGGCATAGGCTATCCAATTCCAGAACGGACCAAGCCTACCAAACTCTTTGCCAGAGAAGATTAGGAACCCATGAATGTATTTGACCTCACTGACCACCGGCAAAAGCCAATTTGCTGGATGTTCTCTAGACGACAGAATGTCCCTGAAGGAAGACAGATACTGGTGTTCAGGGTTCAGCAGTGGGGAAAGGCCGTGACCACAGTGACAGTATGGGAGGAAGGGAAGTTCTCTGAATTGTATAACAAATCTCAGAATCATCTGCCTCCCCTCTCCCAGACAGGGAAACATATCTCCATAGGCTGGCAGACCTGAACAAGCCTACACTTAGCATATTCCAGGACATCAGTTTCCCACTATTGATATACGCTCCCTGTTAGATCATAAGCCATCATTTTCAGGAGCTAGCATCGTGTATCCTGGGCCTCTGCAGTCTTTCAGGAAGCTCTGAGCTACCCTAAACTCACTTAGAAATGAAGCTGCTTTAGAGTTCTTACTAGATTGCTACTCCGAAAAAAACACATTAGGAACTTCAGGCTCTATTACAGGATACACAGCTGCCTTTCTCTACTCTCCTTCCCTGATCTGAAGTCTCTCTGGCCTCCACTGGGTCAGATGTTCTCCTTTCTCTGGGCTTGTAGACTTACCTATGCCTACTGGGTCTATGGAAGAAAGACCCAATGTCTGCTTGACTCCCAGCTCAGCTACACCAAGCACCTCCGCTGCCTACATCTATTGCCCATGACATTTCTCACTGAGTTTCCTCAGAGCTTGGATATGAGTCCATGAGCAGAGGAGAGCACTGGACTTCTATCTCTGTCATGGCTGGGGTGGGGCAAACCTTCTTCAGTGTAGAATAAGCACATCACACACAAAACTCAAGAACGTTAACTTTTGAGCCAATGTCAGCAACACCAAACAGCTCAGTGTTGTCAGTACAGACAAGCCAACATGATGTCACTCTTACTCCTGGGGGCGATGGGCTCTGCTCAGGACCCAGTCCTATAGAGCAGCTGCAGATCTGCACCTGCTGCCCTAACAGGGCATGGGGAGGGCTTGTCTCCCTCCTCTTCCTTCTCTGTAAACGTTTCCAAAATTGTTTTGAATGAGCGCTCCTCACCTAGCCCCACTGAAGCCCCAGGCACAGAGGTAATGTACAGTCCAACAAACACATTGAAGGAGAAATCAACCACGAAGAACAGTGAACTCTCTGTGCCCAGGGACAAGGAAGGGCACTGTTTAAATCAGCATGACATTCAAGTGGTTTCTAATAGCTGATAGAGACACTTATATTTGTTCAGTATTGAGCCTTGTAGATTGTTTCTGTTGTTGTTTTGTTGATTTTTTTTCCTGTCCTTACCTGTTTATTCAAGTCATGCAAATGTCTAACTATCTAGGACATTTTGATTATAAATTCATTTACAATAAGATTATTCACAGAAGGCCGATGTAAATGTAATATTAAATGTACTCACGGAATGTATTTGGAAAGCTCCCATGTTTAAATGATTGAAATTTTTAAAGTGAAAAGGAGACCATCATTCATGGAGAGGGCAGCGAGGCTGCAGGGAGAGCTGGTGTGAGAGCTCCTGGGCTGTGGCCTACAGCAGCCCTAGGCAAATGCAGGTGTCTCATTAGCTTTCTCTGTGTCTTCCAAACTGAACCATCTTCTAGCTGGGATTCACGGGCCCTCCGCCATTTTGTTAGACTCTCATTTGACTCTGTTAGACCAAACTCGAGACATTTTGCTTCCGAACCAGGCTCTTCTGGAAGAAAGGTAGGGAGGGCAGGCTCTGAGGCTGAGTTCCTGAGTCCATGGAGTTACAGCATGAGCAGAGGCAGCCAACCTTGCTCCTAGCACAATGTTCCAGATTCGCCCAGAGCGACTCCCCTATGCCCAAAAGATGAAGCTGAATGTGTTAACCAGACTACCAGGTGGGCTACACAGAACTATGAAGCTGTCACACACTGGTGTTTCCAACTTCAAGGGATGTTGCTCTTCACCCGTGGTAATTGTTTTTCTGCTAGTAACTAGACTTTCTAAAATTTTTAGTTGCCTTCTTACTCTTCTCTCCTTCTTGCTGAAGAAGCACATCCTCTTCAAAGGGGTCATTTCTTTAACTCCTGGGCATTCCCTGGCAATGAGGGAACACGTTCTTCCTATTACTATTTCTCTGTTGAGGTGGCATCTGTGTGGTTTTAAACTTCCTTGCAGCACACCTAACACATCACTTCTCAGGCTTGGTGACATATTAGATACACCCTAAGGAAATACTGACACTTGCCCGTTTCTCCAGTTTCTAGTTTAGCTGGGCCAGGTTGTACCCAGAATGCTTGCATTTGTGGAATTCTTCCTGATGGGGGAAAGTACAGCCTATCTGAGACACAACAGAGACACAGTAGCAAAGTGTTTTAAAAGTTGATCAATGTGCAACCCATCTGCGCCCCACAATGCATGACCAGATACTGGGAAGCTCACAGCAAACACTGTGTTCAGTTCTTATTCACTGAGGTCAAAAACCCCACTGCACTGTACCACTCTGAACCAACATTTGGATGCATTATCAGCTGTGGTCTTCATGAGAACCCCTCATGTTGTTCTGAAGACACTGCTTACCTATCTTACAGAAAGATTCTGAGGCCTTAGCTGGAGACACATCAGTACCTGGGAGGTGATTTCCAATCATGGGGCTAGCAAGTGGCAAAAATCAGATAGTCCCACAATTGTACCCAGTCTTGGTTAAGAGAGGTACCACTGGACATAACTCTTCTCACTTCCTGTTGTCTCTCTCCCACACTGCACACAATGAGGAAAGCTGAGGCTGCTGCCTAGCTGGGGTAACAGAGTCCGCCCTCACCAGAGCAAGCCTATGCTACCTTACAAACATCTGCCTCCTGGCTGTCCTTCATCCTTCTTTGCAGATGGTCCAGACCAGATTGTGATAGAGCTCAATGTCTCTACCTGCACCAGGTCCTCTTCACCACACTTAACATTTGCAATTCGAAGGAAGTTCCAGTGGTATTCACCTAAGTGTCTGCTAGTTTACTCAGCTAAACCCATCTCCATGGCTTCTGACTGCTAACAAAGGCATCAAAAGCCTTACATTTCTGTGGCCCCTTGTAGTTTTCAGAGTATTTTCACAGGTGAACACATCAGGATTTGAATGCAGTCAGTTGCAAGGTGGGGAATTGGGGGCGTGGGGGTGGTGGAGTGGTTGGGAGGGTCAAGTCATGTCAGTCTTCCTCCACAGGGAAGAATCTTCCTGATTTTTGGCATACCTAGTGAAAGGGAAGCTAACTGCCTCTAAAGAGATTGCCAAGGTTGATAAGGCAAAGCTGCAGGAACACGAGCACCTGGGATGTAGACCTCAGTCTCACGTCGCCTTGACTGAGTTGCAGAATCTCTACTCAATTCTTTCAAGGGGAGGAGGAAGAGGAAGCTTGCTAAGTAGAGCTCAGCGAAGTCTGCGAATAATATCTGCGGCATACTCAGGTTTCCAATGACATTTGGCTTCCCTGGATGCCTCTTCTCAGGTCTGATTTTACCTGGCTACTTAAATCAGAATAGCCTGGTTTTATTCTATATATTTTCAGAGGTTGAGAGAACATACACTTAGAATGCAGATATTCAACTCAATTCTTTCTTCTGAGATTTGAGCTGCCCACGAAATCCCTTCTTGATCTTTGGATTGTATGCAGCAGAAGCTTAACACCAGATGATTGTAATCCAACCAGGGCAAGGACAGTATGGCAGAAAGAGCATAATACAGTAACTGACATTGAAAAAAGCTGCATAATCGTGTGTGTGTGTGTGTGTGTGTGTGTGTGTGTGTGTCAGCCGCATCCTAAGACCTGTGTTTGTGTGTAAGACAGCATGAGTTTCATCAAGCCTGCCAGCAATGAGGAGAGATCCTCAGAATTAGAGATGACAAATGCTCAGTGTTTTTTCTGGCCCTCTACTAAGAAAATCACCTACGGAGCATTGGTCTGGCCCAGGAAACTTCTATTCTGTAACTTTTAAGAACGTCAAATGCACCAGGAAAACATCCTTTGTAAAGGCTACCCAGACCACATTACTGTTGGCAGTTTGTCTTTGGCCTAGTTTAAACCTAAGAAATCTGGGCAGGGCTCTGTGGGTCGAGGCTGGTCCTACCTGGATCCAGGACAGGAATGCTCTGGTCCTCAGGTTCCACCTTATGCAGCTCTGCAGAGAGGAGCCAGTTAGCCCATTGCTGAGCAAGAGACCTGCGTGGCTTAGTTATTTGTCCATTTACCACCAGCTAGGGTTGTCTAGGAAGAGGGAACCTCAACTGAGAAAATGCCCCCATCAGATTGGCATACACCAAGTCTGGGGGGTGGGGGGACATTTTTTGATTGTCTCACAGGGGAGAGCTCATCACGTTGTAAACAGCACCATCCTGGGCAGGTGGTTCTGGGTTGTATAAAAAAGCAGATCAGAAAGCGGCTCCTCCCTGGTCTCTGCTTCAGCTCCTGCCTCCAGGTTCTCACCCTGACTTCCCTTCCTGATGGACTATAAACTGTAATATAAATAGGTCTTTTCTTGCTTTTGGTCAGTGTTTAATCACAGCAGAAAAGAAACCTAAACTAGGACAGTGTCCTCACAGGAAGTAGAACCCAGCTCTTCTTGTCACTCAAGATTTCACTCTGGTCTGGCCTCTCCCTAGCTGTGATGGCAGATCTTGACTGACAGGTTGTGTTGTCAGGAAGGATTAGTCAGGAGGGAGGACCCTCCCCCACACTCCAGCAGGTGGTAGCTGTAGCTCCCTTCCTTTGTTGATACTGGAACCTAGCTTCTTCAGCACCCCAGTATAGACTGAACACTAATGGTTCTCCAAGAATCTTCCAGGCCTTGCACTCCAGATTAGGACTGCTGAGTCATCCATACTAATGGACCGAGCAGCCATTGGGCCTGCATCCTTTCTAGAGAGTGGTGACCACTGTTAGATTACTGAGTCTGTTACTTGAGACAAGCTAGTGAAGCATCATGTACACATTCTATCGCTTCTACTCCTCTAGAGAATCCTGCTTAATACACAGAGCTATGATCTTGCATCTGTCAAGATAGGGACTAAATACAAAGGTCCCAGCACAGCCACAGCACGATGAACATGCCACAAGTGAGTACCATAGCTGAGGAAATCCATAGCTTTGGTTGTGATTCTCGGATTGAAATATAGGCTTGCAGCTGTGCCCTGACAATCACTGAATCCCACTGGGGTCAGTCTGCTATATTCTGGAGTGTGCTCACATTGTCAGATTTTTTTCTGGGGAGATGAGGACAATTATCTGTTCATATCAGTTAGGGAAATGATGACAGACCAAAATAACCATTGCATCAAAGTTCAATCTGGCAATCCACAGTTGATCCAGGTGAAAGAACATGGATAACCCAAAGGCAGCTGTATCACTGAAGAGTCCACCCTAACCTGGGTATCAACCCATGGAAGCTGCATCCCCAGATATCTCTGTATGACTTGTGGAGGTAGATTGAAGAGCCTTCTGAAGGCAGCTCATCAGATCAGAGAGCCTCCTTGCCAAGTTGTTGATTGCTTCCATAACCTGTGTGAAGGGTCTTGTAATCTGTTTAATTTCAGGAACTTCCTGAGTTTCATGATATATCTCATGAGCCTCCTTCCCACTTCAATAACAAGTGCTTCAATCTGTAGGAAATTGCTCTAGAAGCCACATCATCTAAATCACTCTGGGGCCTCTCCATCATAGAGAATTCCTGTTGGGTCAAGGGTAACACTGACTCTGTCTTTGCATCTCCAATCCACTAAGCTGAACAGTGGTGAGTCTGCTTCTCGGGTCCAGTTCTGCCTTCCTGCTTTTTTGTACAAATGAATTTTCCCCCTGATAGCAGTATGTATGACTCCTAAGTTTTCATAATTTGGTTCTGAGATGATTTATAGCTAGGGTGTTAATTATGAATACACACATTACCATTTTTATAGCCTTCTTGGATATGGATCAGCAGAGAACCAACCATTACCCTATTGTTTCCATTTATCACAGAGTTCAGGTCCATGTGTTTGTAAACCAATAGCTGGGATCCAGACCCCAGGGTCCAGGCAGCTGCTTCTCAGGTTCCTAAGACTGCACCAAGTGCAGACTACAAGTTTCCTCTCAAGAGCTGTCTGCCAGAAGACCTTGACAGAGCCTTATCCCCTTTCCCTTCAAAATGCTACAGAAACACAGAGGAAGCCTGTATATCACATAGATACTTGGAAATGAAGCCTTTAAACTCTCCTGCTTTCACAGACTGAGAGGAAATCAACCATAGAGAACTAAAACATCAGAATTGAAAGGAAGAAGTTTGGAAGAAGGATAAGTGAAGGCCTTCCTTCTAGCAACACCCAGAGAGGTTAATAGTATTCAGCCTGACCCCACCTCTGACCTGCCATCTCATGTTACATACTAACCGTTCTCCAGGCTACGAGTACTCCAGGTTATTCCTAGCCCTCAACACCTAGGACTCCCTCAAAGTCACATCTGAAGTTTGTTATCCAGCATGCAGTCTGTGTGTCCTCTGTATTTCTGGATCCTATGCCTTAGACATAATATCCCTGTGGACTGGTGAGATAGACAGAAAGCTCCATTTCCATTGTTCTGAGGATCCAAAGTTCCGCTATTGAAGGGGGCCCAGTCTTCATGGCACAAGATTTTACCTTTAACTTTCTTAGCCCTTTATATGAAGAAAGTGGACAATGACCCCTGATCACTCAAGTAGAAGTAAGTAGGGACAGAGCAAGCCCAGTATCTGGACTATGGGCTCTAAGGAAGTAGTTACAAAAAGAAGTTGTTAAGAAACAAACCACAGCATGAGTAGCCTCTCCCAGTTCCAGGGGCCTCCTGAGTCCTTCTGGTTCTACCGTGAATGGAACACTTTAGAAATGCTAAGATTTGTCCTGGAAAGAGAAGCATCAGGGAGGGCTGACTGGGAATGTGGAAAGGTGCCTGAACTAAACCTGGGGAAGAGCATCTGGGCATGGTGGAGGAAGGAAGGGGGAATGAGACTCAGGGATTCGCTTTGTTCTGACCTTGGTCCTGTCTCTGGCTTTGGGCATTCATCATGTTAAATCGTACTGACTTTGGTCTAAATCAGGACAGCTGCTGGGCCAGATGCAGGTAGCCTAAGATGGGAAAACAGGAAGACTCCACACTGACTGTAAGGTAGAGGGACTCAGAGAAAAAGGCAAACAGCCTCACAGCAGAGAAGGACAGGAAATGTGCAGAGCAGGTGAGATACTGGAGTGAGAACCATGAACCAGCTCTTGTCACTCTGCACAGGTGAGAGAGGTGTTGCAGCAGTGGTTTAAACCCTGGGGCCTGGCCAGGGCCTTCCTGTCCTGCATCTCTCTCACATAGCTTGCCTGTCTTGTCTATTTATAAACTAATCTATAGCAACTGCATCCTTAAGTTATCAGGAAGCAGTGCAAAGCTAAATAAAGCCCCCATTGGACAATTGTTCTCTGTTAACTATTTTGTATAATAAAAAGGTTGTGCTGAGAGGGGACAATTTGGTGATGCCTTAGACATGAATCAGGTACTTTCAATACATCTTCCTGAAACACATGGTTTTACTGAGTCTGATGTTTTCATGGCTCCCAGTGATCCTGGATCCCACTTCTCCATCCTGTGCCTCTACCAACCTGCTAGAGCATCACCATATGACAAAAGTGGTTGGAAATCACTTGACACTGTCATGAAAGACCCCAACTTTGGGGTGGGGCAATCGTTCAATCATAAATTCCTTGTCTTACAAACACAAAGAGCCTGAATTTGATTCCCAGAGCCTACATTTTAAAACCAGCTGTACACAGTGGCAGATACTCATAATCCCAGTGCTGGGGAGAGAGAGATAGGTAGACCTCTGGGGCTCACATGACAAGCAGCCTAGCCTTCTTGGTCATCTATGGACATACTGAGAAACTACTGTAACAAAAAGAGAAGAGAGAGAAGAAGGAGAAGAAGGGAGAGGAAAGGAGAAAAGATGCTGTCTGGGGAATAATACTCAAGGTTGTCCTCCACAAGGTTGGGAATAATACCCAAGATATGCTTCTATATGCATGTATACTCTCACATACATGTACACACACACACACACACACACACACACACACAGCTCCTTCCCCTCTCCTCCCTTCCCTGTTCCCATACTTCTCTCTTTCCCTTTCCCTCTCTTTCCACCTCCCCCTTTCCCTCCCAAAAAGGATTCTCTGGCAGAAGCCTATACTGGTTCATACTAGTGTTCATCAGAATGTTGTGTATTGATAGATGCAACTGTATACTTAGACCTATCAAAGCTAACAAAAAAAAAAAAACCAAAAACCAAACCAAAACAAAACAAACAAACAAAAACCCTCACTGATTCTGAAGGAGACAAAATGTTTTCCTAATCAAGTTAATAGTTCTGCCTCTGAGAGGTGTATGGGTTGTGATTTGGCTTTTGTACCACAGTCTTTCCACACACCTTTTGTATTTTATCTATGGCCCCACAGAGATTTTTAATAATTTTTTTCTTAAAGAAAATTTGAGGACAGGTGTGACTCAATTTTAAGTTAACGGACAATGTCACAATCACGTAGACTATAGGCTCAGCTTAAAAACTAGAATATGGACAGCAGACATTGAGGTTGTGCGATTGGTGTCACACCAGATCCTCCCTTCCACCCTCCCCTCCACACTCCCCTCCACCCTCCCCTTCACACTCCCCTCCATTGTGGAAATGGCAGTGGTTTGGGTGTTTGCTTCTCCTCCAGATTTGCTCCTTCCCAGACACCCACTGTGGTCCTCTCTACATGACATGGCATGCTGAACTCTACTTTCCACTAACTCTGGGGACTGCAAATCCATCTAAACACAGCATATTTTGGTTCACACATCAGCAGCAGGGATATACAGGACTCTGTGAACTGCCTCTCGCCATGATTAGAGACATGTAACAGCATTCACAAACTCCCTTATATCCTGTCTTGGCCTGTTCCCTGAGACTCACAATTTTATATTACAAGTGATTGAAGAAGTTTGCAAAGTGCTTTTGAATGAACTCTGTTGCTGAATCTTGGTGTGGGACTGTCCCCTTTCCTTCATGCCTGTGAAAGACTATTTGCTCAGATCAACAGGTCATGAATATGAGCTGCGGCACCAAGAACATGTCTCTAACAAGCTTCCAGGTAGTGTTACAGGAGCTAGTCTGAGGGCTCCACATAAACAACCACGCCACTACCCTAGTCTACTTCCCCTAGCTATATGTCCCTTTCTTCACCCTTCCTAGAGATCCATGAGTGGTTACACTCAGCCTGTGAATGTCATTAGGACATGGCACTGTCACATCTAAGTACACCTGCTTGTCTTTTCTGTCTTACTAGGCTGGGAGGATCCTGTGCAAAACAGAAACAGGTGGATCGCAGTAGTGTCACAGCCGGATGAACACAGCTTACTGGACTGTGATGAGGAAAAAGGTGGTGTTTCTTAGGGGAGTAGGGATACTTTGCGCATGGTTAAAATGACCATGTAGACAATAAATAAGCTATAGTCACTTCAACCCACATTCCTCTGAACAAAATGTTTAACTAAGGAAGACACACTCAGTTCCAGACATTTTACCAGGTTTGCAAGTTGAACCTAATAGTACAGTTTCCTTTAATAGTAATACTACACTTCAGCGAACCTGAAAACACACCCAGAAAACTCATGTTGTATGCTCTTGTCCGCAAGCGGGTATATTTAAGGAGTCACATAAATGGGTGGAGAAGGGGAAAAAAATTAAATAAATAAAGAAGACGTAATTTAATATTGAAAACTGAGTATTCATTTGGAATAAACCAATTTATAAAGCTGGAAGTGACAGGCTGGAATTAAATGCACTTTCCTCTCATCGCCGTTTCTCTAACCCTTCATCAGCCAATTACGCTCTCAAATCATTTAGCAGAAGGATCATCTTTACTTGCTTTTAAAGTAGATAAATTCTTCTTAAAAATCCATTTTAATATCTAGTTGACAGCTAATTTACATTTGTATTTATCACGTTCCTGAGTCTTCTCTGTAGGAAGAAGGTTTCCATTCAGAATCTACCATCTGGACCCAGGCAGGTATCCCAGCACAAGGGCGTCTAAAACAAGCCAAGTACCAGAAACAATGTAACACGTCTCCAGACACCACGGAAGCCCTCTCTCCAGTAGGTTTCAGGGATACTTTCAGTGAGTATTTTGTTACTCATCTCATGGCTGCAACAAAACACTTAACTTAGGAAGGAAAGCGTATATTTTGGCTCACAGTTTTTGGGGTACAGCCTATTTTGGTGAGGAAGCCACCAGGAGCAGGAAGCAACACGGACCACATGGCATTCGACATCAGGCAGCAGAGAGAGATGAATGCTGGTGCTCAGCTCACTTTGTCCTTTCTTAAAATCAATCTAAAACATAAGCCCACGGGATGGTGTTGTCTGAGGTTAATGTGTGTCTTCCTGCTTCAACTAATCTAGGTAATCCCTCACAGACATCCCAGACACTCTCCTCAAAGGTGATTCTAGATCCTGTCAGATTGACAATCAACACATGTCATCTCTTTAAGAATATCCATTTCATGCTATGTCTTCGAGGAAACACACACACACACACACACACACACACACACACACACACACACACGCAATAGGACTAAAGTTAATTTAAGGACGAAAGAGAGCCCAAAATGCATCTCTTCTCCTAGGTAATGGACATTTAAGGGAGCTGTGGTTCCTAATATGACACAGAGAGCTTCTATTCCTTATTATCTCAAAATGACTTGATTTAATTGTGAATTTTACTTGCATCAAATGCATTATCATAGATCTGTGGTTTGATTCACCCTGGGATACTTAGGAAAGACGTCAACAAGAACATCATGTATGGTCAGAGCTCACTTCCCTTAAGGCTTCTAGGTGACAGGAGGGAGATGACACTTTTCATTCAGATACGTATGTGCACACTGTGGTCTGGAGTCCACTTATCAACACCTCAACTCCACTTAGCCTCTGAGTCTTCCACTATTGTGGATGGTAAACTCGATCATGAATGACTATTAAGAGTAATGGAAATTATGCATTGCTAGGGGATGACATTAGCGGCAATGCTATACTACAAACACATTCCTCATATCTATCCCACCTCCCCTTCCCTCATACTCCAAACAAAACTTAACTTCCCCAGTTCCTGCATTCACAGCCCATATTCTTGTTTCCAAAGAACTGTAAACTTTCAGTGATATGAACAATGAGGTAATTAGCTGTTCCTCTCAAGGCCATTTCTCTTGAAATATCTTTTTTTTTTCAGAGACTGGGTTCCCTAGATGAATCAGAAGTCCCACTTGGTCATGGTAGTCTACAGATGGACAAAGGATTCCCATTCTCACCACAGACTCACCACTTCAAGAAATGTATTGAGTACTTATGTATTTAGTACTTTTCCATTGCTACAACAGAATATCAGACAGAAGCAATGTAAGCGAAGAAGGGCTTATTTTGGCCTCTCTTATAGAGAGTGTAATTCATCACAGTGGAGAGGGCATAGCAGCTAGAAACCCCCCAGCTGCAGCAGTCGGAGCTGTTAGCAGCTGGTCACATTGTGGTGTCAAAGAAGAGAGAGCTGTGTCAGTAAAGGACTCAAGTATCACCATCAAGAGCCTAATGGCCTACACATGCCAGTCAGATCCTACGTCCCAAAGGTTTCACAATCACCATCAGCTGGGGATGATTGTTAGAACATAGGATCCTGTGTGGAACACTTCACCATCAAATCATAGCAGCATAATATAAACTTTACACCAAAGTCGAAGAGTGAAGTAAACCAAGGTATATGTTAGTGTGTACCTGGCCACAGCTGGCCACAGCTAGCCATAGCTGGACACAGCTGGACACTGTTTTCATGTGTCAGGTCACACATGACAGATATTGATTGTCATCTTAATAGGATATAAGGTCACCTAGGAGACAAATGTCTGGGCACGACTGTGAGATAGTTTCTAGATTAGGTTAACCTGAAGGGGAGGACCCACCCTAAATTTGGGATAAGATTCTGGACCGAATAAAAAGGGGAAGGTGAGCTGAGCATCCGTGTTCTCCTCCCCCTGCCTCCTGACTGTGGATGCACCGTGCCCTGCTGCCTCCTGTTTGAGCTTCCATGTCTTCCTGCTATGATGGTGCCTGAGGCACTCTTTGGTAGATTTCCACATCCCTGGCATCTTCGTTACCATGGACTTCCCATGCCAGTTAGGCTCCACTTTCATGCTTTCAACATCAGACTCTAAGAGGCTCAACTGAGGGAACTGATCTCTGTACACATCATCTGAACAAACAGGCTTTTTTCTTGAGTCTTGGCACAAATCACAATGACCCACATCTCTTGCAGTCTGCGTGCCTGTAAGAACAGTACCATAAGGAGAGCGCCGGGCTCTTCTTCTGCTATCTCAGGATGTTCTGGGCTCTGTGAACCACATTAGTGTTCAGTTTTATATCCAGGAGCCAACAGTGCACAAGAATCTCATACTCAAGGCCTCTTTACTGCTCTCTGTGTGCAAATCATGCTGTTTCTTTTCAATGGCATTGATAGTTAATTAATAATTAGTTAACAATTAAGCTGCCTTGTCCCCCACCTTCTCCACAGCTTTAAATGTGTGCACTCTTCTGTTTCCACCAAGCTGTGTATTTTTTCAATCTTTCTGCTCTGCTGTCTGATCTGAATTCTTACTTTAAATGTGGCTAAAGACAGCAAACAATCTGAATGCTGTGCCATCTCTAAATTTTCCCCACCAAATTAATTATTAATTATTCAGTCTTACTCAGATTTCTTGGAAAAAAAGAACATGGCATATTCTTTGCCAGAATGTCACACAAATTATCCACAATGCAGATAAACATCCCATCTAACACCTTACAAGTATAATCCTTATTGACCACTTGTACTGGATTCCCACCAGCATCCCCCTCTGAACTTTACCTACTTAATTCTCAGGCTTCTTTGGCTCACAACTCCAAAGTCTTCCACGTTCTTCCAACAAGCAAGTTGTAAAAGCATACAAAACACATGCCATGTTTATCACAGCAACAACCCCACTTCTCAGTGACAATTTGCTGTGTACTTTTGTTTTCACGGTGACAAAATTCCTTACAGGACAACTTAAAGAGAAGGGAGGTGTATTTTCTTTTTTATCACAGAAGATATAGAGCAAGACAGACAGACAGACAGAATTCATCTTGGTGGGGAAGGCATGTTGCTGAGGCAAGTCTCACTGGAGGTAACAGAAGCACACATCAGAGGGCTCCCCTAGCATGAAATACAGAGCTCAGGGCAGAACCAGAAGTGGGTATTATTTTCACAGCTCTATGTGACTCACTTTGGCTGGCTACTACACATGTTCCAAATGGGTCCCAACGACTCCCCCAAACAGTAACATGCCATCTGATGACCAAATGTTTGAACACATGAGGCCAATTCATGTTCATACTGTAACAGAGGTTTACAGTTTAAACCAACAAGAGCAAAGGGTAGAGGGGAAGAAAACAGGAAACTCTTTGGAAGCAGCAAGGGGATTGACAGAAGTCTTTGTAACAGACCAGTTTTCAGATGTACGTACAGCAAGACAGCATCCTTCAGATAGATGACATTAAGTCTAGGTCATATTAGTGGCATTTAAACTGATCATGAATACATATTGAACCTACATTTAGTTCATTTTAGATATTTTATGAACATAGCATCTTTAAAATCTCTGAAGTGCCCAAAAGCAAAGAATACTTCAATCCTTGAAACTCATGTTTGAATCTAGGCTTGGATTGAATGACGCATTATAAATTCTCTGACTTCTGAGGGAGGCCAATGAGAATCAGCCTTGGCAAACCCAAGGGATGCTCTTCAAGAGCAGTAGGAGTCACTAGAAATAAAAACTTCTCCATGACTTATCCCTGTGCTCACTTTGAGGGATGAAGTGGAAATTTCTGGTTTCTTTGGAAATTTAGTTGTGTCACATGGTGTTCTTCTGGAAGCTGTCATGTGAGAGGGCATGTGGTGTTTTCCTGAAATAGACATGAGAAAATGTTTTGCTGAGGTGGACATTTTAGAGAGCGCATGATGTTTGAACATAGTATAAATGGAACCCAATAGATGGTGAGAGGACGTATTACACTGCTATGCCTTGCAGTGCCTCACTCGTCATTGGCTGGTCTTTGCTGACCACACTTCCCCTCTTGAGTTGCTATGACTTCATAGAGCTAAACAACTTCTTGTAGTATTCTGGCTGATTCTTGCTGCTTCTGCTGACTGATATCAACCACTGTTGCAGATATACTGGAATGCTGATATCCTGATAACAAAGATTAGAATCACCCCAAAAAATTACTTCTAAACAAGTCCACAGCCTCCTTTGTCCTATTAACCATCTTTCTCTTCTACCTTTGGTCAGTGGACTAGAAGGGAGGTTGAAGTATTAAAGAACCCTAAATAAATTAGGCTTGAAAAAAATCTAAGCCTACACAGGTAGACTTATCTTCTAGGTCAAATGTGGGCATCTTAAACTCACATGGCTGAATCTGTGCAGCTTTTTAGAGCATGTGTGTGAATCCAGTTGACCTTGCATTCTTGGGCCTATGTGGAAGCATTTGGCTGTGAGCTGCTCTGCACCATGGCTCTGCCTGCTGTCCTGAACAATGATTGTGAAATACTCCAGGAATAAGATACGTATCTGCCCTTTCATTTCCCCATCTTCTTAACCTGTGTTTTCCTGCCTTGGCTTTTAAGTTCTCCTATAGCCATCAGCCCCACCAGCACTCCTGTTTGTCTGATGAGAAAGAGACACTGTAAGAAAATTACAAAATCATATTCTAGATGGAAATAGATACAAAAGTCCTCAACGAAATATTGGCAAACAAAAGTCAACATCACATTAAGATGGCCATGTAACAATCAAATGGTATTCTTCAGAACAAGGTCCATGGATGGAAATGTGGGACTTCTGAGTGGAACACTGGTAAGAAAAATGGAGACCACAAGGATGGAAAGACATTCTGTGTTAATGAATTGAAAGAATTAATATTGTTAAGATTCAAGCATGCCCCAGGATGATCCAGAGTCAAGTGCAATCGCTGGCAGAATCCAAATGGTATCTTCACCAAAGTAAAAGTAACCCTAAAATGCAGTTTCTCACGAGATATTTAGTCGCCCAAACAAGCTGAGCAAACAGAGTCAAGCTAGAGAGTTACCTTTGCTACCTGGTCTCAAAATATGCCACAAAACTACAGCAAAAAAAAAAAAAAAAAAAAAAAAAAAAAGGTGGTCCTGGCACAATAAACAACATGTAGACCAACTGAATGAGTGAAAAATCGTGAATTGTGCTCCTTAGTCAAAATTCCAGGAACACAAATGGAAAAGCAACAGTCTCTTCAATAAATGGGGCCCCGACACACAGAAAAAATGAAATTAGACTTTTCATTATACCATACACAAGCCAACACAAAACAGGTTGGAGACTTAAACAATAGAATGTAAAACTATAAACCTGGAAAACAAAAGGGGGAATGCTTAGTAACACTGCTCCTAGGAAAGCTGATTCAGATATGAACATGGCTCAAACAACAGAAGCATAAAGATACAAGTGGGACTGCGTCACATTGTTTAAAGGAAATGGGATCATGCCACATTAAAGTTTTTCTGCAGTACAAAAGAAGCCATCAATAGAGATGAGACAATGTATACGATGAGAGAGAGAATAATTATGAATCATACATCAGCTAAGGGTTAGGGACTACGATTCAAAATAGGTAGATTTCAACTCGTCAGCAAGCAAACTATAGTAGCCCAAATGAAAAGGGAGTATAAAGGAATAAAATAGTCATTTCTCAAAAGAAGACTCACATGTGGCAAACATGCAAATGAAACCTGTTCAACGTCACAAAATCATGGTACAAATTAAACCAGGAGATGATTTTCCCTCATTCAGTCAGGAATGGCTATCCCAATGGTTCTCAACCTTCCGGATGCTGCCACCCTTTAAGTTCCTCATGTTGTGGTGACCCCCAAGCATAAGATTATTTTTTTTGCCACTTCATAGCTGTAATTTTACTACTGTTGTGAATCATAGTGTAAATACGTGTGTTTCCTGATGGTCTTAGGTGACCCCTGTGAAAGGAATTGTGACCCACAGGTTGAGAAGTGCTCAGGTAACAGCAAAAAGACAAAAGACAGCCAGTATTGTCAAGAATGTGGATTTAAAGGAACCCTGGTGCAGGACTAATAGGAATGCTAGTTTGCTCTGGGGTGTTGTAATAAAATGCTAGCCAAAAGCAACTTGAGGAAAAAAGGGTTTGTTTTAACTTAGAATAGAGTCCACCATGGAGGAAGAAGCAACAGGACCATTGGTGCATACTGGCTTGTCCCTCTGAGCTCACACAGCCTCCCTTTTTACACAATCCAGGCATGGTACTGCCCACATTGAGCTAGGCCCTCCTGAATTAATCAGCAATCAGGAAAATTCCCTACAGGCATGGCCACAGTCGGATCTGATGAAGATGGCTACTCACCTCAAGTTCACTCTTCGCAGGTCTGTCCAAGTTAAGAACCAAGACTAGCCATCACAACAGCCAAAAGTGAGTACAGAGGTTCTTCAAAAGGTTACAATATAACCACCGTATGACCCAACAGTCAGGCTACTGGATATATATCTGGAGCTGTATGTGTATGATGGGTTCTAATTCATAAATCAGTGCATGAAAGTGATGGCTGTGACCCCATGCTAGTTGCATCGTTGCCATTGGCCGTAATCACAATGTTATGTAGTACAGCTGATGTTATTTCACCTTTCTAATTGGTTATCCCTGCTCTCCCTCTCTCCAACTTCCCATCTCTGCTCGTGGTCACTGAAACCACCGTTCTCTTCTTTACTAGCATGGGTTATATTTCTTTGGACCTCACACATTAGCAAGCTCATGCAATATTTGTCTTTCTATGTCTGGTTCATTCTACTTAAGACATTGCGCCCCAAAGATTCATCTATGCCATTGCTGGTGACAGAATTTCCTCTTTTATTAATGCTAAATAATAATTCAATGTGTATATACATCACACTTGCTATCCATTCATCCATGGATAGATATTTAAGATAATTCCAAATCACTTTTAACAATGTGTGACGGTGGACATGCTAGTTTCTTAACCAACTCATTTCCTAATGTGTGTATATATCAAAACACCACGAGCATACCATGAATATATACACAAAATGTATTATTTAAAATTACAATTCCAGGGCTTGTACTAGCTTTGCAGTAAAGTGCTTGCTTTGCATATGTTCAAGAACCTGATTTTATCCTCAGCACTGAAGAAAATAATTAAATTTTAATTAAAAAACAGAAACAGGACTTGGGAAATAGTTCAGTAAGTAGAATGCAAAGCTACACACACACACACACACACACACACACACACACAGAGGCACGTACACACACACAGTATAAAATTTCAAAGGATGATTTTTCAGACTGTATATTTCAAAATAAGAATTAATTCTCAGATGACTAGGGATCCTTGATGATTGACTATGTCTTCTTCATTCAGCTATATCTTAATTTTTTTTCGGAGCTGGGGACCGAACCCAGGGCCTTGAGCTTGCTAGGCAAGCGCTCTACCACTGAGCTAAATCACCAACCCCGCTATATCTTAATTTACTTCATATTTTTATTCTTATCATTTATAAACTTGTCATTTTGATTAATATTTCCTCAGGCTGACCTTGTTTTCTCAGCCTAGTGCTAAGCCAACTTTGTGAAAAGATAAGTGGCTTTTTGTTGTTGTTGTTGTTTGTTTGTTTGTTTTTGGTTTTTGTTTTTTTTTTTTGTGATCGGACTGATCAGGTTCCCAGGTTTTCGGCCAAAACTCGGGGTTGGGGGGGGCGGGGGGGGGGGTAGGGGAGGGGGCGTGGTGGTGAGGATGCCGGGGAAGACCACAAGGACATTCCCAGCAGGACTACATCCGGGCTTCTAGCCTCCGGCGCTGAAGAACTACATTTCCCAGCAGGCAAGGCAGCAGGCCAGTTTATTGATGAAAGAAGTGGTCTCAGACCTCCGTGTCCGGCACCAGGAACACGCTGGCTTCTATTAGAGGCATTATGGAGTACACTTCCCAGCATCCACTGCTCCAGGGCGTTGCCGGTCTGAAACGGAGCCCTGTAAACTACAATTCCCAGTATGCATTGCACAAGAGCCCTGCCAAGGAGCTCTGGACAGCAGAGGACTGCAGTGCCCGGCATGCAGCAGGTTGCCCCGGCATGCCCTGCGGCCTAGGAGTTCCCCACTGCTCCTCTCATTCTGTGCGTGCAGCTGACTGTTGTAGCATGCAGAGTTCCGGATTGTTTAAATAAAAAAGCAGAGCGTGCATTTTAAACCCGGCTTGGCCAGCACAGTGCAACCAAGAATTCTCATGTAGTAACCATACATGACGGGAAGTTTGTTCTGGGGCTCAAAGACAACTGGAGAGCTTTTATTTCAGACCAGTAGCCTTTGATTTTGGAAGGGTGCCTGTGCGCCTGTCATTCTGTGCATCTGTATGCAGTGTATGAGGGCAGGGATCGAGGGTACGTGCGACTTGAGTAGTTCCTTTCTTGGAAAAAATCCCTTATTGTGTGCAGTAGTTCTTTCTAGATTAGTGGATTGTACATGACTGCATCCACTCCTAGACTTGTCTGACACGACAGACTGGTCCACTCAACCATAACCTTTGCCTGGCTGGTTCCTGCTTTGGGTTTCTGGTCAGTCTCCTGTAAGTCCTGAATAAGTTACAAGTTGGCACTGAGTGCAGCACCTGCCCTCCCTAGTAACCTGGGCGATTAGGATCTGAGGTGGCCCCAACTGAAACGGCTGCCTCCTGCTTCTTTCTGTTGGTTTTACCTGAAGAGGCTCCACCTGCTAGTATAAAACAGAGCTAGGGTCAGGTCGACCTATTCTTTTCTCCCGGGAATCTGCAACAGGCTGGGATTCTTTACCTGTGCATGCAAAGACACAAGACTGAGGAAAACACAACTATGCAACTAAATTTCACGTGAGGAAAGAAAAGAGGTGTGCGGCCGCTAGTTCTGCTTAGTGACAGGGCATTCTGGGTTTCATGGTTGGGATAAATTGTGAAGCCAACAGCCAGACACTGAAGATGAGTTTCTGACCCAGGGTGAACTTGAACAAGCACAGAAAACTTCCAGCCTAGCTCCTCTGTCACTGTCAAACATAGGGCTATGCATTTTTGTTTTGCATGGGTCCTCTCAAGTCATGTACCTCACAAGACAAGCCTACAGAGTACACGTCTTCCTGTGGGCCTTGGTAAGACAGGGAAACTAGTTGGGGGAAGCTTCCAAAGATACTTCAGCTGTAAAACCCTTTTGAGAAGAGTTATTCCGGCAGGTAATCCTGTGTTGTGGTTTGCCCTGGAATTATCTGTATTTTGATGCTAATTCTGCTGCCTCAAGGACAGCTACCTAGTCACTTACTCAGGACTCAGGTGACTTCACCAGAACCTTCTCCCCATTGAATTTGTAAAATACAGGTGAGGGGCAGGTATACGATAGAAGGAGGCCTGTCATTGGAGGAGAAGGAAGGATGGGCAGGAGAGAAGTTTGAAGGAAGAGGAGACTGGAATAGAAAGGAAGAAGAGACAGGAGGGAGAGGGAGAGAAGCCATGGCAGGTGATGTTAAGATTCTGCTCTGTGTCTTTATAGGTTGTTATTAATGTTCTTAAGGGATGGATGTATATTGGGCTTTGTATGTTTAGGTGGGCAATTATATCTTATCAATTGGACCAAAGGTTATTGTGTTGTGCGTTCTTTTATGTGACAGTTTGAATGTAGGAACGTGTGAGGGGGCTGGAGACACTGGGCCGCCGCCAAGGAGTTGGAATGTGTTTCCACCAAGATATCTAGCAGATATCTTGGGGCACTGTGGTGTCGGACCTAGTGGGGATAAAAGACACCCTTTTATTTATTTATTTATTTTTTTAATTTAATTTAATTTTTTTATTTTTGGCCCAATTGATACTTTAGCTGTAAAACCCTTTTGAAAAGAAAAGACTTATTCCAGCAGGTAATCCTGAGCTTCAAGCTGATCTCCCAGTCCTTTCTTCCCTTTCCCCCTGGTTCTCACTGTACAGAAGGTTTCTGGAAGAAGATAGACCAACTAGGGAACCTGAAGCCTCCCTGATCACCATAGATGAGCATTCTGTTTCCATATGGTTCTAAGTAAAGGTGATTTCAGCATTTCCAAGCATGCAGGCTGCCAAGGTCCCCTTGGACTCCTTTACAGTTTCCTCATCTATGAATGTAGGTGATGAACCGAAGTTCTCAGCAGAAAATAAGGGCACACTCATGTTAAATATTCCACAAGACTGATGAGAACTCTATGGTTGTAGAGAGTTGGAATATTACAGATCTGTGGTCAAGTTATCTTGGATTTGCTTGACAACCTCCTGTCTTCCTGAGTATCAAGCAGAACCTTTTGAGCAAGTATTAAAAGAACACAGCTTCCACTGGCTCTAAAGCTAAGAATCTCATCCGAGAACATCTTAAAGCTACAACAGATCCCCCTGCTTTTCTTAAATTGCTTTCTGTTGCTGTGACAAAGCATTCTGACCAAAGGGGAAGGAAGTTATTTCTTTCGGTTTACACTTCCAGGTCAGTCGATCATGGAGGAATGTGGATGGCCAGCTTGGGCTCTGGCTTTCTCACAGGCCCATGCTTATCTAGCTCTCTCAGACAGCATAGGAGCACCTTTGTGGGGATGATGCCACCCACAGATGGCTGGGCCTTCTCATATCAATCGTCAATCAGGACAGTTCCTCACAGACATGACCACAGGCCAATCTGATCCAGGCAGTTCGTCAGCTGAGACTTCCTTTCCCTAGTTGTCTCTAAATTTTGACAAGTCAAAAATAACTCACCCAGCGGTGGGAAGTTTGGGTCTAAAGGGAACAGGCTGGTGTGGGAATCTGAGAGGTTCTGGAAATGGACGGTGCTGGTCATTCACAGCAACTTGTGTACTCAAAGACAGATGAAATGACAAGTCTTACTGTGTGTTTATTTTACTGTAGCAAAGAGGGAAGGAAACGGATAGCTGAGTGGAACCCCTGGAACGAGTGTGGGATTAAGAACAGAATGAAACGGCAGAAAGGAAGGGCAGTGGAATTAAGACAGATTTGAGAGCCATCCAAGGATGGAAGAAAATTAAAACTAAGGCAAAGTAGCAGAGGGGTACATAAAGATTACTAGAAAGAAAAAAGAGCCAATAGCTGGGATTTCAGTGCAAGAAACTGCGTGAGTGCTGGAGCAGATCAGAGACAGACAAAAGATCAGCACTGGTGAGTTACTGACAACTAAGGATAAATTGGAAATCTTAAGAACAATCATGAAGGGGGGCACCCATAGGACGTTCCATAGAAATGTTAGAAAAATGACAGCAGCTTTCTCAGACATGAAGAGCTGGACGACATGTGGAGACATTCATGATGCACTAGAAAAAGAAAGATTACCACTCAGAATTTTGTAGCAGGCATACTATAGATTCATAGTGAACTAAATTATGAAGGAGGCAACTCATTTGTGAGGAAGGATATGGTCTGAGATGGAAAAACTGGATAGACAGAGATAGACTGCACGAGGAAGAAGTGAGCAATGAACAGAAGAGAACCCACCTTAAGAGAACTGCTCACCTTAACCAAAGAAAATAAGAGAGCCATGGCTCCGGGCACAGGACTCTGCTTTGGGACAGGAGTAGACTTGGGTGAAAATGCTACTTCTTTGCAAATTAAGGTATCAAGGTAAACATCTTTAGTGAAAACTTACAACTGTGTAGAAAAGCTCAAAATATTTCTAAATTTCACTAGAAAATAATCTAATTAAATACAACAGAAATATATTGTATATAAATATATAAGAATAATTTAATTAAAATGTAATAGGGAATAGTCCTTCTGTTATAAAATGTATGAAGGTGCAATAATTAAGAAGGTTTTTTTTTTCCCCATCCCTGCAGCTAGAAAAGATGGCCTGGTAATGGGAAAGACAGAAAGTGTGTGAGGTCACAGCGAATTTATAGAACTATAGAGTATGTGGTGAGAATGGTTCTAACCTTTAAGTCAGGGGTTGTGGCTTCATATGCTGAAAATTACAAGCAGATCCACTTAAAATCAGTCACCTCTACAACTTCCAGGAGATGATTATGCAGCAGAAATCAGAAACGTTAAATGTGCCTGACTTTGCCTCATAAGTTCTACTGCTAGAAATTTACCCAGGTGTAAGTGCTAAACAAAACCCTCCAAGTGTCCACACAAAAGCTGTGGCATTCATGTTCACAGCTGTGAAACACTCTCTCTCTCTCTCTCTCTCTCTCTCTCTCTCTCTCTCTCTCTCTCTCTCTCTCTCTCTCTCTCCGGTGTCCTGTAGTAGCGTGATAGACAGATCATAGGAGTAAGTCCAACAGATGACTGAGTACTAGTGGTTTTTTTATTTATCAGTAAACTGAACATAACTTCACATAATCAAGTAAACTCCTAAAATATATTTTCATTTTCTTGTGTGTGTGCATGTGTATGCACATGGATACAGAAGCCTGACATTTAAGTCTACAGTTATTTCACATGAGTCTTCCATCTTAACACAGAGGGAGGTGTTTCAGTCAAGTCCAGAGGTTTCTGATATAAGCCTGAGGATCTCCAGTTTCTATTTAGTAAGGCTGGCATGACAAGGGAACAACAATGCCCGTACAACATTTATGTGAGTTCTTGGGCATCCAACTCGGGCTGTCAGGTTGGCTACTAAACCATCTCCCCACCCCTACGATTGCTTTTAAATGTTTGTTATCTGGTATGTTAAGGAAGCCATCTGCCCCATGCACTAAGCCAAGGCTGGAAATACCAATGGGAGGCTGACTCATTGGAAGGCACAGTAGGTGTGTCACAGAAGAGCTCTTCTGTGCAAGGACAAGATGGCCACTTTAACCACTGCCCACACACAGAAAAATCCTCTGAGTATTGACGTCAACAACACATCAATCATCTCTAGTGCACCCTTTCTGCTTATTCTCAAGTCCCCTCAGGGCAGAATAAATGTGTATCTGGGAGCAAAGTCCTGCTAGAGAAAGTCAAGGGGGAACATGGGCTCCTCCCATAAAACTGGTGGCTATGTTTTTGTTATGGTTTGGATACAAAGTGTTCCCTCAAAGGTATGTGTGCCTTTAGTACCCAACTGGTGACAGGATCAGATGGATGCTACTGACACAGCTAGATGGAACAGAAAGAGAAGGAGCATGGTTGGAGAAGTAGGTCACTGAGGGTATTTGAAGGGTGGATTTTGCTCCTAATTCACACTCCTCCTCACAACCTCTTTTCCACCATTAAATGAATGATACAACCATGTACCACCATACTCTGCCAAAGTATCAAAGGCTGTGTGAAACCTCTTGTTCTTATTCCACAATGAGTCTTTCTTTAAATTATCTTAAGTGTTTTTTGCTGGAGTGGGAGAAGGCAGGTGCACACTTACACTGTGTCAATGTTCGAGTTTTTCCTCTTTGTCCTTGGGTATGCAAATACATTGATATTTGAAGGTGATCTCTCTAGGAGGAAATTAGGTTTAACAAGGCCATGCAAGGTGTGGGTCATCACACTACAGTTAATGCCCTTGTAAGAGGAAGAGGCCAGTAAGAGTGCTATGCATGAAAAGGTGATGTCTACAGCTAGGCAGAGCCTCATCTAGACTTGGCCAGTACTGAAGCCTCTCATCCCTAGGACTGTGAACAGGTAGCAATCTATAAGACCAGGATACCGTGTATCTTCCTTTCCTGGGTGCTTTAGAGGTCTGGACCTTAGGATTGGCACTGTCTTTTATGCCCTCTGTGGCTCAGTCCATCTTACAGGCTTGTTTCCTCTATCACTGAGAGAAAGAACTCTAGTGGGCCTCTGTCTAGGAGGGCTTCCCTCAAGCCTGGAATGCCTGGGCAGCTGTCTGGTGTCTTCAGATGGATGTTTCATTGGACTTACTTTATATGTTCTTGGCCAGGCAGTGATGTGTGTCTTGCTCTTTCGTGTTTATACAAACAAGCCCCAGGTGTGTTTTTGGAAGGGAAAAGCTCATGTGAGCTATTGGTAGCTGACCTGGGATATCTGGACATCCTCATTGCTGCAAGTGTCTGACCTGAAATGAGAAACCTCGGACTCATAGTCTACTACATACAGTTTACAGTTCACAGACAGCATTCCTAACTAACCATAACTCTACTGTCTCCCCCCACCTTGCCACCTCAAGAGTTGCCTCAACACAGTTCCTTGAGTTCTATAAACTCGAGCCTATGTCACCTTCCTGTCCCACTTATAGATTTCTGATGACGATGACTGCCAAGCAAAGAGACACAGCTGTTGTTGGAATTCAATAGTTTTTTTAATGACATCATGGTTTTCTTGCCTAGAACCAGACTGCCTTGATGTGTTGGAATAGTTTGTTCTCCCCCCACCCTCCTTGTTTGGGAAATGAGGAGAATAAAGCTTGTGAGTAGAAAGGAGGGTCAGGAAGACTACAAATATTTGGGAAGCGACATGGTTTGAGCGCTCAGAAGAGAAGTGCCATACAAATGATTGTTTTTAAAGTACCACATGTAGGAAATGCAATCCAGCTCTTTTAAAGAAGTGTTGTGGAGTTTCATCCCAATTTCCTGATGAATGGCAACTAATGAAATGTTTGTCTGGGACTCTGAAGAGGCAATTCAATTGGCTGTATGTAGATAGATAACGCCAGTCGCTTTGATCTTGCAGACCAAAGCATCTTATATGATGATAAATTATACCAGGTTTCAAAATCCTCTAAATGATGTTATCTGCAATACCCTGCCTTCTTGCTATCTCCCATTTTTATTTTCCCTCAGTGAAAGAAATAACAGTTTGTAAAGGCTTATAAATTCCAACCCTTATCTTTTAAAGTGGTTGTTCTTTTTCCTCATCTTAACATGCAAATAGACTGCCTTTGATAAAGAGCTGGAAGAAAAGTTCACAAGGGTTTGATAAACCATCCTGAGAAACCCGGCCAACAACAAAGACATACAAGGAATTTATTATCTGCAGTGCCATTGTGTACAGACCCTCACTTGACATCCTCAAGGATGCTGAACACCATGGTAAAAGATGCTCAGAAAAGGAGGGGGTGGGGCTAGAGAGATGTCTTAGCCTTTAAAGCCTAGGCTCCCAACCAAAACATCAGAAAAGGAGGGGAAAAAATGTGCAGAGATGTGATACAGAGTGTGAGTCTTCTGTCCACAGAAGAATGTCTTTATTTGTCTATGCAGTGCTGTGAGTGTGGCTCAGGGCCAGGAGGCTGTCCTAGGTAGCTCATACAATGTGTTATTACAGAATTCCATTGACCTTCAAGTCTACAGATTCTTCTGCTCAGCCACAAATTGCTATGTTACCTTGGAAAGACCGTTGGATGGTTAGTATCTTTCTCTGTGGATTGAGGAGCAAGCCTGACCTGAGCTACTCGTGGTTATGCTTCACACTGTCCACAGATTTATCTATCAAATCAAGAGGGCTGTGGCTGAAAGTATAGTCCTCCCCACCCGCCCTTAATCAGGCCCTGCATGATAGCTCAACCTCACAAGTCTTCCTGTCTCTTTACTTATTCTTCCTAGTTTCCTACTAATTTGCATTTGCTATTTGCATTTTTTAAAATATTAGCCTTCTGTGACTTGGCCATCCTTGTTTTTACTCCCGAGGAACCCCATTTTTATTTTTTATTTTAAAAATAATTGACAGGGACTGTGCATGTTCAAAGTGTGAAGTGTGATGATTTGCTACATGTAACACAGGCACTAAATTTTCAACACACCTCTCATCTATTGGTATCTCTATCCTCACCCACCTGAGGGTAAAGACTGATGGTGCCTGCCCCACACAACAACTTCAGTATGATACACTCAGCACCACAGGTATGATGATACAATGCAGCATAGTACCATCTTCCTCCATCCTATACAGGACTCCCTTTCTTTTCAAGGTTGCATATTGTTCTATGACATGGATGTATGCATGCATATGTGCACACATGCGCAAACATGCATGTGACACACACGCACACACACACACACACACACTCACACTCACACTCACACTGTTAGCAAAGTTTATACTCTTTTATAAAGATCCTCCATTTTGGTCAAACTGGGACAATTCCTGGAATGATAGTAACTTGGTTTCCAGAACTAAAATAGCATGTTTTTCTAAACGTCTGTCCTCCCCACTCACGTCTGATTCAGTCACAGCATGTATGCATCACTCATCAATCTGTAACACAGATCATCTTCCTTTCTCTGAAACCCTATAAGGGATTTCTACTCTGCTGTGGGGACCGGCTCTCCTTAGGAGTCCCAAACATGCTGTCAGTCTGTGGCATTAGTAACTTTCCTACTAAGAGATCTGTTTGTTACCCTAAAAGACAATCTGACCCAGGGTCCCCCTTAAGTCCCAAACCCAAAACTCTCAATGTCCCACACTTTCACTCTCCTTTGATCCCCTGCTGGCACGTGAGTTATTTTCTCGTGTTGGCGTTATTGAGCTATACCATGCCTATGAGAGACCTCTGGTCCTTAGTGGTCCTACCCCATGCTATTTTCCTTCCTCATTTATTAGGCAACTTCCTTTCAGCTTTACAGTCTCATGTACCTAGCTAGAGTGGGTCCTTGACCGATACTTACCTGAAAGGAGAAGCAATTGCTTGGTGTAGGCTAAGTATGAAAATTAACATCAAAGTTAGAAATTGCCAGTAGGAACAGGGAAATAAAATGTCCAGGGAAGGGGCCTGATTCCCAGACAACGAGACATTTGAGTACGCTATCAAGGAGGCCCACCCTTTTGTTACAGCCCAGGAATCGCCAGACCATATGAAAGCTTGTAGGGTTCTATCAACCCTACCACAGACCTCAAGGACATAAAGAATTATGGGAGTATCCTTAAACTTGGGTCTATGCTGGATCTGTTGCTCCCATGGGAAGTAAGGAAGACAGAAAAGAGAGTCCCCATGTGCTTACCCCACCTTGCAACCCACCTTCAAAGCCTCTTAGTGGATCCTGTTCACATCACCCCATCTGCCTGCCTTTTTCTCTGTCACCTGATCATGCTGACATAGATCTGGCCCAGACTTCTCACCCAGCCCAGCCTTACTCTGGCAGATACCCCTAGGTACAGCTGACACCTCACTGCCTCCCACTCTGGCATGAGGAAGACCACCCTAGCCTCTTCTCTATTAAGAGTCCCCAACCCTTTAAGTTTGCTTCCTCCATGTTCCTGCTTCTCCCACCCTACCCCAGAGCTCCTGTTTGACCCTTCCCCCCATGTTCCTGCTCCCCACCTCACTCTACCCCAGGATTCCCACTTCCTCTCCTACCTTAGTGTCAATGTTTTATTCCCCCAACCCAGTGTTTCTGCTTGCCTCTATCATGTTCCAGCTTCTTCCCCACCAATGTTCCTGCCTCACTCCCCAACCTTATTCTCCTGCTGCCCTCTCCCTCTGTGTTCCTGCTTCTTCTCTCAGGTCAGGCCCTGTGGTCTCCCCTCCACATGATATGCTTCTGCTTTCTTTCCTCCTAGACCTTTTCTTCCCTCGCCATCACAACAACCCACCTCTGTTATCCGACATGTGGTATCTATTTGTCTGACTTCTAAGAAAACGGAGGCAGGCTTCCTGGCGACTCTCAAGTCCTCAGCTAGCAGTGGTTATGGCACACCCTGGATATACTCTCACCTCTTGGTGAGACTTGTGCACCCACTTCTGGGATGCCATGACAACTAGCAACTCCTGGCCAGGAACCAAAGGACTGGGCCATCTCTCAGGCCTAGCACAAAGCAAGTGCTTGAGGAAAAGTTACACGGCTTTCCCTCAAAGAATTCAGAACCCGGAGAGTTCCCAATGCAACCTGAGCCATAGTGACCACAAGGACTTTGCTACTGTGAGGAGGCCAGCTGCTGGCCCAGGCTGGGGATAGCAGTGCACTGTCCTCCCTACTGCTATCAAGAGTCCTGTTGTGAAACTCCGCAGGGACTGGATAGAAGGGTCTTACTAGATTCCTCTAGAATCAGTCCCTTGGAGTCCTCCTCATAAGCACCACTCCCTTGTTTTAGTAGCTGGGCCACCATCTCTGCTCTCTGACCTCTCTGGAAGAAGCACTGAACCACCATGGGATCCTTAGACCAAGCCCTCAAGGCCCAGAAGCAGCCAGAGAATAGTCAGGGGCTAAAACCTCCCATAGCTTGTCATGATCCCAGACAAGGGAACCCCAGGGATCAGGGCATTTTGTCACAGAGTGGAATTCCCTGGAACAGCAGCTCTCAGGTAGTCCCAGCACCTAGTCCAGAGGGTCAATGAGCAACAAAGAAAGCAGCCAACCAGGATCCTGTCTGCTTGTCTTAGACACTTAAGCATCAGAGGAAGGACATGGAAACACACAAGGGTATGTGGTCCTGATGCAGGGATGCAGACAGTGGGCTTCAGCGTTCTCTCGTGATGGTTGGTGTGGCCTCAGCTCTCCATTTGCAGGTGAGGCTATTTGCTCAGATGGTCTCTAAGGTCCTGCACCGTTCTAAAATCCGCAAGGAAGTCTTAGGTGTCTATTCGACATAATCTTTTTCTTCTTTTTTGGTTTTATTTTATCTTATTGAAAACAGAGAGACCTCAAACTCGGTAAGTAGCCACAGATTACCTTGCACATCTGATTTCTTTCCAGCCACGCCCAAGTGCTGGGATCATGTGCACCACCATATCCAGTTTATACAGTGCTGGGACCTGAATCCCGGGCTTTCAGTATGCTAGCCAGGTACTCTAGCAGCTAAGCCACACATCTTTTTCCTTAATGAGATGAAATCCACTCTTTCAAGGTGAAGAATTCGGTAGCATTTAGTACATTCACAAAATTGTCCAACCAGATGGGTTATTTATTTATTTATTTATTTATTTATTTATTTATTTATTTATTTATTTATATTTTTATAGCCAGGAGGAGATAGAGAAAACAAAGGCCCTGGGAAATTAAAGGATGAGGTTTAGGTTGTCACTCTGCCCCACCCCCCACCCCCAGGGGAACATCACCATTCCCCACGGTGACAGGACCATGATTGGGGGGGGGGGCACGAATCTGGCAGGAACTCAGCAAGAGCCCAACTCCATGTCAGCCTATGAGTGGCATCCCCAACTCCACTTGACACCTAAGGTGGTGGCGCTGGCCCACTGGGACTGCAGGTGTTCAACTCACAGCCATCTTTCCTCTCACCTTGGGGTCTGCATCCGCACAGATGCCCTTGTCACCAGCCGACAACCATGAGCACAGGAGAGCCTGAGGAAGTGTCACATCTGGGCTCTGAGGAAGAAAATGAAATGCAAGGAGCTAGGCCTACCGAATGAGGAATACCCTGGAGAGCCCTAGTCATGCCAGTGGTCTGCCAGTGCCGGGCAGGGACTTCCCCGGACCCAGGGACCCTGAAGCCTCACCAGACTCCTGCCTAGCATGTCTGCTGGGTGGGGTTGGCGGAGATGCTCTCCTGTAGAACAGCCAGACTTTGTGGGATGAATTGAGAGTGTCTCTGCAGTAGAGGGGGAAGCAGCCACACCGCATGTGCTACAGTCTCACGGCTAAAAATAATGTCTGTAGCCAGCCCTGGCCTGGGGTTCTCATCATGTGTCTAGTGTCTGAAAACGGATGTTGATGCTCTTTGCATGCATCCCTCCTCCTTAGTATGTGTGAGTGGCGTGTGTTCCTGTTGGTGTTCTGGGAGGGGGGGGCGGGGTGGGAGAACCTGTGCATCTGTATTTAGTGTCATTTGGGAAGACAGCAAAGACTGCAGCTTTATGGAGATAAGGAAAACGTGCACACAGTGAATGCCTGCTTCCGTGTGCCGTGCGCTGTGCCTCTAGCGTCCTGGGTTCCTAGTCAGGAAGACAGGCGTTCACGACCCCTGTGGAGCTGATGCCAGAGGCAGCAGATCAGTTGCAGCTCGGAGTGGAGGGGTGGGGGCTGGGCTGCTCCTGCACCAGCCTAGCTGCCAGGCATCTGCAGTCAGCATTCATTTCGCAGTGAGAGGGCTGAAGCTCCAGAGGTCATCTGGGAAGTGACAGGTGGAGATGTCCCGAGTGAAGGCTCTGGAGGGCCCTTGAGCCTTGGACTGTCTCAGCCCCTCCTCAGCCCTCACTTCCCTGGGTGAAGTCTCTGATATGACCCCTAGCTGGAGCAATGGAAAGGTAATTTTCCCCTGGAGCACTGGGAACTTGGTTTATGGCTGCTGCAGAGAGCACTCTCCGAGAGACTCTAAATTACCCAGCTAGCTGAAACATGCTTGCATGAATAATAGATCCAGCCCAGATGCAGAGCGCCTCTTGTGCAATTTCTCAAGGCGCCTCGAGACTCTCTCAAGGGTGCTTGCCGAGGTCACAGCCTACTTGAGCTATTCCGGGCTGGGAGAAGCAGAAATCTGCAGGTGGGAAGACACCATTCCTCAGCAGTGTGGCCTCTTGCCTTTGTGAGGGAGGCAGGCTCTGCGGGGCCATGCCTGCAGGAAGAGGAAGGCTGCTGTCAGCTCCTGCTCTGGAAGAGAGTGCTGCTGCAGGCTCTGTGATCGCTGCTCCATTTAATCCTCCCCAATTAGCAAGGTGGGCACGTCCCGATGTCACAGCGTGGAAACGGCTAGAAACACAGAGCTCTTCCTGGCCCATGAGTACGTGTCACAGCAGGTAAAGGGAGCTTTAAAATCTAAGAGCAAAATGCACGCCTTTCATGAGCGTTGCTCCCCAGGAAGGAGGGGGCTTTCCTCCTAGCCTCACACTGGGCTCAGCGACCTTGAGCATGTCACTGTCACCACAATGTTCCTGGATCACAGCGACCTTGATGTCACAGTGTGCAGGAGGTACCCACAGTGCTTCCCTGCTACAGTCTTCTGATCTTGAAGAGAGGATGCTGTGCTCCCTCAACAGCATGTGACAGCCATTGTTCTGTTTCTGTGAAATCCTGCAATAGCTTGGGGAGAGAACAAGAGACTGCACAAACAGGCACCTCACTCTATAAACTTGGGGTGACATGAGAATCCCACCTGCATTCATCCGTGGAGCAGAATAACAGCTCCCAGTGATGCCCTGGTTCCTCAGCCCTGTAAGCTTTGAATGTGTCTGTCGGTGGCAAAGGAGACTTTGCAGGTGTGATTGCATTACAGCTCCAGAGATGGGAAGATGAACTGAAGTGGGCCATGACATTCAGGGTCATTTGAGAAAGGGGAGGGGGTGGTTAGAACGAGAAGAAAGGGGATTATAAGAACAGTTTTAAAGATGTCACTCACCTGCAAAGGAAACGGAGCAGTACCAAGGGACCCGGCGTGCTACGTTTTCATAGGTGTGACATTTGCAAATGCTCACTCACATGCTCCCTGCACCATGCAGCTCCATTCTTGGTGTTGACTTCACTGTGCACCCCAAGAAGGGAGGCATAGTGACACTGCTGACAGCCCCAGCCTGGTTTGCTATTAGGCATGTGTCTTAGTCAGGGTCTGTATTCCCGCACAAAGCATCATGACTGAGAAGCAAGTTGGGGGAAGCGGGTTTATTCACCTTACACTTCCACATTGCTGTTCACCATGAAAGAACACCAGGATGGGAACTCACACAGGGTAGGAACCTGGAGGCAGGAGCTGATGCAGAAGCCATGGAGGGATGTTACTTACTAGCTCCGTTTGGCTTGCTCAGCTTGCTCTCTTATAGAACCTAGGACTACCAGCCCAGGGATTGCACCACCTACAATGGGCTGGGTCCTCCCCGCTTGATCACTAATTGAGAAAATGCCTTACAGCTGGGTCTCATGGAGGCATTTCCTCAAGGGAAGCTCCTTTCTCTGTGATAACTCCAGCTTGTGTACGGCATGCTCACCCAGGGCTGGCTAAACAGGGAAACATTTACTTCAGTATTCTCTTTTCAATTCCTACCTTTGAAGGCAGAAGAGAGGGCTCCATTGAAGCCATGTGGGATGGGATTCAGTTTCTTTTGGGGTACCTAGGAATAAAACATGCTTCATGGATTGGGGTTTAGTACCCATCTACATTCCTGGTTACTGTGGAAATTATTGTTTGGGGCAGATAGTTCCCACAAAGGCAGCTGCATTCTCCCCATCTACCATGCTGAATTGTCAGTCCTCACAGCCCCTGTGCATGCCCCTGCTTGCTAGCTGCCCCAAGCCTTGCAGTGATGTCCCAACTCAGGATGTAGAGGATACCCTTCTGTCTGTGACCACCCAGGGCACACTCAAGAAAATTCTGGGACTTAATGAATTTAATATGAGACAGACACAGGACAGGGAGCTGAGGTAGGTTTTTGGTAGGGAAGTAGGAATATAGATGCTACTAAGTCTGTGCTGGATAGTTCTCTGTCAACTCGACACAAGCTACAGCCATTTTGGAAGAGGAAATCTAAATTGAGAAAATGCTCCTAACAAGATTAGCCTATGGACAAGCTTATGGTGCTTTTTCTTGACTGATGGTTGATGCTTAGGTCCAGCTCGCTGTAGGTGGTGACACCCTTTGATGGGTGGTCATCGGTGATGTAAAAGAGCAGGGTGATCACGTTATAAGTGAGCAGGCAGTCTTCCATGGTCTATGCATCAGTGCCAGTCTTGAGCTCCTACCCTCATTTCCCTAGATGATGGACTATATATGGCTATAGAATGAAATAGATTCTTTCCTCCCCAAGTTGCTTTTGTTCATGGTCAGCAATAGAAACTATAACTAAGACAAAGGCCCACTGGGACCCTGAAAGGGTGTTTAACTGGATAGGAGTCTCTGGTAGGAAGCCTGAGGAAGGCAGCAGCTCTTCTAGTCATCAAATGAGCCAGGGGAGTGGCATCTGTGCTGCTGTGGACTTGTCTTTGTAATGCCCAGGAATGATCCCAGAGTGGTTTAGCCTCAGTCTCAGTATGATGTCATAAATAAACAGCTTTGTCTGATTCGGGTTTCAGGATTATGTACACTGCATACTCTTTGGGGATCCCCGGGTGGGATACTAGGCTTCTGTATAGTGTATACTTCTAGGGAACGCAGGATAGCATGTTAGAGCCCTACAAAGTGTCTGCTTACATTAGGGTTCTTTATAGCACAATGTCTGCTCACGGGGGCTCTGAGCCAGCTGATTAAGATTCAGGGTTGCACATCAGTCTTCCACTTTCCATCTAGTTGCTGTCCACTCTCTCTAGCCATCCACCATCTTCCTCAGGCCTGCCAGGACAACAATAAACGCCAGATGATTTTAACTCTTAGCATGTGCCCATGCGTACAGAGAGAGAGAGAGATCTTGAAAGTCATACATGAAAATGTTACTCTATGTGTTGCCAAACCAAGCATAACACACATGGAAATTTTGATGTGTTGAAAATTTTATTTCAAAAAGAAAGAGAAAGAAATGACGATGTGTTAATTTCTGAGATAATACCTTAAAAGCGAGACCTAACTGGGGGAAATTTTAAATTAAAATATTTTCTGTACAGCTACAGAGAATAAAACTTACAACGTATTAGGCTACACTTATCCTCATTTCAGGATCTTAACTCATAGGCAATTTAAACTCAGCCAGTAATAATGGTGGGAACATTACGTCCTAAGATACCTTATGTGCAAGGGTTTCACGTAAGCCTAAGACTTTTCCAATATGCTTTCTGTTTCAGTCAAATTTACAAATTATATTGGGAAAATATTTACATAAGAAAACAAGGGACAAATGGACAGAGTGCTGTGTGAATGCATCTAGACAGTGTGACACCTACCTGTTCTTGGATGAGTCACCTCGCACTGTGTATGTGTCCAGTAGACTTGGAATCTAATATCAAGTATTAGAGTTCTAGCCCAGTCACTTAGAAACAGCAGCTCAGTAACATTGGGGAAGCCTAGTAGACAGGAGACCCAGCCTGGGATGCTGCAACCAGTGTCAAGATAATGAGCAGATGACATTGACCCTCATCCTGGGGAACACAGCAGGGCCACTAGGTATTTATATGGAACCAGACTGCAGTAGAAGCTGAAGTCTAGCTCTTGTTGGGAAAACTTGGATTCATAAGGGAGGTTCCTATACTCCCACATCAGCACAGCATCAGCATCCAGGGTGTTCATCTCATAGCACCCCTGAAGCTGATCTCCACTCACCACACCTGGATGTGTGCTACTAGACCTTCACATGGGGGTCCTGGCTATGCCCTGAAGTTTGTCCCTCTTTCTGAGCCTGGGAGGGCCCAGCTCCAGCCTTTTCCTGGAATTTTCAGGAAAACAGCCAGAGAGTTCTGACTACAGGCACTATACCAACACTCGAGCTGCTCCACGCTTTCCTACTTTAGTCCTATGGCCCCACAAGTGCCAGGGTCAGCAGGAAAACTGGGGCTTCTCGCTCTGTGCTGCTCTCAATCATAGCTGTTTCTGATTGTCTGATTCAGAGTTGATAGCTATGCACCTGACCCCACAGAGGATTGCCCAGGAAGCCATACCGAGCCCAAGTCTCACTGTAGGCACTTTTCTCCCCTCACTCTCTGTCCCACATACTCAGGCTGACTTGTCTCAATGGTATTCCTAGTTTCCTGTTTCACTCTGACGTCTCTGACAGGCTTAACTGACATCATATTTCCCTCTATTGTGTAGCAGCTCTTGCTCTGTCCAGGCACTACCTACCTTATCCTTCATCTTCCAGAGCAATCCCTGATGACTTTGCCAGGCCAGGACTTTGTAAAGTAGAATCAAGAGAAAATGTGAGGGAGTACATGCCGAGAGACTCTAGAGTTTATCCTGCATGGAGTGGGGAGAAGGTAGGGCATGCTCAGGATAGCTGAGGCTTTAGAGAGAAGACTACAAGGCTGGTCAAGTTGTAGTCAACACAATAGTCCACTTGCAGTGGTACCTCACCTCTTTGTGTGCTGTCTGTCCTACTGGATCCCACAGGAGGTCTGGTCTGTATTCCCAGATCACAGCTGTGACTCAGTACACACACACACACACACACACACACACACACACACACACACACACACACACACACACGCCATAGAAATGGACACAGTTAAACAGATTAGCAACAATGTAATATTTGAAAACCTCTTCATACCTGGCCTCTGTCATTCTCATATATGCTCATGAGCAAGGACACATGCCAGATGGCCTCAACTATTCCCTCAGACCTTGTGAGGAATGTTCTAGATGGCTCTCATCTTTGTTGACTCTGAAAGGAAGATTATACATCCAACAGCCTCTATGATTTCATATAACCTTGGGAGACAGGGCATGTCATAGATAGTCACCCTGTTCCTACAAGACCTCATAAGAAACAGCAAACGTCAGAAGGCCTCCATTACCCCATCAGCCTTTGGAGGAAGCCATGGCCCAGATACCATGAGGCTCAGCTTTTCTCCATACATAACTGGACTCATATTCTCAGTCATCTTGAAAACATGAGCCCAGGACAGTTAGACGCGACCCATGGTCTTGTGCTTCTTCCAGGCTCAGATGTCCTGAATGCCTCTTATCTCCCAACATGGCTGACTGCAGAGGCTCTGGAAACCCTCAGGGAGCCCACAACATGGAAAGGCTGGATCCTAAATGACAGCCTGTATCAGAGCCCTGCTAGTCTACATCCTCCCCTGAGACAGGAGACAGCAGTGACTGGGTAGAGACGACCCACCTTAGTGAACAGTTCGAGCAGGTGCTCCCCCATGACCTACAGGTGCAGCCTAGGGCTTCAGTTCTGCATCTGGTACTTGGTGTCTGTAGAGTCCTTGGTCCAGTGAGAAAGAAATGTCAACAGTTCTGAGACCCTGAAATGGGAACAGGTGAGTAGGGTGGTAGATTAATCTGTCCTGATTAATATGGGTAAATTTACATTTCTGCCTTCAAAATGAAGAACCTGTAATTTAAAGCTTTAGTTTTTCCAAGCCAGGAAACTGAGAACAAAGCAGGATCTCCACAGGGAACCAGGTGACGGAAAGGTAGATCAGGCTACCTTGTGAATAACTACGCACACCTCTTATGAACCCCCACACATCATGGACTTCTCAAGAAATTGTTGAGTGGATAATCCCTGTGTTCATGTGGGATGCAGGCTTTCTGCAAATTATGTTTATCAAATTAAATGTTAGTTTGGCTAATTATTGTTTACTTTGGGGAAAAAAACTGTTGGATTTCTATTGTCAAAGAGCTATGAATGACCCTTGAGTTTAAAAGTTAGAGAAAAATTAACACACACAGCTTTAATTAAGGCATGGAAGAAGGACATGACATAAAGCTTGTCACACCTACTCACATCCTCCGGAGCTTGCGGAGGCGGCTGCGGGGTGGCTTCAAACGTAGAGTTGAATTTGAACCCTTGTTGCAGAGTAAAGGCTGTGAAACTTCTCCAACACTCAGTTTTTTTCTCCATAAAATCATATTCATAAAGTTCTGCTTCTAGGGTTGTTTATGAGAACACCACTTTACCATGTGCTGAAACTCTTGTATAAATTCATCATGCCACCCTGCATCCTCATGGCACCTGCATCATCAACCTACATCACACCACCAGTACAAGCAACTGTATCACACCAACTGCATCGCAACACCCTGTACCATCATACCACCCTGCATCCTCATGGTACCCGCATGCATCGTCACACCACCCTGCATCCTCACACCACCCTGCACATGACACCTTGCATCCCCACACCCCTGCAAATACCAACCTGCACTCTCACAACACCCTCCACATAGGAACCTGTATCCTCACACCCACCACCCTGCATCTTGCCACCTTGCATTGTACCACAGTCTCTGCAAGAGTCAATACAGAGCAGATTTGGGGGCTGCTATCCCAATGACACGTGTCTAACCTGTTACCGGACTTCTGTCAGGACACAAGGTGAGTTACTGTTGAACCACTAAAGAGTCTGAGATAAAGGGTTATCTAAAGGGCCATCCCCTGCTGTCATAACTGCTCTCTCCTTCAGCTCATCTTTTTGCCTCTTGGAATGCCTTCCTCCCTTAGCTCACCTTCCATCCTCCAAGAGTATCCTCCTCCCTTAATCATCCTTTACCCTCCCTTAAGCTGTCCTCTCTCCGTTCAGATTGCCCATCTCCCTCAGCTCATCCCCGCATCTCCAGAGTCCTCCTCCGTCATTCCATCTTCCCTACTCTGAGTTTTCTCCTTCCAGAATCACTGCTTTCCTGGGCCCACCCTCTGTCTACGTGCACTGCCCCCTCCCTTAGTCTGTGCTCCCTTCCCTCATCTCCTCAGTCTGACACAGAGATATGAGCACACGGGCTCTCCTTTTCCTCTTGTTTCTCCCTTCTTCAGTTGGTGTGGGGACTTTTCAAAAGACATATTCACAGAATGTTATGGAAATTTAAAATTCCAGGTGAAGGGCATCTCCCTTCCATTCCTAGAGTGCAGGGTAGCTGGAATAGGAGCACAGGGTAGGAGAAGCTGCTCTGAAGACATGGGGCTCTGAGAGAAGCATCGTTATAAGGACACCACAGCTCTTCTCAGGCCTTCCTAGAGAAGCTACATGAGACGAACATACCTGAGAGTGAAATATGGACTCCTACAGGAATCCATAAGTCCTTGGGTGCACTACTGACACTCTGCCAACAGACATCCTCACAACTGTAACCTGTATCCTACATGGTTTTAAACATGGTGTCTCCTCTCCTTAGGATCCCCCTACTTATCTTGGTAGTCTTCAGTTTAGTCTCTCTTTCATCTACCCTGATGAGATGAGGTCTTCTCTGGAAGTCTTTCATGTGATTCCCCTCTACCACATTGCCACAAGATATTCATCAATGGCTCAAGTTCTGATAATCTACTGGAGTCATCAGTTTGATATCACTGGGAACAATACCTAACAGAAACAGCTTCAATGAGGAAGGTTGAGTTTAAACACTACAGCCTCATGTTGCAGAGATAGTTAGAGGGTCTCAGTCTGTTGTAATAATAACTTGAAGCCTGACTGTCCATAGGTTGGTATACCTATAGCCATACCAAACAGAGAGATCGGTCCAGAAGCACAGCTGGGTTACATCCCTCGAGGTCTGACCTCCCCAGTGATGTACTGCTATAACTATGCTCCCCGCTATAACTAATCTAGAGCCTCTTCAAACAGTTCTACCAGCTAGTAAACAACTATGTAATGATATGACCCTGAGAAGACCATGTTAGACTCAAACTGTCATCCCATTCCAGCCCTCACAGTCTCGATAATGCAAGAAGCCTTCAGTCCAACTTCAAAAGTTTCCATAGTCCTAACTCTCCATGTGAACTCAGGGCAATCTATGAATTGTGAACCACTGTAAAATTAAAAACAAAAACTGAGTCACTAACTTCAGGTTGCAGAGAGTAAATACTCCCTTTCCCAAAGAGGGGGAGGTAGAGAGTAGGATAAAAGGAAAATCTGGACCAAGCCCAAAACTAAGCAAGTAAACATCAAGCCTTACAGCTCCACATCTGGCAGATGCTAGGATCCCATGGGCCCCAACAGGCTGGGTTCCACTTTTAGAGCCTTTCCACTAGCAGCTCAGGTAGTGCCTTCCTTGTACTGGACCTGTTTAGCATGAGCAGCTTTCTTTGGACGAAGTCTGACACCTCCAACATCCTGGGGTCTTTCCTAAGACTGTAGCTTTGCCTTCGTGGTTTATTTACAGCTCAGGGGATCCTCAGGGATAGTATGACTTGCTAGACATTACCTTTCTCTGTGCTCTAATTTTCTTTCTGTTCCTGTAATAAAACACTCTGAGCAAGACACACAGAGTAGGAAAGGCTTTATTTCATCTTATAGGTTACAGTCCATCACTGAAGGCAGAACTTACCAAGGCAGGAACTCAAAGCAGAAGGGATGACACCACCCAGAGTGGGCTGGGCCCTCCTACATCAGTCAACAACTTAGAAAATATTCCCCAGGCATGCCCACGGGCCAATCTGAGGTTCTCTTTCAGGTATGTTAATGTGATAACCAGTATTAACTCACACTAGGTCGGTCATCCTCTGGAACATAGGTGCCCGCCTCAATTACTCTACACCTCTTGCATGCCAACAAAAGCAACACGATGTAGATGATGCCAGATTCTGTTGTCAGCTTGAAATGTAAGCTGGGGTGTGTGGACCCTGAGTGAAGCTTTTGAATGGTGCCTTAGAGCTTGAACATGGAAAACCCTAGCTGTCCTTATTTGAGCAAGGCACCTCAGAGAGACTCTACTTTATCCATTACTGTCTTTTAAAGGAAACTTTTATCCAATGGGTTTGCATTTTGTACCATGGAACTTCCTGTGGGTGGTTAAGTCTCACCCGAAGGCCACTAGGTGAAAATGTGTGGTTTCTCTTTAATGGCACTAATTACAGGCACTTTGGCTACAATTCAAGTGTCCTGCATGATTTTCTTTGCCAAACTGCACATTTTTCTTCTTGTTGCACATTTCTGCTCTGCTTGGGCTCTACAGTTTTGATATAATCTGGCTAAATGCAACAAGCAGTAACCATGCCACAATCTAACTCTTAGGTTGTATTGGGATTTGTTTTACCACCACCACCCCACTCCCCACTCCCCATAAAAAACACAGTACATTGGTTTTGAATTGAGCTTCAGTCAAGATTTCAGGACAAAAGCAGAACACAGCTACATTACCTTTCCAGGAAGTAATGGGAGTGGCCTCTGGTCCACTTCCCAACAGAGTCTTTGTTTTTTTGTCTGAACTTCACTTAGCACAGCCGTCTTTAGTTTTTCACTTCTATTCTATTCTGGCCTTCCACATTCCCACAGCGATCCCTAAGACATTAATCCCAGCATCCCGCAGCATCTCTGGCTCGCTGTTTCAACCCCACAGCAGACCAGTTCCACAGGTCTAAGAATCTCATGGATTTATTACAGCAGCAACTCTGTTTTGGTTACCAATTTTCTGTTTTTGTTACTTTTCTATCATCACTGAGACCAAGAAAATAACAGAAGTGACTTAAGAGAGAAGAGGCCCATGCTTAGGAATGCAGCCCGTAGTGTAGAAAAGCCACAGTTTCAGGCTACAACCCTAGAAGGCTGTCCCCCAGGAACACACCAAGTTCTGTCAACTACATCACCTGCTTCATTGGTGACACAACCTTCCACGGGGATGCCATAAGCACATGGGGGACATTTTAATCCCAAACTGTGACATGTAGCCATTTGCTTTTAAAATTGCTTTCTAGCATTTTCACACGGGAAGCATGTCTGCCGTGTGACCCAGGGAACATTGCAAATGCCAAGGTGACATAAGATACTGTCTTCAATTTAGCCAAAATAACGTACATTTGGAAATTAGATGGGTAATTCTAAACCATTGTTCTCCATATACACTAGAGACTTTGTTCCCTTCCACACATACTGCCGCACATATTATCGTTGCCCCACAAGTAATTTATAACTATAACTTACATGTTCTGACCAACTGAAACCTACACGTTGTCACCATTAAACTGCACTGTCTGGAGTTTAGACTTGAACCTTCTGCTTAAGCCGATTGGACCAATGCCTTTTCCCCTGCTCACTCTTAGCTATAAAGAAAGTAATGAAAAATATCATTAATTTAGAGAACCAGATGCTCAAGTAAGAACTTACACTTACACTTAAGGAAACATATATATATATATATATATATATATATATATATATATATATATATTAAACAGATAAAAATCTGACTATGAAAAAGACCCTGAGACTCTCTTTGGGTCACCAACTCAACCTAGCACCACGCAGAGTCGACACCCAACAGTTGTGAAACAAAATGAATATAAATAAATGAACAGCTCCCCCAAGGACAGTTGCCTTGAGTCTTCAGAGAGTAGGCAGCAGCTACGATCTTGAAAAGCCTCCCCTTTTCCTGTGTATTATTAAACATGGCATTAGCAAATCACTAGACTAAAAACAGGAAAAGATGATTCTAGTAAATGATCTCTCTCTCTGCTCAAGTGCGAGAAGAGTGATTGATTTGACTCCCCCATCCCGACTCCAGAACAAAGACCTTGCCTTTGTGTCAAGGTTAATCAGCCCAGCACATTTTCAAGTCTGCCTCTCCTCTCAGGCTCCCACCTGCACCCTCTCCATTTGCTCCCTTTTCTCAGTTATTAAGAAGTTTGGCATCAGGCCCCAGGCCCCACTTGTGTAGCAGCCGGAATTAAGACTAGAGCACCTCCTAACCTTGTCTCTGTCATTCATTTGAGGCCAGCCTGGTTTTCAGAGCCAAGTTGTGGCCTCACCTTCAGTGATGCAGGAAGAGGTTAGACTGTAGAGGAGAACCAGAGTTTTGTAATAGAGTCAGTGGGGGAAATAGAGCCTTGTCAAGAAAGGAGCCTTTGAGTATTGTCCTGTGGGTTCTATTTGCCCACCTTCCTCTCAGATCTAGAGCATACCCTTAGAGAAAGAATGGCCATTGGTGAACTGTGGATATAGGATACAAGTTGGGTGGGGCTTAGTTCAAGGTCTCAGGCAGGTTTGCAGAAAAGGAGAGTAGAAGAAAAGATGGGGGAGAAGGTTGAGCTGTTTGTGGAGGAAGATGAGGACAAAGAAGGTAGGCTAATCAGTGGGAAGAACAGAGATGGTACAAGGTTTCTGTAGTGTGTGTGCATGCATGTGCACATGTGTGTGTGTGTGTGTGTGTGTGTGTGTGTGTGTGTGTGTGTGTGTGTACAGAAAACACATGCACACACATGGACCCACAGCAGCACATACTGTTGAATGGTCACTGTCAGATGACTCTATAAGATTCATTCTCATCTGAGACCTGACTATGCAACTTTTAGGTGCTGCTCTAAGAGCGGCCTCCCTGACTCAACCCATGAAGAACTTAGTGGAACACTAGTGTGCTTGTCCTCCACAGTCCCTCTCTGTACCTCAAGCTTCCTTGTGCTACTGATGCCTGGCATCAAAATAAGACTAACCCCATTGCTTGTACTTGGGCCTTAGGTAAGTGGCACTAACTGATCATCAGAGCCTCCTCTGAGGCAGGTTCTTATAAGAGAAGGTGGCAAGGACAGAATCATAGATAATGAGGCTATGTTGACTGTCTCCTGGGGGTTAGAGACCAAAGAGGCCTCAGCAATCACTCAACCCCATCCTGTTGCAAAAATGAGAACTGTAACCACTCCAGAGAAAGAAGGGAAGGGAACCTCACATGATCTGGGAACTTATCTCTGACATCCCAGATACTGTCCCCTACATACTATAGGAGTCAACTTTACTGCTTCACTGTGTACCCACCTCAGAGGCAAGGTCAGCAATATCACCCGTGCTAACCTGAGCCTGATCAGCCCCAAAGCAAGATGTCCGAGGTCCCACCTGTCCCCTTTACATCCTTTCTGTGTTTCCCTCTTCAGGGCACAGAGGACGCTTCTGCAGTCTGCACCTGAGATCCCCGAAACAGGAGAAATGGGGGTTGGCAAAGAGTCTTTGAGGGTATTTCAACCCAGAGGGACAAAGCCTATGTTGGCTTTGTTTAGAATAAAAGTCACCCCTGTCCTTCATAGGCCCAGAGAAAAGTCTAATGTTAGGATTTGTGTTATGTGAGTGTGTCCCTCAGAGGTTCATATATTGGGGTCTTTATCCCCAGTGTGGGGACATGGAAGAGGGGACATTTAGGAAGTAGGACATGGGAGTCACTTGTACTGTTTTTGGCACGGATAAAAGTGGTTCTTTTGGGATACTGACTTCCCTCTCATGAGAGAGTTGCCATAGAAGAAGCAAGCCTGCATCCTCTCCATCCACTCTCTAGCTGGCTTCTCGCCTTGTGATGTCCCCTCCCTTTTCTAACATATTCTTGCCATGATGCCAGCTACCATGGTGCAGTTAGGGGAGCCGCACTAGAACCAGTATTATGTTATTTGCACTTTGGGCCTCCAAAATACCCCAGGTAATATTATCTTTTCCTTATAAACTACCCAGCACTGGGATTTCCTTACAGTGCAGGAGAATACACTGTGATGGGAGATATACACACTGGTTGAATAGGTTGCTTCCAGAATCTCTGAGCCACAAGGTATGACCTTACTATTTTCCAAAAATTCAGTGTTCAGGGTCTCCTGCAGAGCAGCCTACCCATGACTAGGCAAATATTGAGTCCTCACCCAAAAAGCATGATGACAGTGGTGAAGTCAGAACCTCACTGAACATTGCTCATGATATAATTGCTTTAAAAACTAATTCTGGAAAGTTTGGATTATTAAACAAGGAAAGAATTCAATGATACATCTTGATTCTAGAGTCCTTCAGAATGTTATCTTATTTCTGTGGTGTGTTTCCTGTTGGTCCTGACAATGCTTAGCCCTTTGAGCCAAAGTTAGAAACTCAGCTCTATGTGTTAAAACAGAAGAGTCAACAGCAAGGCCTTGATGCCAAGAAGCCCGAATATAAACAGATCTTGAATCATCTTTCCTCACAGGTCTCTTGCCCTGACCACAACTTGGACTGTACTAGATTCAGGAAAGGACCTCGAGACATCCATGTCAGCAAATGGCAAGTGAATTTGAAACATTTGATCTGCATTTCCCTGATTGCAAGGAGCTCAGTGAACCATACATAAGGGATTCTTTAGGTATCCATGAAGACTCTACCTCCAAGCTTATGAGCAAGGGATGGTACTAGAATTTCAGCTTTTATTCAAGACCCCGTAGGACCCCTCTGATCCCTGCAGAGGTTCTATTTGCTAATGAGTCAAGTCACAAGTCCAGGCTTTTGAAAACAATCCAAGTCTTGTGGAGTGAGGCTCGACTGACTAAAATATAAATTTGGCAAGGACATGGTCCATTGAAAGACATCTCTTTTTATTTCACCCACGTAAAATAATGAGGTCTTTAAAAATTGCTCTAATTTTCTTGAAAAATAATAGCATTTGCAGTAGTATCAGTGGAGGGATTAATAAGGACAATAAAGCATACTCTGTAGACCAAGGAATGGGAGTGGAATGGGGAGCTGTGGTGTGAGCCAAGGCTTAGAGGAATGCTGTGTGCGAAGGCAATGAACATATGGAATAACTGAAGAGGCTAGCAAACGTAGCAAGAAATTAATTCAAGCCCCTGACTTATTTCAGGGAGGGAGGCCGGTCGACAGATGGTAAAACATCAGGAATGTGGATTAAGATAAATTCTGAGAGGACAGGTGTGCTTCATTGAGTGGTCTTCCCTCCCTTATATTTACTGGTGTTTGGGCCCCCAGGCATTGCCCTAACACCCCTTTACCCTCTCCATGAGATGCCCACCCGAATCTGCCTTGCAAGTGCCCCCCATGTCTCATCCCTGCTGTAGGGCTGATCTGTAATCCATCCATTTTGAAAAAAATGGGGTCCTCCTCTCTGCAGTGGGTATACTCAGGCTCCTTTAGTAATAAGGGGACCCCTCAGTTGTGAACCCTTGTTGTCAATAGTTGGGAGTTGGGGGGGGATAAAAGCAATGTTCTTCCACAAAATGTCACACATCATAAAGAGGTAGGTTGTGTTTCATTCCAGGAAAATGTAAAAATGTTTATATATCCAAAAGCACTGTGGCAAAATTAGACAAGTGCAAATGGTATTTGCTGTGTGTAACAGATCAGTGTCCTTAAGACTCAGAGAAATTTCACAAAGAAATTAGGGGGAAAAAACACTGGTAATGAAAAGGAATAGCCCACTAAAAATATAAATGGTTAATAAATATGCAAAAAATTTCTCATCCACTAGAGTGATAGAGTTAAAATTAAGAGTTACATATCCTTGTGCCTACAGAATTGATAGACAGGAAAATAAATGCAAGTGAATATTTTGGAAGAAGGAAAATAAATAGTTATTTCATGTCTTGGTCATGAGAATGCAAGTTGGTGCCATTTCTAGTTTAAAATTTGGCAAATTTATCAAAATCCATATAAACACCCACACTTTCTGATCATCAACACTTTGTTACAGAATCTTCCCTCAATTAACAGCAAAAAATACACTCAAAGATTCATATGCATACATTTTACTGCATCATCATTTAAAATATACAAGAGAAGATAGTAAAGTCCATTCATCATCAACAAGTATCTGTTATCTATGAGCTACTGTGTATCCTGCTGTGTTCTTCGTAGGAAGGCTGACAACAGAACAACTGGGAAACCTATGCACTGGAGCTTCTGTTGTAGATGAAGGTCCAGAAACAACCAAACACACTAGACCATGGCTGAGGGCCTTACTTTTTCTATTGAAAAAGTAAAGAGCAAAGACAAGAAAAAAATGCCTTTTTAGCTGAAATATTAATCAGGTGCTGGAATAATGCTACAAATAATGCTTGGTGATTGGTCAGGAAAGTAAGGTATTTAAAGCACTATAGGACATTATGAAGCAGTCACGCAGCAGACTGTCATAAAATCTCACATAGTAACTGCCATGGGGTTGACTAGGAGACAGACTCCACAGAGTCACGTGTTGAATGTGTGGTCCCCAACTACTGATGATACCCTGGGAGATTGCAAAAGCTTAAGTATGGGGGTCTAATTGTAGGAAGTACATCACTGTGGACAGAACTGGCCTCCAGTATTTTACTCTGCTTCTTAATCACCACAAAATGAACAGCCTTTTCCATAAGTTCATACCGCCATGATGTTATATCCAAGAACACAAGGTACTGACCCCACTAAAATCATAAGCCACTGTATTTCTTCCTTGGGTAAAAACTTAACTATTAATACTCATTTTATCTTTGTGTGCATGATATGGAAGGCAGGCATATGCCATGGTCCGCATGTGGGAGTGAAAGGACAATTTTGTGGAGCTAATCTGTCCTTTTAAGTTTTCTCCTTTTAAATTGTTCTGTCAGTTATTTTGTGACAATAACCCAAAAAGAAGTTATTAAGCACAGAGATTTGTATCATTAAATTGCACCTGCTACTGAGATTAAAACCCAGCGTGTGTGTGATTCTTAGGCCCTTGGAATTTGTTTGTGAGAGGAAGTTGAAAGATCTTGGAGATAGAGATTAGAGAAATCATAGAATATTGTAACATAGCTTAATGGGTGACTAGAATGTCAGTCAGAAGTCAGGCACTGAAAACCTGACTCACAAGGCTTCGGATGGGCATGAAGATTCCATTGAGAATTAGATTCTGGCTGTGACACGGTTGATGCTAGCTGGTTTTAGCCAAATTTTCACTGTAGTTGGGAACAAATAGAAGAATATGAAGGTTTGAAAAACTTACAGATGGGCCAGAAAAAAACATGTGAAGGTTTGGCTGTTGAAAAGCTTGGCCACTCCATGAAAAGGGGACATGATTTTTAAAAGGGCAATAGGAAAGATGCTCGAGGGAATCTCTGGGATTGACTGGACCCCACATCAGTTCAAGGGTATCAAAGAGGAAACTCTTTTGAAAGACTCCCTTGAGAAGAGAGTTTGGTTTGTTGCTTGCAGAAGATCATTCAGGAAATTGTTTCTCCAGGAATCACTACAAGGCATTTAGACACCCAAGCATTCAGTGCTGTTCACCATAGTATAAGGGAAGGGGAACAGCCACCACTTGAGGTAGTGGCCAACTTTGTATTGCCTATGTGATCTGGCTTTGCAGGTTTTTTTTTTTTTCATCTTTATTAACTTGGGTATTTCTTATTTACATCTCGATTGTTATTCCCTTTTCTGGCCTCAGGGCCAACATCCCCCTAGCCCCTCCCCCTCTCCTCCTATATGGGTGTTCCCCTCCCCATCCTCCCCCCACCACCACTCTCCCCACAACAATCATGCTCACTGGGGGTTCAGTTCTGGCAGGACCAAGGACCTCCCCTTCCACTGGTGCTCTTACTAGGCTATTCATTGCTACCTATGAGGTTGGAGCCCAGGGTCAGTCCATGTACAGTCCCTGGGCAATGGCTCAGTTGCTGGAAGCTCTGGTTGGTTGACATTGTTGTTCATATGGGGTCTCAAGCCCCTTCAAGCTCTTTCAGTCCTTTCTCTGATTCCTTCAACGGGGGTCCCATTCTCAGTTCAATGGTTTAATGATGGCATTCGCCTATATATTTGCTGTTTTCTGGCTGTGTCTCTCAGGAGAGATCTACATCCGGTTCCTGTCAGCCTGCACTTCTTTGCTTCATCCATCTTATCTAGTTTGGTGGCTGTATATGTATGGGCCACATGTGGGGCAGGCTCTGAATGGGTGTTCCTTCTGCCTCTGTTCTAAACTTTGCCTCCCTATTCCCTCCCAAGGGTATTCTTGTTCCCCTTTTAAAGAAGGAGTGAAGCATTCACATTTTGGTCATCCGTCTTGAGTTTCATGTGTTCTGTGCATCTAGGGCAATTCAAGCATTTGGGCTAATAGCCACTTCTCAATGAGTGCATACCATGTGTGTTTTTCTGTGATTGGGTTACCTCACTCATGATGATATTTTCCAGTTCCAACCATTTGCCTACAAATTTCATAAAGTCATTGTTTTTGATAGCTGAGTAATATTCCATTGCGTAGATATACCACATTTTCTATATTCATTCCTCTGTTGAAGGGCATCTGGATTCTTTCCAGCTTCTGGCTATTATAAATAAGGCTGCTATGAACATAGTGGAGCATGTGTCTTTGTTATATGTTGGGGCATCTTTTGGGTATATACCCAAGAGAGGTATAGCTGGATCCTCAGGCAGTTCAATGTCCAATTTTCTGAGGAATCTCCAGACTGATTTCCAGAATGGTTGTACCAGTCTGCAATCCCACCAACAATGGAGGAGTGTTCCTCTTTCTCCACATTCTCGCCAGCATTTGCTGTCACCTAAGTTTTTGATCTTAGCCATTCTCACTGGTGTGAGATGAAATCTCAGGGTTGTTTTGATTTGCATTTCCCTTATGACTAAAGATGTTGAACATTTCTTTAGGTGTTTCTCAACCATTCAGCATTCCTCAGCTTCTTTGTTTAGCTCTGAACCTCATTTTTTAATACGTTTATTTGTCTCCCTGCGGTCTAACTTCTTGAGTTCTTTGTATATTTTGGATATAAGCCCTCTCTCTGTTGTAGAATTGGTAAAGATATTTTCCCAATCTGTTGGTTGCCATTTTGTCCTAACCACAGTGTCCTTTGCCTTACAGAAGCTTTGCAGTTTTATGAGATCCCATTTGTCGATTCTTGATCTTAGAGCATAAGCCATTGGTGTTTTGTTCAGGAAATTTTCTCCAGTGCCCATGTGTTCGAGAATCTTCTCAACTTTTTCTTCTATTAGTTTGAGTGTATCTGGTTTGATGCTTTGCAGGTTTTTAATTTCATGAAGGTTTCTTGAAAGTCAGACAAGACATAGCAGAATTAAAATCCCTATAGATAGTGTTGCATGAGGCATTGATAGTGAATTTACCAGAGAGAGCTCAAGAAATTAGAGATACCAGAAATGTAGCATGCCTGCTGAGAAAACAAATGGAGTCAACACAGGAAAAAGTTGGCTGTGAATGATAGGGATGTAGGAGTGGGGTTCCCAGGGTTGTTGGAGTTCACATAATGGCACCACTACCTCAGATGTCAGACATTAAAATATAGAACTTAGTGTTTGTCCTGATAGGTCTCAGTGTTGCTGTGGTCCAATCCATCCTTTTATTCTCCTGTTCTTTCCTGTCATAATGAAGGTATCTATTCTGTGTTACTGTATGTCAGAAGTTTGTAAATAATTATGTTTTATGGGAACCACATTTGAGAGATTTCCTTGAGTCTTGGTAAAGATTGCAGAGTTAAATTTTTGAATCACGATGGAATTATTGATATTGAACTCTTTGACTCAAGTTGTAACTGAACTGGAAACTCTCCTTGTTAGCTGGCATTCACAGTACTAGAAGGGGCTATGGAGGCTGCTGGGGTAAAAAAAACTCATGAGTGGTCTCAAACAGCTTTAGACCATGCACACTGCAGTTCTGACCTGCCAAGCAATATGTGTTCACTGCAGCAATAGTGGCATGGCTATCTCAGGGTAACCAATCACTTTGTGATTGGACCAGAGGCCTGTGCCATGGGAGAGAATGCATATTTGGCACTATAAAGCTTATGCTGGCCCAGAGAGGAATATACTACTGTTATTTCTCTAAGTGGATATGTTGTCAAACTGCCTTCTAAATGTTTGTGCTTGTAGACTAGTTCTGCTTTCAGTCTCTGCAGAGAGTGGTAGCTAACACAAAGATTCACATCTGGTCAAAGTGCCAGTAATAAGTAACTGTTGAGGACATAGCCTAAAGAGGACATATTACTTCTCAAAGCCCAAGAAACATCAAGGAAGATGGGGGTAAGAATTAAGAGCTGGAGGACTGCCGTGAAATATTTCCAACTGAATTATGACACAGTTGATGAATCATGAACACAGAGCAGCAGTGGATGCCTGCACATGACTGTAGATATCTGCATATGACTGTGAATATCTGCATATAGCTGGACTCTTTGACATCCCATCATATGAGGTGTCCATATGCCTCCCAGGACTGAGCATTCAATAGTCTATGATGGCTGGAGGAGGTATCCCTGGGGCCTCAGACTTCCTGAGAAGCTCCTGACTATTAATGGTTGCTGTGGAAAGTTGGGGAATCAAGGGTGGTGCCATTTTCTTCTATGGTATAGCAATAGGGGCTGAATTTGGGAAGAAGAGGTTCAAAGGAAAATAATAATAGAAGGCAAAAGAAGTAAATAAATAAAACCATTATATAAATGTGTGTGAATAAAATGGACAAAAATTAAAGAATTAAAAGATTAAAAAAAAAAGATTTGGACTCATGGGAAGAGACTAAGTGCATCTGGCACTATGGGAGTGGTCAGGAGGCTTTGGGGACCAGGGAGAAAGCGCTATAATGGGAGGTGAAAGTCTCTCAAAGATTAATGCATTGAACACTGGGGGCCACCTGGTGGTGCTATTTGTGGGGTTCTGGGAACTTTAAGATGTAGGATCTAACTGGAGGAAGCAGGCTGAAGAATAGGTGTGCCTGTGAGCCAGTCCCTCCTCTCTACCTCTCTGTCTACGGTTCCTGTCTGCCATGTGGTACAGGGGCCCCCTCCATCTTATGCTCTTACCAACAATGATGCTCTGCTCAAGGGAGCAGAGCTAAGCACCTATGGGCTGAACGCTCTGAAAGTATGATATAAAATGAGTCCTTCTTTGTTTAAGTTTTTTTCTCCTCAAGTGTTTGGTCACCATTCTATACAAATAAAAGAACAATTAATGACATAACATGAAGACAGAAGTCACTGGAACAAAAGCCTACAGTAACCTTCATCTCTCTTGAATGAGATGACACACTGTGCTTTGTTCTGTTTTCAAAACCATGTCCTGCATTTCCAAAATGTCAACCTGATTGTGTACTTAATGTGAAAAATACACACAGAAAACAAACACACGAAACGGCTCTGATTTCTCCCTACTAAGCGACTTGGAAGTATGCCTCTGATCTGATAAAGGCTTAGCAGGAGAATCAAACACGACCAGAGCTGGAGAGCAGGCAGAGGTCTCTGCTGGTCTACAAAATGGTTGCGATGGAGATCTCTGAGCTCTGTTCTACAAAACAAGCTCAAATCTGGGTGTCTGCTGTGTGTGGCTCAATAGTCAGAAGTGGGACCCTCTGGCCCCTCATGCTAATGTCCTTGCCTCGGCTCAAGCCCATGAACTCCAAAGAGCATCCACTACCTGGTTATTGAATGAACTCTTCAAAAAATAGTCGTGCTACAGCATTTTAGACTTAACTGGAAGGAACAACGGAACTATGAAAAACGTGTTTCACAGAGAAGACCGGTTTCAGAGAAAAACAAATACATCGGAGCAGTCTAGTTACAAGAGAAGACATTACACCCCAAATAGGCAGCATTTATATTACCTTGATTGCTCAGATTGCTTCACTTTATAAAACGCACACACCATGTAAATCACATCTGCCTTCCACATTTCTCTAAGTGGAGTGGGGGCGGCTCTTATCTGCCCTTGACAGAGGTGGCAAGTGACCCACAGAGCAGCAACTGCCCACCAGGGGCCCTGACTTTTGTGTCCTCCAGGTGGCAAGATGATAAACCTGAAGCCTTTGCCTGTGGCTGCCGCTGCTGGGCTAACAGCTAACAGATAAGGGAAGTTCTGTGCTCCTCCCAGCATCAGGCCTGGGAGCAGTTCATCTTGTGCTCTCCATCCCCCCCAGATTGGATTTGGCATTTTTAAACCCTCAGATTATAGCCTCTCACGGCTGAGTCTGGGGTTTATGAGAAAATGGATCTGAAGCCAGCAGCCCGTGCATGGGAGAAACCTCTCCAGAAAGGCCAACCTTTTCCTCTGTGCCTCCATCGACCAGGGTTGCAAATGCCTCCCCTGGTGGGGCCAGCCAGCCTGCCCGCCTGCCTGCAGCCTCAGTGCTTTGGAAGGCTGCCAGCCTCTGCTGCTGTTTAACACTTTGCAGGAGGCAGCCCCTAACACTGGCTCCGGCGTTTGGAAGAAAGGAAAGGGATCGATGAGTCTGTAAAGCTGGGAGGGGAAATGTGAAACACATTCGGGGTTAGCAGCAAGGAAAGGTGCGGTTTGAAGAGGTGCATGATACTCTGTGGATACAAGAAATTAAAATTCAGAGGCCCGGAGAGAGGGTTAAGGAATCTTGCAGGTTTATGTGCTAGTCTGTGCCTCTGACCAGCCAACTAAACCAGGCCCTGCCTGGCAGATGCCCCACTGGGGCTCTCTGTTCATCTATGTTCTATCTTTCAGGCCTCTGGTTCTTCATGTTTTGTTTCTGCACCTAAAAGTAGGGTGATCTTGAGGTCCTGAAGTTAGTGGAAAGTCGGAACTCCGACCTTTGTCCATAGACCTGTCCATAGACAGTCCATGGAGACTCTGCAGTTGTAGGATGTGGGCATCTGCAGTAGATGTCAGCCAGTCTATACTGCAGATCTCTCTTCCTTTCTAGTGTCCAGCAGAATCCACATTACCCAGAGTCCCATTCAGCCATTTTCTCCCATACAATGCCTGAGTCTCAGATGCTCATTTTAATCCTCATAGATTCCCGACAGATGATAAAGAATGTGAATCTCATGGTGACACACTACCCAAGGAAACAGCAACCAGACCACAGACTCTGTTCTCCACTTCTCTGTGTGTCTTGCAAGGCCCCTCTCAGCCTCCCTCTCCTGTACTCTCTACTTTGCCGACCCAGCTAGTATTTCTGCTGAGAGGCACCTGCACTTCCTTCCATAAAACTACTGTGGCTTCAGCCTCCCCTCTCCATAGCTTTGAGGCTGAGCTCTGGCCCTGGGGCTATACTTCACCCCATCACCCCTCCTGAGGCAACCTCCAGCCCCGTTCAGACCTTAATGAGTCCTTCTGGTGCTTTCTGTCTGGAAAGCCCTATGTGCTTCCCATATGGTCCGAACTTGCCAGGGTAAAGACATGAGCAATTTGAGGACAGAGAGGCCTGATTTCTAGCTGGATGTGCTGACATCCAATGAGCTACTCCATCTTCCTGTGTCTCAAAGGAAAAGGGCAATAAACTACCTCAAAGGGTCTTTAGAGTAGACTTGTTATCCTGCAGCTGAAAACACATGCAGTGGTTGCCATAGTGACAGCCATCTCACATTAAATGTGTTTCCAGGCTCTCTGCCCTCTAGGTTTCTTTCACACACCCCCAACTGCCCTTCTGCATGAACCCCTGACCCCTTATGATCAATGTATGACCATCCGGACTCCCGCATTCCCCTTTCCTAGAACCTCTCAAACCAAGCCCACTTGAGAGTCTTTATCTACTTCATCGTGTTGCTAGCTGTGGGGCCGAGTGTGGGAAGGTGACCTCGGTGACACTGCACCTTGGAGAAGGTCAGGCTCTAGAGTGGTTCTAAGGAGACGCTATCTTTTCCAAGGCACTGACTGCATGACATGGAATGAGACATGGAGTGAGGCTTCAGTCAATGATGGGACTGTGCATGTTGTGTGATTAACCTGTTTGGTGGGAACAAAGAGGACACTAGTGGTAACTGGCTTGGAAGCCCACAAGGTCATAAGTGAGGAGTGAAGAGAGTGAGATGATACCTGACATTGTTAGCACAATAAATGTAGGCAGTCGTTTTGAGACAGAATTAATAATCTTAGGGAATATATGCTTGTGTGTGTGTGTGTGTTTATATATGTGCATATATATAAATATACACACATATGTACATGTGTGCTTTGATGGATATATATATATATAATATATTCCAAACTCTGAAGTGTGTGTGTATGTATATATTCCAAATTCTGAAGTGTGTGTATATGTATGTATGTATACCAAACTCTGAAGTATGTGTGTATGTATATATATTCCAAACTCTGAAGTGTGTGTATATGTATGTATGTATATATATATATACATATATATATATATATATGTATATATATATATATTCCAAACTCTGAAGTATGTGTGCGTGTGTAATACAAACTCTAAAGCACAAAGATGGAGACATTAATGACACCATCATTGATGGCAACCGAATTCTACAATGCTTCAGAGGTAGGAAGAGGGCACATTAAGTTAGGACAGGAGACAGAACTAGATGCTCCAGGGCTGCTAGAATGACTGTGCACTTCCAACAGGTTGGGGACTTGCGGTTGGGATTGTGGCATGCTGACATGTCTGACAAATGTAACTTAAGCGAGAAGGGGCTTATTTGGCTCACAGTTCAAGGTACTGTCAGTCCTGTTGGGGTCATCAAGGCAGGAGGAGCATCTGATCACATTCTACCCACAGTCAGAAGCAGAGAGCGATGCCCACATGCATGCTGTTCAGTGCCATTCTCCATTTTATTCAGTCTAGGATCATCTGCCCAACAGAATGGACCTGCCCACAATTTAAGGATGAGTCTTCCCATATCCATTGATAGAATCAAGATGATACCTTGTTGAGAGGCACATCACCCACGTGATTCTGTTAATTGACAATTAACATTAACCATCACAAGGTAGGAAAGCAAAGTCTATGTGCCCATGTGAGACTCAGCCCCTGGTGGTAATAGCTGGGAGTGAGGCCAATTGCCTGAAGAGATACTATATTGGAACAACTCAGAAAAAAATAATCCCTAATGATTCATTGGTGGGCTCATTGCTAGGGCTGATGAATCATCATAGCAGAGACTGATATGATAGGTTGCTGTAAGTAGCCAGCAACTGATATGATAGGTAGCCAGGTTTCAAAGCCACGGTGAATGTGGCATATAGCGGTTTTCTCTGAATTGAAACCCTCCATTCTGAAGAATCCAGAATGTAAACAACTCACAAGTCTCAGTAAACCCCTAAAACTTATGAGATCCACAAGGCTATTCCATTCCCAAATGTCCTAGTTAGGGCTACTACTGCTGTGATCAAAAGCAACTTGGGAGGGAAGGGTATATTTCAACTTACACTTCCACATCACAGTCCTTCAATGAGGCAACAGGAACTCAAACAGGACAAGAACCTGGAGGTAGGAATTTATTCAGAGTCCCTAGGGGAGCATGACTTACTGCCTTGCTCCTATGCCTTCATCAGCCTGCTTTCTTACAAACTTCCAGGGAGAGTGTTACAGGAAAGACAACAGATGACATGGTTGTCATAAGGAAAGCAGGAGGTACAATATTCCTGCCCACCGGTTGGTCTAGATCACATGTGTTCCTGGTGCTTGTGATGATTCCATTTCAGTCAGCCTTCCTCATCACTGCCCAGATTCTCCAACTAGCTCAGGCTAATTCATCTTCAGAACTAGGGCTCAGTCGTGCTATATAATAACTGTGCTTCCAAAAGGCTGTCAGAGTCAAAATCCCCAGATCTCTGGAAGTAGTCTGATCTGCAGTCTGCATAGTTATCAATATGAAAGTCTCATAACCCTGTATCCAAGGGTCTTTAAAGATAGTCACAGAGACATACAGTGGCATGCCCAGAGGGAAGATAGCACTGTGACCATAGAAGCAGAGGTTCAAGAGGTGGGGCCGGAACAAAGGACACTTGAGTCTCCAAAAGCTGGAATAAATAAAGATCATCCCTGTGTTCATTAGACTACTACTGTGACCCTGAAAATATTGAAGGAAGGAAAGATTTATGTGGCCAGCCTTAGACACTTCACTCCTTTTCAGCAGGAAGACCTGGTACAAAAACCCCAGAGGAGAGTACAGTGAAAACATATGGGCCCAGGACCTCAAGGACCAGTGCCCCGGCTTCCTCCAATCACGCTCCACCTTTCACACTCCCACCGCCCCCTGCTAGTTACCTCCTATTTGATTCCATCAGATGGATTGAAGCGTTCATGAGGTCTGAGCCCACAAGATCTACTCATCCCTGATACACCCTCACAGACACCACCCCCGCGGGTGTGCTTTACTAATCTGTGCTCTCTCAGTCCAATCAAATTGACAGTAGGATTCACCGGCTGACTCTCTCAGAGGCTTCAGGGGGATCACCGCATTGCCAACACCTGGCTTGGGGATTTCGAAGCCAGAGCTGTGAACGAATCAGTCTCTGTTGTTGTAAGCCTCCTCATGCTAATGTACACAGCAGCCTGCAACCCTCTCACTCGGGGGACCTCAGCTAGGTTCCTGGTCCCACAGAAGGGCCGATTTCCACTTCTCTGCAGCATCTTATCAAAAGTTGAAATCTCTGTCGCAGGGCATTTAGAGCCTCAGGAGTCAGAGCCAGACAAAGGAACCCAGGATCCGGCTGGGACTGGTTCTGCCCCAACAGAGCTCTGGAGAGGTCAAGATGACATTACATCTGTCCTCCTGTGCTCCCACCCAAACTCGACTCCATTCTGTCCCTGGCAGCCTCAGTAGTAACTGCGATGGGTGAAAGACATAAAAATTAGGATCAAGCGCTCTCACAGTGAGCCCTCAAACAGCAAATTTCTTCTCCATTCTCCATCACTCTAATAAATGTATCCCTTAAAGCTTATTTATTCCCAAGGATTTCCCCCTGTCACGTTATTTCAGTGTTGTGGGCACACTTTCAATGCACTCACAACCTTCAAAATGAGTCAGAAGTGGTTAAAAGACACATGTGCTTTGCCTTAGTAAATCTATTTGTGTCTTTAAGCCCTTGCTCTGCCTCAGAGTCCTTGAGGATGAGTCCAACCCTCCTGTAAAAATCTCAGCAGCTGAGAGCAAGACTAGGTCCCCCAAGGGTAGTGCTAAGCTTCTGAGAGCTGGGGAAGAGCAACCGGTCTGCAGCAGATCCAGGCATCGCCACACTCTCTGGAGGGGGATGGGAGTAGAAGAGGCAATTTTATGTGATGCTTGGGTGCTGGCGGGTCTCTGGGCCTCTGGGAATCCAAGGCTTTGAACCACTGCCCACTGCCTACACAGAAAGGTCACTGAACCTTTCCAGCACCAAGTGCAGGCCCTTTCACATACTGTGCACACTACTCAGATGCCTGGCATGCCCTAACAACACAGCCTGCCTTCTCCAGGAAGTTCCCAGCTCTGGTTCCCTCACAAGATAGCATCCCTGGGGAGTCTGTTCTCAATAATGAACTGACTCCTGCAGAATCTCATGGTACCTACAAGGAGACAGGGCCATTTTTAACCGGCTCCTTCTGAGTTGGAACTTTTCCACGAGCGCCCTCACCTCACACTGAAGGACTCATCTTCCCACCTCAGAGTACATAGTACATGGGAGGTGCCTTCCCCATAGCCTGGCTGATGGGCTCTACGATACAGCAACCCAGTTCCCCATTGTCTCACTAGCATTGTGCCCAACACATGGGGAATAGACAATAAATATTGGTTATTTGTAAAGTACAATACCGAGCTTACTTTCCCTGGAAATAAAAGGAACGCCTCCTCTCCACGGGGCAATAAGATGGAGTATAACTCAAATCCACGCCTGTGACATTTTTAGGAGAGAGAAACCTCATGGTAATGCTCCTCCTGCAAAACCCCTTCTAAGTGTCTACTTGAGCTTTTGTGAGCATCAGTCATAGATGCTAAATTGTGCTCTCCGGTAAAACCTGGATATAGATGCTGGGGAAATGAGAGGCATCTCTCCCCTTTAAGGAAACTGTCTGTGTAGCCCTGAAGTGTCCCTGCATCCCTCTGGCTACCCTGAAGACCAGGCCGAAAAACCCATAAGAGAACATGTTCAGAACCTGCCCAGGGATGCTGTTTTGGGGTACTAAGCACAGCCCTGTTCTGCAGGGGAAACCAGAGCTTCCCTCCTATATGCTCCTTCCAAACTTTTATACTCATTCTGTCGGGAGGGATATGGTTCCAGCATCTAACAGAAGAAGTACACACAGCCTCTGATCTCAGTGTTTCTTCTTAACGTCTTATACTAAAAACTGGCACAAAGCTTCCGGGCCCACCCATGAGCCCTACACCTTCTGTATGGCATCTCAGTGTTTGGGCAAGCAGCCAGTTCCAGGCCATCTTTACAATGTGTCATAAGCACACAGAATGTCATCTGGTTCTGATTAAAAATCACCACACAGAGAGCAGCCATTTGACGGAGGAGGCCTGAGAGCAGCTGACGGCTGCTTACAGTCACTGCCCAGGCAGGCTCAGGTATGAACATCTTTCCATCGAGAAGTGGCTGGATACCCTGACACCACCCCTTTCTGAATGATATGACCTGACTTGATATTCATGTTCTAGGTAAGGACGAGAGAAGAGGAAGCCTGAGTCCTCTTTGCAAGGCCCTCTGGATGGATGGGGCATAGACCTGCATCCTTCTGGTCTGTCCCAAGGTACAAAGTCACATGCAAGGGAGACTATGGGTCTGCTGTCTGATGGGCAAAACCACATGGAGGTGATGCTTTCCAGGTCACAGATACATCACAGAGAAACAACCCTTCTAGAACAACATCTCTCCGCATGCAGGGACTTTTGGTAAATACCACTCACAGACAGTGTTTAGGAGGATCCTTTTGGGTGTCAGAGCTGAGGTGAAAGAGACTTGGGCCTGAAGCATGTGGACATTTCCTGGGTTTCATTCAGGTCCTAGCTTCTCTGTACGTCAGTGCAGGGTCATCATTGTGTTTAGCCGCACGTGACAAGCAGGTATTCCATCAATGACTGTTCTTCCTCTGGGCAGACAGATCCAGTGAATGCTAACATAGCCGGGAGGTCTCTTCCACAGCCAGTGGTCTTCCTGTCTCAGAGCTTGAACTTTCTTTACTCCCTGTATGAGAAACATAGTCCTTCATCTCCCCTCATGTGGCCAGCACTGAGCACAGCCTGACAAGGTCTTGGGAAGAAGCTGGACGCACAGTGACTCTAGAGAAGGTTCAGAGTTCAAGGCAGCCTATCCCTTATAGAGCTGGGATATTGTAGAAGCCAGACCTTTAAGATTTGTGTGACCTTAAAGTCACTGTGTTAGTCCTATAGTGTGATTCTAGGAGAAGCACCTAGCAAGGGTATCGTTCCACCCTGAGGGCTGTCTATCTTTTAGAGCATCTCAGTGTTGGGACGAGCACCCAGCCCCTTGGCTATCTTTGTGATATGCCGTGCGCATCTAGAGTATCATCTGCTACAGATTAAAATCAGCACCTGGAGAGAAGCCACAAGACTGATGCAGGCTCAGACAAAGAATAAGCTTCTCATAGAGAAGCAAGCTCTGGGTTGTGACTGGATGCAGGAGCCATGATTTGTTTTAAAGAACAGCCTTATTGCCACTGTGGCCACATAAAACTCCTTAAATCAATGCCCGATGATCCCAAACAACCTTAAAGGAAATTGGCCAACCCCTCAGTCTTCAGTGACCAGTGTCTGTCTATGCCCTTGACCTCAGGTCACAAGTGTGCATTGATGTTCAGGGCCTGCTCTAATCAGTGGGTTCTACTTCTGCATTCTTCCCACATACTTCTGGTCATTCATGCCTGTAAACTCTGGCTGAGAAATGCCAAGCCCTTTCTCCATCTTTCTCTAGCAGAAGAGCCTACTATTCTGAACTCTCATCAGTGTTCACAGCCGGTGAGAGATGAGCATATAATTCACATGGAGCCCACAGCTTATCTTCCACTCCTCACTTCGCTTCCTAGTCAGCTCCAGCCAAGGTGATTCGCAATTCAGGGTAGAAGAAAATAGCAGAGACATCTAGAAAAGGACAGTGAAGCTGGAGGTCAGTAAATATGGGCTTGCGTCTGCTCCAGAATGGCACTGGGACCTTCCCCTGACCCATGAGGTGTGACACACACAGTTCAGCAGAAAGAAAAACATCCTTCCTCTCTTGTGTTTTCTGCTCAGTGGCACAGGGTAGGTGAGTAGGAAGTATGAGCTGCTGTCTCCTAGTTGGTCATCTCAATTATGTCCACAGACTCTGGAGAAGAGACAGGGAAATCCTCTTCCTCTGCATCCTGCAGGGCTAAAGGATGGAATGATAGTTCTTCCCAGATGCATAGTCCCAGTCTTCAGAAAAGACTAGGTAAAGGCATCCTTCCTTAGGTGCTCACCGTCTACACCCATCACAGTCAGTGCCTTAATCACAGTGGGTTCTAGCAGTTTCGGCTGCCCCTAAGTCAACCATGGCTAGTGACCTGCTTGCCTAGGCCTTATTGCTTATGCGTCTCACTATAATGATAATTGACTAAAACTCTGAAACTGTAAAGCATGCCCTTGATTAAATGACGTCTCCCATGTTCAACCTCTGTTCAATGTGGAATCCAGTCTTCCGCTCCTTAAGCACCATGTCTGCCTGCACGCTGCCATGCATCTCACTGTGGTGATAATGGCCTCTGAAACTGTAAGCTATCCTCAATTAAATATTTTTCCTTTAATAGAGTTGCCTTGGTCATGGTGTCTCTTCATAGCAATGAAACCTTGACTAAAACCCCAGCTGAGAGAGGCTAGCCATGGAGGAAGTGATAACTGGGCAAGACTGTGGTTGGGCTTTGGTGACAGATCTCAGCAGCCTCTCCACCAGGGCTGGGTTCAACATGTGAGACCAGGAGAAGAATGAGAGATGATGTACTATCTCTGCTTCTCCTTCCTTCAGGTCTTTATACAGAGTCCCACTCTGTCAATTGACACATTCTAGAGTCATCTGAGAAAAGGGAACCACAGTTGAAAACATTTCTTCCATCAGATTGGCCTGTAGATAAAACTGAGAGGCATTATTTCTAAGTTGTAATTGATGGGGGATAGTCTGGTGTGTGGTGCCACCCCTGGGCTGGTAGTCCTGAGGTCTATAATAAAGCAGATTGAGTAAGCCATGGGGAGTAAGCCAGTAAGCAGCACTCCTCCATGACGTTTCCTTCAGCTCCTGACCTCAGGGTCTTACCTTGAGTTCCTGCTCTGACGTTTTTAGATAATGGATCGTGTTGTGGCAGTATAACCCAAATAAACTCTGTCCTCCCAAATTCTTTTGGTTATGGTATTTTACCACAACAATACAAACCCTAACTAAAAAATACAATATAGCCCAGGCTATCTTGTCTATGTAACCCAGGATGACCTCGAACTTGAGATTCTTCTGTATCCACTACTGTGTTCTGAGACTACAAATGTTGTTGGCTCTGCTGCTGCTATGGTCTTTTACCTGGGAACAATGAGGACAAAGCTGAGGTGAGGAAGGCTGAAGGAAAACATTCAGAAGAAAGAGGAGACATTGGGCACTGGATGTCAAGTGGGCTTTATGTGCCGGACACCTGAATAAAGGTATCATTTGGAAAGTTGAACCAGGCAGAGTCTAGGAATTTTTGTGAACTAGGGATGTGAGGCGCTGAGCCCTCCCACAGAGAAACATTTGAAACAAAGGGAAGGAAAAGTAACCAAGGGGTAACCTTGTGTCCCACCAAGGTTGCAAGGTCAAGATTCAAAGTCAGGTGAGTGGGTGCAAACCTTTAATCCCAGCACTAGGGAGGCAAAGGAGGGCAGGTGTTTGTGAGTCTGAGACCACTTGCTCTGTATAGTGAGTACCAGGCCAACCATTGGTATATAGTAGTGAGACCCTAGAAATTAGGAGACAAATAGTGAGCTGGGAGGTAGCTGAGATGAGATGATTCCGGACCTCTGAGAAAGAAAGAAAGAGTAGTAGCAGGAAGACTGAGAGGCATCAGTAGACTGGAGTCCTGGTCCAGTCGATGACTACAGATCACACACCATGAGAAGAAACTGGAAAACCTGGGTGAAAGCCATCCCAGGTCCAGACGTGCTGCGTGTTTATGGAGATTCTACTTCACGATAATGGGGCAGATCTGCATTGGCTGCTACGACAAGACACCATAGCTGTTTGTAAACACAGAAACATGTGCCTTCTCGCTGTGGATGCTGGGATCCAGGATTAATGAGCCTGAAGAGTCTCCTCTGCTGAAGGCTCTCTGCCTCTAAAATGGCGCCTGTTGCTGAGCCCTCTTGTGGTCAAAAGCAGAAGTGCCAGGGGTTTCCACTTGCCCCAGCCCTTTTGTCAGGGCCTAAGACTATGAATGTGGGGCCCTCCCTACTCAGTCGAGGGGCACACGTATTCAAGGTACAGGGGTCTGAAGCTCTGAGGGGAGGGAAGTCTAGCTGAGCAGGAGCACGCCGGTGGGGCAGATGACCAGGAAACCTAATTTAATTTCTAGATAGGCAGTGTACTTATTTCTCCTATAGTACTCTCTTGGCAAGCTTGAGACTACTCGAGGAAATAGAGGTTCTTTCAATATGCAAATCCAGTGGTAAATATGGCAGGTGGGGTTTGGGAGGGTAGAAACCCTATGAACTATATGGCCCTTTCTTGGAACCACCATACCCTGTGGGAGATTCTTCACTGAGCAACCCATATTCCTCCTTTGGCCAAAGCCGCTCCCCAAATCCCCGTTATTCCTACCTGGGAGAGCTCTGTGTCCACGTGCCTCTCTTACGCCATCCTCAGAGAGCTCCCATACTTACTTCCTCTCCTTCCCATGTTTGGTTCATTTTTCCACACTACCAGTACCTCCTACCATCTTTGGGCGTGGGTCAGAACTATGTTGGGAGAATGTGGTATCACGGCTTGTGAGAATCTCAGATGCTGAAATAACCCATTCCCCCTTGTAAAGAGGAATGGATGCCAGACAGAGGAGGGACTCCAGGGAGTTAACAGCGTCCTTTGAACTCAATATCCAACACACTGCCCATTGTGTTCAGGTCATCCAGTCCATGTCCAAAGTGTCAGATGCCTCAGGGAGGCACCTATTTCAGCATTCTCATGAGAGATGGGGGAAATCACTTCAAACTCCAGCATTGATTATGACCAAAGACCTTGGGGCCACCGTAGTTCTATTTCTTGGTTAAATAAAAAGGACATTTCCTACTTCAACTCACCCTGGCACACTTGCCCAGGCCCACCCTGTCATGAAGATGGACAAAAACAGGCATGTGAATTTCTTCATATGTTGCAAAGACAAACTTTTTTAAAAAAGCATCTTCCATTCTGCATCTGGTTTGTCTATTTCTCTGGTCTTCTCGGCAGAGAGCCAGGCCCTCCTTGTTCATTTTTAACTTACCAGAGCGTCTCCCCCTCCCCCTCCCCATACTGCTGCTGGGGAGGCCATTATCTTTTGAGCAATCAATGCTTGGCAGAGGCCCAGACAGAGGATGGCTGGGTCTGCAGGCTGTTCCTCAGCAGAGAACCCAGGATGCTATTCTAAATAAATGTGCAGGCTTACAAAAAGGACAAATATCAAGTAAATCTTGCCTATAATGTCCCATCAAGTAATATTCGTGAAGATTAGCTGCAAGAACCTATGAATTTGGGGACATATAAATAACCCTGCTTTTGACAAGCAACACATATACTTTTTTTTAAAAAGAGCGAAATGTCAGGAAATTCATTTCTGGAGATCCACGGAGACGTGCACATCAACAGGCTGCTACCTTGGTAATAAACTCGGGGATGTAAAATACGGCTCGCATCTCTGAATTCTCACACCCTCATCAGCAGCCTGGAAGAATGGAAGTTGGGGGGGGGAGTCCTGACTTAAATCAGAGGCTGTGTGAGTTTCTCTAGAAGCAATCTCCATCCGATGCTTCTCTCTGAGAGAGGACTATGAAAAGAGAGGATAGGGAACAGAAACAAAATGGGCCTTAGCCCTCTCAGGATGAGCACAGGAAAATGTGGAAGTGACAGCACTTGGCATTGATTGCAGACAGACTTATCAATAGATCCATCGATGCACTCCCACAGGGAGAAGCACCTGGGCTCTGTGAAAGGGTTGTGTGGACATTTTTAAATCTATCTTGTCATCAAGTGCATGGAAGGTGACTGTCCTCAGAACATTTAAAGTGTGAGTCATTACACCCAGTACCATTTTAATTTGCAAGTCCAGATCTGAATCTAAATCCGTCAGGATAAAAATATTTCTCACCCTAAGAATTTGGATAATTTCTAATTCTTTTGATTTTAAAGCTTTACCAATCTCTAAGATCTACCATTAAAAGCCTTGACCCTAAATCTTCTCCAGGGCAGTAGAAAAGACGAAGGAGTCTACAGCACGGCTTTGATGGGAGGGGCTTCTAATGAGTTTATGTATAAACGCTTTTACTTTCAGTACATTTTATAGTGGCTTGAATCAGATAGTAAAAGGAAGTTCAATTGGTTGTCTGATTGGTCTGCTTTCTTTTTGGGTTTCCTGTTTTGTTTATTTCTATCCCAAGGAATGTCTTCATCCATCCCTGCTTTCCTGCATCTGAGATTTGTATAGCAGACACAGTACCAGGGAATCTACACGAGCTAGTTCACTGCTGCAGCAGACCCTGGCAGTGGGTGCTGTATCCATATAGAATGCATTCAGAAGCTGAGGGTTAGACAGGGCACTGACTCCAGGGCTGACGAGGGCTGAGAGCCTCGTCAGGAGGCTCTTACCGGTCCTGCAGATGACTAGCCCTGCACTGCACCGCCTTTGGAAGCTCACACAGAGAACAACACTAGGATGCAAGGTCAGTGTGATACGTGTTGCAATGCAGCCTGTTCAAAAGGTCATGGAGGATTCAGAGGGAAGAATGGCATTTTCCTGCTGATGTACAGGGAGATGCTTTAGGAGGCAAGGAGGCCTGTGGGTAGGGGAGGGCAGCTCAGGTGCAGTTACACATTTTGCCATGACAGGACTATGAGAGCTGCAAATAGAGACACACGTGCACATGAAGATGTGTATTAGCATACTCATGGGCAACTCCATCGCCTAATTGTGTGACTAGATGTATGTAAGCCACAGCACCAGTAGATACATGAAGATTGTCACACTGCCATGGCTGTCCCTACAGAGGGGAGGGTGCAAAGCTGAAAAGAATGTAGAGAGCAGAAGAGAACAAAACCAGAAGAGCTAGAGAGGTGATGCCAGGAGTAGAAGACATCCAAGTCACCTGTGTCTAAGTGCAGAGGAGGCTGAGAGAAGGTGAAGATCAGGGTGTATACTTGTCGGTCGTATTCAATGAAAGCATCAAAAGGCTTGGCAGAACCTGGGAATGGACCAAGAGTGGAAGAAGGGGGCAAAGTGGAAGGCTTTACTGGCAGGGAGACAAAGGATTAGAAGAAAAGAGATGGTTGTCTGGGCAAAGAGAGCTATGAAAGAGATGAGTTGCCCTGAGGGTGGGTAGACTAAGACTATCTTTCTCATCCACACCCTTTTCAGTGTGAGATGTGATCACATAGTGTGTCCACAGGGAGGACTCCCCCTGAGAAGTGTGTGGGATATTCAGGGGTCAGGCAACATCTCATCTTGAAGAAGACAGGTTCTAGGAGTGAGCCATGAGCAGGGTCAGAACTGTGAAGGAGAAGATGCCTAGCTTTACCTTGGTGAGGTGCCTTGGACCTTACCCCAGTGCTTGCTGACTTCATTAGCACAGATTCTAAACATATGTCTGCCGTTTGAAACCCATTCCTGGGATCAAGCTCTGTCTCAGTTAGGGTTTCATTGCTGTGAAGAGACATCATGACCAAGGCAACTCTTATAAGGGCAAGCATTTAATTGGGGCTGGTTTAGAGTTTCAGAGGTTTAGTCCATTATCATAGTAGCGTGCAGGCAGACATGGTGCTGGAGGAGCCAAGAGTTCTATATCTTGATCTACACACACAGTAGGCTCTGTCACACTTGGTGTAGCTTGATCATATATGAGCTCTCAAAGTCCACCCAGAGAGTGATGCGTTTCCTCTAACAAGGCAAGGCCTACTCCAAGAAGGCCACACCTCCTAATAGTGGCACTCTCTATAGCCCAAGCATTCAAATGCATGAGTCTATGGGGGCCAAACCTATTCAAACTACCACATTCAAAAGATCTATATCCCTTCTCTGCATGCCTACAAGAGTCCTCGAGAGATGAACACAGCTGCCATGTACAAAGCTCATAGCTCTGCCTTCTTACTCCAGTTCCAGGCCACACGCCCAGTGACCTTTCTTCTTCTAGGCCCCATCTCTGAAAGGTTCTGCCACCTCCTAATAACAACCTTGTAGGGACCAAGCCTTTACCACATGGGTCTTAGCAGGCCTACCTCCTGATCCTTACACCCAAATGGAATTTCCTTTCCTCCTAACAAACAGAATGTTCCAGAGGTGAGACTGTCATGTCACATGTGCCACACCTGTGGTTGCTCTCAGCTGCCTGAATATATCACGGAATTAATTAATTAATCAATTCTCTCTCCCCTTCTCTCTGTCTCTCTTTTGCCTCCTCCTTCCTGCTCCCCTGTTCCTCTTATAATCCCCTCCCCTATCTCCTCCCTCTCTCTCTTCTGTCCCATTTTCCCCTTCTCTGTTCACTTTCCTCTTCTCTCTTATCCCTCTTCCCTTCCCCTCCCCCCTCCTCTGTCCCTTCCCCCCCTTCCCCATTTCCCTTCTCACTCTCCTTCTCTCTCTCCTTCCCTCTCCCTCTGCTTGCCTTAATGGATGAAGTGGGACAGTTCTGCTGGGAAAGTCTATATGGCAATGAGCAGAAGCTGACCTTGAGGAGCCACCATTGACTTTCAGTAGTAAAAGATGGCCTTCAGGAGCTCAGGGTGGCCTCCAGGAGGCAACTGCCTACATAAGCAATAGAAAATAGATTCTGCCCACAGCCTGAGTAAGGTTGGAAGTATACGGTGCACGGTTTAGCATCCAGAGGACAAGCAGACTGCTCCACATCATAGCAGCAGACTTGTGAGAGCTTGAGCCAGGCCTTAGCTGACCAAGGTGCACTGCAAGGATTTGGTTATGAGTGGGTTCCTGGAAGCCATGACAGTGGTGGTGATCACTGCTGGCAGCAGGTATTTAGCACAGGCAAGAACAGACCTGACATCAGCTCCCATACCTATTCCTCCCTGTATGGAGGTCTCTCTGGGCACACTGGGTATATAGATCCTAGTGTATCTCCAGGTATATCCTGGACAGTGCTGGTCTTGTGAGGATGCCACTTCTGATTGGTCACAGGTGCCTCCCCCATTTCCTTTTGGGTTTGATGTCCTGCTTTCACACTTGGAGACCTAGAGAGCCATAGCACACTGCTTGTTGCTATTCCTTACAGTCATTGCATGCTCCCCACCTTTGGGGTGGCTATGGGCTGCATCACCATACCTGAAGCATAAAGTCAAGCCACCAGAGGCCCCAGTCACGGATTCTGGGGGCTCTTCATCCTCCTGTCCAGATTCAGAGCCTCTGCTCTGCAGCAAAGATTGATTTTGTAGTTGAAGCAAATGTTTGACTTTGTGAAGTCTCTAAAAACGTCACCTGGCTCTGATGGCTAACCGGAACACAGTGTCCCGATCCAAACCAGGGCAGGACATGCAGAAGGCGTGGAAACAACCTTACAGTACAATTTCCCAGCTTCCCACCTAGGCTGAGTCCTCCGCTGCTCTCTGGCTGTGCACCTCATCATTAAGTCAGAGGCAGGAGAGGCATTCGATCATCGAGATGGCTTCTTTGCAGAGCAGAATTGATCCCTGGGGGATATTATGTCTTTGCCTCATCTGGCCTTGCACATCTCAGGAAGCTCCACAGTTCCTCCAGGGACACCTTCCCTCTGAGCAATAGCGTTCACCACCTGCTCTTCCTGATTTCCCAACTTTCCCTCTCCCAACTCGCCCTATTACTTGTGTCTTACCTCACATATCACATATAATGATTCTGCTCACAGCCTCCTGTTAACCAGGGCTGCTGGTTCATATGACCTCTTCCCTTGTCACCAAATTGTCATTTAATATGACTTATTGTCATTGCTTCTCATGAACCCCTGGTGCTGAAACAGTCAGTCTGGACTCTGTGCACTTGGATGGTTCACTGCCCATACTATCTTATGAAACAGCCCTTCTGTGGGCAGGGCATGCTATCCAGCCGTGTTCTCCCTTTGCAGTGATGGTCCAGAATAGACTCAAGTCCTCTGTACACGGGGGCAGTATCCAAATCTCTATGAATGGTAAGCAGAGATCTTACCAGGAATCCATGCAAACCCTGTGAGCCTGACCAGGACAAGGCAAGGCCATCATGTTTCTGACCCAGGGCCAGGACTGTGGAGGAAGAGATGGAGATCTTAGAATGACATGTCCAGATTTATCTACACCAACTATTCCAAGTCATCAGGCTTGGGGAGAAGCCTCTAAGCTGTGTCTAGGACTGGGGCACAGTTCACATGGAGGGCAAGGGCGTCTTGCCAGCCAGCCAGGCTCCCCAAGGGACACTACAACAGAGACCTCTAAGGAGCTGAGCCTACTTGGCAGCTGACACCTGACATGGCTCCAGGAGTATTCCCAAAGCTTCTCAGATAAGTATTCCATTGCTTCTCAGATAAGGACTCAGAGAAGGGCCTCCCGAAGCTTAGCTTCAGACAAGTTCTAAGGAATCAAAAATTGGTATGCAAGGTTCTGGGTCCCTTAGTGACCTCATCTGAAAAACAGTGTCTGCATCATTACATCTGCCCCTGGTAAAGAGGTGCTCAGATCTGTTTCTCCAGCCTGGACTCCTGCTTCTCCCCTTACTTCTGCTTCTCCATAGGACCGGTCTGGTGCCACACATATCCCAGCGCACACTCACAGAGAGACATACATACAGTTACTTGTTATTGAATTGAGCCATGTAAATAGTATCTTGACCATCAGAGGGACACAATCCATCCAAGGCACACAGTACTCCAGAGGACTGGTACAGGTTACAGACTGGAAGGGGAGACCAAGGCCCAGGCCTGCTGTTTGGTACTGTGATTACCAGACCCCTGAGCACAGCAGCACACAGGTCCACACTCATGGTTTTTTCAGTCTCAGCTAGGAAAGGCCATGTAAATAAAGAGTGGGGGGAGGAGAAGCCACAGCAGCTTGTAAATGCAGCACAAGACATTGGCAGGACTGAGAGGGGCAAAGCCACCAGAATCAAAGGGTTGTGACAACCTTGTATAAAATCATAACCTTTGAGTAGTTGTGTGAGATGGGGGAACATTGACATGCTGAGCCCACATGAGGACATTTGGGAAGGCCATGGGTTGGGGCCTGGGTCTGGACCTAGTGATGGACGGGTGCAGAGGGCAGAGCTTGGTAAAGATGATCAGGTACAGAACCTAAGTACCACCAGGTATCAAGAACCCAGGTACACTGCTAAGAGTTCACGTTCCATCTTGGAGCAATGGACACCCTAGATATCCTGTGCAAGGAGTGAGAGGGACATAAACTTTGTGCATCTGTGATGGACGTAAGCCAACAGTAACAAAAGCAACTTCCAAGGGGGCTACCCCTCCATCCCTCTAGCAAAAGACCATGTCCTAAGCCAGTTGGAGACTAGTGAATAGAAAAGGGAACAGAGTTTAGTGATACCACCTTGCTCTAAATCGTCGTCCATGGGATGCTAGGAAAAAATTAAGTGGGAGCTGAGATTCTGACTGTAGAAGGAATACAGGAAGTCTTGGGAAACACAAGAGGAAGAACAGGCTAGGTAGGTGTGGCCACACGTTAGTATGAAAATATCTCTTTCATGCTAAGAGACTGAAACTTTTGCTAGACCTCACAGAGAGAGTTCATAAAACACATAGAGATTGCTGAAGACTGCTATTCTACTGCATGCTCAGCCAGTTAGTTTAACCTGCCTTTAAGAGAACAACGTAACAACTACCTTAATCCCCTTGGGTTCTTCATATAATTAATGTTTATGCCCTAAGCTAATAAATAGCTAAAAATCAGAATATTTATATAACATATATATATATATATATATCCCCATACTCCATACCCACGAGTAATGCAGGTGTATATAACAGAAAATAATCAAAGGCAGCCTTATAAAGTGAATATTCTCCGTAAATGCTCAAGACAGCATATGGATATTGCTTGATAGCATTTGTTAGTTTATTTAGGTCAGTTGGAGTCAATGACTTAATTTCTTGGGAAAAAAAACCCTGTTAAAGATTTTTGTGACATATCTCTCCTTCCTTCTGCCTGTGATGCTCTCATATTGTTTAATAAAGAGAGGACAAAGCCCCTTTGTTGGGGATGAAGACAGACAGATTCACAAAACAGCATCCAGACAGGCACGGATCCAGACTCACACCCCAGAAAGAAAATTACAGAAGACATAGGGAGAGAGAAGTAGAGATTTCAGATCCAAGCCCATTGTTAGTTAAATTGCACTAAGGAGAATTGCTCCTTAACAACGTTTCCTTAACGAGACACCTACACATTATTGGTGACTCTGAGTTCATCGTTAACGGGGTCAGACTGATTCATAGACAGTGAAGGTGATCACTCAAGTAAGTGACCACAGACTTCAACAGAATGTGGGTCATTAGGGTGACTGAACCACATCTGCCTGAAGAGACCCGCCCTCAAGCTCCACTGCACCAAATACAAACACAGTCGAGTTGATGCTAATGCCCACCCTACTCGGCACCTGAGTAAAAACCTGAGGGAAGCATCTATTCTTCTTCTTCTTTTATTGCTGTTTTATGCTTCTCAGGAGCAGCAGAGCCTCTGCCAGGTAAGAGGAGAAGGAGAATGTGTCAGGGAAGGGGTGTTGAGTCTGCCAGTATGTGGGTGACTCCCAGTTACTTTCCTTGCTTCTGCAGGCCTGGTTGGTCATGAGCAGCTGCCCAGTGCCAGGGCCGGGTTGGAGGAAAAGACCAAACTAAGCATCCTGAGATGGCCTCTCAGCTGCTGTGGCACAAGGCCCTGTGAATGTGAAACCTCTAGCTGGCATCAGAGGCAGCAACCTAGCAAGAGCAGTGGGCATGCTGTAAAGCCACAGATGCTGTTGCAATTAGCAGGGAGAGCACGTTCCCACCCCACAGCTGACAGGGAACTCATGTATCTGGGCCACGTGGGGCCTTATCTTCTACAGGGTAAACAGCGCAGGAAGTCTCACTAGCTGCTTTGAGACAACAGAGGCCCTTTCATGTTTTAGCTCCCTGCTTCTCCTTGCTAGAGACGCACACCTCCTGTTCATAATGGGGGGAGGGGTGCAACAGCCCTCGTGCCCTGTGCACAAACGCACATGCATCACAGAAAGAGGTGAGGACACGGCCAGAATTCAACCCTGAGACCCCAGAGCACAAAGGAAGACGACTCTGTGGATCCCAGTCCCATTCTCTTCCGTCTTAAAACCCATCTCCTTTCTGTCCTTACAAATGCAGAAAGGATGGTTAATAATTAATAGGTAAAGGCCTCTGCATTATTAAATGCCAGGATGCTAGGCCAGCCCAGCCCAGCGCTAGAGACAGAATGGATGGTACAGCAGTCCTGGCAGCCATCTGGAGTTCTCTAATCACCTATCCCAAGAAGCAAGGGCAAGCCCAGATGCCGTCTAGTATATACCAGTCAGGAGAGGGCAGGAAGTTGTATGTAGAGCTGCACAGAGGACCGTCATGACCAAAGGACCCTGTGCATGTACCTGGTGGATCAGGTGACAAGGGTTGGGGCAGCAAGAAGCAGAAGTCTTTAAGGGAAACAACTTGGATGGTTTATGAAACAAACCCACTCTGTCCCAAAATCTCTATCACAGAACACACAGGTAGTGGGCGCTTTCTCAGTTCATGGCCAAGTCCATCTAAGAGATGTTTAAACAGAGGTGCAACAGAGTTCGTCCAGAAGGCACTGATTTACCCAAGAGGTACAGCACTGATGGAGCACCGCATCACTCTGAGTTGCACATCTGTTTTTCATATGCAAACATCGAGACTAGAACAAAAGACCCAGGGAACACCACGTTTTCTGAAAAATCACCATTAGCAGAATTGGTAGAAGCTCACTGGGCTCAGACTGCTTCTCTCTCTTTTAACTCTTGTTCTGGTATTCTACCTATTAGATAAAATGAAAACCAACATGTCCAGCCACAGGCTGGGGACCCTACCCTTCCTTCTCCAGGACAATGGGTGCCTGTAAGAACCAGGCTCTCTTTAATTTTCTTAATTACTGGGCACAAACTCTAGAGAAAGACTCACAGAGGCTAAGCCCTCTCCTCTCTCAGAGCATGTTCCCTTCCCTCAGCTGGGAGGGAACTCGTGTATCTGGACCACTTGGGGCCTTATCTTTTACAGAGTAAACAAACACAGGAAGTCTCACCAGCTGCTTTGAGATGAGAGAGTCTTTCATGTTTTAGCTCCCTGCTTTTCTTTACTAGAGATGCACACCTCCTGTTCACATGGGAAGGAGGAAGGGGAGAAGCAGCCCTTGTGTCCTGTGCACCAACATACATGTATCACAGAGAGAGGTACTGCTGGAATCTGAGGACACAACAAGAATTCAGCACTGAGACCCCAGAGCACAAAGGAGGGCAGCTCTGTCTGTGGATCCCAGTCCCATTCTCTTCCGTTTTAAAGCCCATTGTGACTTGGAGGTTTTCTGGACAATGAGACCCACAGAGTCCTGACTGACATGTGCCGTCATCATGACTCCTTTACTCAGTGGATCATCCGAGCATTTCCTTGGGTGTGTCCAGTGTTGGCAGGTGTGGCTGGAAAGCCTTCACTTGGCTTCGAGGTTCTTGAAGGAGCATGGTCCTGTCAGTCCCTTTTTAAACCATAATTGTTATGATTAACAAAGAAATCATTCATATATGTTATGTGCTCTCATTTCTAACATTGGTAGCAGAACAGCATTTCTTTGTGAATAGCAAAGCCCACATTAGCTTAGTTCAGAATCCACAGTTAACACACTCCAGCGAGACTACCACAGGGCAGTCTTAACAGCAATCGTGCCAGTGGTCTCCTGACCTCCAGCGACCTCTCCCACCAATACCTTTCCCCTACACACAAGGGAGAGGCACTGGTACATCAGCTAAAGGGCAGAGGGCACATCTCCACAGTTTCCTTGCAGATGACTGAGCAGCCTCTGGTAGAAGCCTCAGGCCCACGCTTCTCTTTGAAGAGAAACCTGCAAGTCAGCTCCATGAAAGAATCTCAGACTCAGGCTTTTTTGCTGCAAAGGGCTGTGACCCTCCCCTCCTGATATGGCCTGGAAAGTTCTCTCCCTTGCGATCTGGAGTCCTATCCAGCATCCCCAAGCCCCATGCCCTTGATTGTTCTCAGGCACCAAGTGTGGAAGGCAATATCCTTTGGCAGGCTGCTGTGGACTTGAGAAAGGTCACATGTAGCAGTGGGGAGCAGCAAGAGGGCCTTGGAGTAGTGCAGGGTCATTGCTTTGAGTCCCAGGGGTCTGAGCAGAGCAAATGTGGTGGTGGAGGTGGCCTGGGGCTGACAGGCCGTTCATTTACCCCGCCTGGGTCTCTGCCCACTACCTCAGACTCCATCCTGCCTGGCAGCTAAAGTGGCGGCTGGCTCCCTCCAAGGTTCTCAGCCTGAGCTATTATTGATCGACAGACACTTTGAATGAGGCAGAGGAGACAGGAGGGGAGAAAACAGCAGCCAACCAGAAATAATTAGCAGAAAGGAAAGACTCCCCAAATCCATCTCCTCTCCATAGCCCCAGAGTAGTGCTCCCTATCCCCCAATAGCTGTCTTTTGTCTTTCAAACAGACACACACACACACACTCTCACTCACACAGCACAGCACATGCACACACAAACACAACACATACACAGAAGCACCACAGACACAATGTGTACAAATTCTACACACATTAAAGACACAAATACACATATGAATATATGAATACACAAATATCCCAAAAACATACACAAAACACCCATAGACATGCACACATACCTATAAACACAAAAACATACATGCAAACACCTAAGCGTACCCATTAGCACACAAACAGCACACATACAAGCATATGCACATAAATGCTCAGACACTAATAGCACAACCATGATAATACACAAAACTCACTATAAACCCAAATACCACATATAAAAGCACACACCTATAAACTTATAAGCACCACATACACATACCCATAAACACCACACACACACACACACACACACACACACACACACACACACACACACACACCACAGAGGCACTATACACAGAAACATTAAACACACAAGCACCACACACACATATATGTACTGCTTAAAAATGTTTAAAATCCAGGTTATATGATGCACTAGACGCCAGCTGTTTCTGGCAACTTCCCAGCAGTATGGCAAGGGCAGCATCTGGTGTAGCTGACAGTGGTCATTTTTTCCTTGCTCTAATTCCTCTTTCCCTTCCTGAATCCTGTTTGTTCTGTGAACACAGCCCTGTGTCACAGGGCTAGACAGCAGCAACAAAACAATCTGAAACTTTGGGAAGGGATTGTGTATAGGTAATGCCTTAAGCATCTTTTCCAAGCAACCTCCAAGGCTGGTTTTGAATGGTCCCATTTCACAGATTAGGATACAGAAGGAAGGAAGGAAGGAAGGAAGGAAGGAAGGAGGGAAGGAGGGAGGGAGGGAGGGAGAGGAAGGAAGGAAGAAGAGAAGGAGGGAGGGAGGGAAGGAAGGAGGGAGGGAGGGAAGGAAGGAGGGAGGGAGGGAAGTAAAGCCCTGCAAAGGTTTTCTGTTGATGTACGAAGAGCCCATACCAGCCTTTTTCTTCCCAGGGTATCCCAGAAGCCTTTCCACACTTTGGACTTTTTCACTGTTTCTGTGAGCATTTGAAGGGTAGGAAGAAGGTACAGCCTGAGTTCAGGTAGTGAGAGCAGGAGACACAGAGTCCACAGTATCTTTATGTCCAATCTTTGACATTGCAAGTAGATGTGTCATCTACAAACATACAACCAAGGCAAAGTTTCAAAAATAAAAATCACAAAGTTTCATGATGTTTCAGGCAAGTTTATAATTTTTCCCTGGGCCACATTTATAGCTCTCCTTGGCCACATGCCACTTATGAGCAGTGGTTTAACTCAAGTTAACGAACAAGCCTGGGGATACCAGGGGGGCAAGGACAGGTCTGCCGCTTCTGAATGTCATTCCATCTGGGCCTGAGATTCTTTTGCTCCTCATCCAGGTCTTTGGATTGAAGCTGTTCTCTCTCTTCCCTCTCTCTTCTTCACTAAGGAATGTACCCTTCTTGGTATAGCGTCACTACAACCTTATCACCCCCCCACCCCCCATTTTCAGATGCTGGAGGGAGGCCAAGGAGGAAAAGTCCAGGTCCTGAGAAGGGAAGAAAGGAGGAGATCTTAATAAAGGCACCCATCCAATCGACCCACCAGCCAGGGTGGGGTGCCTCAGGTTTTGCCTCATACAGTCTTCACAATCTTCGGTCTGCAGAATGACAACCAAGTACAAAAGCCCAGCAGTGGAAAATGAACATGTACTCAAGAGATAACTTGAGCAAAATGCAATGAGAGCCAAAAGAAGTAGGGACAGAGAGAACCTTGCCTTGCACTTACAAATAGCACCCGCCTTGGGACCAGGCCTGCAGTGGGTATGAGAGGAATGGCCCAGGAAGCCACATCCTACTTCTCAGGCCTCCTGTTGCTGATGAGGCAGGAGAGGGATTGGACCTGAAACAGCCATTATTCAAAGGTTTCCTGGGCTCAACAAAGTGACAGCGTGCCCTCTGTTGAAGGTTCCTTGGCCTATTGCTGTAAGGGCTGGTAAAAGTGCATTCTGAATTATTTAGGGGAAAGACTATGGTCAGACCTAGCTTCCTCTCCCTCTCCTCTCCCCCTCCCCCTCCTCTTCCCTCCCCCCCATCTCTCTCTCATCTACATTGTGATGGAAAAAAAAAGAAAATGGTGGCAGATGAACTCTGTTAGGAACATGTAATTTGAGGGCATCTTGAGGGACTGTGAAGAGTACCCAGGGTCTCATCAGAAACTCACAGACAGGACAGGAGACTATAGGAGAGAGACACAAAGAGAGAGGGGGGAGGCTTCAACAGAGCATAAAAAGTCTAGTCCCTAGGATGTGAGAATTCGGTACCTGAATTGGATAGGTGTCGTCAGACAAAATTGGGGTAGGTGTTCAAGTTAGAGTGGGTCCAGATTAGCATATCATATCAGACATTAGGGCTTATAACCGTAGAACTTAGCCCAAGCCACATAGTAGGGTCAAAGCCAGTGTATCTTGTTGAGAGCTTCAGCTTGGAGCAGAAGAGACCCTGCAGTCATACACATCAATACTCCTAGCACTCCAGAGACTAAGGCAGGAGGATCACAGCCTCTTGAAGATATGCCAAGATAAGCAAAGGCAGTAACATACTTTTTCTTTTCAGGGTAGGCAGAAGTTTGATAATTGTTCACTGGTTTTGTATGGTTTGGAAGACATCTCCCTTCTAGTGTGTTAAAATTTTAGGCTTATTCTTGCGAAGCTAACAGGTACTGATATCATCCAAAACTGTTAAAACTTATGCATCATCTTGTACAAATGTCCCGTCTCATGGTATGACTTCTCCCAAGGCTAAGAGACTGTAGGTGTTAGCGTTGCCAAAAAAGCACAAGGCCTAGGCAGAGAAACACATTCACACAAATAGGCAATAGGCCACGCTCATCCTGTGATGGAGTCTTAGACAAAAGAGCCTCGAATGATAGGTCTATCTATATGCAGAGTGAAGTAGAGTCTGACCTCAGGTTTAAAACACCAAAGGAGAAGGGTGAACTGTGCAGATGGGGTGGAAGCCCCTTGCCTTGTTAGATTGGCCTGTCAGTAGCTGAAGGCTCCGGTGAGATTGTAGACTTACCAAAAGCAGACATCGGGCAGCTGTCATAACATACCTGTCCAAAGCACTGTCTCCAGGCAGCCAGGAGAAAGTTAGTCATGTATTACCCAGCTGCATGCTCTTCAAAATAAGTGTTATTTAGGCTAAGAGTGAATGAATCTAGCTGGCTTATTCAGGATTGTTCTCTTGCTCCGTTCTAGGATAATACTTTGCTTTGAATGGATAACAGGTCAAGGGGCCAGGGTTTGCCCAGAGATGTTTTGTCTCCACCTCAAAGCTTCCATACCATGTCTGGATTCTACTTTCAGAATAATGAAATCAGCTTCTCTCTGTGCTCCCTTTAATAACTAAGCCACATAAAGCAATTCCAAATCAAATGCCAAGCCCTTTCAAAATGGTGTGCGGCTGGATGAGAAAGCTGAGGGTAGATGGGCAGGGAAGCACCCCCATTTGGGACATTTGGAGCCCCATCATGAGCCCCAGAAAGTGAGAACCAACCAACAGGTCATGGATAAGAAGCCTCCAAAGGGCAAGAGACAGGTGGGACATTTTCCTTCTGCAAATAAAAGACCCGGATTCTTGGCTCGCCTCTGCCTCACGGTGCAGTCTTGGCCCCACCTCCCAGTGTCAGACCGCATGCCAATGTCCGCTGAAGTTCTGTGATTAGCACACATTCTCTAGGAGAGAATAAATAGAGATCTACCATGGAGAAGCTAAACCTTCATGAGAGGTGGATGTGAAATAGGAATCACACACACACACACACACACACACACACACACACACACACACAGAGTCTGCACACCAACCTACAATTGTACACTGTCCTCACAAAGCCCTAGTCTGCTGCCCTGTGCTATATTCCCATACCTCCATCCTTTCTACAGCTGGCAGCCCTATCAACCACTTATGATCACAGACCTGATCTCAGCAAATTCACCCTGCGTTTGTCCTGTGGAGAGAATGGCTTAGGGACCCCAGGCAGCTCTGTGGGAGGCAGGGATGCTTTTAGACAATCTCATTTGCATGAGCAGAGTGCTGTGTCTCTGGGAAGATGAAAGGCTACCCCTCTCTTCTCATGCTTCCCTGATCAGGCAGCGGCCAGGCACGGACTCTTATCAAGAGGAGAGGGGCATAGCAGCACACTCTCGCCTTCTCTCTCTTGCCCAGAGAGTCTTTGACTGCATAATTGAAACTGAGGAAAAGAAAAATTCACAAAAGCGAATGGCACAGATGTTTTCATCCCAGGTACCTCCAATAACTCCAAAGGCCCTCGCGAGCAGAGCCTGTGCATATATTTCATGCCTGGCTCGCTGAGAATTAGCGTTAGAAATCATCGTTGTGAACGCAGGGAGCTGGATGGATTTCAATCCAGCGCGGAAACCAGCCACTCCCGTTGCGGGATGTCAGCCACAGTCACATCAAGGCAGATATCTCTGCAAGACCAGCAGAAGCCGAAGTGTCACTTTTGACACAGCAGCTTGTCCCTTTTCCCTGCTCAGCTGACAGCACGCCCAGTGTCTGCCTGTTGCTCTGCACTGAACAGACCCAGGTGCCCAGACTGAATCTCTGGGGCTCTCTGGGAGATGTCAGCTCAACTCTGTGTTTTGCATGGCAGAGCTGCTGGACCAATTGATTTGCCTGCCAGCCGCACTGGCATCCAGGAGGGGATATGTGGCAGGAACATCCACGGAAAGCTGAAGTCTCCTTCAAAGGAAGTCACATTGATTTTGGAGAGACAGAAAGGCAAGGGATTGGGGGCTCAGCCTTGCCAATACTGGCATCGTTTTTTATTTTTCCCACTCTGTCTAGAGTAGCAGGTATACCTGGGCAACCTGGAACCAGATCACCATGGATACCATGGATGTGACCCTGCAGAAATGTTTTCAACATTTCACATGCTTTTTTTTTTTTTTTTTTTTTTTTTTTGCCAATTTTAGTTACTTGGAGGAAACCTCAGCACAGAGAGGAAGAGAAGCCACCAAGCAACGTGCAGCTGTCCCTTCCTTGCCAGCCCTTTGTGGAAGGGAAATCTCCCTTCTTTTTTTAGGGTGAGTTCTAGACAGAATGCCTAACTGGCCAATAAGGATAGAACGCCACCTTTGTTGGGGAACTGTCTGGTGCTGCTATACATTCAAATGTTAAATTCTGCCCCAGCTCTTGTTGTGCAACTCTTGCTCCTCAAGTTCATTGGTCAGTAAAAGGCTAAAGCCTGTGATTGGGCAGTAGATAGAGGTAGGCAGGTTTTCGGTTACCTGGCTAGGGGTTACAAGTAGAGAGGGAAAAAGAAGAGGAGGAGGAGGGAGAAAGGAGACAGAGAGAGAAGCAGAAGCAGCCATGAGAGGAGATGGACCATGAGCATGTGGTCAGGAGAAAAAGCAAGTCACAAGGGACATCTGGCTGGGATGTAAGTTAGAATAGCTCCAAAACCTGCCCAATCCTGGCTTAGAGCTTGTTCATAAAATTTCTAAGTTGTGTCTCTCTCATACAGACTAGCTAGAATTAATAATTCCTTTTGCACACCTTTGTCCTGGTGCATTGCAGCAAACATATACAAGGTAGACAACTGCCTATGGGTCACAGAGCAGCACAGAGACGTGTACCTGCAGGCTCTGTGTGCATAGAGGTGAACCATGTGTACCTACGTATGTCACTGAGGGCTCACACTTCTAACGTGTGGACAACAGGGTGCTTATACAGCTTGGAATCAGACGACTAAGGGCTGTTTCACTGAGAACATGCTCTATGGCCTAAGACTATCACCCAGCTTCTATGAGTCATAGATCTTCTCACGAGACAATGAATTTGCTATTCCTGCCCCTAATACAGATGTGCATTGACATCGAAATTGTCCTTCAGACCCTGAAAGCAGGGGTAAGTTACAACCCCTCCCCACCCACCTCAACATTCATCTGTGTCTTCACTCTCAAGCCCACCACTGCTTTCCTGTGACCTCTGGGAAAATGAGGCCAGGTCGTCTTCCCAGCATGAGGCTGAGGTTCCATGTTGGAGAGGTGTAATAATGGCAGTGCATAAGGACCGGTGTGCATCTTTCTATCAACCATCATGAATGCCTACAGAAGGCTGTGGTTTGGTATCCATCCTGACAATGCAACAAAATGCTGGACAAAAACAACTTTATGAGCATTTTGTACTTTGAATGGACATGGGGCATCATGGCAAGGATGATACAGGAAGCAGAGTGATATGCCCAGCGGCTTGTTTCCTACTCTATATTTTGTCCAGGTGACAATGTTAATCATCATGGTAGCATTTGCAGGTTTCTGTTTCCTTGGTCTTCTAACATTTCCACTCAGGGCAGAGGTTAGGTAGTGGCGAAGAACTGGCAATGGGTAGGCATGGTGTGGTACGGGAATAGAAAGAACTTCAGGGGCGATGATGGTGATGCCTGGAGCTGCTTTCAGGATTCGGAGGGACTGGTATCTCTGAGACTTAGCTACGGTGGCATTATACACATGGTTGTACTTTGTGTATTCTTTGACTTTCTCTGGAAAACCTGAGTGCAGGCTCTGAGAAAATGTCAATGACTTTTAGATGCTTCCTTTGAGCACCCATCTCTTTCAGGCTGGGATGACAATGAACCATGATTTGTAGGAATCCAAAGTGGAGTTCTCCTCTCTTTCTCTTTCTCCCTCCTCCAAACAGCCTTTTGAGGTTCCTCAAGCTGTTCCCACATGCTGAGTCCCTTCCTCTGCATACTCAGCGTTCTTCACTGGGAAGAGAGCCCCACAACACACACACACACACACACACACACACACGCACAAGCACACACACACACACGCACTCACACAAGTACACACACACACACACGCACGCACAGCCACACACGCACACACGCACACACACACACACACACACACACACACACACACGCACACACACACACAGCCTGGCCAGCATCCTACTTCTGGTGACATCAGAAAGTTGCCACTGACTTGTGCTCCCTCCTGCTTCATGCTGCCTGCAGCTGAATAACAATCAATTGCTAGTCATCAACCCAATTTTTCCAGCCAATTTGTCTGTCCACCCGTCTGTCTGCCTGTTTCTCTCTCAATTTTCTGACAGGGTCCAAATGCTAACTATTTTCTTTCATGGTTGTTTTTTGTTGTTGTTATTGGTGGTGGTGGTGGTGGTGGTTTGGTTGTTTGGTTGGGATGATAGAGACCATATGTCTTTTCTGTTTCTTCCATTTATATTTTTATTTTGATTTGAAATGAGATCCGCACCTTCCTTTATTTTGTTGTGTTTTCTTTATTGGGTTGATTGGTGTGTTTTGCTTTATTTGATGACAAGGTCCACATGTTACCTCTTGTTTATTTGTTTGTGTTTGTTTCAATGTGTTTGTGTTTGGGGAAGAGGGTCCCTGTGCCTCCTCTGTTTTGTGTTTTGTTTATTTTAGTTTGCTTTTTGATAACAAATCTATGTATCTCCTTCAACCACTGCACTCACATGAGCCACAGCCCCGCCCCCTTTTTTTCTTTGCTTCCCTGCTTCTAACCACCTTCCTATATATTCATTGCCCTGGCACTGATGTACTGCTCAGATGCAACTAAAAGAGCCCAGAAGCATCCTGGGGTCTGTGACCAGAATGGCATCCTTTTTCCCTTTCTTCGAAATGCAGGCCACACATGGAATAGGCCCTCAGTTCCTCCAGATCTGCCTTACATCCCTAGAGTGCTTGGGAACTCCAGTTTAGGGTACACTGTACCATTCTTTTGCTGCTTAGGACATACTGTCCTGATTCCTGGCCAACTCTCTTCTCAGCTGTAGTTCTAGCTCTCTATCTTCTAGGACACTTCCCTGAATGTCATGAAGGACCAGTTCCCCATTTCAAGAGCACAGTACTTGCTCTCAGCTCTTGGAAAGCCATTGCCAGAATCACAAGTCACCATCTCCTCTCACCACACACTGGGGTGTGCAGACACCTTCTGCCTCAGGAAACCGGAAATCCTCAAATGGATGTTAGCCCATCCCTCTGCTAGGGCTTATTTAATTCAAATTAAGTATCTTCAACTGAAGAAAGGCATGAACTACATTTTGTTTACTTAAGAAGTTAGAGCAATAGAAAGAAGAAAATAAATTAACCCCACACCTGTCTTGCAAAACCTGACAACTGCTCGTCCTAACACGAGAGGTGAATGTTTATGAAGACTCAACCAGCACTCTATGCTGAGAGCACAAAGAGCTCGGATAGAGTTAAACTGTAGACACAGAGGGACAGAGACACAGAAGATGCCAGAGGAGCCTTAGACAGAGTAGACATGCACTGCAGCATGTCCTCAGAGAGTCAAAGAATCTTCAAGTTTGTGTGAAAAATATATCTGGTTTCCAGAAGGAAGCTAGAGCAAAGTTAAGAACATAGTAGGACAGAAACCAGCAGCAGGACACCTACCGTGTAGTTCAAGATAGCCTTAGATATGGATGCTGGAGCTCAGAGAATGCCTTTCCAATAGGAAGTAGCATGAAAGCAATTGCCTTGGCCAGGAACGTAGACCAGACCAGGAGAAAGCAATGGGTCCTTGCCCCTTCCCTTCCACCCTTGAATATTCAGCAGTGTAGTCCACTGGGGGAGTCTAACTAAATGTGATGGTACCTCAGGGACAATGGTTGGGAGCATGCTTTGTCTGATCCTATAGCCATCAGGGACACAGAGTGGGGAAGGGTCAATAGGGCTTGTGCTTCAGTGGTGTGGCCCAATGTGACTGCAGCACAGAAAGTGAGCTCTCTCATTGAGACAGTGTCTTGTGCATTCCAAGCTGGCCTTGAATTTGCTATGAAACTGAGGATGACCTTGATTTCTTTTTTTCTTTTCTTTTCTCTTCTTGTGTCAATCTCCCAAGCATTGGGATTACAGGTATGCACCATAATACCTAGTTTATGCAAATGGCAGGGGTCAAAGCCAGAGCTTTGTACATGCTAGACAAACACTCTACTGAGCGGCAGCCTAGAACATCATCTTACACGGCATCTTTCCACATTCCTGCACATGCATCAGCATAACAGCCTCATTGTGATGCCCTTTCAGCTTTCTGTCTGACTTCTAATTCAAAACCAGCAGTAAGTGAAGCTTTCCACATGTTTGCATTCATTCACTAAAAGCCCACGTGCTTACTGTCCAGCAGAAATATCCCAACAACTGTGCTGAAACCATGCAGGACATGGTGGTGAACAGACCAGGTGGTACGGTCTCAAGGTGTTCCTTATGAGACAAGAGCAGCCACCAAATAGGACAAAGGGCAACCACTGAACTCTGGAGGGAATGGCATGTCAACTTAGAGCCTCAGCTTAGAAAAAACACATTTCCCTTAGCATTAAAGGTGGGGCTTGCTGGGGAGCTTAGCATCAGACATCTTCCCTGGAGTTGGAACTAAATGCTATATCTACTTCCCCCACAGATACAGCTAAACATAGAGACTAAGTAACACACCATAGTACATGTGTGAGTGTGTGCATGCATGCACGCACGTGCACACACACACACACACACACCATACAGACACATACCACACACACCATATACACCACATACACACACACCACACATCTCACATGCACCACATATAAACACTCACACACACCATACATACCACACACATACCACACATACATACACCACACAGCATATACCACACACACTACATACACACACCACACATATACTCCTCACAAACATACCACACTACACATCACACATACACACACGTCAAAAGACATATACTACACACACCACATACATACACACACACGCTCCAGATACACCTCACACACATATACCATACCATGTACACATCCCACAGAAACATACAACATACACTACACACACATACACCCCTCACACACAATATAGCATACATACATACATATATACATATATACCACACACATATAACACACACCATACAACATATATATAAATACATATTCAATAATACTATGTACATATATTATCACATACACATCAGATACCTTACCACACACATACGCATATACCATGTACACTACATACTACATACACTACAAACATATAAACACACATACACCACACATACCATACATACAAACACATACCATCCAACCCCACACATTCACACACCACTCTACACTACACACATGCTATGATTTCCATAATGACAGAGATAAATCAGCACGTCTTCACTTTCTATCCTCAGCCTTGGCATCACCGGAACAATCAATTTCATCTCTGCCTAATCACTGAGTTTGCAGATTTGAGATTTCTCGTCTCCACTCGTACCCTGTCATTAGTGTGCACAGGGGTGTTGCAGAGAGTCCTGCACACAACTTGTGCCTATTATTCCCTGTGGAGAGCTGGCCTGAAACATTAAGGCTTTGTGGGAAATGATGCCCCCCCACACACACACACATACACAGAGTGGGATCAAGGACAAACTTGCCTTCTGACAGAACTTCAGAATTATTGTAGCTCTGTACCTTAAGCATTACATGTGGTCACTTGAGATTTCCTGTTCTCACAGTCTCATGTCCTGGTTTCTGTCCTCACCTCTGGATGGTGACATGCCCACTGTGCTCATGAAATTCTGTTACCTACACTATGGAGTAAGCTCTTCAGGAACCCCTTCTACCAAGCCCTTGGTCTGGTTTTACCTCCTCACTCCTGGACAGCCTCCCTGTGCTCATAGTGGGCTCACCCATCAGCCTTCCTCACCTTCTGCTGATTCCCATTCTCATTCCAAAATGCTACTCTCAAAATTCCTCAGTTAACCCATCTCTTCTTGACTACATGACCAAGGCCTCAGGGCCTCCTAGGGTCTCCAGGAACTCCTAGTCTCCTCTTCTTCATTGCCCTTCCCCTCTTTTCTCTTCTCCTCCCCTCGCCCACTCAGCCTCCTGATATGCTAACCACACTGGCCCATCTAGCCTCTAAGTACTGGCTTCTCTGGGAATCTTCTTCTTTGATTCAGGGACTCTGTCACCATGGCACCTGCTCCATAACACAAAAGCCACAGCCCTACATGCTCTCTACACTCATGCTTGACTACCTTGCTACTTTCAGAACTTAAGTTCCAGTGCCTGTAACTGAAGCATTTATTGTGTGTCTTCCTTGACTGTTGTAAGACTCAAGAGCAGGAGGCCTTTACATTTTTCAGCCATGAGGAACTCAACTGTCAAGTTCACAGCCTGAAGTACTCAGTAAGACTCTTCCAGAAGGTAAATGGATGCTTCACACCTGTGTGGCTAGCTTGGGTAACATGTCCTGTGGGCAAAGCTTCTGTGGAGACCTTCCCAGTTTCCCTTTCCTGTGGAAAAGTAGCCTCTCTGGAGCTTCATTTTCTATTGTTCTAGTGTTAGAAAACGCACGCACACACACACACACACACACACACACACACACACACACAGTTAAGAACCCCATCATGACAGCATTGGTGGGAGGCATTTGCAGACTTGATGTCTCTCTCAGGCAGGAGAGAAACACCGGGGACTGTCACTTGAAGGGTAAGAGACTCAAATTTGGTTACGTCAAATTATAAGTAGCCAAGGAACATAAATGGTGAAATGGGAACTAAGAAGCTACACGGTGATATGATGCATCTTTATGAGGATTCCACCAGCAAATGTCACCACCACACTGTGAACTGAAAACAGGGAACTCAGAGAAAACTGTGTCCCAGGGACAGGAAGCTGGAGCAAGGGCAGTAAGAGAAAAGCCACTTCCTCTGGGGACAAGGGTTAAAGATTAGATGTCCCTAGGAGAGATAGGAGACCTCAGGGATCAGAGTGACAGGTGAGCCATCGTCTAGAAAGGTACATAGAGATAGTCCCCCCCACCAGGACTGCAGGGAGGCAGGGTCCCTGCCCACAGTAGTGGATGGTGGGGAGAACAGAGAAGGCCATTTGCAGAGAGCCATCAGGAGCCATCCAGGCAGGCAGAGGCACCGGCTAGAGAACTTGACTATTTTTAACCTGTAATCATTCCCTTCTGGTTTCCTTGTAGAATTTATAAAGGATTTTTCAAAAGTCACCCTGTCACCTCAGAGATAAGAAGAACCAAGAAAATAGGATTTTTAGAGGAGCAGAGGGACCTCCTGGAGTGTCCTGGTGGGGGAGGCGCAGGGACAAGGCAGGGAGCTCCCCGGAGAGAGAGGCACACTCCTGGGGAAAATGTCATCTCTTCTCACCCGTGGTTTTCCTTTACCTACTAGGGTCTCTTCTGAGCCTCAGCATAGAGTCTTTAGTTTGGCTGCTCATTGAGGTCACTGGCCCTTTCTCCAAGACTGGGCTGCCCTCCACCCCTGTATTCCTGACCTATTTTAATGAAGAGCCTTTGCTGTGCAGAATCATTGGAGTGTGGAATACCATCCCTGACTTGTGAGCACATCGTATATGAGACCAGCTCTTTATGGCAGGAACATAGTAGGTGCATTAGGCACAAACCTCTAAGTAATAGATTCCTAGATTTGGGTTACTGACACGTTTATTTTTTTATCCAAGACACATTTCCATGTAGCCCAGGCTGGCTTTGAACCTGAGACCTTTCTGTCTCGGCCTCCCAAGTGAAAAGATTACAGGCATATGGGCCACCATACCTGGCAATTTTCTGATCACTAATTTCATATAACATATGACCTTGAAAGTCTTACAAACCAACATAAAAGAGCTAGAAGTCAGTTTACCAAGACCGCTTACTCACAATGGAACCATGACTTAAAGCAGTATTTGAATTAAGGGTGCTATGTCTTGGCTGTAGCTTTAGCGTATCCCCGAGTATCATGTGCTAGAAGTACACATTACAGCAATGGCATGGGAAAGGCATTAAGAGATAACTGTGGCTTGGTAGAGTGAGACCAGAATGGACAACACTCTCAGTCCTGGCTCCGTACTGCCTTTGGGCCCCAGCAGCAAGAAGGATGCATCCTTCCAGCTGGTATAGGAAGCACAAGCCAAAATGACTTTCTTTTATAACTTCCCCATCTGTAATACGGTATACTTAGCAACAGAAAATGGTAGAAGACCACAGATAACACCCATTGACTCTGCAATGAAAATATCCCAGGTCTGAGCACTTCCAATGTTTTATCAAAAATCTCTCAGCCAAGTCCACCCCGACTCTGTACAGGGAATCTGATAGTGCTGGCTATAGTCCCTGGAGGAGGCAGGTGAATCTTAACCAGGGTACATAGCCACTAAGGGACAGAGCCCAGGTTGGAACAGAAAAAAAGTGTGAAACCCACTCCAGATACAACTCCACACCTCCCACTACAGGATTCCACCACAAGGAACCATTCTGGATTTGCATTCATGAAGATGTAGGACTTCACTTGGGGAATGTAATAAAAGAGGGAGCAGAAAGATTGTAAGAAGCAGAAGATGGGGGTGGAGTGCTGTGATGTGCTGACCTCTCAACCTGGTGCGGCTGTTGCACAATGAACTCACAGAGGCTGTAAGACCTGTGTAAGCCCAAGCCATTAAGAGTTACACAATACGGGCTGGAGAATGGCTCAGCAGACAATGTGCACTGCTACTGAAGAGGACCCAAGTTTGGTTCCCAACACCCATGTCCAGAGGCTTACTATAACTATATCTCTGGAGATTCTAATGCCTCTGGCTTCTTCAGGTTCATGCTCATGTGTGTGTATGTGTGTGTACTCATGCATGTACATGCATGCATGCATACATATATATATTCACAGCACATAAATAGACATACACATGCACACATACATACACACACATATATCTTTTCAATTCCAACATTGGTCAGGGAGGGTTCCTGAGGCCCTACCCTGCACTGAGGGTTATTGGCAGTGATGACTGCTCAGGGAAGAGGAGCCACTTATCTTTAAGAATGTGGCAAGTGATAGGTTCCCCGTGTCCAGTGGATACCCACATGTTGTATATCAGCAGCAGTAATCGGACTACATGGAGAATAAACAAAGAAACAATTAAATAAATAAATTGTAAATGGACATGAAGCTGAGGGAGAAATGAAATGGGGATCTTAAGGAGAGATGGATGGAGGAGTGAGGGATGGATACACCATATACAAGTCTGAAAAAAATGAAAAAAAATTAAAAATGACTCAGCTTCCTTAGTAGAATCATTTCTAACCCATGCCTTTCCCTACAATCCCTCAATTTATCCTTCTTTCTACTTTCCAAGTGTATGTTAATCTGTTGTCACTTTTTCACTTAAAAATGATTTTACATTAAATAAATTCATGTCAATTAATATTTTCACTTAGATAGTCTGATGTAGAAAAAAGGGGGGCTCTACTCTTTTTCTATTTATATTTTTCTATTTTCTGAGAGACCATAAACTTCCCAGGAGAAAACAAATAGAAGCCTGGTCACTGGGTGCCTAGGTCATTCGGTGGCAGAAGAAAAACTGGAAGAGTCCCACAGCTGCCTAGAGAACCCCTCAGTAGCACGCAGTGGCTCCCATCTGTGACCTTAGTGAACAGCTAAAGATGTCCTGCAAACATTGCATGAGGAAACTGGGTGACCCACCTTAGAAATGCTTGCAAGTATTTCTGAGTCTATCAGAATTGACTTGTGTATCTGTGCTTTGCAGCTCAAGTTGGCAAATGCTAGCTATTTGAGAAAGTCTTCTGTATAGCACATCCTGTTGTTCCACAATGTTGGGCAGATGAAGCATTCCCAAAGATGCATTAGGCGCTGCTAGACAAAACAATAAGTAAAACTTATTTAGACTCTAATGAACTGTCAGTTACAAAGCCTTTCAGAGTTTCGTGAAGCTGATTGGGACAGCCTTGAAGCCCACTAGGATGAGCTGTGAGATACCCACTGTGCCAAAAGCAAGCATGCGTCAGGCAGCAATGCCTTCCTCCAAGTGTCCAGGATTCTTGTGGGCACCGGTTGGGCTTGCTACCTTACAATGATTTAGGAAACAAGGCCCAAATACCATTAGTATAAAATTTAGGATTCAAAATTGTTCCAGAGCACAGCCTAGGAGAGCAACGCACTCTAGCTTTGGTAGAAGGGCTTGATGCTCCAAGCATTCTTCGACCCCACATTGCTACCACAATGTGGTAGAAGAGAAAACACTGGGGTCATTATCCTCACCATCAGGAGCTTCTGATAGGGGTCCATGTGAGACTGGAAACACAGCTTAGAACTTTGACATGTAACTGCTGACTAATGCCATGCCACAGAGAGAAACAGCACAAAGGTGGGAAAACTCTTGATTCCTGGAAAAGACTGAGGATCACATCTGGTATCTGATGGACAGATGGTTCATGCATGGCTGCATGGTACATACACCATGGTACATGCTTCACAGATGTATGAAACTTATTTTCAAACTCGTAGCAACTGGATGACATGAATATTGTGATCCTGTTCTCAAGACAAGGAAGTAAAATGTGTTTTATTCCCCCAGTTATTGTTTGACAAATTTTCTTCTTCTTCTAAGGCATCAATGGTTCTATTTTATAAAAATCTTTCAGCAGCTTCTCTGGAGAGAATAAGATAAAGGAGGCTTCTGAAAACTCACTAGTAACTGGGTGTCTAGGTCATTTGGTCAAGGGAGAAGAGCTGACAGCATTCCACAGCTACCCAGAGTTTACCCACTGGCAGGACACAACAGCTGATAATTATGACATTGGCAATTAAGTATCACAACTAATATATGAATTTATTAGTTCTATTAAGATTTCTCATTCTTCTACCAGTGTGTGTGTGTGTGTGTGTGCGTGTGTGTGTGCATGAGTATGCGTGTGTATGTGCCTGTCTGCGTGTGTATACTATGTTAGGCACTGGCAGTGTGTGTGTGTGTGTGTGTGTGTGTGTGTATGTGTATGTGTGTGTGTGCATGTGTATGTGCCTGTCTGCGTGTGTATACTATGTTAGGCACTGGCAGTCTGTGTGTGTGTGTGTGTATGTGTATGTGTGTGTGTGCATGTGTATGTGCCTGTCTGCGTGTGTATACTATGTTAGGCACTGGCAGTGTGTGTGTGTGTGTGTGTGTGTGTGTGTGTGTGTGTGTGTGTGTGTACACTATGCTAGGCTCTGGCAATGCCAGAAGGCTCTCCACACCCGATCGTCTGCTTACTGCCTTCATGGATGGAGTTATAAATAGGCAATTAAAATGCAGAGTCAGGGAGAACACCATTGCAGGCAGAGTAAACAGCATGAGCAGTGATCTGGAGGTGCGAGGCAAGATGGCTCGTTTAATGAACTGAGAGTAATTGGTTGTGGCTTCAACTGAGGATAAATGGGAGCAGGGAGTTGAGACATGGCTGAGAGACATCCCTCGGGCCAAGGAGGGCATTTGTTCTCGGTCCCATGAGAAGGTAGATACTTGGTTCTGAGAGAATTGGTTGGTACTAAGCCAGGGAATGACGGCAGAGGGCTCTAATTACCTTGGGGTACACAGTGGCAAAACAAAACCAGAAACAGAAAAACTTGGTTTGGAGGTTACTGAAACAATTTGGGCAAAGGAGCAGGTTGTTGAAGTAAGATGTTGTGGAGAAGATACATAAAAGACATTCTAGATGCACTTCATTGTCTTTAAGTACCTGGTACTTGGTGCCCAGGACAGACCCTAGCAGTGGAAGATGCACAATGGGTATCCATCGGAGACAACAAGGAGCCAGTCATTGGACTGCTATGCATAAACCAACACCTGTCTTCTCTTTAGTAGTCACAGTGAGACCATGAAAGCGATGCTGAACTGTAGTAAGGAAGGCATAAGCCCTGCTCTGCAGCTGCCCCTAGGAGCACATTCGGCTTGTAGGGAAATGGTTGCAGATGGGCTAGATGAAAAATTACCACATCCTAGGATGGTGTGACATGCTCCAAAAGGACTTCGTACATATAAATGAATAGGACGGGGCATAGAGGATGGTCCACAGCAGAAACCATGGAAGGGGAGAGTTCCTTCTCCACAACTCACAGGTATCCTACAGGCACAAAGAGATGGCCATGCCTCCTCTGAGAGAAGTTATTAGGGCTGGTGTCAGAGGGTAAGCTGTTTGCTGCTTGTCTGTATTCCAGATCCATGTGAACTCACAGCATATCCCATGGCCACGCCACAGGGCTAACTGCCTCCTGCTCTGGTACAGGCTTTCAGTGTTACCTCAACAGTAGAATCCCATGGTCACAGTGAAATGGGCTGAATCTCAACTCAAGACTTTGGGCTGATTGTCTTCACCTTGTGCCCCAGAATGTTTAGAGATTTCCAAAGTTATTTTAACAGATAGTGGGACTTACCACCACGGCTCTGTAAGATATCTCTCTGACGAAGTATCTGCTGGGGCAGGGTCTTCACTCATATTTCCAGGGTTCTGTGTAACACTGCCTACTCTCTCAAGTCCAAATCGTTCTATGCCTGGCCCCCCTAACTCCATTGCAGCTTCTTAGAAAGTGAGTTTAAACTGGTGATGGATTACCAAAGCCATTCAGAGTGGAGCGCCTGCCTGAAACCCCCATCCTCAAAGCCACCTCATCCTCTGCCTATTTTGGCTAAAGTCACATATGAATGTGGTCTCCTGTGCCCCTCACCCTTTAGAGCATCTAGGAACCCGGCTATGAAAGCACATAGCAGGCACAAAAGAAGAAAAGTAGATTGCAAAAATACACCGCTGTTGTCCAGAAGGCAGATACGATGTTATCAAGCTATCCAGCCAGCCCTGCTGCGGCCCTGCAAGTGACTCCACAGCTGTACGTTCATAAACCACAGGCTGGAGCCCATTATTCTAGATCGCACCTTCAAAGAGATGCTAACTCAGGCCTGGAATTAAACCTCCTGGTGAATGTAGAGAGCTCCAAGATTCTTAGAGCTGGTTGATGCTGGAATTCAAATTCCACGATCACTTAACCTCCAAGAAGCACATCTCTGCTGAAGAAGGGAAGTGAATTCTCATCACTTCCTTTAAACCTTTGCCATCGTCCTGCATATATGCCCTGCATTTGTCCCCACACAAAACGAAGGAGCCAGACTTCATGGAGATGTGTAAGCGTTAAGTCCGCATTCCTTACAGCTTGTCATTTTCAATGTCTTGACTTCAAAAACCTATCCTCTGATCCCTACGGCTTCCAGATCATTGACTCTAGAGCAGCAGGTCTCAACCTTCCTGGTACTGCAACCCTTTAATACAGTCCCTCGTGTTATGGTGACCCCCAACCACAACATTTTCATTCATAACTAATTTTGCTACTGTTATGAAGCATAATGTAAATATCTGTGTTTTCCAATGGTCTTAGGGGACCCCATGAAATGGTCATTTGGTCCCCGCCAAAAAGGGGGTCCCAACCCACAGGTTGAGAACCACTGCTCTAGAACATCCAGTGTAGTTCATCCTCTGTCTGAATCATCCACCTACCACCTTTTCACTGTTCAGACCCTTCCATGTCTATCACTGTAAGTACAGCTCACATGCTTCAAATGGTAGTTTGAGTGAAAAGTGTCCGCCATGGACTCACATGCTGTCACATTCTAAGCACCTGGTTCCTTGCTGGCAGGGCTGCCGGTTAGGATATGGAAGCTTCAGGAGGTAGAACCTTGCTGTGTCCTCTCTTGTTCGCTCACTCTCTCTGTTCCTCACTTATAGATGGAGATGCCATCTCTGCTGTTTCCATTGCCATACCTTTCCCAGTGCTATGGACTCTCTCCCTCTGGAACCCTGAGCCTAAAAAACTCTTCCATAAGTTGCGGTTGCCACGGTGTCACCATAGCAATTAAAAAGTGACTCATACACCTCTAGAGCTTTGTTCCCATGTACGCTCCACCTGGAAGCAACCAGGCTGGGCTACAGCTTCTGGTCTTCTATGCATTCACTTCTCTCCCCCCATCTCCCAGCTTCTAGCTATGCTGCCATACTGACATACCTGTCCACTATAGAACTTTACACTTCCGCTCAGAACCCGTGTCATGGTCTGCACCCCATCCCATCTCATCCGCTCATATGGTTGCTCCTGAACCTCTCTTGTATCAACAGCCTCCCATCTACCATTCCCATTGCTACCGGAATCTCGTCATATGATATAGCAGCAACTCTTTAGTGCAAAAGGGACATATTGGGGTGGGGGTAGAGGCTCTACAACTTCCAGGTCCCTCTCAAGTGACCATTCTACAGCCTCGTGGGGCTGGCACCTGTTTTCCCTCCATGGCCTCACCTGTGTGACACTCTCACTAAAAGCAGTCACATTTCACAGATGTGCTCCCTTGAGCAAATCTGAACCAATGACCCAGCCAGTTTCTAGCCTTTATTAATTCAAACAATACATGGCACACTGCCACATCACAGCATCCCCTGTAGATGATCTTTCCACTGCTTCTCCTTATCTCTGGCCTCAGGCTTGCCCCCCACACTCTCCTCAGTGTTACTCTGAAGGTGACCCTTTCTGGAGTCCTAACTTTGAGTCCCACCTATACGCTCTCTCTGCCTCTTATCTTGACAGTATTCCTGGCGCAGGCTGATATTACCTGACCCTTGACAGGACATCTATTTATTGGTTAACATACATTCTTAGCTAAGCTTCAAAAGCAGAGTCCTCTTTTCCATCCTGGAGACAATCTTCACCATCATTTCCATATTGACAAATGACAGTACCATTCAGGACTCCTTTGGCAAAACTTAATCGTTGTTTCTTCCTTTCCCTCACATGGATGCTTCATCCCCTCTGCCAATGGATTTTCTGCTCTCTGCAAGGCTTCATCCTTACTCCTGCCACAATACTCTAGTCCACATCCCCCGTTATTTGGATTATGGCCACAGCACACTATCCTAATTACCCTCACCCGTTTCTTTGTGGTCTAACCCACGCATAGCCAGTTTCTAAAATGTAGCTCATTTACTTCTTTGATCAAAGTCCTGACTGCCTTGTATACTATTACTCTAGTAGCAACATTTCCACAGCTCCATAGCTCTATAATGGAAGATCCTTTCCCCCACCACCATTGACCTCTGACCCCATGGCCTCTCTGTTCCTCTCAAATAGAGCAGTTCTGATCAACTTCAGCACCAACCCTAGTGCTGAAGCCAAAAACTGTTGATCCCAGTTCCAGGTCACCAGTTCCCCACAGGTCACCATGCCAAGAAGGTTTCCCTGCAGCCTGAGAAAAACAATCTCTATACTACCCCCTATTGCTGGCCTCTTCTTCTCTCCTTGAAAGGTGTGTGTCAAAGCTCCCATTACAGAGCAGGCAGTGCTCTTGTCTAGCTTGTGCAGGTTGACTAGGATAGAGCTATCTGCCATTCCAGTTTTGGTTTTCTGACTCTCCTTCACTTAGAAATAATCCAGCATATGCATGTTATCCATAAAGAAATCACAGACACAGAGAAATGCAAATGAAAAGTATATTGAGATACCATCTCACCAATCAGAACGGCCCTCACTGAGAAGAGGGACAACAAATGCTTGTGGCCATGTAGGGAAAGAGGATCTTTCCCCATATTCCACACTGCTGGTGAGAATGGGAACTTCTGCAGACACCTGAAAACCTGTATGGAGTTTCTTCTGTAAATTAAAAAACCAAAACAAGAACTACCACATAATCCAGCTGCATGCCCAAGGCCTCAACACACCACATACATACTTATACACTTGTTGCCACGCAAGTCCCAAGAGGCAGGCTGTGGAATGAGCCTCAGTATGTACCATCAGATGAATGAAAGTGTGGCATATATAAGGGGATATATAGTTGGCCATAAAGAGTAGTGAAACTATGTGACTTGAAGGAAATTTTATAAAACTGGAGATTATAATATTAGTCAAAGTAATCCAGATTTGGAAACACAGGAAAACAAATATTGTATGTTGCATAATATTGTATGTTTTCTCTAGTGTTCAGGATATAGATTATATAAGATATATATATATATATATATATATATATACAAACATACATATGAAAGGGGACAGAGGAGGGAAGGGGAGGTAGTAAGAGAAAATGAAGACCTAAGAATACTAAGAGGCAGAGATAAGGTGAGGCTGAAGGTCCCAGAACATCCTAGAATGTCCGTCTCAGTGGCATCCTGATTGCTGAACTTAGATAGTGAGTCCTGACCCTGGTCATGTTGCCTGCATGCCTGGCAGTATGATTATTCTGAACATGGGGTATCTCCATGCTGAAGTAAGCTCTTAATGACACCCCTAAAGGAAAAGAAAGTAGAGAAGAGTATTGAGATAAGAGCAGAGCTAGAAAGGGACTGTGTCTGCACTACAGGAGCTTATAAGAAATACCTGGTGCTGCAGCACACACCTGGAATTGAATCCATGGCTCTCCTTGCTACTGTGTTATCTACACAGCCCTAGAACTCACTGAAACTCTCTGCAGGTAAGGAAGGAAAATGGCCTTTATCCAGTATGTGGAACTTTGTGAGGAGCAAGTGAGGCTGTGTCAGCAATATTGACCCTCCAAGCTAGTATGAGGCAGCACCATCTTCTATTTGATGGTTTCCCTCCACACTGCTGACCAGTCTGGAGAATATCTCTCTATCACATGATGAGCCTTGGATAGATGGACAGACAGATGAACAAATGACTAGAGATTGCACCTACTTCTTAAGCATCGTTTCACCATCCAAGCCTTCCTTCCCCACCTCTTGCAACCTTCTTCACACTGTGCCCTGAACTGGGGGTCAATGAGCATGCCCTTCCCCATCTGAGCCACTTCTAGCCAAGCAGAGGACCTCCTCTCATGCTCACACTGCAGCTCTTCCCTGTGTTTGGAAACAAGAGGCCTGTACCCCATTGTTTGCCAAACTCTCAACCTTTGGGCCCTTTAGTAGCCTGAAGCTCCTATTGGCAGTAGCCCAGAGACCAGGTAGATTCTAAGGAGAGAGGGAAAGCTAGGCATTTTATTAGAAGTTTGGGTGAGGAACATCGAATACCTTAGCTTTTAAGAGCTACTTCAAAGGGAGGCTGTGTACTGGGGACAAAAGCCAATAGAGCCCCCTAGTACCCTTCATGGTGATGTATATATGCATACATACTGCTGATGTACACATGTACACACAAGACACAGACATACATATACAGTGCACATAATCTCCAGACACACAGGTCATGCCACAGAGCCTGGACATATAACACACACACACACACACAAACACACACACACACACACACACACACACACACACACACACAGAGAGAGAGAGAGAGAGAGAGAGAGAGAGAGAGAGAGAGAGAGTGTTTTTTTCTCTGCCTCTTGACCTTCCTCTCTTCTAGCCTGTTCCTGCTTTACATTTGCTTTGCTACCGTGGTTCAATACTGTTTATATCTGCCAAGCCAAGGCTGGTCCATGTGGGTCAACCTTGGATCCAGAGGCCTTTGATGGTTTTAATTATGTGGTTTCCTCAATCAGCCTATGAAGTTATCCAATCCCAGCAAAGTCAATTTGCAGAACATCAGAGAGAACAGAGGCCTGGGTTGAGAGGGTTCAGGGCAGAGGCTTACCTGCTAATGGGTCACAGATGCAAGCCCAACCCAGGCTTTGCAAATCCCAAATATACGAAAGGACTGCTATAGGCTAAGGTGTGTCTTCACAGAATAGAGTCTGGGTCTACCCTCCATGTTGACTGGAATCTCATCTACAGTTTCCATCATAATGTGGCAAGGATGAAATGGGGACCACAGGACAGTAAGTTTATCACAGCACAATTCACAAAGACAAAGAAATGGGAACAGCCTTGTTGTCAATGGGTACATGAATAATTAACATATGTGTGAACACATAAACATATGTGTGTGAAGCTCTCCATGCTCTAACTCCACAAAGGGGCTTCTACCAACATCTTTAATATCTGTGTAGGGAAACTGACTTCCTTTACCCTATTGCTAGCAACGACTCATTGTGGACGCCCCTGAGTCTGCCAGCAGGTGCTCTCCAAGCCCTGTACATACCAGGTGTAGGACATATACCCTGTCTCACCCCTCCCTCAATAGCTCAGTGGCAGCATTGTAACCCGGATACTTCTCAAGAGGGAAAATTCTGGACTCAACATCACCCTATTTGAAACTTGAAGGCAGAGGGTCAGTTGTCTCTATCTTCCACTTCCAACAGGATATTGGATGAGATCTGTCCACAGCCAGGGACCAGCAACAATTTGTTCATAGCTGTTGGAAACAAACAATTGTACTTTGTAGGCCCCATTATCAAGAAACATGTCAGCTCCCTTACCCTTTCCAATCTCCTTGGATACCTAGGAGAGCAACTTCTCCCTGTGAGCTACCTGTCTCTTCTTTTATGAAACCAACAGGACATCATTCACTGTGGAGTCCCAGCGAGAACTAAGGAAATGGTGCCTACACCAGGCAGCTAGTGAGAATCCATTACTTGATGAGCAGATACTCCTGTCATTGGGTCATGGCTCTGTGGTGGCAGAAACACAGGACTTGTTCTAATACTCTCTGTTCAAGGACCTAAGCTCTGGGAGCCACCACAGAGACCCAGGATGTGAGAGCAGTCAAAAACCATGAAGAGGCTCTCAGAGCACTCTCAATTCCCATCAATGTTATGTCACCAACTGCTACCTGAGCATGTGGCAGAAAGTCATACACAGGGCTACAGAGCACGATGCACACGATGATAGAGAGGAAAGGGAAAGAAACAAGACCTTGAAGAGGCGTGTGCACAGATGATGAGGATATGCATCTTGAGGTGAGGGAGGTATTCTGAACAGGCTAATGTCAGGAGCACCCCAGATTCACACAGTGGTGCAGCCCCCTAATGATGACCTTCTGAGCATCTCTTAAGATGGTGAGGATGCAAGTAAGCAAACCTAGGAATCATTTAAGTGGTGACAATCCTAAAGGCTTTAGTGTGTAGCGTTGAGGACAGTCCCACATGTGTGAACTGTAGACTTAATTCAGTGTCTGAATTAAAAAGAGCATAGTATTTTGCTGCCTTCTGTCTTGGACCAGCTACCTGACTGTGGTCGAAAAAAAGCCTGATGGCTATTTCAAGTTTCCTGAGCCTCAGTTTCCTCATTTATTTAAAAAAACAAAAACAAAAACAAAAACCCAGAAATTGTTCCTTTGCTTACTAATTCCTAAGTTTCCTTGTGAACCAATACAATACTAACCATGAATATATTGTGCATAGCAAAAACTGCATTGCAGGGGCTTTTTTATATAATTGTACAAACAAATGCACACACATACACACTCAGGCAACGGATGACAACGCTGTAGTAATAAGTACTGGGTGTATGTGTGTGAAGAAGCTGACTCCACATCTCTCCCTCAACTCCCCCACCGACCACCCCACGCCATGATTCTATTAAATGCATGCATAATTAACCTGGTATTCAACAGCCCGTTTCCTCAGTGAAATACAGGAGCATTATCATGATATATTGTGAGATTCTGCTGATTTGAGGTTGCAAAGTATGCAATTAGCTCGTGTCACTCCACATAGTTACCTGAGAGTAAATGGCACCATTCATTATAGTGTACAATGAAACACGAAAAGGATAAAGGAAAACACCCCTAATTCCTTCATTACTGAGTTCAGGGACAATAAGAAGCTAATTGCGAAATTTCATTTATTTTTGCAGAGTTTGTTGAATTAAAGAAAAAAAAACACAAGTAAATCTGAGAATTGCGAGTGTGCTTTTGAGACATGGCTTCAGTGCAAGAGTCTCCCTGGGATGGGCGTGAATTGTCTGAGGCTATGGGTCCCCCACATTGTAAGGAGGCTCAGTGTAATGGAAAGAGACAAAGGCTCGGAGAAAGCCACGAGAGGACTTGTGTATGTTGAGGAATGGCCCATGCTTCCCCTTCCTTCTCTGAGCGAGCTTGACCTATGTACAGTCAGCCCCACACTGTAGTGACCATCTTGGACTCCTTGGAAGCAAGTTTGCAGTACAGGATGATGTCAGAGGTGGCTCAAGTCTGTGAGACTCCCACTGGATGTCTTTTCTAATGCACCCAAGACAATGAGTCATAAATGCCCTCAGCCACCCTCTCCATGTGGTTCCCTAGCTGTCCCTACCTCATCGAGGAGGGAACCGACATGGAGGGTCTCCTGGCCTTGTAGGACAAGCTCACTTCCCAAGTTTTGTTATATTAATTCCATAAAGCCTTACCCCCAGAAACAGTCATGGGCCACATGGAAGCAAGACTATGGCAGTCCTGCCACTGTTACCTTAGAGGCCTGCCTCCCCAAGTGCACTAGGGGCTCAGTGGAGGCTACTCCACCCCTACCAGTGGTAGCTACATGGCTTGAACCTGCAACAGCACAGGGCCAAGGCATTCTTCCAAAGCAGTCTTTCCAAAGAGGATTACTGTCTCTTATTTTTTTCAAGATTGTGGATTAGAAGACATAGATTAAAGTATGCTTAAGTTGGAATTGTTGCAAAAAAATCAGAATCTGGGAAAATGACCTTACCTCTAACTTTAAATATGGATCTTTTGAATATAATTTAAATGGTATCAAGCAAAGCCAAGCTCCCTAGGTGCCCTGTTTATCTATTTATTACTGTAAAGTGAATACTTAGCATTAGATCAGTCCTTTTAAAATTTTTCAGAGATTTTTAAAAATTAAATTTTAGCCATATCAGACCCCAAGCCACCTCCACAAAGCTTTGTGTTTTTAGTAACAGACTAGTCATAAATTGGTTAATATTCCAGCAACAATTGTGCCCCGGATTCGACCCCACTTCTGCAAGCCCACTCTGAAAGCCAGAAGTTAATAATGGCGAGAATTAGAATGCTGTTTGCTGTGTATGGGAATATGAGATGGTGTAACCACAGTAGAGAACCGTATAGAGTTTCTTTCGACAGTGTGTGACAGAACCTCTATCTAGTCCTTAGAAGTGGGCAGTATCTTGAGCTTAAACAAAGTAGATTGAATTGGCCTTCTGTGGCTAGCTGTGTGGTAACTGGATAGTGTTAGGTAGTGGTTATGCAGGCACCTGGGCTGGACACCCTTGCTCTGAACAGCGTTTACTTATGTGTATCCATCAACACTGGTGTGGGCTCTGTCAAGAGTGGGTCAGTTAATCCTTGCTGACTGCTATTGACAACACTTTGATAAGCAGATTGACTTTAAAGGGCTCTAGGAGATCTGAACATGACTTGATTACAGATGACCGGCACTCATTTCACAAGTAAGTAGTCTAGTAAAAGTCATGGAATTTTCTTCAGTCTCCCCAACTCAGTATATAACTGGTTAATTCCCTCATATCTCTGAGTGTGGTTCTTATCTGTAAAGTGAGGACTTGGTTTAGAGAGTTTCATTCACATGAACATCCATTATTGATGAGGCTGAAGAAGGATATGTCCAATTACAGGTGGCAGAGTCCTGCCCACTGAATGAGGAATATGACACAGGCTTCTCCCACACAGGCCCCCTGGTCTTTGGCCTTAGGTGCACCCAAGAAGGACATTATCTGAGGGGCTTATCAAGCCCAAACCCTTCCCCCAAAACAGACCAGGTTAGACCTTTCTGACAAGGACACTGACTCTCAAGGGTCAGGGAGACTATGACAATTAGCTACAATGTCCCTCAGTAACAGTGAATCTACAGAGCACAACTCACTTCAGCAATGAATATTTAACAAGAGAGGATGTCATCAGGACAAGCCCCCACAGCAATGAAGTTAATATTAATGAGGCAAAAATTGAGTGTCCTTTGAACTCTTGGCAGGGACAGTGAGGCACTGACAGTGGAACTCAAGGAGTCAAGGAGTCTCCAAACTGACCCTCAGCTGGAAAATGCTCTGCAGGAGCCTCAGGAAAAGCCATTAAATATTCATTGTGGTTCTTCCCCTGGCCCAGAATAGGAGCTCAGGTGCTCCTCATGACGTGTTACTGAGACGATCTGCTAAACGGCTGACAGGTTAGGATGAGGGTCAGGAGTGGTTCTGGAAAATAGCAGGGTGCCCATAAGGCCAACACTGTCCCATGCATGGCCCCACATCCGGTTAGGAGCAGATGGAGCTGGAGGCTGCTGCAGGGAGGGTTCTGATGTGAGGCAAACACTGCTTCCCACAGCTCTGCCTTTTCTAGTGCAGAAGATAATGAGATAGAAAAATATATAATGGGTTGGAGTTTTTCTCAACCAAAAAAAAAAAAAACAAGCATGAAAGGCAGATAAAAATAAGTGTGATAAAATTTAGATAGGGTGTTGATGAAAGTCTCACTGAGATGGTAAAACTAAGCAAGAGACCTAAAGGGAATGATAAAGAGGATATGGGGACTGGTGTGGGGGCCACCTGGTGAAGGAAGAGGATACAGGGTCACCTGTTGAAGGGGTAGGATGAAGGGTCACCTGGTGAAGGGGGGGATGGAGAGTCACTTGGTGAAGGAGGAGGAAGCTGGATCATCTGGGTTGGAGAAAAGTGCTCATGGAGGATCATGTAAGGAAGGGGGAGGCTGACGGAAAGTCTACTTAAAGAAGAGAGAGTGGGTGATTGGAGGTCACCTGTGGGAGGAGGGCGTGGCTATGGAGGGTCACTGAGTGGTGAAGGGAAGATGATCGAGGATCACCTGGGGGAGGAGGAGGGATCTGACTGAGGATCACCTGGAAGGATGAGTATAAAGGAAGGTCACCTGAGGGAGGGAAGAAACTGGGGGGAAAGTAAACCAGGGGAGGAGGAAGGGACTGTTGGGAGGTTACCTGGAGGAAATAGGGGGAAAGGGACAGACATAGAAAGGGACAGCAGAGAAAAACACGTGGAACATTCTGAATCAGGAGCCTTCTGTTTAAGAGAGAGGGAGGGAGCGAGAGAGCAAAGAAGTAGGAGAGATGATGAAGGCCACATCTCAAAGGATGCACACAAGACTTCCTTAACAATCATCAGAGTGACCGAGTCTTATCCTTTTTTTTTTTTTTTTTTTTTTTTTTTTTTTGTAGAAACACATTGATTCCATGCTAGAAACTGACTGAGGTCCAAGACAGCACTGAGAGGATGGCCATGAGGCCATCTATCTTCTCTTCTCAGTGTAGAGATCCTGGCTTGAAGCTGCAGTGCAGTGAATGATGTAGCTTGCAGTCTGCAGGTGTGGCCCACAGGATTTGGTGCTGAGTAGAGCTTTAAAAGAAGTGAATAGGACACTCAAGGCATTTGGTCAAGTGACTCAAAAGATGGCATTGTCATTGCCTGGGATTGTAGGAAGAGGAATGTAAGGGAGAAGCAAGGTGAGAACAAGGAAGAACTGGGGTTTGGTTTGGGCAAGGGGTATTTAGGCCTTCTATGACCAAGTGAAGTATCAACTGAATAATTTAATGAATGGATCACAGGACTCAATGTATGGACTATATCTATAACCATCTAGGTATCTATAGAATCAATAAAATAAGACAGAGTAGAGATTAGATGTCCAAAGACTCAGCCCCATTTTAAGATATTGGAAAGATGTGGAAGGACTTACAATACAGAAAGAGCCACCATGAAGGTTGGAGGAAAAACAGGCAGGGAGGGCGTGTGTCAAGGGCCAGGTAACAAAAGAGCTTCAAGGAGGAAAGAAAAATCTACTGTTGCTATGGTTAATGTCAGAGCCAGAGAGATGGAGACAGGTCTAGTATTGAGTTCAATATGGTAGAGGTCATGGATGATGTTAACAAGAGCAAGTTTTTGGAGGTTTCATTCAGGAGACTGTGGAAGAGGAAATGTAGACATTAATGAATAATGGCTGCTTTCTCAAGAGCCACTGTTCCAAAGCAAACCAGATAACCAGGATAGCAGCTTTAGGATAAAGAATGCTCAGGGAAGTTCTTTGAGGGGTTTTTAAAAAGTAAATCTCATTTTCTGCCATTGAAAATGAGACAGCAAAAGCTGGAAATTTTATGATGCAGGAGTTGGAGCAGAGAACTCGGAGAGAACAACACCCTTCAGGAGAGTAATGTGAGATCTAAAGAACAATGGAGGGTGACACTTAGCTCGAAGGCACCTCTTCAAAAGGAGACCTGAGTGACTGGGTGGCTGGGTAGATGGATGAATATATCAATGGCTAGTTGAATGGGTAGTGGATAGATAGATGGATGGATGGATGGATACATGGATGAATAAATGAGTAGATGATAAATGAATGAAATATGAATGACTTGGTGTGGACAAATGGATCTGTGAAGCTGTCACCAGACAGCGATACATACACACACACACACACACACACACACACACACACACATGCGTACACATGCATACATATACACACATGTACATATACATATACAAATGTAGGCATATATTTATATTAATGTACTACATAGTTATGCACTATCTGGTGGCACCCAGGGCCATTGCTGATAGTTGTAACCTCTCTGTCAGAGCACCGTAAATTGTCAAGGACCTAAGTCCCAAGGCAGTTGATAGAATGTAGCTAATGAGCTCCCCATCAGCTGACAGAGACGAAGAGGTCACCTACTGCTTTGTTGTGTTTCTGAGCCTTTCCCTTCAGCTGTGGCAGGTGCTCCAGGCCTCTCTCTGTTCCCTGTCTTTGTTGTGAGTAGTCATTTGTCTAAAGTTCTCATCTTTTGAGGGTAAATCCCCTCAGGAATTTCTAAGGGGCCAACATTGGAAATATATAAAAGAATGGCAGACAGTTGAAGGAGGAAGTCCTCCTTCATCAGCTGGAGAAGCCTCCTCAGGAAATAGCTTAACTAAATTCTTCCTGGACTGGCCTACCTGTCCACAGGTCTTCTTGGCCCCATTTCCACAGAGATGGCTAAGGCAGCAAGTCTTCCTCTGAAATAAAGCTCCAAGAATAGAACCTATTGGCAAAAAGCACACAGTTTGCATATCTTCCCTGATACATAGCACTGATTTCTTGGAAAAATCAATGACTAGATAAACTACTTTGAAATAACCTAAGGTGGATGTTGTTGTTGTTGTTGTTGTTGTTGTTGTGATGTAAAACAGATCTTATTTCAAGTGGTGACTGCCTCAGTATGCCTGAGCCCACTGGAATCCATCACCAATCTCCTGAGACGCAACCTTTAAAAATAGGGCATGTGTGCCTGTACCAAGGGGTCCTGAGGAGTGAACTAGAATGTACCCAGGCAGCTAGGGAGGTCTCCGCATGATGCCAGTACTCAGCAAACACCAGTTGTTTCCCTATTAACACACACACACACACACACACACACACACACACACACACACACACACACAGAGTATTGATTCAGCCCCCCCCCCCATTTTAAGTCCTGAACATGGAGTACAGGCTCTTTTCAGAGGTCCTGAGGCTTACAGGAATGCCCCTGGAATTTCCACCCACCGCTGGGTTTACCAGTGGAGCCAGCAGATCTCAGAAGGGCAATACCACCAGAAGCTAGTCAGATTTTATTACCCACAGATGAACAATGGAGCAATAAGCAAGCCAGCTTCTGCAGTGGCCACTGGACCTGGGTTTAGGATGACCAAGCTAATAGAGAAAAGGGAAGCCTACAGCCAGAGTGGCCCCTGCCCTCCTCCTTCTCTGTTTTCCTTCCTCTCTCTCCCACCCCTCCCCCATACTTCTATTCCCTCCGTTAAAATTAAACAAGCTAATAAATGGACAGCATGAGAGACAACGTGTGTGGACTTGACACCTGTCCTGAGGCTCTGTATACCTGCATTCTCAGAACGAGAACTTTGCTTTCCTGGATCCCCAAGCCACAGACTCAGTCACCTGCCCTGCCATACCCCATCACCTCCATCACCAGCAAATGTCAGAATATGAATGAAAATTGACCGTTAATAACCCGAAGCCCATTTTGCCAAAGGTGTGACCATTCTGTATAGCTTTCTGCTTTCAGGAGTATCAACCAGAGACAGTGGCCAAGGACAGTTCTCTAATGCCATGCCCAAGCAAGTGTGACCAAAGCTCTCTGAACTCATCTTACCCTGGCTCAGGCTAGAGTAGTGGGCTGTGTTCTGGGAAGCAGAGAGAAGCCAGAGGCAGCAGCAGCAGAAAAGAAAGTCCCAGAAGGGGGTAGCCTGAAGTCTGGGAGGAAAATGGAGAAATATACTAAATCCAGAAGGTGCCTGTCAAGTACCATGCTGGCACACTGTGAGCGTTCAGAGTTAAGGCACACAGGCAGGATGTATTCACCAGGTTGGAAGTGAAGATCAAGCTCATGGACCTTGGTGGAATCGTGGTCTCCAGTAGCCACAAATATCAAAGAATGTACCAACTCCAGAGGAAACCTATTGTGAACTCTGGATACTGATGGAGACGTTCAACAGAAGAACAGTGCAGAGGGTAGACATTAACTATTAGGTGACTATTACACTCTGAGCTCCATCTCCCCATAAATTTAAAACACCCCTGAGAAATGAATCAGTTGACTCAAAAGAAAATTGCATGAAGCAGGATCTAACCTTCACTGATAAATTAAAGGACTCTTCAAGACAGGCCTCCTGCCCTGGCGGAAGAACGCAATCAAGGAAGGACATACTGTTTGCAGTAAGAAGAGGCAGTTTTCAGTCATTCAGCGCTCCTCCTCCTCTGTACTCAGGTGGACTGTCTGGGTTAGCACCTTTTCCATGTGTTGCTGGTCCTCGGGTGCAAATATTAACTGTGTCCTCAGCAAAGTCCAAACTCTTGTTTTCCTTGAGTTTTGTATTTACCAGAGAGGAGGCTGGTTCAGAGAATGCGGCAAAAAGTAGTAAATAAAGGACAGGCTCCAGGCCCCAAAGTCCCTGTCTGGTCTCCCCAGTACTGGTTCCACCTTATACCCCACAAAATAAGCAAGAGTCTTGTATGCCACCCTCATTCCTCAATAGCAATGGGTATATACCAATGGGCTCTCTAGTAGCCATTTTAAAGATAACAGCACCTGATTCCCCTTCCACTGTGGCTTCTGAACTCCAATGCTCAAGTTGGTTCTTGACCCTCACCCTCAGCCCCAGAGCCACAGTCTAGCCTCTGGACACCCCTCTGCCTGCCTTTCCTTCCTCTGCTCTCTCACTATGCCCTTTGCTGGAGAGTTCTAGTTCAGCAAATACCTCTGTGCTGTATAATTAACATTCCCGGCAGTGCATCGGCCTGCAGCCCCTTGCAGACATCCAGACTTGGATCTGTTCCTTTTCTCATCCATCCTGGCCACAATCACAGGATGTCTTAACTGTGACAACACCCAAGCCAGGTGCTCCAAGTGAAAGAGATGGATGAAACTTGCCAGGCTCAAGGCAAAAACCTTGGCAGGCCCTGGAATGCCAGGCAGCATGTGGTAATGCTGGCTGGCCAGTGGCTAGCACAGTAGGTCATCCTTGTGATGGCCAAAGCTGCATTATCAGCCAACAGGGGCATGCTGATACCCAGTCCCTGATCAGTGTCCCTTCGGCTGGCTCAGTTGATTCCTTCAGTTATTTATCACTGCTTAAGAAATGACTCTATGCCTTGAAGGCTTTAAAAAGCGACCATTTACTCTATCACAGGACTCAGAAGAATTTAGTCAAGGCCCAGGTGGTCATGGTGGCCATGTAATCTTTTAGGGTCAATATGCTCATCGGAGTCACTGTCTGGCACAGTGGGGAAGTAGAGAGAGACACAAGGTTATCTACTGATCCATCATAGTATCCCAACCTCCAAGAGGCCATCCCAGCAGGGAGCAGTTCGTTGATTAGCCCAAGAACTTCCACATTCAAGCTTCCAGGAGGACCAGGAAGAAGTTCGAAATTCATCTGAACTAGAGTCAAAGGTCCAGTGACTGGAACACAACTGTAATTGGAGCTCAGAGTGGAGGATGGAAAGGATGTTGGTGGGTGGTTTACAGTAGCTGGCTGAGAGGGCCAGTCACAACACAATTCTGAGATCAACCAAGAGCAAGAACCCCAGGATTCCCAACAAGACAAGAGAGCAGGAGGGGAGGCGCTGCTAACGTATGGTAATCTTTTCCCCCAAGTACCTTGTGGAGCTGACAGAGATACCTCTATCTGTCCTACAGCCATATTGAGGAAAAGCTACCATGTGTCCTTTCCTGAGTCCATTAGAGCACCCCACATTAGGGCAGCCTAGTTATGCCAGAGCCATGGACACGAATCTGAGTAAACCCCAGTCCCCAGGAGAGCTGGGAATTAGGATGGGGCCAGTACACTAAACATGTCCCCCAAACCAGAAGAAAGATCTGGTAACTCACCTGTAGTTCCCCAGATCACTTAGGGAACAGAGAGGATGTACTTCCAAAAGATGTCCTCTGACCACCAAGGGTATGCTGCAGCATGCGCATGTGTTGAATACATGCATGCACACACACATACATGCACACACCCATGCATGCATGCACTCACATACACCCACACAAATAATGAATACTTTTTTAAAAACTTAAATTACATGTGTATGAGAAATAATAGAACAGCAATACCCTTTGCCCTATGTAAGCATTAATATAAAGGAAAGCACTATGGCCATATTGATTTAATAAGCCTGCTCTTCAGTGAGTTGGGAAAGGGGAAGTAAAGGAAGATAAAGGGAGGGAGATAGGGAAGGAGGGGTGGGGTGAAGACAAGGCCTCCTGCTAAAACATTCCCTATTGAAATCACAGAGTTTCGGTTCAAAACCTGAGGTGTGAACCATAAGGGCCTCATCTTCCCCCTGAGTACCTAGAACTTCCTAAAGAGACCCACAGGCCATAAGAATCAGACCATCTATGTGGTGGGCAGCCCCAATTTGAGAAACCCGGCTTTAGCCAAAGAAAGGGGGGAATACCCCCACAACACCAGCTGACCATGGAGAAACCATGAAGTCATAGAGGAATGCAGTTTACACTCTGCCAGGGTGGCGGCCCCCTCCCAAGCCACCCAATACTGCTCTGGAGTGGAAGGTGGTTGACCTCCTCATCTTTGAAATATACTGTGAATTTCAAATCTTAGAGTAAAGACCTATAAAACTCACTGCCCCATTGATGGACTACTTGATACTAGGTGGAAGCAGAGGGCAGGCTTAGGCCAGCCTCTCACTGCTGTGGGGTAGACCACAGGCCACTGAAGATACTTTCAAATCCCTAGAGTTGGGTAGGTGCTCAAAAGCTGTCAGGGTGATCATAACCATCCCCACAATGACCTTGGATGTCACAAAGCCCACCCTTGTCTTCCCATGGCAGTCAGAGAGAAGTCTTTGGGAAAAACAAACCAGCTCTTCCTCACCTGCTGCTACACTTGTTGTACTCTAGCTAGTGCCCCCACCCTTCCTCCACCTACCCAGTTGCTCCTCACACTTGGAAGGTGGGGCTTCAAACACCAGCTCCAGAGCACCAAAACGCTATTTCTCCAGAGAGGTAGAAGTGGCAAGTTTCTCTGCCATGGAATGCATATCCCAACCAATGAGGCTTCAAGCTTTCTCAGCATCGGAGGCCATTTTGTCATGTTCCCAAACAGAATCCCACGAGTTCCCACAATTCTCTGAGGCTTCTCTTAGGATTTGGCTCTGAAGTGTTTGTCCTCTAAGAACTCCCCTGCTACAGGCTTGGTTCCCAGTTCATCAGGGGGCACAGGTGGGGCTTTGGGGAGGTGCCTGGATCCTGAGGGCTCTGAGCTCAACTGTGGGATAATAGGTTAGATTTGGGGCAAGCAAGAGCTTTGCTGTAAAAGCAAGCTCTTTCATGCTTCCTGGTCTGCATAAGGCAAGAACGTGGAGCGAAAACCATAGAGAAACACTGCTTACTGGCTTGCTCCTAGGCTCACCTGCCTAGGGTGACACCCAGGGTAAGCTGGATGTTCCTGTGTCAATCAACAGTCAAGAAAATGCCCCACAGACACACTCATGAACCAATCTGACAGAGGCTATCATTAAGCGAGGGTCCCTCTTCCCAAGCATGTCAAGTTGGCATTCATGATTAGCATGAACTGCTGCTGCTTAGGAAGACTGCCCATTTTTGTCTCTGTGGATCAAATAGAAATAAAGTAGGAAGAGCATATAAGTGAGCCAAAAGAGAATGTGTGAGTCGTGATCGCTGCTAATGCTATTGTGACACTGAGTACATCGCTGAGCCTCGGTATTCCCATCTGTAAGGTGGGGATAATGAAGCCTTCCACATGAGGTTTGTTATAAAAACCCTCATATGATGACTACTATAGTGAGTCACTTGATGGGTGTGGCATTTGTTGTTTTCTGTAGCCTGCAAGCCACACCAGCTCATGGCACTGCACTTGGGATCTATCATCTTCCTGTGGACACACTGTTGTTCACTGCTGCCTGGCTTCATCTCTTAGATACATGGTACCACCAGCACCTGTGACCCAGTGCTCACACTGAAAGATGTTAGGAGTAGAGCCCTATTGGTCTCCCTCTGCCAACCGATGGAAGGCTTCTCACCAACCCATCAATGGCACATACACACACCCCCAAAGTGCCAAGACCAGAACCACCATACACTGGCACCCTGTAGGCTCAATGAAATCAGCTCAGACCTGGGCACTAGCATGGGCTGCTCACCTGGGAGCAAAGGCCAGTGCTGAATCACCGTTGGACAACAGTCTACAAGGAAGCCAGATACAGGGAATATAGTGAGTGTATGGTGTGGTGTCAGGTGAGAGCAGGGATGACCCTCATGATGGGAAAAAAGAAGGCACAGACAGGGCACAGCCTTGGTCAGGCAGCATCAAAGGACTAGGGGACCACTTGAGCTCCAGTCATCTTCCTGTGATCTGTTAAACCTGGCTTCCTCTGTGCAAGATCACATCCTAGGGCTGCTCAGGTGTGGGGCTGGATGCAGACAGGAGACCTGAGCTCATGGTCTTCTCCTGCCCAGTCAAAGGTGTGCAAGCAGTGCCAGAGGCTACTCACGCACATCTGCATACCAAATGTGTGGTCAACCTGAAACCACAGCAGTTAGAGAAGCTGGAGACCTGCAGGGACACTGACGCCACCATTGTCCAAATCAGCATACAGAGAGATAAACATGCGCTACAGTGAAGCCATGACTAATCACCTCTGACAATGGAGAAGCTTATCCTGCATGGCAGCACTTGCCAAGGGTCTATGCAAAACACATTCCCATCAGTCATGATAACACTGTACTACTTGGGCTTTGAATCCGACCTACTACTCTAACATAAGGTATCTCACCAACCAGAATGACTGCAGACACGTGGCTCAAAACCATCTTTGTACCACGTCAATGGGCTAATTGGCCACAAAGTAAAGTCTATCCAGTCTCATCACATTGGATATAAAAGATCAATTAAACAAGAACAACAGCAACAACAAAAAATACTAACATTTCACATTCTATAGCCCCACTGCTTGCATCCCCTAAGCAAAGTACCTCCCTTTATCTCCCCCACTGTGAAGCCTGTCATTCTCAGAGGCATCACTGGTAGCCACTTACCATGTGATGTCATACTCCCTTCACTGGTGCTATATGGTTTTTGGTTGGTGGTGTTGGTCCCTAATAAAATAAGCCTGATTCAATACCAGCTCTTAGGTCACCTAGAAGGAAGAACCATGGTGAAGAACTCAGGAGAGGAGTCAGGGACAACTATTGCTGGTGAGAGGCAGGGGAGACATAATGTTCCGTCTGTGTACCTCAGGAACTCATGTTTCTGTCTTGTTATGGTATGAGAGATGGAGCTCTGGGAAGGTAACTAGCTGAAGAAGGGGAAGTTTGTTCACATCCCAGGGACCTTCTGCACATATATGCACAGAGACAGAACAGGAGGCCCCTAGGACATGGGGGAAAGAATGGGCAAGCCTACCAGAGTGACCAGCATGGCCAAGGACCCCATGCAGCTGGGGAGGCAGCATTCCCAGAAGGTGCAGATGGGACTAAAACATGCTTCTTCCAGTTAGATCCTGCATAGATTCTTGAATTCTAAATCCTTCAAACTAGGCTCAGAATCCTTTGTCATTGTCATGGTCCTCACTGAAAGCTCCAATGGGATCCCTGTGCTCTACAGTGTCTTTCTAGGCCTAGTGTGCATGGTGCAGCTTAACTCAAAAGCCACACCTGCTACTGAGAAACTCTACTTTCTGTTCCCCAGCACCTTGTATCTAGTAGGTCTAGCTAGGCCAGCAGCTGTGTGAGGGTACCCTGTCACAGGCCCTGAAAGATAAACAAGAAAGCTCTTCTGTAAGGCCCTTCTCTGAAGTGTATCCTTTATATGGCTGGAAAGAAGGCATTCTCCATTTGCTCATCCCAGGCCTGTTGTCCACAAGATGTGGTTCCAGGAGGATGCTTCCAATGACTCCAGCCTCCGTTCAGCCCACTGCCAGCACAGTACTTGACATAAAGTAGATGGACTGATGGGGTGAGATGGAGGTTGGGGGAGGTATATTCGCTAGACACATGTAACCCAGCTACTGGTGAGCTGCATGTCATGGGAAGCCAAGTAAAAGGGAGGAGTTTTGTGGCTCTGATTGGAGGAGCATCCGCTGGCTGTCCATGCTGAACTGACTGATGGAGGCAGCTGTGGGAAGCCAGCTCCACCCACAGGCAGAAAGCAAGACAAGGTTCACCGGCTATGTTCAGGATGTGGGTATTTGTGGTAGTGAGTGAATGGACCTGCAGGCAGAAGAGTATCGTAAGTAGGGATGCAGACAGGCACAGTTAGTGCTACAAGGCTGGAGGGACCTGAGTTCCTGGCTTCCAGCGAGACTTGGAAACAGGAGCCAAGGTGAGTTCAGGGGCATTTGGTTCTTCTGAGAACCCCAAGAACAATAGGAACTCTCAAGACTTCAGTCTTTCTATGCAGGGCTCTCTACCACCTCTGCGGCACAGTCTTCCATTAGCCAATGGTATGGGGTCTGCTTTGAGCTGAACCCAGCAGCAGTGGAATGCTGCATGAGCTCTGCTTTTGGGCACTGGTCAACCTATTCATTCAGGAAAACAAACCTAAAGACTATAAAGGCAGATCTCAGTGCTGTCAGAGCCTCACACATTACCACGTGGATCCCAGCAAGTCGTTGCCACAGCAGTAGCCTCAAATGGATACCCATGGTTTCTTTGATCTCAACTGAGGCCTTCTGGGGAAGATGCGCAGACTGTGTGCCCACACCACCCCCATCCACATGCTATGATAGGAAGGGACTCCAAGAGAGGTGAGGCTGCAATCCTATTATCTATGGGGGAAGGTCCTCCCAACAGGCAAAGCTGGAATCCATCGTAAGACCTCTGCTGTGCCTCCTTTCTCAGTGAGAATGCCAATACTGGGTGAGATGATACATTGATCCATTTCTCATTGTGGCACAGCCATCCATCAGCGCCTCTTTGCTGTTCACAGGGGGCATCTGGATGCCAGGCACACACTGTTCCCTTTGAAAGCCAAGAGCAGTGGGTGGCTGCTTCCGGCCAACTCTGTATGTGAACAAACCTACTCCCTGATGGGCTGGACCCACACCTGTGTGCTCTGCCTCCTGAGAATTCTCCATCTTGGGGAAGGCTTTTGGTTTCTGCTTTCCTTCCTGAATAAAGCCTAGGCTGTGGTCTTTGTTTCACATAAAATGGGCAAAAGTCGTAGGAGAAGACACCATGCATGTGGTGGGAGTTCCAGTAGAGATTTCTATTCTACTGTTCCAAGAATCCTTCCCTTAAATAAAAATGGTAAGTGCTATGGGTCTAGCTCAGTGCTCAGGTAGAATGCTAGACTAATGTGCTCTCGACTTGGCTCCCATTCCAGCACTGCAAAAATTGATAGGCACAGAGATCAAACTATGAGGAGTTTGTGGCACCTGCACAGTCCCAGGTTGGCACTTTGGAGGCATTTTGACCATAGAACCAGGCAATGATAAGAAATAAAAGCAGGGACGCTCAGGGATGTAGCTGAGAATAAGCAACCCAATTCTGCAGGATTCGGGTGCTGTTCTGGGTAGCATTTGCCAATTTGACACAAGCTGGATTCATCTGGGAAGAGGAAACACCAGTTACGTATTTACCTCCATCTGATTGGCTTATGGGTGTGCTTGTAGGCTATCTTCTTGACTAATGATTACTCTGAAGGACTCAGCCCACTGTCGAGGTGTTATCCCCAGGCAGATGGTTTTGGGTAAGAAAGCCAACTAATTGAGTCGTGAGGATTAAACCAGTAAGCAGTAGCACACTCATCCATGGTTTCTGTCTTTGTTCTTGCTTTCCAGTTCCTGCCTTGAGTTCTTGCCCTAGCTTTCCTTCATGACGGACTGTAAGCTTTAAGCTGAAATAAACCTTTTCCTCCTTAGTCGTGCTGTTTACCATAGCAATTGAAAGCAAACCAGGACAGATGGTAACACCAACTCCATTGCCTCACAGATGCTCTAGGGAGCTCTGAGGCCTGGGGACCCACAGTCACCTCTACAGAGGTTTAGTCCATTGTACAGGAAGTGGCTCCATGAGCAAACCTTTGGAAGCAAACTAGAGATACCTCCTGGGAAGCCAAGCGTGTTTCTAATAGGATAGGTGGGGATCTCCAATCCCTAGAGACATCTAGGTCCACCCAGGTCTCTGTGACCACTTACTTAGTCCAGCACCCAATATAGTCCCATTCCACCCCCTCCACCAGCTGGGGGGATACAATGATATTTCATCTGCCTGTTATGAAGAGGACCCAAGAATCCATCCACCAGCTCATCCGGTCCATTCATGACGGTGCCCCACATTAAACACAGGGAAGCTGAGGCTCCACGTGGTCAAAGCTGGTTTCACCAGAACCTTGGCAGTCACAGTATGGCCATCTAGGGTCTCCAGTGTCCCACGCCAGGGATCTCTCACAAGAATCTAACAACAAAAATCAAAGATCCTGGGGGGTACATATGTCCATCTACAGTCAACTTCACTCCTAAAGCTTGAGCCCAGGGCATTACTGCAAGCTACTTTTACTGGGTCGAGGAGCCCAGGGGACTGTGGATAGGATTAAGGATTCCCCAACATGTGCTGCCAAAGGGACAAGTCTAACAAAACCCAGGGGCAAGAAAGCCCTATACTTCTTCCAGACTGTTCCTACACACCAGAATTATCTCCAGGGGGGACCCAGGTAGGTAGACAGCTCTACCCAGAAACAGGGTGAAGGCTTTGAAATGGGGACATGATCCAGACACCCTGCCACCTCCTTCACCCTAAGAAGAGCAGGTGTCTGAGCACCTGTGCCAATAAGAGACCAGTGAGCTAGGAGGAGAGAGACGGAGACATCTCCAGGCTCACACAGCATGTTCCGACGTCGGCGTGACAGACAAGACAAGCATGGCCTCACTTCAGAGATTTCGCTGTCAGCACAGCATGCCTGGGGGGCTGGAGACCCTCTTGTCTGGAGGCACTCAAAGAGCAGGGAGTGTCTATGCCTGCCTGTGATTGCCAGAGTCTCACTTGTCTCTGACCCCAGCCAGACAAAAACAAGAAGCAGGGTCTGGGTCTGTGCTGGAAAAAATCTCATCTGAAAGAGCTCAAAGTGATCTTTGGAGCTCAGATCCTCTCTAAAAATAAGGACAGACAGAGGGGTGGGCTGAGGAAGATGCTGGGATGGGGAAAGGAAGGGATGAAGGAGAAATGTGAGAAGAAGGGAGGGAGAGAATGAGAGAGAGAAGAGAACGAAAGGGGAAACAGGGAGAAAGGAAAGATGAAAAGAGGGGGGAGAGGAAACGAAGGTGGGAAAGGGAAAGCCTCTTCTAGGCTCCAATCCCTGCTCATGTAACCTTCCAATTGAGGATCTCCCTCCCCACACAAGCTCCTTCCACTCTACCCCTGTCTTCTTACCTCCCCTTCATTATATCCTTCCTCCCCCACCTCCATCTTCTCCTCCTTACATGTCCTCCCACCTTCTCTATCTCCCTCTCCCAAAGTACTTTCCAGTTTGTTATGATGCAGTGTTCCATCGTCTGTCCTCACAGCCATAGGTGGGGAGTAGAAACAGTAGTAGAGAAATTGTGCTAGTTCAAGAAGCGAAGTAGGGAGGGACAAGGGATGGTCAGGAAACAAAGGAAGAGAAAGGGGGCCTCCTCCTCCTCCTCCTGTAGCCCAGCTTCTCCCATCAATACAGCTTTCTTCACCAGCTCCAAGAGGATGAATACTGTCTTCTAAGATTGGCTTCCAGCCATGTCCGTAGCCGGGAAGAGTGCTGCAATTAACAGCCCTCATTAATCAGGGCTCAAACTGGGCAGAACTGGAGATGGGGGCTGGGAGGGGCATTACTGCATTGCACTGACAAAGCCATTGCCACCACCTGAGCCTCAGTGCAGATCTTTGAAGTCAGGCCTAGGATCTAGTCAGAGGGGAATAGAGTTCAGCCTGGACCAGAAGAAGCTACTCTAGGGGCTGGCCACTTTAGAACCTGCCAATCTTCTGTTGCCTTCATTGTGGAAACTCCTTTGACATTCTCCCACAGACAACGGAAACTCCTATCACACAATGGAGATGAACAGGGTCAGGTCTATCCAGCTCACAGCCCTGTTCTCATGGCTAGAGCAGGCCCACATTCCCATTTGCTTGTGGAGAAATGTGGCACCCCCCACACTTACTGTCATTCAAACAATACTTTCTCACACTCTGGCTGCCTTAAAGGCAAAGACAATTTGACAAGTCCACTGTGACGTCCCTACCCACCCACCCCAAAAAATCAGATCCATCATGTATCACACAAGTTCTACCAGAAAGGAATTGCCATTTTAACCAAATTGCCCTGTGAATACTTGGCCTTATTTTTATAGAGAGAAGGTAACATTTGCTTATCTTAAATCTGATGATAACTTTAAGTAAGTTCAGAATAGGGGGATTTTATAGGTAACTACAGGTGAGACCAAATTAGCATTTTGGCTTTATTAGGGAGAAAATCTGTCTTGCAAAAGCCTATAATTGGTCTGAGCCAGTGCAACTATGTGTCTGTTAGAAGCTTGACCAGAGTGGATTTGGACCCCCTACCCCTGTTCCAGTCACTGTTTCCTGTGACATGCACAGTGGGGTTTATCTAACACTGGAAAATTACTAGGAAATCAATAGAACTTCATGCACACATAATATACTTCCGTCTCTCACGAGTGTAGAGCAGCTTAAAGTATAGACTGTCTGAAATATCCTCTTGCTTCTGGACAATGGGAGCTTCCCATCTCTATCTTCTGCTCAGTGTTCATATACATAGATCAGCTGGATTGGATGGAGTCCTAGAAAGCAAGTCCCTTGGCTCCTCTGAGAATCGCTTTCGCTGTGGAGTCATGCAGGGCACCCTGTGATCCCAACCGTCAGCTGGAGACCTTCCCTGTTATGAGGATCTCTCAATCCTTGTCTTTTTGAAAGAAAATATTTAGTGAAGTGGCTTATGCAGTTTAAACAGAAATCTATTTAACAAAGAAAACACTCCAAAGAGAGATTAGGTGGGCTGCCTAAAGCAGGAAGCAGTGAGGTTGGTTTTGAATTGTGGATTCTAAAGGTTTTATAAATATCTCAGAGGTGGGCAGTATGTTCATGTTGTAAGGTAACCTTTTTTGCTCCCAAATCATGGTAGACTAGATCTCCTTTGTAAAATATTTCTTTACATTGATCCCCACAAAAGATGGGGTATCAAAACCACAAAGCATGAGGTATCATAATGACATCAGACCTCTAAGGAGTCAGACCCTTTGTTGGCACACATGTGGGAAAGTGCCCTGGTGACCTTGGTTTCTGATAGAGTGGAACTGCCAAGTAGCAACCTCAAGGATGTTTAACCACAAAGGGGAAGACCATCAGGAGACACGGCTACCAGGATGTAGACATGGTGATCCTCAGCTTCCTCATATGTAAACCCTTGCCTAACCAGTACCATGACACTCCATTCACTAGACTCTGGAAGAGGTGGGTCTTTCACCTTCCCTATCTGAGAGCTGTTTAGAGGTAGCCATCTCCTCATTCCACAAATCCTGGGACAGCATAAGAGAGGTTCCCTCTGCAATAAACAAAACAAGTCTCGCCAAATGCCACCCAAAACACAGAGGGTCTCTTCTCTTCTGCTCCTTGCCTGTGGAAACCTTCTTGAGTCAGCTGCAGGTGACAAGGTGAACTCTGGAGCCTCACATCTTCCAATCAAGCAGGGTTCCAGGAAATATGGAACCCAGAGCACTTGGAGGACAACCATTCTTGAGAGAGGTACTTATGTGTATATGCACATGTATGTGTTTGTTTGTGTTTTGGTGCCCATGTATAAGGACATATGTGTGCACACAAGTGCCTATGATGTAGAAGTCAGAAGTCAGCTGCATTCATTTTTGTCTTTGTTTTATTCCTAGATGACTCTAGGAATCAAGGGGCCCTTGTGCTTTCAGGGCAAGCACTTCACCAAGAGCTCTCTCTGGTTTCCCTAATAGCTGCCCCCATTTGGTTGCCTGCCAAGCCTCAGCAACTACTTTAGGCATGAGAATCAGCTAAGAACCAGAGAAATGCAGGCCTAGTGAGACCGAGTCAACACTTCTGGATACCGAAGCCCAGCTGCATTGCTTTGCCAGGCCCTGCTCCTCAAGTTCTGGGAAAGCCTGCTGCAGTGGGAAGTTGCAACTGCCTGGGCCTGCATCTGCCATCCTCCTCCAATCTCCCGGGAGGTGTTCAAGCAGCTTCTCCTTGATGCCCATCTTCATTCTAATCCAGGAAAATTGGCTCATGGCTATCCTCGCATCAAAATGAAAAAGAATCATAAGCCGTTGATCCTCCTGTGGTGAGGGCTAAGCTTTGAGATGACCATTTCTTGATTGTGCAAAATAGACATCGAGCTTTTTTATCCGTGGTGGTGCTTTTAATCCCCCATCAGTTGGCGCAGGTATTTTCTGAACTTTATTTTCTGCCTCCAGCCAAACACATAATTTGGCCAGGGTTCTGCGTCAGAAATTGGGTCAGCCGTCTCTGTCTCTTTTAACCTTGCAATCCCATTGTAGTAAATGCAGGATTGCTCTCTCTCTCTCTCTCTCTCTCTCTCTCTCTCTCTCTCTCACACACACACACACACACACACACACACACACACCTCCTATGCCCCTTGGAATTTCAGAGTAATGGGAGTACCCTCCATTACTCATTGTTTGCCCCTCTCTACGCATGTTTATGCTAATGACATAACAGAGTGAGGAAAGACTGGGGAGAAGTTTCAAGGACCTGCAGATGGAAAAGGCTAGTCTATGATCAGAGGTTTGGACCTTCAACTTCCTTCTTTCACCCTCCTTGGAGAAATGAAGAACAGAATCCACTGTAATGACCAGTGACATTTTCTGTACCTGCTGCAAGATGCAAAGCCAAGGATTAACCAACCACGCCTGAGAAATGAAACCTCCTATGAACAGCCTGCAACGATGACATCTGGAAAGCTTCTAGGTGGAGAATATATCCAAGGACCCGGAGAGAGATGTGACCACAAACAGTGGGAGCTCTGTCTCCTGCTTAGACCTTGTTCCACGCATCTCTCTACTCAGCTATTTATTTATATATTCTTCACAGTACAGTCAATCAGAAGCACAACATTTCTATGTATGTTTTTAAGTTGTTCGAGCAGATTATCAGACCCAAAGGCATCTGTGGCAAACCATATACCCTGAACCAGTTGACTTTACAACCAATATCTAAAACAAGGACAGTATTGAGGGTCTAGGTCTTATGGATCACACAAACTCCAAGATTATCCCAATCCAGCAAATTTCTGGACACTCAGCTAACGTCCTATAGGGTCTGCTGAGAATTGCGATTCCACGTGTATGGGGCTCAGTTCCAAGCCCTAGCTATCCAGCCTCAAGAACCCTAGATTTCCTGCCTCATCCATGACAGCCTTTATCTGCTGTACCCAGCAGTCTGTAGTAGAGGCTCACAAGACACACTATCCTGTTGGACTCAGCCCACCTTCCTCAACTCACAACGGCTCAGTGGCTAACTCACAATCCTAAGATTAATAACAAACCTCTGTCCCCACAGGAGAGTTCTTGTCTTTGGTCACAAGGTGTATCTTAGAACTCTCCTGCTAGTGGGCCATAAGTGGAACCCTTCATTAGCTATGCTGAATGGTTCCAGATGGCTACATAGTACCCAGGGCAATAAGAAGCCTCTTCTATTCCCAAACACATGGCCACACCACAGAAAATCTTTCCCCAAAGCCAAAGTCACCACATGCAAACTGATTTCCCATGATGAAGTTCAAACCACATAAACAGAATCTGCATGATTGGGAAAATAAGTGGAAAGGATGCTAGGCTTTGCTCTTCCTCCAATGGCTTGGCCCAGGCTCTGGATGGGCTGGGGAAGTAGAGGCAGACAGGTTAGGGAAAATGGAATTGGATGAAGTGGAGAAGATGGATGGATGCTGGCAACTGGTTCTACCTGTATTCATTCTTTTCTTATTGCTATGACAAAATATGTGACAAAGGCAACTCAGAGAGAGAAGGGTTTAAGGGTACAGCCCATCGTGTAAGGAATGTTTAGTGAGGGAACAGAGTCATGTCTGTGGACAGGAAATAAGGGTGGTGGAGGGACACTTGCGTTTCACTTCTTTCCTCCTTTTAATTTAGTCTGGGAGCTGGTCACATTTAAAGTAGATATTCCAATTTCCGTTAATCTAGTCATAGAACTCCCTCAGACATCCCCAGGGGTATGTTTCCATGGTGATTTTTAAATATAGTCAAGTTGATGAGATTAACAACCAGGTTATCCAATACCTTGGTCCTGCCCCTTAAATCTCCTTGTTGACCTGGTTGGGGAGTCACATGGGATTGCTTCCCTGCCCATTTGGGTAGAACTCACCCAGCTTTCTGTACCCATGCTCCTCCTGGTGGGACAAGGAAGGACATTTATCACACTTGAACCTCAGGTTTTCCCTCCTGACTGTATCTTCCTGAGGGCAGAAACCACATATGTTTGTGTCCTTCCTGAAACCTTACCGCTGTCCTCGTTCTATAGATGAATTAGGTGGGGAAGGAAAGAAGGAGGCAGGAAAAGAGGAAGAGGGGGGGGGAGAAAGAGGAAGGAAGGGGAAGGATAAGATGGAAAATAGGAAGAGAGAGAGGGGGAAGGAAATAAAATTGAGAGACAGAGAGAAGGGGGAGAAAGAAGTAGAGGGAGGGAAGACAGGAGACAGAGGGGAAGGGGCAGAAAGAGGGAGAGAGGGAGAGAACGAGAGAGCAAGAGAGCAAGAAGGAGCAAGACAGTGAGCACGAGAGAGAGGGGGAGGGGAATGGAGGGAGAGAGACAGAGAGACAGAGAGAGAGAGAGTGAGAGAGAGAGAGAGAGACAGAGACAGAGAGAGAGACAGAGACAGAGAGAGACAGAGAGAGACAGAGAATGAGAGAGGCACCAGGAAATCACTTGAACCCAGGCAGAACCCTGACCCAGGGCAGAGACAAGTGAAGCTCCCATCTTTGGCACTGGGTACCACTGAAGCAGTTATGACCAAAGCACTGATGACATTAGCACTCCATCATCAGGACTAAGCCTGAGAAGAGGGACCACTCATATCTGGTGGCTATTTCACTAAAATAATGCCATTCATCATATTCTCAAATGGACTAGTGGCAGATTCACGAGTGCCTTTTAGGTGGTGATTAATGAAGGTCCAGTCCCTAAGGTCCGTGCGAATGTAGATGTCTTGCTTAGGGACATCTCCTGGTGGCATGTGGAAGAGAAAGAGAGATCACGGGATTTGAATTCAGGCAGGATTCTGTAGTTTCCAGAAGAAATTTGCCCTGTATTGAGAGAAGAAAAGTTGTTGTTAATTGAGCTAAGTGTTAGTTAGAAGCCAAAAAGCAAGCTTTTCTCGACTGTCACTGAGAGAGAGAAAGGGGATGAGAAAGAGATGGGGCACAGAATGAGTGTCTGTTATTTTAAAAAGTATCTTTTCCCCGAGTTTATTCTCATATGCGACCAACACCACCAGCTTCAGATGGGGTAGAAATGTGTGGGATAGAGGCAGCAGACATGAGTCACAGAAATCTTGGTGCACGGTGTGCATGGCACACCGAGGTCAAAATGAATAGCTGTGGTGATGCCCAGAGTTTGAGTGACAGAGTCATAATGAATGAAAATAATGACCCATGGAAGACATGATATTCACAAGTCATGAAGCACAGAAGTCGTGGTGTTCGGAAGTCATGGCGCATTGCACAGAAATCATAATGTCATCACAAAGAGTGGTCAGGATGTCACCAGTCACCCAAGTCACGGGTCATGAAAATAGCCACATATAGAATTCATGGTATATGGAGGACATAGTGCATAGAAAGTAAGATGCACAGAAACCATAATACACATAGGTCGTGATGAACAGAAGTCATGATTCATGAACATAGTGATGTGTGACAGACATGATGTACAGAAACCCTGGTGTATGGAAGTCATGGTGGACATAAGTTATAGTGCATGCCAGCATGAAGTCATGTTATACAGAAGTCATAGCGCACAGAAGTCATGAAGCATAGACACCCTAAAGTATACAAGTTGTAAAGAAGTCATTGTATATGAAGACCATGATGCATAATTCGTGGACGTCATGGTGCACTGAGACCACGACACATAAAAGTTTTGACACATGGAAGTCCTGATTGATGCACAGAAGTCATAGTTCATAGAAATTATAGTACATGGAAATCACAGTTGTCTTAGAATTCTACTGCTATAAACAGGCACCATAAGCAAGGCAACTTTATAAGGACATTTAATTGGGTCTGGCCTACAGGTTTAGAAGTTCAGTCAATTATCATCAAGGCAGGATCCTGGCAGCACCCAGGCAGGCATGGCTCAGGAGGAGCTGAGAATTCAACATCTTGTTCTGAAGGCAAAAGAAGAAGACTGGCTTCCAGGTAGCTAGAACAAGGGTCTTAAAGCCCATGTCCACAAAGAGGGCCACACCTACTCCCACAAGGCCACTCCTCCAAATAGTGCCACTCCCTGGGCCAAGCATATTCAAAACACCACAACAGTGAAGAGAAGTCATAGTTCATGCAAACGTTGATTCATACAAGCCAGGATATTTAGAAGCTATGCTATACAGAGGTCGTAGAGTATAGAAGTCCTGATAGAACTCAACATATATGAACATATTGGTCTGTCTAGCTCTTCCTGGGTCCCAGCCCTCGAATTCTCCTGAACATCACCATGCCAGGTTCTTAATATGCACAGAGCCCTTCAACATCATACTCTGGGTCTTTCTTCCTCCAACAGCAGGCCAGTGGCAATCCTTCCAGATCTGATTCTGTTCACTCTCAAGGTCAAGTCATCCCCTCCTCCCTTCAAATTAATGCCTTGTCCTAAAAAAATATCATGAACCTCCACATGCTGCACCAAAAAAAAAAAAAACCAAAAACAAAAAAAAAACAAAAACAAAACAACAATAAAAACCCACAAAACAGGTAACAGAAACACTCCTTTCCCCTCTCCTACAAGACAACCAGAGCCTTGAAAACAAGACTCAGATTTCAAACATCATCTGGCAATGCACACATGCATCTGCCATGAAGGAGTCTAGATGCACACATTCAAAAGATAAAATAAAGTCAGGATGGGACAAGCACTATTTGCCTACAGAGACACTGGCTAGGGCCAGGCAGTGTGACTAATGCTGCTGTTTTTGTAGACTCCCCCCACCCACCCTTGCCCCTTGGTAATCACAGTTCTGGTAGACTACAAAAGCTTTCCATCCCTCATAAAATAGGCCTGCATGGTATCACAAAGCAATCTGGGCCCAGGGATTCCCCATGAGAAGTGAGTATTGCTCTGCTTCATAGGGGCTTTTTCTGAGAACATGGCATAGGTTGGGGGGAAAAACAGGCTCTGGTGGCAGGCAGACACGCCCTTTCTGGAGTCTGGAGTCTCGAGGTTTTGTTCTAGGAAACACTGCAGGAAAACAAAGACGCTTGAAAGACAAGATTGGAAGGCTTTGGAGACCAGAACTGCAAGATCAAAGAACTGTAAAGCTTTTGAGGTGAGGTGTATAAATGGAAACTAATTAATCTGAAGGAGGAGTTTGCTGTGGTGTTTGAGTTTGCATGAATGCCATCTGCTGGGTGCTCACAAAGGAGGTCCCATAAACAGAGAAGCCCAAGAAAACATCTTGGAAAGCCGCCTTTGCCTGTGACTGCTACTCTCAGACCTACTTACGCTGCAGCATCTGTGCCTTCTAATTGTCTTAGCTCCATCCTCACTCTTGGCTGGAAGAAAGAGCATCAGGAAAGGACTGATGAGTCGGGTAAAGCGCCAGACTCAATCCAGAGGTCTGAGTTCAAGGTTCAGGTGGGCGTCTGCTTATAGGTAGCCTCGAGGGAGCTATTCAGCCTCTGGATCTCAGTCTTCCTCCATACCATCCACACAGGGCCACTGTGGGATGATGTGCCCAAATGACAGTCCGCTGCAGAATTCAAAGGCTTTGTAAGTGTCAGCCGGTACTGTGGGGATTGGGTTGCCTTAGTCATTCAGAAAATACTGCTGAAGATGAAAAACCATAAAGCCATATTGTCTGCACTGTTTACACATGTGTATGTGAGCACTGGCACTTTGTTACCAAGCCTTCGGCAGATACTGTGGCATCCTAATAGTATAGTTTGATATGCAGCATCATTTACATTTGTGTCTGTTTTACAAAGTGGCGGGGATGCAGGGAATAGTGTACAGGACAAGACTGTGGAGACTCCCAGCCTGAAAGACTCACACCTTCAGGAGCATGTACAATATACTGAACACACTGTCTGACACAGGTGACACTGGAGACATAAGGCTGTCCCATAATGTAGTGAGATTCTGAAGACACAGGGATGTCCTCATGTCCTGGATATTCAGGGATGTCCCTATGACATAGTAGCACTGAAGACACCAATGTTCCCATAGCATAGATGACACTGAAGACACAGAAATGTCACCACGATATAGGTGACCCTAGAAACACAGCAACCTAATTGGATCCTGTTGACACCAGGTTCTGTGCAGCCACATTACTCTCCTGACTCTCCCTATGGTGACAACTGGATCAATGGACTTTCATGGCAGTGATCCCCCTAACGGCTTCCTTGTTTAACTTTGATGGTGAATCTTGATTGTCAACTTGATTGGATCTGATATTAACCAATAAATAGGTGAGTGGGTGGGTCTGTGAGGCATTGCCAAGAACAATGAACTGGTTGGGGGAAAACCCTCTCCTAGAGGGAGTGGAACCTTCTGGCAGATGACCTAGATACAAAGAAATCTGAGGAGAAAGTCATGCTGTTTGCTTGTATAGCTTCATTCCTTGGTTACAAGCACATCTACTTGGCTGCTTCCTTTCTTTATTGTCTTCAAAACCCAGTTTCTTCCACATACCAACACATTCTTCAGACTATGGCTCTCCAAGGATCCTCCAGGCCTCTAGCACCAGACTGGAACTGATAAGACATCCAGTTTCATGGACTGAGTAGTGATGGAGCCTCTCAGCTTTTCTAGCATACACTTGACCATCATTGGGCTATAGCTTTTATAACAAATGTCCATTCTGTATATCCTATACCTCCAGAGGACACTGAGTAACATAGTGTCCAGTCCACATCACAGTCTGCTGAGGTGTGTGTGTGTGTGTGTGTGTGTGTGTGTGTGTGTGTGTCTGTGTGGTGTTTACAGAAAGAATAATAAATTTTTCTGATGATGTGGATGGAATTCAATACCTAATCAATTCTAAGCAGAGGCTCTATTAGAAACTATTTTTAGACATATTTGTGTTCCACATCATGTTTAGGGGAAAGAAAGGCTCTAGAGATTATAAAACTCAGTAGCACAGACATTAGAGGATGTGGAAAGAAAGTATATGGGAGGTAGGAGGTGCTCAACAGACCTCCATTTCTCATAGAACATAGGTTGCTGGGTACCAGTGTATCAGAGTGGGAGGATCCCCTGGGTCATAACGTTGGGTGGTGCAACTGAAGCACAAAGAAATGGCAGGATAGAACACAACAGCCATGCAAAGAGAACCTCCTGCAAGTTGTCTTTAGCTCTTGTTGGCCCTACTACCTTTTCCTCACATCACGGAGGTCTCACCTTGATAACATGTATCTCCTGCTGGGCTAATGACCCAGCTCTGAAGAAGGGCCCTAGAGTGCCCAGTAATACTGAGGGCCAGTTCATTGTCTACCAGCCAGGTCTGTCTGGGTGTCTCCTATACACTGTGTTTATGTCCCCAAATCAAATGCATCACCTACCTTCCCCTGAGATCATGTCATGCTCTTGTCATGCTCCAGTCACCAAAGCTGAAACCCACACCCAACTCTTGCTGCTCCCCTTGGCCTCTCCCCCATCATAAACATGTTTAATCCACACCCAGTCTAGCCAGGCTGCTTCCTGAAAGTGCTTCTACTCCAGCTCTGTACATGCACCTCTACCTGGTTCAGAAGCCCTTCACTCTTGAACCCTCCTGGCTGTCCCCAGCTCCATTTACCATCTCAACTGACCATCTACCCACTCTGCAATCTCTCCTTTCACAAGTCCCATAACTACTGTTGTCTTAGATCACACCTATCTTAGTAGTACCCATAGGGCCCTCAGTCACTCCTAGCAGACACATCCACTCTTGGATGTTGTTTCCTTAGGCTCCCCCTGCCTCCTTCAATGACCACTCCTCCCCGGACTTCATCCTTTGCAGGGTTACTATGCCCCAGCACCTCAAGTCCACCAAATGGACCAAGCTTCTCCACCAAGTTCCCTCTCACTCTTCTTTAGCCTGAGATCCATCAGATGTCAGTGAGAAGTGAGGTTGGGGACCCTGGTTCACACAGGTTCTGCTGCATTTTACACATCTAAACGTGAGAACCAAGTGCAAGCATCTGCTGAAATTGGCTGATATCAGTCAGGAAGGAACAAGAATTCAAAGGTGGGCAAGAAAGAAAGCCATTGGCCAAACCCAGAAGCCCGTAGCCTATCCTGAAGATAGTCACCTTGCAGCGTGTACAATGGAGCACCTGTCACTGTGATGCTCTAATAAACCCATGGTAAGTCCCAGAAGCTGTTGCTCACTCCTGTCCCCACTGGGTTATATGCTCGTAAGACCTGCTTTCTAAATGCCTCTTCCAGCAGAGTTGCTCATATGGATGGAATGAGCAGTCAAAGATCTATCCCTGTTTGCACAAGGCCACCCTTCCTCTTTGCAGCACTATGGAGACAGGAGGACTGACTCATTCATCATCCGTCAGTGACATGTGATTTGGGGGCTGCCGTCAGTCCATTAAGAGGCCCTGCATTTACACTACCTCCCCCTGAGGTTAAGGGGATTGTGGGATCTGCAGCACCTTCAGCCCATCCTGTCTCCTACGAATCCCAGCAGGCGTCCTGCTCATCACCCAAGAGCGACAATTATGGTGACATGGAGGTTATAGACTTCCCCACATTCCACCCATGATTACATAATTAATATTAGAACACAGTTCACCCACCAATGAGCCATGCGCTACAATCCAAGACGTGGCCGCTAATGCCTCAATCTGTAGGACTCATTAGATTTGGTTGCTCATGGAATCTGCTTAATTTCCAGCCAGGCCCTATCCTGTAGAGGGAAAAAGATCATCTGTAACAATTACACAGCTCGTCTGCTCAGTGGAAAATAGATTTGTTACTTCTCTTGCTCAAAACTGTTTCACCTCCAGGGAGGGCTTTGGGGGCTGTGGCCTTCTTGCAGGGACTCCCGAGGTTTCCATTATCTAGCTGGGAAGGGGTTCTTCTCGCACCTTACTGTCCTGACTTCCTCTTCGGCTGTGAGCTTTGATTGGACAGTTCATGCAGAGCTTCACTTCAGAGACCATGAAATAGGTTACATAATCAAAGGACTAAAGGCCAATTTGGGAAAGGATCAATTAACAGATGAGTAGGCATGTACACGCGCGCGCGCGCGCACACACACACACACACACACACACACACACACACACACACACACACATACACGTACGTACATGTTTATTTGTGCATGTATGTATGTGTTATGACACAGTAGAAACAAGAGGGGGACTAACTAGCCTTTAGGAGTCTGTTTCCCACATACTGGGGTCAACATGGAGGATGGTACAAAAGCCTCCTGGTGTTCCAGGAAACAGAAAGCAATTGCTTCCTCTCCCATTGGGAATCTGTCTAACAAAAATAAACATTTCACTCATTCATTCATTCATTCATTCATTCATTCGCTCATGCTTGAGTGCATGCATGCGTGTATCCACCCTGCATTGTCCCTATGGCTCTGTGATATTGTAATTTTTCAGGAATCTGCCCCCGAGGAAAGGCTTGTGTATCAATGATTCATTAGTGATGTTGTTCCAGAGGCATTCAGCATAGGAGCAAAGATAGAAGATGAGAAGCGAGGGAGGGCAAACACGGCTAAGCAGCTAGAAGGCTCTGTCAGGGGAGAGACATCATGGCTCCCCCAAAGCAGAGGCATACAGTTTCCATGGTTCCTTACCCAGTGACTCCCAAAGGAATTTTTAGGATTTGGGAGATAAAACCTTGATGACATTCAGTTTGTGGCAGGGCATGAGCAGCAGACTCCTGACGCCCTTAGGAAAATCGGAAGCCAGAGGAGTGGTGGGAGAGAAAGTTGTAGACCCTCAAGGGTAGAGAGGTTCAGGGGCCCAGGCACTCTGATCCACTGAGTTTCAGAAACACTGGTCACCCTTTCCCTGTCTCCCTCAATGACTTTGCTTTCTAACCCTGTCCTTTGAGCACTTGCCATGACTTTTGAGGGACAGGCCTCTGCTGGCCTCATTGGACACCACCCCCTCCAAGGACTATTTATGCCTGCATGTCCTAAGGTGTCTTATGTGTGCTGGGTGAGCAATCAGTTTTATGAGGGACAAATAATACCACAGGAATGAATGGCGGAGCAATCTGTGACCCCTTGGCCAGGCCTTTGGGAGCTCCTCAAAGACAGGGCATGAAGATCACTCTGGGCTTCAGGATCTGAGTTCTCTTTCTGGGGACTAGAGACAGGGATGGGACCCCTGCGTGTGTCCCTTTCCTGTTATGGAGGCATTAAGTATACTAGATAAATGTGAGCCTTAGAAGAAAGACCTGGTCCCCAAGTCAGTGTTGTCAACATCTTCCTTACCACTCTCCCATCCAGACAAATTAAAACAGAGGAGCAGCCAAGGCCAGCACTGAAAGCTTCCTGTGCCTCACACCTCACCTACAGTATCCCCTCAGTCAGGACCGAGCCTACCACCCACTGTCAAGCCATGCTTTCTCTGCCCTAATTTTGAGTGATCTCCATCCAGGTCTGTGTACAGCATCCTCTAAGCATCCGTTCTGATTCACATTTGTCTGATTCTCTTCAGGTCCTGCATGGCTTTCTCTGACCCTGTGTTGTGTCCAATGTTTAAATGATAGTTTTATTGCTCTCCTCCATCTGAGTTTTCTCTACCCACACACCAAAGAATGAGAAGCGGGAGGGGACGGCAATTGGAAATAGTATACTGCTGGGGGAAGGCAGTGCAAGATGGGGATTTTTTTTTCCTAATGAGCTTGATAAACATTGTGGGAGGCATCTGAGGAGAAACCCCCCAAATAGGCTAGGTTCTTCTGGTGATAATCAGTGAGACCTCGGGCCCCAAAGTAATGCAGTTGTATACACTAAGTCTGGGGACCCCAACATTGCCAGCAGCCAAGATGAGCTCATCTACTTTCATGGGCAATTTCAAGGACCTGTCAGGACATGTCCCAAGTACACAGGGCTGCCCAGGTTCTGGGGACAAAGGCAGCTTCCTCAAGTCATCATTGCTTCAGACTTTGCAGACACAGCCCTCTGCTCCAGACCATGGAGAACTGCCAAACAAGACCTGTCCTAGGAGACACATCTACAAAGTGCTCTGGAGCAATTCCCTACACACAAGGAAACCATTAGGGAGCTCCCTGCCATCACAGGGACAAGAACGTTTCAGGGCAGGGTTGGATCCCAGTTCCTGGCCCACTCTGACCCACAGGCCCCAGGATATCCCTGTTTGCAGCTCCTGGGAAAGATGGGCTTCGGGGAGAAAGGCAAGCACAATCAACCAATGCACGTGACCACAATGGCCTCCATGTGGACCTGATGCAACAGAAGAAGTGTGTGAGAAATAGCGATGCAGAGAAAGAAAGAAATGAAATGAATGTTAACAAAACTAGGAACTCAATATGTTAAAAAAATGTACCCTGGAACAACTCATTACAATGATGGCATCGGGAGGATCGGCTATGAGGGGAGAACAAACTCAAAATGCAATCTAATTTCATATTAAAAGATTACAATTTAATAAAATGAAATAGAAAAAAACACTACGAAATATAGACCATTTCTATACATTTACGAGACACCCCAACATAGAAAGTAAGGTTCTGGGTTTAGTTCAATTGCAGACATTTTGTATATGATATCATACAAGCCACTGGGCTCCTTTAATCTTCGGATTTCTAGTCTATGAAAAGAAGAGGAGGAAAGATGCCCGAAGACTGAATTAAATACTGCATCCACAGCACTTACTATAAGCATCTAGTCCAGTGTATTGTAAGTACCCACTTTGTGTTGGCTATTTATATTGCCATAATTATTTGTAGTCTGTAAAAGCTTGCTACAATATTAAGGAGACACTTCTTCCTTCTTGACAAAGCCTCTGTCTCTGAATGCCCAGGAACTATAACCAGCCATGTTCTTCCTCATTGTGCACCCCAGTTCCATTTCAGAGCCAGATGAAAAACCTGAAAGCCCCTTCTGAGGCAGGATGTCACTGAAGGGTCTTGGTGGTGGGTGTGAATGGCAGAGATGGTAGACTCCATCCTTCTCTTCCATGATCACAGAGGTTGTGGTGTCTCTGGGTGTTTCTCAGTCCGGTCATGGGAGTAAGAGGAGACAAGGCTAGTGAAGGACTCCTGCTCCCCTGCTCTGTGACTGACAGGCAATAAGGAGAGAAGTTTCCATGACAACACAGCAGGTAGGAATTGTGGGCTCCTTTGTAACAGAGGAGGAATCCTGAACTAAATTAGGTAGCCCACACAGAGTCAGGACTTGGTTGGTGGCAGATCTGAGGTTTGAGTCGTGAGGCTGGCCTAGTGTTCTGTGGAATCCTCTTTGGTTAGACCTGCTCTCAGAGTCTCGAGATAACCCTGTAGGCAGAACAACACAGCCAGCCAAGAGACTACAGCACAGACAATGCCCAAACAAACTCATGCTGACCTTTGCGTAGTGAAAAGAGGTGTGGGCCTTGGGTGTGGCAGGAAGCCAATGATGGGGTGATCCAGAGAAGGCCACCTCAGTAAAAAAATAATTTTTTTAAAAAGAAGCCATGCATAAATACCAGGACCACTAAAATGGCATTCATCTACAGGGCAGCACCGTGCTCCCAAGAAGGCCTAGGTGAAGCCCTGCCTGGCTCTGTCTTAGAAGCTCAGCTTCAAAGAGAAAAAGTAAGAACTTGTAGCTAAGATGATCTCCAAGAGAGTCTCTGGATGCCTAAACACTGACTACAGAATCCAGGGCCTGTGTGCTAGTCTGGGCCAGAGAGGAGTGCACGGGTAGCCCTTAACTCCTGCACTAGAAGAGCCTTCAGGACAATGCACTTGGAGCAGATCCACCTGACTTCATTGCTGCTATTCTGACCCTGAACTTAGAAAGAGGAGGCTCAGCATTAGAAGGGAAGGAATTACCGTTAGCCTTCAGACTCACAGCAGAGCTGTCAAAACCAGAGTGCTCTCCCTAAGATAGAATACAACTTCACCCCGGGGAGCAGAGCAGAGTAGGAAGCCCCAGGGAGGCAGCTGAGCAGGCTCCTGCCTCTGCCCCAGACAATGACCCAGGCAGTTAATCTGTTTTCCAAACTCCATTTGTGGGAGTTCCAGTGAGCAATTGTGTTCCTATCGAGGTGACTCATCAGCCTCCTGCACAGGGATAGTGCCGGGGTTTCTCTTCGCCTCCCTCTGCAGACCAGCACTGCCCATGCAATCTCCCCTGCAGGACTGACCTTATTTAGGAGATAGAATCTTGTAACCTAAGTAACAGGAGGGCAGCCTATCTGAACGTGACAGATAACATATTTTCTGCCAGCTACACCATGAACCAGTTTCCCACCTCATTTTTTTAGATCAAAAATAAATGAGGAAATGGAAGACCTCAGGAGATTATTTTTTTTTGTCATAAGTGGTACCAGGGTCCCCTGCATGGGAGCACAGTGCTCTGCTGGGTGCCTTGAGCATGAAAGGAGCTCTTGAGCAGCACCCAGTAGGCCCTCAGGACATTGACCCAGTTCTAGAGAATTTGATTCTCTCAGCAGGGCCTCCCTGTTAAGTCTTGTTTAATAGCATGCTCCTCTGTTGCCAGTGGAAGCATGTCCTTGGCTCTGTGGCTGTCTGGGTGGAATAAACAGCAAATACCTCCAGATCAAGCCTCACCTCCCTTTATCACCTCATCACATTACTTACTGATAGGCTCTTCCAGAGGCAAACTTCTCTGTTCAGAGAATGACTGCTGGTGGCATCTTTGGGTCTGGCATCAATTCGTCACCAATGCAGACTAGCAAAGCCCTCGCTGGAACAGTAACGAGGAGCGGAGATCTCAATACTATCGTTCAGAACCCCACTATGACCTTGGGCCTGGTGTCAATGGAGACTGTGGCTCTGCCCAGCCGTGCACTGATGACCATGGCTGCTTTACAGAAGGCGTGTTGGCTCCTGCCCAGCCAAGGCAGGCAGCATTTGTCCTGTGGCATGTTCACTTACAGGGTGGGAGGAAGACGGAGCATTTCCCCTAGAGCACAGTTGGCAGGAACCTTCTGTCCTGTGCCTTGGCACCCACAAGGCCCTTCCTTCTCTCACCAGCCACATTCCTCCAGATACTTAAGCCAGACCTCTCTCTGTCCTGCAGAACACGCAGCATCCAACCGGGTCACTGTGAGCTTCTCTCTTGGCCCTCCATTTCTTCTCTCACTTGGAGCAAATGTAACTGTAGCATATTCTTGTATTTCTAGTCAGACCCAGAACCTATGTGACGACTGCATCCAAAAAGTGAGACTGGAGGTGGTAGCATTTCCTTCCCCCAACACTTGAAACATGCAGCCCAAGCCTCCTTGGTCACGCCTGCTACTGCAGTCACCTGAGCCTCACCGTGTTTGCGTCTTTCTAACCCTTCTTCTGCTCCCTTTCTGATCTCTGTGACTTCAGCCACCCAACACTCTGTTCCAGCCCTCACTGTTTTCTGAAAGTTTCTTTTTTATCAGGATTCACTGAGGAAAACAGTGCTTTGGGCTCAGTGTTGAGATTCAGCCTAAACCTCACACTCTGGTAAAGTTTAAATCCCTTTCCATGCAGGAATCACCTGGGTGGCACACTGGACCCTTCATTTGGCTCTTTCATGACCTTCTGACAAGTGCTGTCTGACATGGGACTCTGTCTCATCCTGTCGTGTGCTTCTGGGAGGCTCTCAGAGCACAAGGAAGCCCTCTGCCTACCAGCCCTGTGGTCAGGCTCACACTAGTACACGGTAACTGCTGGGTAGATGGCAAGGATTACTGCAGACTGCAGAGGGGAAATTCAAATCAAGAATCCAATAGTAATCACGCCCTTCCGGTAGAAGCCCTGAGGGGCAATTGGAAGCCCAGAAAGAGATGCCTGAGGTTCATTCCAGGATTCATGAACTGCAGAGACCCATCAGGAGAGAGGACGCTCATTCCCTGCAGGGATTCCTACAGGAAACGCACAAGCCATGGGCTGTGCTGGTACCCAGCAAGGCATCCGACCATCAGAGGTTGAGGCTCCATGCTCGCCTGTGCTCCATCTCTGAAGGCTTCTGCTTGCAGTCACTTTTAATTGAGCTTGTGAGTGGCTATTTATCAGCATCGGCAATGGGCTGAGCTCTGCTCTCCACTGGAGGAAATGGAGCAAAGAAAAACACCGTTCTTCTGTCTATGAGGTCTGTGAGCACAAGACTGTCTGATAAATCAGAATTGCTCCGGGCAAGGTGCTCTCTGTGTGAAAATACGCTTGCCAGGAAGCCATCCTGAGGACATGAGCTCCTCGCCGCTTCCCAGAGGGTGGGAACCCAGTACTCTTCAAGTTCATGTCCCTAATACTCTTAACAAGACTTCTTAAAGAAGACTGAATTTTAAAATATCGGCAAGCTTTGTCAAAGAGGCCTGATGCTAAGAATGTGAGCTGTTTGTCAACTGTGCAGGGGGAGCAGGAATTTCAATAACGCAATGCAAAGGGAAGTCTTTAGTAAACAGGCTCTACCATAACGGGGACACTTGTCACTGGCCATTAGTCACCACGTTCTGTACAGTCCTAGTCACAATGACTGGAGGAACACCTGCTTTGTCCGGTAGACAGTGGAGTCATACCACCTTACGCAGACCTGTCATTTCCTCAAGGTCAAAAAGGAAAGGCTAGAGCACCTTTGCTTCTCTCAGGAGGCTCCAGTTCTGCCAGGCTCTACTGTACTATGGTGAGAAAGCACTTTACTCATCTATCTATCTATCTATCTATCTATCTATCTATCTATCTATCTATCTATCTCCTCTGTCCCTGCCACAGAACACAGAACACAGCTACCCAGAACACAGCCAAGTTCAGGTGCTCGAGGCATCCTCTATGCTTAGTGGAGGACACAGAGCAACACAGAAATAAGCAGTGAACTAGCATCTACTTGTTTACTTCAAGCCACAGAAGCCACACTGAGCATGATCCTGAGAGCTCTGTCTTCTTGTTCACCATTGAGTGGCTGTAGTGGAAAGGCCACTGGATAGCCACATTCAGGAGCACTGCCAGTAGGAACATTCACTGGCTGTGGCGACAGAGCACATGCTGTGTCCTCTATGTGCTCATAGGGAACCAATGGAAGTCCCCTGAGAACACCAGGGCAGCATGGCTATGTGACTGTTTGAAGTCACCTCCCAGCACATGATTATCACAGGACTCCAAACTGCTAAGGTTGGGGCTCACCAAACATCAAGATGGCCACCCTCACACAAGTCAAAGCAAGGGCAATGGCTGTATTGTAGTCAGGAGACACAGAGTCAGCAGGTCCCAGGGTACTCCTTATCCTTCTGTCCTACTGCATATTAGACAAGTACTCAGGAGAATGTGACCATGTCAGACAACAGGGCCTGAACTTATTCCTTTCATGTCTATCCTACAGCACTCATTAAAGCCCAGTGCTCCTTTGCTTTAACATTTTTTCAACTTAAAGAAAAGTGTTTGTTTGTTTGTTTGTTTGTTTGTTTGTTTGTTTGTTCCGAAAAGGGTCTCAGTCTATGGCACAGGCTAGCCTTCCACCTGCTTCAGCGTCCCAAATGGAAAAGGTCACAGGTCCACCACCACACCTGGCTGCCAGAGTTCATTTTAAAGCGGTTAGAATAAATTGTAAGCATGTGTCTGTTGCTTTCATGGTTGTCAAGGAAGCACCCACTTCTCATACAGTCTGAGTTCTCTCTTCACACTTGGAGACAGTGTCTCAAGACCCCACTTAAAGTTCCTGATATGTCCCACCAAAACCAGAACTACAGAGGGGAGGAGGCATCCCATGCCTTTCTCCCTCCACAACGAAAAGGGTTCTTACTTGCCTCTCCATCCTAAGTTTGACTGTGATTGCCACAGTGGGCTTGAGCAAACATACTCCTTTCTAATGTAAGGGGTCCTCATGCTTGAGTCTGAGTCTCTCCCACATTCCCTCATGAAAAAGGCATTCAGGCAGCAGAACCGCTAGAGACCTAAGTGATAGCTCCACTCTTGTTGGTAGGTCCCTCACATCTGCTAACTCCCCTGTGAGGTACAAAGCACTGAGCCTGGAGCCACTGATCTGGGACTCACTGACCCATATGGTGATGCCAGGAGACCATGGGACAGTGGGAATAAGTGTGGCTTTCTTGTGTTTTAGTAAATAGGGCACAAGAGAAGTACCCCAAAGTAGGAACAAGACTGCATTCATCTGAAATCCATGCCAGGTCCTGCCTTTCAAGCCAACCAGACCTGTCATCTGGCAGACTTTGTTCACAAGGAGATACTGGAAACAGAAACACATGTGCTTGGCAGCCACCTAACCCTTACTTGCTCACTTCCGGGAAACTGGTACTCTGAACCCCCGACACACACAAACCTCTCCAATCATAGCCCTGCATTCTCGCAGCCTAGTCTAAGGCCTCAGGGCTTGGGCCTGGCTACTCAGGATCAAACTTTCTCTTGCTCATCCCCTAGCTCCACTGCAGGACAGTGCTCCTGATGTCCTGCACTGTTCCGGACGCCACAGTGAGTCATCTGCAAGGAGCCAATCCACATTCGGAGAAAGAGCCATCCCAGACTTGGGGATCACAGTGGAAGCAGCAAAAAGAGAGAGACACAGGCTGTACGGTTTCTGCAGGAGGGCTGGGGAAGGAGCAAGACATTCAGTTCAGAGGAAATGCAGCTCCTGGGGCAGTCAATGTGCAGTGTGATAGAGTGTCCAGGCAGTAGGGCCTCCTACTAACCATGGTCTACACACCAATGCTGCACAGAATATGTGACATAAAACTAAACTGTTGGTTTCTAATAACGACGTTCTTAATGCAGCTCATTCCTATTATCTGAAGCATGCAACTGTCCAGAAGCTCGTGTTGACGGTTCCTGCCCCATGTGCATGTCAAATCTTCCGGAGGCTTCTCCACAGTCTGCTTCACACTGGGCATTGAGGTTATGAGGTCTGAATAGGTCATTTCTCCCCAAGAGAGTGGGTTCTAGTCCTCACTTCTACCAGCTCACTCCTTGCTCACTCTGCAAGGCCACAGCGCACTGCAAGTGTCTCCATGCCTCTTTGTCCTTGCTCCTCATCACTGGTGCTTTTTCCTAGACTGCTCTTGGTTGTGGAGCTGTCATGACATTATGGCTCTACTGTCATGTTCTCTATATGGACCGCCCTGTCTGGGGGAGTAGTGGACAGCGAAGGCATGTGTGGTCTCACATACAGTAAGTAGGAGGGTGTTGGGCCAGAGGTATTCATATTTTCAGTGATTAAAAACCCAGGGACTGATTGTTAAAGGTGTGGCTTCTTGGGCTTTAAAGCAGAAATCTGTTGACCTCTGTGGGTAAGTGTCAGGAAATCTACCCACAAAAAGAACAAGCCTGGGGGCTGGAGAAACGCCACAGACATTAAGAGTGCCGACTGTTGTTCCTGTTTCCCAGCACCCGCATGGTGGCTAACAAGAATCTCTTACTCCGGTTCCAGAGGATTCGATGTCCTCTTCTGGTCACACATGTACTTGGTCCATGTATGCTCATGCAGCCGCTCACTCGTCCCCATGAAAATAAATAAATAAATATGGTAAATAGAAAGAGCAGGCTCCACAGATATGCATCACGCACCAGTAGGGCCGTGGGGGACTAGAAGGCAGTATCCATCCAGCCCTAGGAATCAGTCAGTAGGATAGAGAGGCTCCTCCACATCCAGTTATAGAGCAGGCTGGGGTGCTCAGGGAGGGAAGAGCCCAGGCCTGGGATTAAGCAGAAAGCAGCTCAACAGTGTTCTGAAGGAACTCCTGTCTCCTGATCTGCCCTCATGTGTTGGACCCTCAGAATGGCAAAGCCACACAGCAGTGTGCTCATGGCAGCACTAGAATAAAAAAGAAGATATGGATAGCTGTCTTCTCTGGTCTTCAGGAATCCTTTTTATGCACCCCCAAAACCAATGGAGATGGCCCCTCTTAGCCAGGGTTACAAATGTGTGTCGGGACACTCCTGGCAGAGAAAAGGAGTTGCTCCCCGTGGCTTAAAACATAATGACACCCCAGAGCCCTGCTTCCACACAGGAGGATTTGACTTGACAGCTGAGCTTGTTAGGGCGCCCCAAGCAAAGAAGGACCAGGAGAGCAGCAATGGGCTTGCACTGTCTTAGAGAGGAGTCCTGGAAAGCCTGCCAGCACTGAGTTCCAGGGCTCCTGCATTCCCAGACTGCACAGGGGAGCTCTGCTCCAAGTGGGAGCACAGAGGAGGCCAGAGCATCTATTCACATCCCTGGGATTTTCAGAGGCTTCAGTGCACACAAGCTGGGGTGGGGGGTGACACAAAAGGCCAGCATCCTCAGAGGCCCTGGTAAACTTCACAAAGACCAAGTGTCCTTATCACATGCTGATCAGACTCTACAGAATAGCTGATTTTGGATGAAAACCATCTCACTTTTTCTTAAAAGAAGAAATAGCATTAATTTGGACAATGCACATTAGAACAGAATTCTTGGTAAATATTTAGATTGAGTGTCTGTGAAAGAAGGAGGTCAAGTTAGTTATAATTAATCATAGATAAGTCATCATTTAGCGTGCATCTCACTAGAGAGCCACTGGGTGAAAGACCTCAGACTCTAAGCCATGCTCACGTGAAGAAGGAAGCCTCCCTCTCATTCTGACAATGACAAGCACAAGTTGAGTATAGGCAGTCTCTCAGGAACCCCCCACCCTGCTCAGAGGGGCCAGTTATGGTCAGGGGTGGGCTGCAATTCATTTTGAGACTTAGCACAGCTCAAAGCTCAGAGAGGATCAAAGGGTCAGGACTGTAATTGCCAGAAAGCCTCCTGCAGTTCTTGGAAGGGCCACTCAAATGCAGAACCTTGGAACCTCTTCCCCTGCCTGAGGAAGCACCAGTTGGCATCATGGCAAGGCACTGCCACTCTTCAAAAAGAAGGGTCTAATTCAGTTAATGCACAAGTGATAGTTCTGAAAGGAAATGCAGCCAGAGACCAGGAAGAAAATGCTATATCCAGTCACCCACATGCATAGGAAAAGAACAGAAACCTCCAGGCACTGACGATTGAGGAAAGAGAAATGCAGCCCTCTCTCCATAGGGAAGGCTTGGGATAAGGGTTCCTACGCAAGTGTGGTTGCTGCCTCGGGAGATGGTGAGATGGTAGAAAACATGTTTCTCTGGGGAACTGCAGTCCTAGGCCTGGAGAATACCCACATATATGACCTCTACAACTTCTTGGCTTGTTCCTTATGCTCTTCACCACCTCTTAGCCCTCTCCAATGCTCTGTTGCACACAGCCCTGCAGCCTCCCTTAGGCTCTCTCCAGGCCCCAGCATGTTGAAACACATGAGCGACTGGGGACATTTCACATTCAAACCACAGGAAGGACTAGGAGATCCCCCAGGGAGTAAAGCACCTGCTCATAATAAATGTGAGGACCAGGGGTTGGGGATTTAGCTCAGTGGTAGAGCGCTTGCCTAGCAAGCTCAAGGCCCTGGGTTTGGTCCTCAGCTCCGAAAACAAAAGTGTGAGGACCAGAAGGTCAGAGTTCCAAAGCCTAAATAAATGCAAGGAGGGGTAGGTAGTTCACCTGGAACTCCAGTCATTGGCAAACAGGCAGCGAATGCCATAGCAAACTGAGACTAGCCAAATCAGTAAGCTCTGAGTTCAACTGAGTGATATAATGGAGGAAGACACCTGAGGTCAGCCTGTGGTCTCTACATGCATTCATACATGCACACACATGCATTCATACATGCACACACACATGCATGCATGTGCACATGTACAAACACAGATAAATGGGCATATATACCACACACATATACACAAAACCAAAATCAAAATTAAAAAAAAATCAAAACAGTAAAACCCACAGCAGCACGCAAACCATCTGCCTCACAGAAACATCGTAAACAATATTTGACCAAATATCGGCAGAATGGCTCCACTAGCTAATGTAGAGGTGCACACAATGCCCTCCCTCACATTCACACCAGCCTCTGGGCCTCTGATCCCTATATTTTCATCAACAACCAATATGAGGTTTATGTCTGATGTAGTCCTCTGCTGACAGGTTCCTCCTGTGATACATTGGAGTCATCCACTGTCATAGAACTCCAGGTTCATGGGGCTTCACTGTCCCACTTTTTCCAGCAAATTCTTGTCTCCTAAATGGGAGCCAAAATAAGCCCCTCCCCTTGGATAGTCCAGCAACCAGAAGAGTGACTAATGCAGATGAGGTTAAGGTTGACAAGGTGACTAGCAAATAAAGGGGACTATCCTTGCCAAAGTGAATGGCCTCATCCAGATAGTCCATTTCTTCTCTTAGTGACACAATACCACAGACTAGGTAGCCCTATAAAGAAAAGAGGTTTGACTTGTGGTTCTGGAGGTGAGAGATCAAGGGTCATATCGGGTGACAGCTTCTTGCTAGGGAAGTCTCAAGGAAGCACCGAGTACTGGATGTCGAGGAGCTGAGAGCTTATGTGTACCATCTGGTCTTTCCCTTTCCTATAAAACACCAGGACTCAATAACAGGCATCAACCTGATGGCCTGATCCCAACACTCCCAAGGCTGCCATGTAATACCACTGTGGAGTGAGTCCTACTTCCCATACCTCACAGTACAAAGCAAATTCTAAGACAAATTTAAGGTGCAAATCATGGCACAATTGAAGGACTGCCCAGAACAAAGTCATAGGTCTCTGAAATAAGAGAATTCCAGAATTCCACAGCAGATGACCTGACCTGGCCCACAGCCCTGGCCCTTCTGCCTGTCCATTCAGAGGACTCTGGACTTGCCCACATGTATACACATTTCGAGGAAAATTCTCTTTCCAGATACAGAGGCTTTTCAACCCAATCAAACTTTGTTAGGCTGTAAATATCTGAAAATCTGAAGAAAAAAACTGAAAATCTGTGATACACACCTGACCTATTGACCATTTAGTCTTTCCTGTCCCAATCAAAACACCTCAGCCTATAGTTGAGGAACATCACAACATTGATGGTGAAAGAAGGGACAGGCAGCTCAAGTCGTGTGCAGAGAAGAAAAGGAAGAACCAAGCATTGATATGGGAACAGTTTCATATCACCTCAAGCCCAAAGTCATCAAGGTGAACATCCCAAACCAAGGGTGAACCATATGTCTAAGCACACAGTTCTATTTCTCTAGAGTACTCCCCTTAATGTCCCCATGATTCCTGGGTACTAACTCTCCAGTGACCACTACATGAGCATGTGTGTAGTTTGAAGAATAATGAAAATAGGCTGCCGTGTTCTTCTTGGCCATTGCTGCACCCGTCTAGCCTCCCAGCCCCCTTCTCTGAACCCCAACCTACTCTCACTCCTGTTTCCAGGAGAAATAACAGGTAAACGCTTGAAGCTTCCTTCCTCCCTTTCAGTGCAGAGAAAGTCAAGTTCTGAACACAAGAGACTCAAGATCAGGGGTTCTCAACCTTCCCAATGCTGCAACCCTCTAATATACACCCTCATGTTGTGGTGACCCCCCCAACCATAAAATTATTTTGTTGCTATTTCATAAATGTAATTTCACTACTGTTGTGAACTGTAATATAAATATCTGATATACAGGATATCTGATATGCAATCCCTGTGAAAGGGCCATTCAAGCCTCAAAGGGGTCATGACCAACAGGTTGAGAACCACTATTCTAGATGAACTCCAACATGATCATAAAGAGCACCCCAAGCAAAAAGGTCATGGTGTCCAGCTGGGGTCCCCAAACTGCCTCCATGGACAGTGGAAAAGATACCTGTCATGCAGGTAAGGCTCCTGGGACATCAGGAGGCTCTCCTGCAACAGTGTTTCCATCTCGTCGCACAACTGGAAACATCTTCATACAGTCTTCTTGCCTTGAGAACTCAGTGGTCCATTAATGCAGACACTTGCTGGTGTGGAGAATGTAGGCAGTATGATGGGTGCATGTCAGTGTGTCAGTTTTCCAGTCCCTGAGGAATAAGACTCAAAAAGATGTGATAATTAGTTCTGTGCCTGAAGACATTTAAAACCTGGTGCATTTGGGCTCAGAAAAGCAAGCACGTAGCAACAGTGGTGAGAGACCAGGGAAGTTAGCACCTGAGTGTGGCATGTGATGCTTGTCTTGGACATCTGCTGTTTCTCCTCCTTGCTGGCCCACCTTACCGCAGAGCTGATGGAGAGAGCTGGCACTCCATGCTCCTCTAGAGAGGGCGCCTGGAGAGCTGTGAATACCTGCCGCCAAGTAAGAGAACGGGGAGGTGTGAACATCTAGGAACAGATTTGGCTCAACAGCATAAGAGCGATAAAGCTCGGAAACAGCTCCAGCTGTCCCCAGTGCCAATGGCTGTAGTCCTAGTGGGTGTCCTCCAGAGGGACAAGGGACAAGGGAACAGATTGTACTTAGAAGACCCATAGAAGACTGTATCACCATGTTCTTAGCTTCCTCCTGATTCTCTGTGGTCACCTCTCTTTTTGGAAATTGTTCTGCTCTGACCCAGAACTTCATAGGCAATTTCTGTTTCCAGGCCACATGGCTCCAGTCTACAGCCACACTGCTGGGTAAACCAGAATCACAGTGGGTGAGTATAATATAAAGAGATGCAAAACTTGAATATTACCTAGGTTCTGGGCAAGAACAAGCCACCCACCCTGCTCAAGGAAGGTCCAACTTCCAGAGAAGCAGGCACCAGCTGGCCTGGTGAATATAACCTGATTCAGCCACACTCATCCATATGATACTGTATTTACACAATGTACACAGCAAAGCTATCCTGAATTCAATCCATTGTCCCAAGTCACCTTCTGAACACAGCCCTGTCATCTGGGATTTACCTTTATCTACACTGATAACATTTCATAGAAACTAAATCTGACCAAATAAAAAGTTAGCAACAACAAAAGTTGTTGTCCAAACCCTTACACTCAAATTATGGACCTAGAGTTTAATCTGGGATGTAGTAAGAGAGAGTCTACTTTTCTAGACCTCAGTTTCCCTAACTGTGGAATAAAGTAATACAGGGTTTGTTGCAAAGTGAAAGGAACTTATACATTGAACCACGAAGCCCAGTACAGTTGTACATGCCTACATAGAGTCAGGATACTCAACCCACATCTCTTGACTGCAGTGACCAATCTTAGAAATCCTGCTTGTGCCCTGTGACAGGGTCACTCATGGTATCTGGTCACACACTAATTCTCCTTTATTGGCATTTTGGCCATTTTCTTGCCATGCTCCATCCATTTTGGCAGGAGTGAGGATACAGGCACAGCTACATTGTTGCATTGTTCAACCTATGTATTCACAGAATTGATTCTATTCCTGTCTTATTGAAATAGCAATTGTGTTCAGAGTTATTTTGTTACCATCCTACTCTTTGGCACTTTGGCAAAGTCACCATGACCAGATGCATGTGCTTATATGCATGTGTGAGTGTACATGTACATAGGTGTACATTCATGTATAGGCATGTATAGGCATGTATGCATGTGTGCCCATGTATATATGAGTGTGCATATATGTGGATTGTGTGCATGTGTATATACCTCTGTGTTTGTGTACACATGTGTATATGTGTTCAGACTTGCTCCATACATTAATTCAACTTCTAAATAAGCTCTGAAAACTAAAACCTCAAAGGCATTTGATCACCTTATAATTTTTCTTATGGCAACTACTGAGGTCCACAGGGAAGTAGGACCTGTCCCCAGTAGCAGTACACTCTGCAAGGCTTCCATGGGTAACACAGATGGAACAACAGTACCAATGGTAACACAATTACACCAACAGAAGTAATTGGCACTGGATGGCACCAATAAAAACAGCAGTCATAATCCTAATGATGCCAAAGTAATTGGGTTGAAGCATGAAGTTATTAGACAGAAAAAAAATGCCAACAATTCTCACTGGCCACAGCACAGCTCTACCAGTTTCCTCTCTGGCATGCTCTGCAGAGGACAGTCAAGGAAAACACACAACCCAGAGGTGTCTGTCTGGGACTGAAACGCTACTTCTATGGCTTACTTAGAATGTGACTTTGAAAGTGTCATATGACCTACACTCTGATCCTGGTCCCTACTTGAAAACCTGAGGTTTGGAAAGCCCCGCGAGGCTAGTGCACACTGGATATTTAACAGTAGACATTACCCAGTTTAGAGCCTGGTACATAATAATAACAATGATTGCTCTCTTGCTGAACATGGGGAGATACATTAGAAACAATGTCATTGCACTTGTTACTTTATGCCCCAAAGAAGACAAAGGTCTTCTAATATCTGTGGGAAACAAAGAAGAGACAGGGTTATGATCTGAGCATCCTCTACAGGTAAGTATATGTGACAGAGATATGGGAGGAGGGAGAGAGTGAAGCAGAAAGAGAGGGGGGAGATTCAGAAGGTAGACAGTCTTACAGAGCTCTGATGGTAGGTGTATTACCTAGTCATGAAAACTGACTTTGCCACTAACCAAATGATAACCACAGGTGGCCAGTCAGTATGTATGAATGCATTTTCTCTGAGGATTGTGGAAGGATTTGGTGCATTTACATATGGGCTCTATCGAGGTTACAACTTAAGTTTTCAGTTTTATTCATCCAAATAGACCCAGAATCATCAAAGTCAGACCTCTGCCTGGGAATGTACATATTATAGGAACCACTCAGCCCATGGGCTTATGCACGAGGACTGCAGGTTTCACACTGCTGTGGAACACTAGAATCACTATGCGTATGGAGCCTTATGGGAAAGACTCTTGTCTAAGGCTGACACACTTTCCATTTCTATCCACAGTTGACTTGGTATGCCAACGTGGAGTCCTGAGTTTGCGCAGAGAGATTGCTGCATAGGCCAAGGGCCACTAAGGGGACCATTGGTTTATTTCTCCTTGCTGGGATAAAATACCCTGACAAAAACAACGTGAAGGGGAAAGGGTTGATTTGGGCTTAGAGTTCCAGGTGGGTAGAGTCCACTACATTGGGAAAGACACAGCAACAGGTGTGGGGGAGTCGGCGGGGCAGCAGGCAGGGGCGGGGCATGAAGTAGGAAGGCAGAAGCAGGAAGCTGCCTACTCAGATTGCATCTATACTCAGGAAGCAGGAATGTATGTGTGTATGCCTGGTCCTCAGCTAGCTTTCTATATACTTATGCGGCCCAGAGTCCCAAATTAGACAATGGTGCTCTGCCCCCCACTTTCAGGTGGGGTCTTTCTACATCAATTAAGACAATGGAGATGATCCCTAAACATGTACATGAGCCAATCTTACATAGATGGTCTCTCGTGAAGACCTGCTTTCCAGGTGAGTCAGATTCTGTCAAGTTGACACTGTTGTGGCTAAGCCAAGGCCAACTGTGAGATACAAGTCTTAGTGTCTCAGGCACACTCTCACTCATGACCTGAGTAATAAGAACAGCAGCTCTCAAACCCTCCGTCTTTCAGTCTTTGGAATGAGTAACTGAAGCTCGGGTCCTTAGGCATTGCTAATTAGTGAGCTTAATTATCACATTAACACTTGCCACTGGGATTTTCTTCACTTTTAGTCATCTTTTGTGCTGTTATTCCAATTAATTGTGTTGGAAGACCATGAGTCTGAGCTTCAAAGAATAACGTGCTGATTTTTTGAAGTATGGTGTTTGATCACAGGACTGTCTCAGACAGTTCAGCATCTGGAAGGGAGAGTTGGAATATTATGCAGTCCTTTATGTCTATAAGAATTGTCAATAGAAACCTATTGTATCTATAAGTAAATGTGTGTACATACATACATACAGACATAGAGACATATAGACATATATGCATAAAAACATCTGTGGAATATCTGTGGAAAATGAAGAGAAGATGGGGTTTATGATCAGAGCAACCTCTACAGATGAGTGTATGTGAAAGAGATGTGTGGGGAAAGAAAGAGAGAAGGAGAGAGAGAGAGAGACAGAGGAAAGAAGTGAGAGAGAGATGTGTTTTTGTCTGACATCTTAGTTATCTATCAGAAGATTTTCTCTATTTCTATTCATTTGCTTGGCCCCATAAACATTATCAATACATACTAAGATATACCCTTTCACTATTTCTCTTTCATCCAAATCCTAAAGTTGAGACTTTTCTGATGTCTTCTTGAAGCTCCCTCATGGAACCAGGTGGCCATTTTGACATGCATACTATGTTGTAGCCATGGGTCGCACAAAGCCTCTCAGTCCTCCTTGTACATGTTTGGCAGCTGTTATTTTTCCTCTGTCTGTGCTAGAACATCATGATGAAAGTAAGTTAAGGACGTTTGTTTTGGCTTACATTCAAGGGTGCAGTCCATCATGGTGGGGAGTCATGGCAACAGGCGCTTGAGGCAAAAATGTCATGTCAGGGAGCAAAGAGATGAATGCTGGTACTCTGCTCACTTCCACTTATATACACAGTTCAAGACCCCAATCCAAGAAATGGTGTTGCCTGCATTCCAGGTATTTCCACTTCATCAATTCTAATCAAAAGTCTCTCTCACAGCCGTGCCTAGAGGCTAAACTACTCTGGACCATTCCACCCAGATGTGACTGGAGGCTTCTCCCTAAAGAGATTTGGGCAACTTGACATCTAATATTAACCATCACAACAGCCACCCTTCCACTGGAGAACCTTCCAGCTCTGAAGGTTTTACTACATAGAAAGGATCAAGAACATCTCTAAGGTATCTCTAAGTCCCCGGCATTGGTCACAAGGCTGAATAACAGGTTCCCATAAGTCTTCAGTGCTGGCCTGAATAGTCTGAGGCACGGCCTCCTGTATGGGGAAGAGAGTAGGCAGCCTGAAGTCTGAAGCTGGGAGCTGGGCAAGTCAACACTTTATTTCCCAAATCACAACACTTGACAGAGAGGATGACGATTAGTAATTGCCTCTGGGAAGTAGGTACAAGAGAGGCCTGGAGAGGAGGAGAGATCATCCTACGTGAAGGAAATGAGCAAAACCCAGACCCACAGGAGAAATCTCAGATCCAAATCCCAAAGCTACCTTCACCTGATTTGAACCTCCAAACCTCCCGGTGCTATCCCAATGAGCCATGGGAGGACTTCTGTGTCACCTGGCATTCATCTCCTTCCCTCAGAACCTGACTTGTTTGAGGTCAACAGTGTATTGCAGTAATTATACAGATCCCCCTCACTGTAACAACGGAGGTGACATTTGGATCTCTTCACAGCTGGGAACTCTCAAAGTAATCAAAATGGCATGGGGGAAAGGTGAAGAGACAAGAAGAGAGTGACATTAATACACAAATTCATCTTAAGACCAAAGGCAATAAGTTACCAAAATTTGATCTTTTTTTTTAAGTCTATCAACATATTTTCATATGACCTAATCTAATTTCTGTCTCTTTATGAACTGAAGTTCTCAGACATCACCTACTTGGGCAAGGATCCTCTCTAGAGGTGACATCAGCTCTAGGGGGTGACATTGGCTGTAGGATGACATCACCCCTGGGGGGTATCAGAGGCCCAGGAAAGATATCACTCTGGGGGAGTAGGGTATCAGCTTTGGGCAGGAAATTACTTCTAGGGCTGATAATGGCTCCAGGGGCCATCACCTCTCTGGGAAGCATCAGTACTGGGAAGGTATCTCCTTTGGAAGTGATTCAGACTTTCAGACATGAAGACAGTGACTTAGCCAGACAACAAAGAATCTAGGAAAGGAAAGAGGTGAAAGGGGAAGTGAGAGCAAACATTTGAAGGACACCGAGGAATCTAAGCATTGGGAGATGAAGGCCAGGTGGGAGCAATTAGATGGACGTGCTGGGAAGGGGCCTACAGTGCTGAAGAGCTCCCCCTGACCTAAGGCCAACATCGAGGAAGGGTCTGATGCTGAGAAGAGATGGGATGTTACCTGTGTTGCAGTAAGCAGAAAAGTTAACATAGGGAGAGCAGCAGTCCAGCCTTGGCTCCGACTGAATAAAGGCCAGGCATAGAGAGCATAGTGCAGGGAGTGGCTGGATCACAATAGCTATGGAGCAAAGGGATTTAGATGATGGGATGGGTCAGGGGCAAGGGTGAAGGGACCCAAGGTTAACTAGCACATCTCTGGTTTCTATGTGAAGAACTGGGAGTCAGTGGTGCCATGTTGGCTAGATGTGCTGAGCACTGTAACTTCAGACGCTGATTATCTATCTGTGCATGTCGCAGCATGTGCTATCCTCCAAGTCTGATAGCTTATTAATCACTCTGAATCCCATCTCCCTGGGGATAAAATTATAAGCTCTATTGTGGGGACAAGATTGAGATGGCAAATAGAAAGGTGACAAACACTCCCTGCCATGCAACAGACACCCGCCCAAGAAAAATTGTCAGCCTCGGGTTCCAGTGGAACCTGCAGCTTACAGAGGCTGGCCCACACCTGGACACAGCATGCTGCCTGCCGTCAGAGTCATAGCTGCCCGGTGGGAGGCCAGGAGAGGTCCCTGCGAGTGGGGCATACCCGGGCACATTCAACAAAGATGCCTAATGGACCTGCCTACTCCTGTTTTTGTGAGGGGTTGAGTTCTCCCCCAGAGAGCACTTGCAAAAAGAAGAGAGGGGGTTATGTGACACTGTAGCTTAAAGATGACTCCAGGGACAGAGTCTCACACTGCAAAAATGTCAAAATACAAGTCCTGTGTCATAGTGAAAAGCTTAGGAAAAAAAATAAAACAAAGCAAAACAAACAGAACTCTGAAAATCAGTCCATGGTATATAATATCTAGGTGAGAAGCCCTTGTCTCCACTCTTGTCATATACTCTCTACCAGACTTCTGAGTGTTCATAAGCTTCAGCATGCGTAGCAGAGCACCCAGACTACAGAGATGACTGGCCTAGGTCAGGCTCAGCCTCCAGAATGCAGCTCCCTGGCAGGTCCAGCAGAATCCAGGTGCTGGAGGAGGGTTGGCCCCAAAGGTGCAGAATAGAGGATTAGTCGGAGTAAGTGAAGGGCGTCCTGTAAAGGTGAAGGGAGTCACAGCAGTTTGTGGTAAGGAAACAACTGTCAACTATGCTTGCTCCCTTAGGGACCTGTTAGTTCAGGGGAGCTGCCCCCAGAAATCCCCAGGGATACCCCACTGGGAGGAGAGCTCCCAGCAAGAGGTGGGCTCTACCTGCCCTGAGGCTCCAGACAACACCTGCCAGTGATCAGATTTCACCATAGCCCAGGAACCCTCAAGCCCTCAAGGGACATGGTGTCACCTCTCCTGCCTGGCTTCCAAGGACAGGTTTGCCCAAATTTGTGCCAAGTCGAGATGCCTTTGTTCCCATGGAAGATTTCCACATCGAATCCCTAGAACAGAATAATAAATACATCCTAAGTGCTCTGTTCAGCCAACTCCCACAAATGTCTCTCTTGAGAAAGTTCCCACGCACAGTGTTTCAAAAGATCTTCTACAACAAAGAAGCTATTTGTACGTGAATGTGTGTGACCATGTATGTGTGTGTGCATATGGGTGAGCACATATGTACATGTGTATGAATGAACATGCAGGTGCACATATAAATGAATGTGGGCATGAATGGGTGAGCACACTTGTGTGCATGCACGTACTTGTGTATGAGAGAGTAAATATGCATGTGTGTGTGAAAGGTGTATCTGTACATGTGTATGTATATACAAAGGCACATGCTGTGATACACACATGTGTGTGAGCACAGTGTGTGAGTGCACATGTAGGTTTGCATGGGTGTGAATATACATGTGTATGCATGTATGTGGGTTCACATGTACATAGGTGTGTGCACATGTGTATGAGTACACATCTACATGTGTGTTTATATATATGGATGCACATGTAGGTATGTGTGGGTGCACATGTACATGTGCATCTTTGTATGTCGATATGCATGTCCATGTGGGAAGTAATGTACATGTGTATTTGTGTGAAGGGCCGAGGAGAAGACACATGTACAGATGTGTGTGTGGTGGTGGGGGTGTAAGGGGAGAACCTCAAATGTCTTTCATTGGGTGCAACCTTGTCAAGAAGGTTACTCAGTCTGGTCAGTGAATAGGAGTCTCCTGTCTCCACTTCTCCAGCTCTAGGATTACACGTATGTACTACTACACGAGAGAACTCATTGCAGTGGAGATAGGATGCACCCTGTAAGCCAAGGCTATGGTCATATAAATAGCTGTGGAAATAGTCCTTTGCAATGTCCTAATTCTGTGAGCCATTATAATCTGTCCAGAGATACAAGATTCAAAGACCAGGAACTTAGGGTCCACTGCTCTGATGCCTGAACCCAGGAGGGGCACAGATTCTCAGAGCTACCTTAGATCCTGTGCCTAGTGTAGAAGTCCAAAAGGTGTGAAAATCTGGGACCAGGGATCATCTCTCTCCATCAGTACACACAGCGACATAGAGCACTGGCGAGAAAGGCAGCCAAGCAGACTCAAATCAGCAAGAGAGGAAGACAGAACAGCGTGGAAGCCATCTGTCCAGGAGTGTCGCCGTCCACTGCACTCTCCAGCTCTGAGTGTCTGCACTTGCTGGGGAATCCATTCATGCTCACATTGACGCCAGCCATCTTTTCTCAAAGCTTTTCCCAGTCACAAAAGAGCTGCTGCATGAGCAACATACTTAGTGACATCAGACTGAAAACCAGTGTGTTCAGCACTGAGCTCCACATGCAGCAGGCCAGTGAGTCCCACAACCCTGTGCCCTTCACTCCCATCCACTGTCCACATCCAAGGAGTCTTAGCGTGATGACTACACCTCCCAGGTCAGAATCCAGGTTTCAAATCCAGACTAGTTTGTCCCCAAGGCTGTGCTCTCAACTGCCAATAGCAGCAACATCCATTGGCGGGTAGGAAGCCCAGATGCAAAGCTGTACCTTAGACCCTCTCCTTCTCCTTAGAGGTACAGTAGATTACAGACTACCTACCTCAAATTCTCCTTGACTGTCCACCAAGTATTAACTGCCAGCGCCATACATGTAGTTAGAGTGTATATTAGGCAGGGTTCTCTAGAGGACTGGAACTGATAGAATGCTGCGTGCACACGTACACACACACACACACACACACACACACACACACACACACACACAAATGGGAATTACTATAGTAGATCACATATTGTGATTCAGCTAGTCCAACAATGGTTGTCTACTAAAAGCAAGTCCAAGAATCCAATAGTTGTTCAGCCCAGGAGGCTGGATGCCTCAGCTGGCATTTAGTATATAGAGGAATCACAAAGTAGACCATAATGCCAGCGAAGGAATGGACTTACCAGCTAGAGCAAGGGCAAGTAGGCCAAGAGCAAAATCTTCCTTCCTCCATGTCCTTTATATAGGCTGCCAGCAAAAGGTATAGCCCAGATTAAGATCTGGATTAAAAGTGGGAGTTTCCACTTCAAGTAATTTAAGAAAACATCCTTTCCCAGGAGTACATGGCCTCTTGGAATTTAGTTAATTTCCTATGTAGTCAAGTTGGCAATCAAGAATAACCGTCAGTGTTCAGCCTTTATCACCAGGGTTCGGGACCCTCAGAACAAGTTTGCAAACACATTCAGTAAAGCTGGAAGGAGCCAGTAGGTGGTAGGAAATCCTGGAGACTTAGGTCTAAGGCTGAAGGGTTCTCTTCGGGATCCATTTCCCTGAAGCCCACTGTCAGAGGAATATCTGAGCGGCTCCCACCATTTTCTGCTTAGGTCTAGCCACCACCACCCTGGGCAGGGTGACATTGCTAGCTCTATCAGCATCCACAGGGACTCCCTGAAGGTGCTTCCCCCGTCTGGTAGCAAAAGTTCCACTGCTGCCCTTCATATCCCTGCCCACACCTTCCATCTGCCGAGCCATGTCATGATCAGCCAGGAGAGGTTTCCCGTTCCCACGGTGACATTCCCAAAAAGCTGCAGAAGTGATCACTCAGACAAGTTCCTCCATCCTGTCAATATTTTCAATAAACAGCCCTTTGCTTGAGTGCTCTCAGGAACACGATTAACATAATTCCCTTCCCTTCCTCAAAATTTGATGTTTACAAGGCTATTCTGGTGAGAGCGGAATGCAGGCCGGCTGGGGCTGTGCTGAACCCGTATTCCTGTTTACTTTTAATATTAGCACTGCCGGGGCAGGAGCTGCAGAGTCAGGAACACTTACCCTTGCTTTGCCGCTTCTCAGGGGCATTTTGTTGAGAAACGCAGATATTTCCCGGAGGGAAAGGAGCCTAGAAAGTCTGAGGAACACAAGCTGAGACAGCGTCTATGATGGGGACAGGCTATTTATTTTCCAAATGTCAGTTGGTATTTTACCTCTTCTGAGAAGCCCTCCCTGGCTCTTCCTCCACTCTTTATCAGTGGAGTTGAGTCCTTCTCTGGACTCCATTAGAATTCTTACTTGTGTTATTATGCTCATGATACTGTCCAGATATCAATGGAGAGCTGGGGAGACAGCTCAGGCAGTAAAGTGATTGCCTTGTGTCATGGTTTGAATATGAAGTCCTGTCCCCATAGGCTCGTGTGTTTGAACACTTGGTCACCGTGATACTGTTTGGGGACTTATGGAACCTTTAGGAGATGGAGGCTTTCTGGGGGAAGTCTATCACTGGTGGCAGGGTTTGAGGTTTTATTACCTGACTCACTTCCTGTGTCCTTTCTCTGCTTGATGATCTCATCTGCATGACTGACTGCCATGCCAGCCTCATGCCACTGCCGCCATGTCTCCCCCATCATAATGTAGCCTTTCTGGAGCTATAAGCCAAAATAGGCCCTTTCCTCTTTAACTTGCTGTTCTGGTTTGAATGACAAGGGCCCCTATAGGCACATATATGTAAATACTTAGTCTCAACTGGGTGGAACTATTTGCAAAGAATTAAGAGTTATGTCTTTATTGAAAGAGGCACACTAGGGTAGGCTTTGAGGTTTTAGAAGCTCACACCATTCCCAGTGTCTCTTTGCCTCTGGCTTGTGGATCAAGATATGAGCTCTCAAGAGTTTCTGCTCTCTTGCCTTTGATCTGCCATCATGGACTCTAACCCTCTGAAACCATAAGTCCAATTAAATGCTTTCCTTTATAAGGTGTTTTGGTCGTGGTGTTTTTATCACAGCAACACAGATTCCAGTAAGACACCAGGCAAGCCCCAGGACCTGAGGCCAATATCCAGAATCCAAGTAACAGTGAGCTGGGTGGTCCACATTTGTGATCCTAGCACAGGGAGAGGATCCCTGGGAGTCACTGACCAGTCAGTCTAGACAACTGAAAGACTTCCAGGCCAGAGGGAGACCCCTTTGAGGGGGGCGGGGAGATAAAGCCATTGTTCTCTGGCTGCCACACATATGTACACATGTAAGTATAGACACACTCATAAATGTGCCAGCACACACAAGAACATTCACACTAAGTAAGTGTGCTAATCTACCTGCTCCTGACACTCACTTATTTCCCACAGGCCAAGAACATGCTATTGCAGCCCCAGCTGCCAACTTGTTGGTGGATACCTCTGAACATATGGTTTGGGTCACTTTCTACAGTTCTTGTTTCCACCATGCTCCCCTGGTCTTCTGCATAGGCTGGGCTTAATGCCTTCTCTAACACAGAGCACATCAACAGTGAGTGGATTCTGTAGCTCAGTGTTTTGTGTTTCTCATGCTTACGCTGTCCCTCAGAACACTCCAAGGGAAAGCTGCCATCATCTTGAGTGCAGCACTGAGATGGTCACATAAGGGTGCATCAGGTTGTTGTGAGCAAACAGGCAGCACATAAGGCTTTGAAAGGGTCTTCTAGGGGAGTTGAGATGGCTCAGCAGTTAAGAGCACTCACTCTTCTTCCAGAGGTCCTGAGGTTCCACATGGTGACTCAAAACCATCTATAATAACATCCAATGCCCTCTTCTGCTATGTCTGAAGAGTTACAGCGTGCTCCTATAAATAAAAGAGACAAACCTTTAAAAAAGAAAAAAAAAAGAAAGAAAGGGCCTTCTATTATACTAACCAGAGGACCCATCTGAGCAGACTGTGAGTCGCTGGGCTACAGATGGCCTCTGACTCTGTCTCTTTATGTGATGTCTCAACTTTCAATGAAAAACACACTCGTTGAAACAACGAGTGGAAACAAGCCTAACTTTGGGGACTTTTCACTTGTTAGGCTAACAGTGCGTGTTTCACACGGTCCTTTCTCATGATGCTAGATAGCGTTCACTCCCATCCAATTCTTGAGCAATAAACAGGAACCTGAAAAGGCATGAATGCTGAGCCAGGGTATTGGTAGATTACACGTGCTAAGTGCATCTTGAGCTTACGACATTTTCAATTCGTGGTGCATCTATCCAGATATAACCCCGCTGAGGTAAAGGAAGAGTCAACTGAAACGCACGTGTTTTATGTGCCTAAACTTTGGAGTAATGTGTTACACAGCTGTAGTCTCTAAATAACAAGTGTTCACGGCTGCTCTGAGCACTGAGCTATGCAAGCTGCAGAGGCAGAGCACAGCAGCATTTTCTGAACCATCAATGAGGTCATTTTAAAACAAATGGTATCTTCTTCTAACTACTTTCGAGCCACATGATATGGCAAATCTGAGGCAAATCTGGGCTGAATATGCCCAGGTTTGAGTCCAAGTCTCTCACAAATGAACCCATAGACCCCAGAAAGTATGTAACTTCTGAGTCTTAAGGGCAACTATCGAACCCCAAACCTCAGCTTATTGCCCCAAATTTTATCAAATATTCACTAAGACAGACATGGTAGCCCAGGCATAGAATCCTAGAACTTTGGAGGCAGAAACAGGGTGGCTAGGTGTTCATGGCAGTATACGTAGCTAGACTCTGTCTCAGAGGGAAAGCAGTATTCACTAGCAACATTGAATTGCAGAGCCTCTCAGGAACTTCAGACCTATAAAGGCCAATGCCACCTCTGTCCTTGTGATTTCAAGATTGTCAGCTGCAGAGCTTGCATGGTCTTTATGAACCTATGTGATCCTTAAGTCCTTCTGTGTATGTTCCCTCCTTGGCACACAGCTCTCATAAGAAATTCAACCATACAAATACAAATTTAACACAGCAAAACATCCTTTGCTTCCAATGGCTTCTGCATAAGACGCCTAGATGAAGCCGTCAATTCCCTGTCACTGAAATGCAGAGCTAAAGAGGGGCCCCTGCTATAATGGAAACACTGTGTGTCCGGTATAGAGTAGGATTTTAAGAGTGAGCTGGTATTTGTCAAGACTCTAGAAAGGCATGTGTGGTGATGCAGACCTATAATCCCAGCACTTTAGAGGCTGAGGCAGGAGGATCATGGGTCAGCCTAAGCTACAGAGTTCCAGACCAGCCAGGATGACACTTAGAGACCATTAGAGAGAGGGGGGAAGGAGGGGGAGGGAGGGACGGAGGAAGGAAGGAAGGAAGGAAGGAAGGAAGGAAGGAAGGAAGGAAGGAAGGAAGGAAGGAAGGAAGGAAAAATTTTACTGGGTTAAACGATGCCCATAATGTACTGAAGAAAGTAACAATAGTCTGAATTGCTACAAAGAACAACTAATAGCCAAATTTGTGGCTCAACCAAGTGTACTACCATGGTCCAGTGGGAGACATGGATGTTACTGTTCTCCTAGAACAACAGGCAGCACCTGTCCCAGGTTGTCACACACATTCTTGTCACCTTTGATTTTAGTCCTTTGAATATTCTACCTAAAAAGTCTGACCACTTCATCTGTGATAAAGAGATTAACCTTGGGGAAATGTTCTTGTCTGCTATATCCAAATGAGAAACGACGAGAGTCACTTCTACCCACATCTGAGTCAAATAAGCAAAGCACGGACTCCTAAATGGATTAGTGCCTTTCCATAAAGTAGAAAGGCGATTACCCAGCATGCAGGGCCTGGCCTGCCCTACATGCTAGCAGAGTGGCTTATCTGCCTTCTCACTAGCTGTCAGTGAAGTTCCTTTGATAGAAAGTCTTAGTGCAACTAGAAGCCAGAGTTCAAGAAAGGAGAGGTAAATAGGCTCTAGATAGGCCAGCTGTAGACACAGACACAGCCTCCTGCCTGGCCTTAGCTTACCACTACACTTGAACTACCTTGGTAACCTTAAGAAACAAACATCCTGGCTCCTTCTGTGAGGAGCCATTGCTCATCTAGGATTATATTGAGTGGAAAGACCTCAGACATCTCCCATGAGCTGAGGAACAGCAATATAGGGTAACAGAGGGTTGGAGAGAAAGGAGACACCTCAGTTCTCTAAAAGAAGACTGTGGGGGAGGCACTGGAAGTGTCTGCTAGTCATGGGAGTGTGTGGCACATGGAAGGGGGTTCCACTGCATTTCTGGGAAACCAGGGCAGTAGGCACAATGAAGTCAAGTTTTTAAAATCGACTCATTGGAAGTAATCTTTACTCTTACTCTTGATTCCTTTTGTCCTACTCTGTATAATCTGTGGGGAACTGGAATGATACGGCTTTGGTATTTGAAGGTAGGTCCAGCTCAGCTTTCATTCTCATGAGAAGAACCTTACATACATACTGTGTGGGCTACTGGCTCATCCCTACCTAGGACCCCCCAACTCACTACAGAAGCAACAAGTGTAAGACTTTGTCTGAAGAAAAGTTTGGTCGCTCTAGAAATGAGTGCCTATGCTTGTGCAGAGCAGTGAACTCTAGAACTCAATCAACCCCTGAGAGAAGAGGGTGGTCAGGGACTAGTCCAGGAACAGGCTGGCAATCCCATCCTTCTCAGGCCACAAAACTTCAGGGTTTTGAACCTCTATCTCTGACAGGCTCACAAGGATCACAGCTTGGCAAGAAAAGACAGGTGTTTATAGCCCTGGCCTCTCAAAATCCTAACTAAACCTTAAGGGAAGTTTTAAAGAGTAGAATGTGAGAGTAACTTTTATTCACCTGATGCAATTGTCATCCTGGAGGCTTACTGCCTCTGTCTGCTAACCTAGGCCTAGTTCTGGAAGCTTCTAGCCTCCATACAATCTAATCTAGGTCTGGAATGTTTTCGGCCTCTGACACTTCCTGCTGAATCAGCTCACCTTTTGTAGTTCTTTCTGAGCTCTGGCTGGCTGGTTCAACCCAGCTGTTGTGGCTCAAAACTCCTCTCCAAGCTGCTTCTCCTGAATTGCTCTGCTTGGCCTCATACTAGCTTTGGCAATACGTTCTAATCTCCTGACTCTTTCTCATCCTCTGACTCGTTCTCTTCTCAACTTGTCTCTGTAAAAATCTCCCAGTAAACCCGCTTCTTACTTCTTTTTAATCTTCTCTTTCTTCTGTGCTGCTTTCTCTCAAATATCTTCTTTTTCCTCTCTTCTCATGAGAGTTGAGCATGCCCTATTCTGTCAAATCTTTCTCTGATTCATCACCTTTTCTGCCAGTCAATTAGACATCACTTTCAAACATGGCTGCTTCCTTCTACCAAGTAAATTTACCGTCATCATTTGGGATCACAGGTGTATGTTAAGTGTGTGTCTGTGTTCCAACCAAAGGCATTAAAGGTGTGAGCTAAGGGCTGAGCCACACCGCACCTAGAAATAGGTTTTTTTTTTTCAGTAAATAACATAATCTCAGGGTTCACAGAAAGCAGGACTCTGTGGCATAAAGGGCAGGAAGGAAGAGGATAGTACCAGTGGAGGACACATTCAAGGAGTTTCTAGAAGACACAGGCCACACTGGGCATAACTTGAACATAGATCACAAAGCTTGTCTCCACAGTGACACACTTCCTCCAACAAGGCCACGCCTACTCCAACAAGTGCCTCTTCCTATGGCCCAGCATTCAGAACCATGAGTCTATGGGGGCCACACCTATTCAAACTACCACAGAATGAGGCTCTAATCCAATAAGGTTACCAGCTGAGAAAGAGACACCAGGAGATACATGCACCAAGGAAGGGGGATGGAGTAGTTTGATAGGGATGGATGACCCCCATAGCCTAATGTGTTTGAATGCTTGGCCATAGGGGGTGGCATTATTCTGAGGTGTGGCCCTGTTGGAGGAAGTGTGTCACTGTGGAGGTGGCAGACTTGGAGGTCTCCTATGTTCAATGACACAGTCTCCTGCTGTCTGTGAATCAAGATGTAGAACTCAATCTCGGCTCCGTCTTTATCCCTGCACATCTTGTAGGTAGGGCGAATTTTGGGTTGAAGGTTTGGGGAGTGGGCTGTTGTCCCTTCCTTCTATGGGAAGTTATAGGAGGCAACCACTTCAGACTTCATATCCGCTGTTGCTAGGGGTCTCCGCTAGGGTCAACCCAACCTCCCAGGAGCCTCCCTGATCCCAGGTATTAGGCATGTCCCAGAGATGCCCACCCCCACCAGTCCAGTTTCCCACCCCACCCCTGCTCTCCCCACACATGATCCCTGCCCCAACTCCCCTCCCGGTCCCCTCTCACCCAGCTCCCTCTCCTCATCCACTTCTGATGTTTATTTTATTTCCCCTTCTATGTGAAATACAAGCATCTTCCCTTGGCCCTCCTTATTGCTTACCTTTGGGTCTGTGGATTATAGCAAGGTTGTCCTGTACTTCATGGCTAATATCCACCTATTAGTGAGTACAAACCATCCATGACCTTTTGGGTCTGAGCTGCCTCATCAGGATGATATTTTCTAGTTAGATCTATTTGCCTACAAATTTCATGGTGTCCTTTTTTTAAAATAGGTGGATAGTATTCTATTGTGTAAATGTACCACATTTTTTGAGACCCACCCCATGGGAGAGAGCCAGTCCCTGACAGTGTTAGTGATATTCTGCTATGCTTGTAGACAGGAGCCTAGCATAACTGTCTCCTGAGAGGCTTCATCCAGCCACTGATGGAAATATTGCAGAGACCCACAGTCAAACATTAGGCAGAGCTCAGAGAATCTTATGGATGAGGTCAGGGAAGGTTTGAGGAAGCCAGAAGGGCCTTACAGAGACTAAACCACCAACCAAACATTATGCACGGACTGGACCTGAGCCCCCTGTACATACGTAGCAGATGTGCAGCTTCGTCTTCATATGGGTCCCTGACCATTGGAGTGGGGACTGCCTGTGGTACACACACTGTTATCTGCCTTTGGATCCCTTTCTAGAGGTTCAATATACAAATTTAGAGGACACAATTGAGTTCATAGCTCTGGAGGGAGGCATGTGCATGTACAAACATGTGCCCATGTGTGTGCATGTGTGTACTTTAGGCATGCATGTGGGTATGCATGTCTATGTATATATATGCTCATCTACCCTTCTGTGGCCATTTTGTATTTTGTGTGAATATGTGTATGTATATAGCTTGTATGTTCTCATATATACATGAATATGTGCACATTTATGGTTTCTGTGTACTTATGAGAATGAATGTGCATATTTATCAACATGTACCTATGGTTATTTGCACGTGGGTGTATATGAATGTGTTCATGAGCATGAACTTCAAAAATATTCATGTACGTGTACAAGTTTTTATGTTTGCTAGTGATATGTATGTTTGTAATTATGTTTGCATCTGTTTGTATGTGCATATGCATGTGTGCAGGTGTGTGCATACATATGTTTTCAAGTGTGCACGGATATGTGAAGGCTTGTGTGTTGCTAAGCGTTTGTGCATGTACACATGCATGTGTATTTGTATGTGTGCATGTGCAAGCATATGTAAATACACATGCATAGATTAGGATTTTGCACATGTATCTGTACATGAATTCATGAACAGGTATATGTATATATGTATATTTATGTGCATGCACTAGCACCTGTATGATTCTATGTGCATAGTATGTGCACATATGTACATATAAATGTCTGTTTCATGTCAATCTGAGTATGTGTTGTTAAAATGCTTATGTGTGTGCCTGCCAGCATTTGTGTATTCATATGTGTAGGGAGCCGTATTGGATTTGGGCCTGGCCGCTTTGTGACTATGGCTCAAAGTGGCAACGTGACTCTTGGCTGCATGGCCACAGAGGTTCAACCTTGAAATGACTGCCATACAGTCATGAGATTGTTGGACAAAAGCCTCTCCCAGGAAGACCCTAGGAGCAATCACAGGATGTTTCAGCCTGAGCAAAACACCGGATGTCCCTGAGCAGATTCCTGAGAAGGGTTCGACCTTTTCAAAGAACATGTCCCCGGAAGACTGTTGCCTCTTTGTTTAAGGAGGATATCTTGCAGTTTAGTGATTCACCTTATATCCTTGGGCACTTCCCAATGCTCCCCCACCCTAAGCTTCAATTCCTGCCTCAGAGCTTAAATGCTGTACATTCCTCTCAATAAACGAGACCTTGACAATAGAATCTTGCTTGGTCTCCTTCTTCTCTCGGCCCCCATTTGGCCCAAGGGTAACGCCCCTTCGGAACCCTGAATAACTGGACCCGCTGGACAGGTCACATATGTGCTTGTGCATGTTGAATATGTGATTTACAACTATATATTACACACATTGCTTTGTCTGTGAGCTATATGTGTAAATATGTGTCTGTGTGTTCCCATAGGCATGGATATATATACATGCACTTTGCGCTGCCTGAGAATAAAAGTGGTAGTTTCTAAGAAGCACAGCCAACTCCTGGCAAACTGACCTGCACCACGCTCCACTCGATACTATTGGGATTGATGGAAGCCTGAGGATAATGCAGGCCTTTCCTGATAGACTTTTGAATCAACTGAGGACTATACAGATGCTAGCAGTTAGACCTCAGAGGGAACAGTCAGGACCAGCGAGAGTGGCTCCTGAGTCAGAACTGTGGCCGGATAGAAGCATGGGAAATCCCAGCTGCCTACACGAACCTGCTCCATAAAGGCAAAAGGCATAGAGAATCTACACAAGACATGTGCTTCCTCAAGAACCTCTCAAGGAGGGAAGTTAAGGTCAGGCTTCATACAGGTCCTCAAGCCTCTCCTGAGGTGAAATCCTCATGAGAAAGGAGTAAATGAGGATGGTAAGAGCTCACCAAGAGTGGGAACTACTGCTTCTCCTGATGAATACAGCCAGGCACATACTCACGCGCACTCACACACACACACACACACACACACACACACACACACAAGAGGGGGGGGGAGTGGAAACTATTGCTTCCCCTGATGTGTACAGTTTCATTTTATGAACTACCTACACATACCATTCTGTTTAAAGCATCCATCATCTTGAAAGCAGATACATTCAGAAGCTGGTTTGTATGTCATCCTGCATCACCTCCACCTATGGTCTCCTCCAAGTGACTGGTGCAGTAGTTGGATAGGTGAATCTGGGATCTGCATGCAGGAGGTAAGGGCAGCAAATCTCTGACTGTAAGGTAGTGATTGGAAGCGTCTGAGTCCTTGCTCCCCCAGCACATGTTCTAACCTCCTCTGCCGTAGGAGCAACATCAAGCCCTACAATCATTCAGCACAGCTCAGGATAGCCTCTGCCTTGCGGTGGGCAAAGTCCAGACTTTGGGACCAGTGATCTTTGTCCCTATCTGCTTTACGCGGTGCTAGTGAACTATAATGAGCCCTGAGATCACATCTGGCTAATCTGACTATCACAGCTTATGATCAGTACCCCCAGACCTGGCACTCTCCCTCAGCTGCAGTGGTTTCCTCATGCAGACACCCTTAGAGCACCGAAAACCAAGATTAATGGGCAATTAGTATAAAAATCTTGAAGAGATCTGAGCTAATTAAATAGCAGGTGTAGTTGGAGGGAAATCTTACCCAGGCTGCAGGTTATTGCAAACCCAGACTCATCCCTTGTTTTGGGATCAATCTGAAAGTGTAGAAGCTTTTTTATTTAGTTTGTTTCTGGGGATGGGTAGGTGTGGTACGTATGTGGAAGCCAGGAATTAATGGTGGGCTTTGTCCTTAATCCATGGGCAGCTGAGATTCCAAGCACATGCTGCCACATTCAGCTTTTCTTGACATTGGTTCTGGGGACTGAACTGAGGCCCTCATACTTAGCCATGAGCATCTTACTGAGCACTCACCTAGCCTGGGAAACCCCTTTAAACAGGAAGAGAAGCACACTTGGCCCTCCCTAGTGTCTACTGGGTCCTGCAAGTGTGTCTCCTGGGATGATGACCTGGGATGACAATGAAACCCTCCCCACCCACACAGCCCATATACTCAGCCTCGCCTGGACTCTGAAGACCAGAGATGGGTCTGGTCTCTAAATCATTTGGCTCTCCAGCAGTCAAGTCAGGCCTGAAGCATTTCACTCATAAGCTCTGAGGCAAGCGGGTTTTGCTGTGTATATAACTTTGAAACTAAGGCTGGTGGCACTCATCTCTCAGGGAGCAGACGCAGGAGACTCATGACTCCAAAGGCATCCTGGACTACATAAGAAGTCTTGTCTCAAAAAAAAAAAAATCAACATAAAACGTATCCACCAGCAAAGGTGTCAGCTAACTAGCCACTAGACTTTGAAGATATTTCAGAGAACGAGGAGAGCCTTTCTTCAGAAAGCCAGCAGGACAAGTGAGCAGGGGAGGGGGGAGGGGGAGGCAGAGTAGACCTGTCTCTTTCCCACAGTCACATGGGCATGGGAGCCTCAGACTCTTCAGATAGCAACCCAGAGCTTTTACTTTCTCTCAACAACTGGAGACCAGCCCCAGTCTGGGGACCCGAGCCTGTTGTTCTGATCACCATTGCCAGTTTTCTGGCTTGTCTAGTACTAAAAGGCTTAGTGGGAGACACCCAAACCACCACTTGTGGACTTGTGATTGGCTACCAACATCCAGGTTTCATCAACATGGGGAAGATACCATGATATCCCCATTTTTACATGGCTCTGTTGTGTCATAGCTCAGACCTAACCCTAAACCTTACCTTTAGACTTACCCTTAATCTAACCCTATCCCTTGCACGTATCCATATCATCTTTGCATTTACTCTAATCTTGCCCCTACCCCTACAGCTATGCCTACCCCTACAGACCCTCCCAAGGTCTGTCAAGAGGAATCTCCAAAGACTCAAGGGTTGTCATGTGAAATTTTTCTATGGATCACAAGTGACAGGTGGCGTTGCCTTGTGGTTTCAACAAGGCCCCTTGGTAAATCCAGCCAAGGCATGCAGATTCAGCCACCTCCAGCCGACAGAGCTCCCTCCAAACAGGCCTAGCCCATCAAAAGTACTAGGTGTCGCTCCCAGCAATATCTTCCAATAAGAGCTCGGTAGCTTTCGGCACAGACTTTTCCTCTCTCGGTTTCCTCTTCTGCTGTGCAGGACAGATCTGGTGACAGGATGTGTGGTGCTTCAGGAGCTCCCGGGTAGCAATGACAGGCTGGGGAGCACTGAGCTGGAAGCCAGGCTGCTCTTTGGTTTTTCTCCTGCAGACGCCCGCCTACGCCTCTGCAGATCGCTGTCCTGGCCCCTTCACTAGTTGCCATGGGAAGATGAGAGCGGATGGCTAAGCTCTGTAGGCAGGCGTGTTATAGCAGCTTTTTGAGGTTCCAGTCCCCACAGAGGAGAGCTCAGCAGGATGGATACTGGCTCATTAGCACGGAGCTCCCTGGGCCAGGTCTGCTCACAGTATCTCTGTACATGCTCGGCCCCCAGGTCTCAGCTCCCTCCTGACTCGGGCAAGACACCTGGGCAGACTCAGGAAGGCTGCTAGTCACACTTCTACTTTTTCATTAATTTGTGCGTGCATGTGTGTGTGCGCATGCGTATGCGTTTGTGGGGTGGGGGATGTGTGCATAGGAGTGTGCAGAAGCTAGAAAGGGACGTTGGACTTCCTCCTCTATCTCTGTCAACCTTATTCCCTTGAGATAGGGTATCTTGCTGAATGGAAGGCTTTCTACTTTAGTGAGGTGGCTGACCAGCCATTACGGGGAACATTCCTGGCTCTTCTCATGCCTGGGTTTGCAGGCATGCATAATCATTCCCGGCTTTTTATGGAAATGCTGGAGATTTAAGCTGGGCCCTCAGGCTTGCACAGAAAGTGTTTTTACTCAGTGAGCCATCACCCTACCTCCCATTCCCCATTTTCTCAATGCAAATCTCACTTCAAAAGATGGAAGGCTGAGTCTCAGGTCCATGTGGGATGTAAGAGTGAGGAGTGGAATGTGGCAGAGGCAAGCCCAGCTCGGCCAAGGACAGCTGTGACAGCCTCAGCCTTCCTCAGAGGGGTCTCTGCCAGGCACTGTACCAAAGTGCTCACCCGCATGGCCTCAACAAACCAGGCAGTGATTCTTACAGTATGAGCAGAATGCCCACGTTGTGGAGGGATAAACTGAGGCTGCCACAAGTAAGAAACAGACCTCTGTGCAGATAGCTGGGACCATTCTCCATCCCAATTCCCCAGAGTATACACAATTCATGGATTGTGGTGTCACCCCAAGCTCAGGTCTCCATTTTGAAGTTCCATTTCTACCCTATAGCAAACCTTCCTTTATGTTGTGGCTTCCAAATGTGACAGGTCTAGGTCCTTGGAAACCAGGAGAAAGGGCCTCTGCGGATGGAATGGAAGAGTACTGTGGCCCAGTAGGTGGGCCCTGACTAAGGCATATACTAGGCCTTATAAGAGCCTAGTAGGAAAGTGACACAGACCAGAAGAGGTTGTATGACCATAAAGACAGACATTGGAGGGATGTAACTATAAGTCAAGATATGCTGGCAGCTACAAGATAATACAAGAGGTGGGAGGATTCTAGTTCTGGCCTCCAGAAGTAGCAGAGAGTGAATTGTTTCTACTTGCTATATTGAGTTTGTAGCCAGAAAGATCCCAAACAATGGAGCCAACTGACCAATCCCCAGCTCAGCAGAAGACAGCAACCGCAGCTTCTTCTCCCCAGGGTGCGGCGTGTCAGACACTGTACCTGCTTCCAGGCATGGGCCTCATTAAACCACATGGTTTTCTGTCCTTGGCTGACCTTGCAAACACACACCTGTGTTTTCTTCATGCAGATTGGCAGGATGAGTCCACACTGAGGCTGAAGAGGAGAATATGTACTCCAAATGCCCACCGCTGTGTCCCTGGTCCACCTGCACCCACTCCTTCCACTGAGGTGACAGTAGCTGGAAACAGAAGGGAAGCCCAGGAATTACCAGCTCTGGCTAATTTCGCACCACGTGGAATGAGTGAACTGTCTCCTCCCCCCTCAACCTGGCTGAGTGTTCTGTTCTTGCCAGATGCTCACACAGGAGCAGAGATGCCAGTGTCTCCAGGACACCATTCTTCCCCCAAGCACCAGGCCTCCTCTGCTCTTTTTGCTTCTTTCACCTCCTAGGCACATGGGCAGTATGGCCCCACAGCGTCTATCTCCACGGACATCTTCAGTACAGAAGTGGAATTCTCCTGGCTGTGGCTCAGGGAAATGCTGGACTCAATTCTATTTACTTGCCCAGTCCCTTTGCTTTCTTGGACTCAGCTCTGTGTAGTCCAGTCTCCAAAGCTCCCCCTCTGCCCTGAAGTGATGCACGGCCAGCAGTCAGCCTAGGACACTTCTTGGGCTGTAAGCACCAAGCCCCACGCTCTCAGAATGCAGGCTGACTCCAACAGACTTAAAAGCAGCCCGGGTTTCTTTTTTTAATCTGTGAGAGCTCGGCAGATTCACATTCTACCCACATCTAAGAGCAGGAGCCGGGCAGCTGCTCTCCACAGCGTGAAGCTGGCAGAGCCCAGACGCAGACGTGTGCAGCCCCAGGCGGATGTCCAACTGTCCACAGAGCTCAACTCCACAGAGACAGAGATGTTCTCAGCAGCCAAGCCTCCACCCTCCTTCTGTGTGTGTGAGGGATGCCACTCCTGTGGAGGCTCACAATCTCTCCTTCACAGCACCTGTCACGCAGGGCGTGACTGATGTCCCCTGGCTTGTCTAAGCAGTACAGAAACATAAAATCCCCATTGTCTGATGGAATCTGTGGTTGCCAGCCGAAACATCAGAGATCATTCTCAAAACATTTACTTCAGAGCTCCGCACCTCGCTGCTAAACTTAGTCCTCTGGGGAGTGACTGGTTTCCCTCTTGGATACCAGCAGTTCTAAGAGACAGTGGTAAATCACAGGGTTTGGCCTTCATCACCCAGAGCCTCATTTCTGTTTTGGACAATGCCCCCACGAATGCCTGTTAGAGACTTGAAACCTTTGTCGTTTAGAATTATTGAGAGGAAAACTGGTCCGTTCCAGTCCGTGTGGAAGTAGGTGGCTGGTGATGGCTTGAAGGACACAAAGCCGGGCAGGGGGGTGGGTACTGCTTAGACAAGCCAGGGGACACGACAGGTGCTGTAAGGAGAGATTGCCCAGCCTCCACAGTGACAGCAGGGAGGGTCATCTAGAGGTCACTGAGCAAAACCTGCCTCTTCCAGAGAGCACACTTGGAAGGAGTCTCAGGTCTCTGGTGTTTGATGGAAATTTAGGGGGAGGGATGAAGGGGGAGGGGAAGGGAGAGAGAGAGAGGGAGGAGAAAGAGAGGGAGGGAGGAGGGGGAAGGGAGGGAAAGAGAAGGGAGGAGGGAGGAGGGAGGGAGAGAAGACACAAGATGGAAGTGAGGAAATCAGCCAGGGAACACACCAAGAACTGATTCCAAGGATCTTCCTGGCTGGCAGTGTCCACTGAGCTGAGACAGCTCAGCACAGCCTTGATGTTGGGATCCTGAAGAAATAGCAAGGCTGCCTCAGACTGTACCTGTGATTGGGGACGGGTACAGATGGAGAAAACACTGTACTGAGTCCACACACATTGCATAGCAGATTGGATTGGCCTGAAACAGTTAACCAGGAAGCAGAAGTCCACACTCAAAAGGAGTCCAGCATCAAAGAACATCAGTGAATGATTCTCCTCAGACTCGGGGCCTTCCTTTATCCCTCTCCTTTCCTCACCTCCTCTCCTATTTCTTTAAATACAGACAGATCTCAACTTGCCCTATCCCCTCTTCGGTCTCAGAGTTCTCAGGCTGCCTCAGTGGCCTAAGTGGATTCTGGACCCTGGGATCCTCTCTGCACAAAGGTGAAGCTGATGCCAACTTTTCGTTGTCTGCTATACATCAGACTTGGAGGTCTCGGGTAAATTTTGCTGTCTCAGGGTACCTGGGTATGACCTCTAGGGCTGGTAGGACTATATATATATACCTCCATCATCTGGTGTGTGTGTGTGTGTGTGTGTGTGTGGTCTCACTATCTTCCTTCAAGCTCTTTTTGTCCACACACAACATTGAACCTACAGTACTGACAGGTTCCACCCATGCTGCACAGACACCCCACATATAAATGAACAAATAAGAATTCTCTAAGGGACTAGTCAGGAGGCAGCTGGGGAGACAAGCCTATGAAGAGACCCCAGGATGATAGTCCCTGCTCAATCCATGACTCATAAGTCTCCATGAACAGATGTGTACTCATAACCCACTCCCTACAAATACATGTACACACATAACATAGATGCATACTCAAAAATGAGACTCGCCATGGACAGGTATGGACCTCCTTTCCCTCTTCAGAGAAAAGAAAGCCCTTGCTGAAGACACGTCAGGACCCTGATTGCTAGCTCCCAATGCAGCCTGGGAACAGGTGGATAGTCTGCTATGGTTGGAATATGTCCATCTCTCCCACTTTAAAGTAGAAGCTCTCTCCATTATAGTACTGTTGGGATGCAGGCTAAAGCAACACAGGCCATTATGTCTCAACAGCATGATGGCCGCTGTGAGAAGGGCCTCATTTTTCTCGTAGTTACCAGCCTACAGAGCATGAGCTGCCTGTAGGAATCACCTATTCGTCGTGCAATGGCAGCACTGACTGTGTACTACTTCCTGGGAGGACCCAAGATGTCTGCCCTCCCACAATGCTTTGCTTCCTAGGAATGAAGATTCCCAAGCACTGGCCTACACCGAAGCATCTGGGCTCTAGAATCTGTAGGTACATCAGGATAAAAGAAAATTTAAGGCAATTTAAGTTCGGTGAAAACAGACCTGAGGTTAGGCATGTTCATACCAGTAGCTGGTTATTGCAGAACAGAAAACAAATCGCCCCCTAGTGGAGGGGACAGGAGAGAAAGGCATAAGCATGGACATCAAGTATCTCTCTTCCCCAAAGAGAGGTACTTTGTGATGCCTCAGACAGAACAGGAAGTTCCGTGGTCAGAGACAGGCCAAGGAGAAGAGGGCATTTCTGTGGCCAGGCAGAGCCTTGAACCTGAGTTAGGGGAGAGACAAGGGGCAGGTGTGGCCTGTGTGAATGAAGTGGAGGGGTGCCCCACTTTTGTGGTCGAAATACAAATACCTTGTGAGTAACCCCCTAGGGCACGGAGAGGAGGTAACGTAAGACAATTTTGAACCTGAAAAGAAGGAGGGAGCCTGTCCATGGTGTGAAAGACTGAAGTGGAATGAAGAGCTGAGGCTCAGCGGGAGGCTGGCAGGACTGAACGTGGATCCTGGCCGGTTCATGTGGAGCACATAGGAGGAGCTGGAGCACTATGAAGGGAGCAGGTGGGTATCATGGAGGCCCCAGAACAGGGCGTTTCTGAGGTTATGAGGCACTGTGCATGAACTTTAAGCAGCAGGTAGAAGGATTCTATCTGTACCATAAGAAAGAGTTCTTACCTAGAACCGTTTGAAGAATGAATGAAATGTAGTTCCTGAAGGGTCACAGAGATGAGCAAAGCCTGGTTGTGAGAGACCTGAGAACTGTGGAGGGTGTCATGGGCAGTGGTCCAGGCCTGTTTATATTCTACTTCAGACTAGCGGAGAGGAGTTAGACTTCCAGAATCTGAATAGAGAAGCAGGTACAACTGGGGAGAACCCTGACTGCAGGTTTTGAGTGCTCTGTGACTCTCCAACAGTGTACAGCATAGGGGCAAAGAAAGCAGAGCCCCAGGCAAAAATAGGGCATCTACCGGGGAGAGGCCAAACCACCCAGGATGGACTGGCACAGGATGGAAAGGACCTGAACAGACTCTGGGGGTTGGAGTCACCAATGGTGTAGGGTTGACCGCTGAGGAGCACTAGGGAGGCCAGGAAGCTGGGGCCTCCCTTGTCCAATCCCCTGAAAGGCCATCTAGAAGGAAACTCAATGAGTCTACCACAAGTGACCTTGAACACTCTTTTTTTTTTCTCTGCACGGTGGCGAGCAAGCTTCTTTGCAGTTCTCACACTGTCCTACTTTCCAAAGGTGTGGGCTCAGAGAGGACACCTGCAGAATCTGGAATGAACCAACGAGTTGCTATGCATGCTGCCTCTGGCCAGCAGCTGGGAGCCCATCCCCAGCCAGAGAAGCTAGCCTCAGCTTAGGCTGGGCAGTCTCCAGTGTAGCCAGTACAGCTGGTTGGAGCAGGACAAGCAACCAAGCATGCAGCCGACTATGCACGCTAGTGCCAGAGTGGGCCATGAGTGGTACGCCTTCTAGGACTTCAGATCCACAGGACATTTCCAATCCCACCTCCTGCCCTTTCTCCACAACACCAGGAAAGTACACATATGCTCACACCCACACGAGTGTTTCATGTGTGCAAAAGCACATGTACCATGCATACACCCAAATGTGTACAGCCACATAAGGGCGCATATGCACACACATGTGCACCTGTGTTTACATAAACATACTCCGCAGTCCATTGACTCCCTCAGGGATAAAGTGTCCCTCTCCCCCTTACCTCCTTTGCAACTTAGAAAACCTTCTGGCCTCCTGCCTCCCCAGTGAGCACTCTCTGCACACAGGGACTTCCCAGCCCTGTCCTGCCTGCCATGGGCTGCTCTCCTGCCATCTGGTCACAGCGTCTGATAAGCATGGGCAAGCAGCCAACTTGGCCCCGGCTCTGCATGTAGGCTGGACTGGCAGATAAATTGGTTGTGGAGGGGAGCAAGGAGGGGGAGTGGGGGGCCTAGGGAGGAGGGGGTGCGGGCAGAAGAAGAATTTTAGATTCACCCTCTGCTAAGCCACGCTCCAGCTTTCCAAACTCATTGCAGTGCTGAGAAGCTGACAGAGTGCCAGCCGGGAGCAGGCAGATGGTGCTGGGCGGGTGTGGGCCAAGTGGGAATGGGCAAGGACCTTGTCAGAGTAGACATAGGGCAGCAGGCCCATCCTTACCCTACCCTTGCCCCCACCCCCACCGCCATCCCCAGGAAAGCTGTGGCCTGCTAACCTCACTACCAGTAAAGGATGCTCCAATTCATTCTGGCTCATTCCTGTCCTGAGAGGCCCTGACCTAAGACCTTGGAGTTGCTCAGGAAAAGACTTGGTTGTGGCCACTGGGCTACTGCTATACACTGGGCAGGTGGCCCGATGTCAGCTCTTGCACAGAGCAGTCATGACACTAGTGTGACCTCTGAGATCTCTAGAGATAAACCTTGAAGAGCACAAGATTTAGACATCAATATACACATATTGCTGAGGCCAGTTGTTACTAGAGACTGAGGGGATGTCTCCTTGGAAGAGGAGTGAGGACTGTATGACAGGGGTTAGCAATATGGCCCCTTGTTACTTAAGTCAGTTCCAGTAAAAAGTACCTGCTTCTCACACCACAAACTGAGCCCCACCATGCCCTGTTGATCATGTGAGCATTTTCTTGAAGTCACACAGTGAATGGACCTCTGTAAGACAGGCAACGCACCTACATGGAACTACCTAACGTGGCCAGCTAGAACCCCCACAAATAGAACCAGACCCAAAGAGGAAGCAAGAAGATGGCCATGCCCACTGTGAACAGGTTCTCCTGGTTTCTGTCCTCCCTGAGTTTGCTGCTTGGTCCAGAGCAGCTGTGAACGGTGGGACTGCTGGAGGCTGGGATGGAGCACGTTGAGGGATGGGTTCAGGGGTACTTCCATAGACAGGTCCACTCAGGCCTTCCTGGGCTGTCTGTGGCATGTGCAGCCATAGCTATTTGATGTCTGAAGCAGGTCCAATAAGGTAAATGGGGAGGAAAACCCCCAGTAGAAGTCAGAAGCAATCAGCCTCAGTCTATGCAGTGTTCTCTGTATTGACTTTGAACGTGTCATTTGCCTGTCCTGAAATCGCAACTTCATTTGTCCTTAGCATAAAACATGTAGAAGGTAGATGTCTTCAAGGCCCTGAGCTGTCTAAATGCCAAATAATGCTTACAAATAGTAATTCCACAGACACAGCAATAGAAACATGCCCACTAGACCCCCTTGAACCTACCCTGTCCCTCACGTCTAAGGAGGTGTGGGGCAAAACCATCTGAAACCAACAAGAGGAGGATGCGAAGACCAAAAATACCTGCCCCCACCCTCCACTCCTGAACCTCTCCAGCAGCCCATGTTCATGGGGAAACTAAGTGCTTTAAGGACACTGTCGATTACAAATCAAATTTATCCCCAAGAAAGCGAAGATTTGTAGTATATCATTAGAAGAGCATATGGCCACTCCAATCTCAAGCTGAACTTGTCTATGAGAGTGGCCACTGTGGTTACTCTCCAGACATCTTTGTGTTAAGATCCTAATCCATAGGTGATGGTATTCAGAGGAGCAGGGTCAGTATATATTAGGTCATTAGAACAAGACTTTTATGATAGGAATTATTTACTTAAAAAAGGGGGGCCAAGAAAGCTCTCAGCCCATCTGAAACGCAAGAGCATGAAAGGACATCTATGAGGCACACGATGAATCTTCTCCAGAGTCTATCAGACCTCTACCCTAGACTTCCGAGCCTCCAGAACTATAGAAAACAAACTTCTACCATTTACAAACTGCTTCACCTATAGTGACTTGTTATTGAAATTCACACAAAAATGGGATGAGAATGGGGCCTTGCTGTAGCAAATACCTAAAACCATGGAGACAGCTTTGAAACTAGTGATGGATATCGGGAGAATTTGGAGACACGTTCAATGAAAACTCCATGGCTAGACCATTATTGGATGAGTCCGTGAGAGCTCAGGGGAAAAAGAAAGCTAGAGAAAACCTCAGCCTCCTTAGAGAATATGTAAGTGGTTATGGGGGATGGTAGAAGAAATAAGGGCGGTGAGGACATTCTGATGAGGCGTCAAGTAGAGGCTGGTAGTGAGGAGCTCTTAGGCTGTTGATGGAGTGCCAAACACCCTGGCAGAACCATGTTGACGGTTGTAGAAGGTATGACCCAATACTGATTAAATTGAATATCTGGCTAAGAAAATAACCAGATGAAGTGGTTGTTCTTTAGAATAAAATGGGAAGTGTGAAAAATGATGTAAACGCAGAGTTGTACATCAAAAGGCAAGTCAAACTTAAGTTTTTGACTTTCTCAACTTATCCATATTGGAAAATCCGAGAAAGTCTGTTAAGGAGACAGCAGGAATAGATATGGCCAAGTGAGCACTTGACATGGAGATTAGTATGGTTTGCCCATCTAAATAGAAGCCAGGACCTGTCATCTAGAACTGATGGAAAAGAGACTCCCATGGCCTTTTGGAGTTCATCAAGTATGCACCCTCAGAGTGAAAGGACCGGGAACAGAGTAAAGCAATTTGAAAGAAGGACCACGGCTGTCCGAGGCTGTCCCTTCCAGACTGTGACAAAATGTCTGGGGCTCCAGGCAGATGCAATGCTGACAGGCAGTTGTGGAAGTCGTAGCAAATAGTTTGTGCAGCAACGTTACAGAGGCTTGGAAACTCCCACTAGATTTCAAGATGCCCCAGAGAGTCGTGGAACCCAGGCAAGGGATCAGCACAGGGATGGAGTCACTGTAGAAAGTCCCCTAGACCCATGTCTAAGACAGCTATGAGAGATATAACTGTTCAAGGCCGTCTATGCAGAGCTGCCCTGTACCTTGGTGTTCAAACCTTACATGGCAAAGCCAGAGGGATGGGCCACCCCAACACATGTACACACTACATGTGAACACACACAAACATAAATGTGCACACACACACATAATCATATACACTCATACGCATACAGACATATACATGTACATATACACATACACATAATCATATGCACACATATGCATACATATATATAAATACATATAAATATACACACACAATCACACACAGGGTCTAAAGCATGGAGACAAAGAAGGTTAATTTTTTATCCTTAAGAATTGAAACTTTCCCTTTTCTTCCTTCCTTCCTTCCTTCCTTCCTTCCTTCCTTCCTTCCCTTCCTTCCTTATTACTCCCCTCTGGAATGGGAATGTCTATCCTGTGTCTGCACCCCCATTATGACATGTTTGATGGTGCCTACTCACAGCTTGAGGGGACTTTCTCTTGGTATAAAATATGTCTTTGAATCTCACTTGTGTATGATTAGGTGAGATTTGAAGTTTTTGAGGTAAAACTTTTTCCTGGAATTAATTAATATTTTGGAGTGATTGATATAGAATGCATTTTGCTGGTGAGAAGAACAAGAATTTGGTGAGAAAGGAGTGAGATGCTATTTTTGAACGTGTGTTTGTGTGTGTGTGTGTGTGTGTGTGTATGTGTGTGTGTGTGTGCCCACACATGCATGCACATATCCCTTCATCTTTTTTATTTTGTTTTGTTCATTCACTTGGCCATTCCGTGGTAACAAGAAGTCATCTTGGAAACAGAAAATACTAAGTCTGCCAGGCTGGCAACCTGACTTTGGACTTCCCAGATGCTAACACCTGTGAGAAATGGATTCCAGTTATTTATAATTATTTAAAAATATAGGTTGTATTTTGTTATAGCAGCACAATTATCTAGAACGGCTACATTTATACACACACATATACATATACATACATACATATATACATATACAAATAAATATACATACAAAATACACACCCAAATTTCACAGAATTTCCCTGCAATATATGATATAATTTGAAAGTAGGGCATTTAACATCCAAGGGGAAAGGAAGTCAACAGCAGATATCATCCTTTTAAAGTCTTGAAATCTGCTCATTGATCACCTACTTCCTCCAGTTAAGAATATATCTAAAACCATCAGGGCCTGCTGGCAGGTGACTAATTCCAGCTCTTCAGAAAACCAAGAGGAGAAGATTGCAAGTTCAAGGCCTGCCTGGCCTGCAGAGTGAGTGTGACGCCAAAGGGGAATAGTGAAACTCTGTCCAGGTTTGGTTCCTAGCATCCACATACATTGGACCTCACATCCTCTCTGACCTCCAAGAACACGCACATGATATACAAATGGATAAACATGCATGCCCACATAAGTTTATTTATTTTCACACTGTAAATAAAAGAAAAAGTTGGTATCTCAATGCTCAGTGTTAGTGTGCTTTTCTAGGGCCTGGATTCAAGCCTGTACTTGGGGATGGGGGGGGGGCTAGTTAACATCACATAATGATAGCATCCCAGGGATCTTGCTTCCCTGATCCATCTGTAAGTGTCCTCAGGCCCACGTAGGTACAGCCTTTTGGGCCATATAAATGTTCCCTCATATCTAGATAGAGCCTAAACTCTAAGTTAAAGTTAAATATAACCTCAGACCCCTGTAAATGTATGCTCGGTCCCTGTAAACATGACCCCAAATGTATGTAGATATATTCTATGGTGTGTACAGATGTGTCTCATGGTCTAGAATACAGTCTCTGCCCCTTAATCTCTATATAAGAATGCAATGGAATACCCTAATTTTGAAAACTTCCCAGGGCAGGAGAGTCTATGGAGAAAATTTTTTCAAATTTTCCCAGATGTGCCATGTGAGGTCACTATGTTTACAGATTAATAGGGAACAAACAAAAGGCTGTCCACATAACGTCTCTCCACCACTCACAGATATACAGCTATACAAAGCCAGGTACACACTATGGTCACTTCTATATTGCCAGGTCAACCACAAGACTTCTCCAACAGACTATGACTAGGAAGGATCTCAACTCAATTCCTTTGTTTACCTGGTTAAATAGACACCAGAGGTTAAGATAAGAGCCCCCATTTCTCACTCAGAACTCAGCCCAGGAGACACAATGCAGCCTTTTCCCTTCCATGGTGCTAGGAAGGTGCCATGGTTCTTCCTTTCCTTGATGAGAGAGAGAGAGAGAGAGAGAGAGAGAGAGAGAGAGAGAGAGAGAAGAAGAAGAAGGAGGAGGAGGAGGAGGAGGAGGAGGAGGAGGAGGAGGAGGAGGAGGAGGAGGAGGAGAGGAAGAGGAAAGAGGAGAAGAAGGATTTGGGGAAAAATGGTGTGGCTCTGGTCTACAATATCACCCAGGTCTTAGTGTAGGTACAAATAAAGAATTGCATTTTGAACTTATAAATACACCAAGACCTTCTTTGTCACATTAGGGAGGAAGTCAGATCAGCTCACTCCTCCCATCCTGCCTGAAGCAGGCTGGGGGATGCAACCTGAGCAGACCCGACTGAGGGCAGAGGAAAAGCTGAACCACCAACCAAGTTGGACACAGACCCTTTTCTCCTGAAAGACTCCTCAGCTGACCACAGAAGACACCACAGCTCCTCATGGAAGAGATGGGCAGACATCAGATGGTGTCACTGTCTAAAGAGTGTGGCACAGAAGTCTCCATGCACCTGGCATCTTGCAGTTCACACAAGCAGGGTGTGAAGGAGGGGGAACTAAGCAACCCAACAACACCCATGTATGTCATCTGCTGTCTGCTGCCTCATGGAAACAGGTGCTCTCGTTCCCTCTGCACACAGTGGCAATGCTCTGACACTGTGAAATTCTCTCCACCTGCTTCTGCTGCCTCTCTCTCTCTCTCTCTCTCTCTCTCTCTCTCTCTCTCTCTCACACACACACACACACACACACACACACACACACACACACACACACACACACACACACACACACACACACACACACACAGAGAGAGAGAGAGAGAGAGAGAGAGAGAGAGAGAGAGAGACATGCACAGTGCAGACAGCTAGAACGTCCCTGCAAGAATGCATTCTGTGTCAATACAAGTCACAAGCTGGCACAGCCAGAAAGAACCCCTTAGCAAACAAAGCAGGAGCCTTGCTACTCTTTGAGCCTTTTATCTTCCTGAGAGAGACCTCTGGAGATAGTGCTCTCCTCTCCTGCACATTCTTTCCTTTGTCTGGTTTGTCTTCTCATCAGAGTGAACACCCAGACTCAGCAAACACCAGCAGCCCTGGAAGAGGTATAGCTAGCTGCTGCCCTCCCCCATATCCACCCCCTTGATGGGGCCTCTTGTCCTACTTTCTCAAGGTTCCATCTCTTGGAGCATCTTCTCAACTTCTGTTCCCAGAACTTTCTCAACCAGGGGCTTTGTGAACCTGTCCTTACACACTGTAGTGAGGCGACAGCATCCTGTGGCTCCACACTGTAGAGTCTAGAGTCCATGTACAGTTGTGACTCTGATGCTTTGAGATCCATGTGAAAATGAGAGTTAGAATGTTGGTTCCTAGCTAGACCTTCCATTAACTATTTATGAAAGAAACCACATCTGGTCAAGAGGAGCAGTACCTGTCAATCAGAGAGGTAGCACTTGTCAGTCAAGAGGGATGGCACCTGTCAGTAAGGAGGGGCAGAAGGACAGCAGCTGTCAGGAGGGCCAACATCTGTCAGGAAGGACAGTATCTGTCAGGAGAGACAGCACCTGTCAGGAGGGGCAGCACCTGCCAGTCAGGAGGGGCAGCACCTGTCAGTCAGGAGGGGTAGCACCTGTCAGTCAGGAGGGACAGAAGGACAGCACCTGTCAGGAGGGGCAGCACCTGTCAGTCAGGAGAGGCAGCACCTGTCAGTCAGGAAGGGAAGAGAAACAGCACCTGTCATGGGGGACAGCACCTGTCAGTCAGGAACAACAGTACTTGTCAGGAGGGACAGGAAGCACCTGTCAGGAGGGACAGGCAGTACCTGTCAAAAGGGACAGCACCTGTCAGTCAGATGGTACAGCACACTACCTTCCCACTCTCGTTGAGGCATGGCCAGGCTCTATGCCCCAGGCCTTGGATGTGACTCTGTAGACAGATGGATGTCTATCTGCAAGACATCAGGGTTCTATCCCTTCCTCCCTGCAGGTTCTTCTGTTATTGGGCCTTAATCAGGACTCTGTGGATACCCATCAGGGGAAGCAATTTCCCTGGACAGTGTGGAGGCCTGGAATTCCAAACTTCCCTAAACATAAGAGTTAACCCAACTGGGAAGGTCACACCTGGCTAAACGACCACCACTTAGGAAGGTGGGGCCACTCCACGAAGGTCAATCTACCTTAAAACACACTGATAAGGTGGAAGAACAGTTGTCCACTTAATGAGATAATGTACTTTTCCTTATAAGAATTCCTAGTCCTCGTGCAGACACTCCAAGTCCCCATGAAGTCCTGTTGGTCTCTCTGACTTGGAAAATTATCATTCTCCCCTTCCTTCTCTTCTGTCTCTTTGTCTGGAATTCTAGGTTTCCTTTCTCTTCCTCTGAACACAGCTGTTTATCTGGCACATGGCCGACCTTCATGTCAGCTTAACTCAAGTGGAGTTTCTCTTCCTCTTCATCCCCTCCTCCAGGCAGCTGCTGGAATTTACAGTTTGCCTGTCTGGGGTTTTTATTTTAAATTCTAATCAGACAGTCCTGGAGTTTCCTTTTAAGTCCATTCTTAAATGCATTTATTGAGGTCAAGAATCCCCAAGAGAGGACCCTAATTTCTCCAATAATATTGCCAACTCTCAGGGATCTCCCCAAAATGCCCAGTAACATTTGCATGGATTCCTGCTCACTCTACCATTTCCAAAAGCCCATGGGGCTCCTGGGCACCTGAGTCACAGCTCTGAGACAACCACCTGCTGAAGCTTCTCAAGCCTCTTCAGGGGACACGCGCCCTTGGGCGTCTTCCAAGCGGCTGGCTTCAGTGCAGGGCTGCTGAGCTGGAGGCACAGCTGGTATGGTACGGGAAGCCCTGGTGAAGATCCAGACTCCCCTGCAAAACCGTGATCAGACAGCAGGAGCCACTGTCTCACCAGAGCAGATGTTGCTAGATCCCCACCAGTGATCGAGCTGTCAGGATGAGGTGCAAAGGTTCCCAGGGCTCTGTTGTTGGGGTAGGCATAGGCAAAAGTCAGCAGAGCTCTACCCTCAAGACAGAAATGGATGAGGGGCCTCTGCGTGGTAGACAGGGTCAGCAAGGCTCTTGTTATAGTGGGACTATTTCATACAGGTCTAAACAAACATTGGCCTTCAGAATACCTTCGAACTGTTGCCATGGCAACAAAGTACACAGAGAAGTATAGTGATAGCAAGGTCTACTGTGGTCATAACAGAGCTGTTAACATTCCCTTTTAGAATGGGGGAAGAGGAAAAGTTGTCAGACCCTCAGCTGAGATTCACCTGCAGCTGGGACACTGGGGCTGTGGCTTTCACTCATCACCCATGATGGAGTGGGGCTTTACGGTGAGACAGCTGCTTCTGAGTCATCTGTGCTTCTATAAGGAACCCGTCATCTACATCTACGTGCCTATAAATAGCTCTAATAAACTCACTGGCTCAACCAAACCAGACCTGGAAAAAAAATAATTTCCTTGAGATGTTGGTTCTCTATCTGGGGAAGAAAGCTATTTCTTTACATTTCCCTGGAAAAAAAGAATACAATAAATTGGTAGCTGAACTGGGACATGACAGATCCAAGGATGAGTCTGGGAGGAGAGGCTGCATGTCTATCATGGATAATAAGACGTGCAGCTGAGGCTGCGTCACCTAAGAGCAGACTCTATGGCTGGATCCCAGGGCTGTCATCTTTTTCTGATGTGGCATGGAACAGTGAGCCTCCATGAAAAGAGCCAACCCATGAAACGGAGGCTGAAGAAGTGAAAATGTACCATGGTCCCCGAAAATAGCATGTATGGAAAGAGATTTCCAGGAAGCTATGGTGGCAGTCGCACGGACCCTGAGACCTGTAAGAACACACACAACCGAGGTTGACCTATCTACCCATAGGGAGCATGCCCTTCCAAGGAAGCAATCACAGTGAGAAAGGGGGATGTGGGAGGCCTCTCCTAGGTTCATCTCTGATTAAGCAGAAAAAAAAATGGATAAGAAGAATGAGGCATACTGGCTTTCTGTTCCTTATAGCTCCCAGGAGTCATAAGGCAAAGAGCAAAAATTAGATCTGTCCTAAAGAAGCTCTCATGGGATCCAAAGCGTGGAACCAATGGGAAGAATTAGACAATGTAGAGAGATGGAATGAAGTGCCAATGGCAGCGAGGACTAAGAGCATTAGGAATGGGAAAAGTGGTGGTTGATGTCTGGTTCACCAGGCCAGACAGAACTATGCTTAGCAGAGAGGTGAGTAAAGGTTCATTTAGCAGAGACCTCAGGGCTAGTGTGGGACGTTCACAGCATTCTCAAGTCTTGCTGTGGGACAAAATCTTTCTGGCTGTTGACACTTTGGCAGATCTAAGTGATTTAGATTGGCATGTAAATCAGGTTTCTGAAGTTCTAAAGCCATCAAGAGGAATGAATGAAGAAGAAGAAGAAGAAAGGAGGAGGAGGAGGAGGAGGAGGAGGAGGAGGAGGAAGAAGAAGAAGAAGAAGAAGAAGAAGAAGAAGAAGAAGAAGAAGAAGAAGAAGAAGAAGAAGAAGAAGAAGAAGAAGAAGAAGAAGAAGAAGAAGAAGAAGAAGAAGAAGAAGAAGAAGAAGAAGGAAGAAAAAGAAGAGGCAGCAGCAGCAGGAGCAGAGGTCATTTGAAAGCAAATGTGACAAGAATTGTGCCAGGCTGGAGTTTCTATGAGAGAAATGGAGATAAACAAAATGCTTGTCTTGGGAACTTCTAGATGGCTCTGCAGCCTGGGACAGCAACGTAGTGAAGGAGTGACAGGAGATAGTGATGATCCCCACTACACCTTCTGCTGTGAGAGAAGGTACTCTTGAAATTAGGAGCCTCTCAAGCCACTTCCCCATCCAGGGGCCCGTGGTTGCTTGAAGAGATGTTCATGCATGGTGACTGACTGCTCCATTTGACATAGCCTTTTTGTTGAACTCCCTGCTGATACGTACATACCAGGGCTTTGGTGAGTGTTGGAGGCAGATCTATCTTATTCATGGAAACGCCCCCAAAATATAAGAGCAAAGGATGGATAGAGAAAGAATGGGAAAAAATAACTGACCAAGGTAAGACTTGTCTTAGGGATGGAAAGTTATCTGCTGCACACAGTGTTAATCCTATAGATGTAAATATCACTGACTTACGTTCTGTGCTCCTGTTCCTGGCCAGCACACTCCATCTCATGTCACTCAAGGACTAGTCTCTTGTTGGCTTCTAGATACTGATGGTCACAAATCTCACCTCTTCCTGTTTCTACATTCTGTAAGTTGAACATGGGGTACCAGAAGTATATATCATAGACCCAGTATTCCGAATCCAGGAATGAAAGGACTGGCCTCATATGTACAAGAAAATCTGTGTTCACAATGTTGAGAGGGGTCCTAGTGTATATCCATGCACATGTATGCACAGGTATGACTTTGTGTCTATGAACACACGAATGTGGTTTTTTCTGTGTACCTGTATGTGTGAGCAAATATGTGTTACACATGTGTATCTATGTACATGGGGAATACTTTGCATTAGTGTATATGTAGCTTGCATTGTATGCATGCTCTGCATGTGTGTATTTGTATGCATTGAGTATGACCATGTGTGAGTATATGCATGTGTGTATCATTATGTCTGTACCTAATAGTTTGTATATAGATTTGTTTGTACACATATGTTTAACCATATATTCATGTATACATGAACTACAGACAATAAGGGCTGGGCTAAGCTTATTCATAGACAGGAATTCTGATCCAGTCTGACAGGATATCTCCAAGGCCACGTCCCTGACTGTGTGAGAAAATGGACTTCTACAGGAAGGCAAATGTCTCTGTCTGTATGATGCTTGCATATGCTGATGAGCAGCCATGGATCCTGTCATCAGCTCACTGAACTCAGTTCAAATCGCCAATGGAAAACAAAGTGTGACTTCCACCGTTTTAAGGCAATAAAACCAAAGCTCGGAGAGAACTTGACTATTATTATCCAGCAAAGAAAAAAAATCAAGAGATAGAGTCGCGTCAACTCTTGTTGACATCTCACCCTGGAGTGGCAAAAGTGAGTCTTCTAGATTTGCTTCAGTTAACTCATGTAAGTCTGATATCCTTTGCTTCTTCCAAACCAGTCTCTATGTCTGTCTGATGCAGTTACACACTGAAAGGCTGAGCTTGGCTCCCCTTTCCTCCTTCTGGGGAAGCCCCTGAAGAAGCATGCTACCCTCGCTGCTCTTCCGGAGCCCCTATAGCTCTAGGCTACAGTGGAGTCTCTGTTGCTGTCCACAGTCAATGAACCTGATGGATAAAACTTGGTGTTTTCTCCTCCTCCTTACATTAAAATGTATGGAATTTCTCAGGGACCAGTGTATTGAGGAAAATTCCCTGTTGGGTAGGGCATTCCATTCAAAGGACCACATTTCACAAGCAAACCCAAGGTGCTTCAAACTCTAGTCTCAGCTAAAAAATTGGGTCTGATCTTTGTCCATCCACAGTGTATGGCCAGCTGCTCCATCTACACTGTGCCTTAGCTCCCACTGGGAGCCACATTGGTGCATAGGTCCCTCCCTGTACCGCCTGCCCCTACAGAAACAGGAGGGAAGAAACCTGGAGAAAGACACAAAGAAGAATGCCATGAGTGTTGCCCCAAGTTGCCTTTGAACTGGGAACAATCAAGAAAACCTCAGGAGGTTGACTGAGAGGTGAAAGTGAAGTCTGCCTCTAGTTGAGGATCTTTCACAGGCTAAGCTAGTATCACAGATTTCATTTAATAATTACAAGCACCCAAGCTGATCTTTCCAAGAGGGGCTTTCCAAGACAGCTGATCAGAGTTTATAGCATCAGGACCAGTAGAACCAGTGCTGTTTGTCTGCTTAGCTTCCTCCTACACTCTGCACCTCGGACCGAATACTGCCACTGTCCTGAGAGGTCCCAAACCCCTAGGTCTATGCACTTGAAGCTGTCAGGAGTCCTGGTAAAGCAATTGTCATCGTGGCCACAGATGAGGGTTTCATAAATGGTGGCATCTGTGCTGCTGTGCCAGTTAATTATGGTAGTTAATAGGGATTAATAGTGGAGTAATGCAAGAGTGAGGAGTGGTGCCTAAGAAAAGTCCCTGGGGTCACCTACAGGGTCAGAGGGCATTTTATGTCCTAGAATATGCTCCTCTTTGAAGAGAGTCCCTAGGAAGACTGTGGAAACCTAGGACCTTGCTAGGGTTTGATTATGGGGACCAACCTCCCACTGCTTCCCAGTTCCTGGTGTCTGACCCACTGTGGGACTTTAATACTCTGCCAGACCCATTTTACAAGGACAGGCTCTGAGGTCAGTAACTCCCCAGAATCTCATATCTGATGAGCCCTGAAGCTAGAGTCCCTAATTTGAGCATCAGCTCCTACCCTGGAGAACACTGTGTAAGCTGTGTCTCTATCTGTGACCTGACTCTATAAACTCTAGACTCAAAGAAACCTTGAGCAACAGCCCAAACTACAGCTTCACTCTGAAGTAAGTACAAATAAGGGAGGAGAACTTGAACCATGGTGTACCGAAGGCAATCACTCACCCAGAAGGATGCAGAGTGGACAATTCAAAGCTCAAAACATCAGTGGAAAGAAGGAACACACACACACACACACACCCATGCCCTGTTAATAAGAATGCTCCAAGCCGTTTCCCTTCACTGCGGCAGGTTAGCGGCTGATTTGGGTGGTAGGCTCTGCACACAAACAGGGAGGGTATGCTGTCCCCCGACACCTCTGTAAACCTGCTGGTAACTGCTCTGCCATCTCTCATAAACCTTCAATAAAACCAGTGAGACTGAGCCCCAAACTCCCCTGATGCCTGTTTGGAAATTCTATTTGCTGCTGACAATTTATGGGCTAGGAAGGCGGTAGGCTGAGTGCCATCCACTCCTGATAGATGCAATGCTCGCACAAACAGCTCCCAACCTAGCTGCACCTGGGAGAGCAGCCAGCATGCATCACGCCATATCCCACCCCCAGAAAACAAGTACACATCCCAAGTCCACCACCACACTCAGAAACCAGGCCAGGGGACGCTCAGCAGGAGCCGGAGCATGAGAATCTGGGGACTCAGGCTCTGCAAGGCTGGAGATAAGCACTTCTACTGTCAATGAAGCATGAAAGACCTGGAGACTCAGGTACAGGAGGTCACCAGTCTTCACCAGGGACACTGTGGTGTCTGAATCCAACCAGCATATACACATGTGTATAGAAACACACATACATGCAGAAATGCACTCAGCCATGTGCATATATGTCATATCTGAATATCATATCATGCACACATGCTCAGAGCATGTACTCACACATGTGTAATGCACACTTATGAATATGTACTATATTTTGCATCACATTTGTGCACACACATAAAACACATGCATGCCATATGCACCTATGCATGCCACATATAAGGATACAAACACATCACATGTAAACAATACACAAATATGAACATATTTATATGCCATATATACCATACTAGTCACATGTGTACAACCCACAGGCACACACATACATGTGTGCCTAAGCTACATTGCACATATTATACATAGAAAAACACATACACATCATAGCATATCACTCACTCATACTAGACACCACACAGATATCCATAGCATACATGTATACACATGAACAACACATATACAGGCCACATACACATACATGCATGTACATGCACATTTAAAACACATGGAGGCATTCAAACACATGGACACATACCACAAATCCATGCAGTACTGCATACTGTAAACACAGATATGTGTGTACATACATCATATCTGTCACTTGCTGACTAGAGGAAGCAGCTGCTACTGAATGCTTTGAAAACCTGTGAACCACGCTGAAATGTACCCACCCCTCATCTTGCTGCTGACCTCTGCAGGCCTTATCTCCCACCCTTGTCCTTGGGTCCTTGGTTCGGGGCCACAAATCCCAAGCATAAAACAGGCTTGGGAGGAGGTTGGTTGTCAATGAACTGAGACAAAAGCTGATCATGGGGAGAAGAATCACCAAGCTGGAGTCTAAGCCTGGTAGTGAGGCACAGAAAGGTTGGGTAGATTAGAGATCTGTGAAGATAACAAGCAGAAGGGGTTCTGGGGGAAAGGGATACTATGGAGGGGAAAGAGGTATCAGGTAGCTGGGATCTAAGGAGGTCACCAACTTTCAGCTGCTAAGTAAGAGCACCTGTCCTTATACTGCGTAGACCCGGACAGCAAAGACCAATGGTCTTCACACCTGCAGTTACAACCATGAATACTTGGGCCACCGTGATCACCAGGTCACCGGGCCTAGGCCCAGTATTACGGGCTACACTACAATCGCAAAGCTCTTGACAAGAACAGATGTGGTCTCCCTCTGCTCCACTCTACCCTCTACCTCTCACTGTTGGCCACCAAGGAAACTGCAGACCTGAAGGCTGTCTGCAGACCTCAGAGCTGTCTGCACGCTGCCCCAGTGCTGCTGTTTTCTTATTCTCTTCCTTTCTTCTCCCTCTGTATTGGCCGTCACCTTTTACCCTCTTGCTCTCCCTTCCCTTCCCCCTCTCTTTGCCCCCATCCCTCAGTCTTCTCTAGCCTTCAGAGGGTCATGCCCATGGACATCACAGCCCTCCTTTGCCCCAAAGGCCTTGTATTCATTGATCACTTGTCTTCCCAAACCACAGTGCTCTAAGGGTGACCAGAAAGGCTGCTACTATTGGTGGTGGTTTAGAGTGTCCTTTACAGTTGATGGCTGATGGAGACAGAAGAGACATTTCCTTCAGTGTAGCTACAGTGAGGTGCCCAGGCTTCTGTAATTCTTACTAAACTCTGATATACATACATGTGTGAGCACACATGCACACACAGACATGTACACATGCGCACTGGGGTAAGTAGGAGGGAGAATAACTCAGAATAGGAAGGAGATCTGCAAGACTGGGAAGGAGACGAGAAAGTAACGGCAGATGTGATCAAAGTGTATACATGTATGAAAGTTTAGTGAAACCTATCATATACTGAATGCACGCTAATAAAAACATAAACACATAATAATAAAAAAGCATCCTAAAGGCCATATTGAGCAAAGACTTGCTAGTGCTAGGGAGGACAGGGATGCAGGCCATCTTCCTTCAGAAGTGACGAGGCCTCCAGTGTCCTACACAGGTCAGTACAGGAGGGCCCAGGGTCTAGCTGGGTGTTCCTGCCTTGCTGGACTGCTCCTGAAACGTTTCGGGTGTTCCTAAAATATTCCATCCTTAGAGCTCCCTCGCAACCTGTGTTCATTCTCTGGGAGGCCGGTGGCCAGTGTGCATGGAAGACTGGAAACTTCAGTGCCTTTTCAGGACAGGCACTGAGAGGAGTCTCAACCCAGCAGGGTCAAAGACGCTGCCAGCCAGAGGGAAGAGACAAGAGTGTGCAAACAGGATCTCCACCACGGCCCTGGGCACCTTGTTCCTGGTAAGATACTGTGCCCCCAGTGCAACCTAAATCTACCAGGAAGCTTCATGTAGGGAGTGTGTTCTGGGCAATTCTGATACTGGCCCTCCCTCTCCAGTCCTCAATGAGGCAACAGCCCCACTCCTCTCTTGGGGCTCCCCTCTGTCCCCAGTGTACCAGCATAGAAGCCTGACCAGCTGCCTGTATGTCACTACAAGGAGCTTGAAATTGCTGTGGGTCTCTCCTGTCCCCTGAGCCCGCCCCTCCTCCACAAGGCCTGCCTACAGCAGCAGGTGCTTGGACAAGCCCTGCTAAGTGAGTTAATTATTTCAGGATTTCTGTAATCCACAGACCCAGACATTACCCTTTGTTGTTTTGAAGGGGATTTGGAGATATTCAGGGACCTCTCTGAACAAAATTACGAAGTCAGTGCCGATGCCACTGTGGACCTGCGTACCCTCCCTCTCCATCAGTAAGCTTCCCTCCCCCAGGGCTCCTGTCAATTCCAGCCAAATTCACTGCTAACAGCTCTTGTTGCTATGCAGTGCAGGTCGGGGTGGGGGGCTGTGGTTTTAATGAACCCGAGCTTTAATGGAAGTAAGACTGGACATGCGTGAGGACCTCTCAGACTCCATCACCTGGACAAAGAGACTTTTAAAGGGGGCAGTCATTACTCAGGGTAGACAGGTCTCTGTCTCAATAGAGAGGCCCAAACTCTACCTTCTAGTTACACTTTTAAATTTTTAATTGTGGTCTTGACTGTATGAGCATCGGGCTGTGCGCTTGACCGCCCGAGAACCAGAGTTCTCAAGGGCCCCTTTGATTCCAAGCCTACCTGACACTGGACCACGGAGACTGAAGGGCACTTCATTCTAGGGCCAGTTCACAATCAGGTCATTCAACTTCTAACTGGCTGGTGTCACGTTGACTGTGTTTTGTGGAAATATCATCAGAATTGTTTCTAAATGTGGAATCATGAGATCTCAGTCTTCTTTCTTTCTTTCTCCTTCCTCCTTTCCTTCCCATCCCAGTATTTCCTTCCCATCCTGAATCTAGAACTCTCCCCTGATCCTGGCTGTTCTTCCTCATGATGTCAAAGGGGGGCACAAAGATTCTCACTCAGCCCCTGTCCTCCTGAACTGGGGGTAGACATTTAGGGACCAAAAGGACATCTGCCAGTGTCCTAAAGGATCATTTGGACATGGGTATCATCAGGTGAGATGAGTGACGAAAGACACCATGCTAGGAGGAGAGGATGGTATGGGGACAGACATTCAGACATCAGGCAAGACACAGAGTAGAGACAGAGTCACATTGCCTCAGGCCAAGTAGCCTAGACCAAACAAGACAGAAGAACAGACAGCCCTTCTGAGACCTCTGCAGTTGCAGCGTCCTTAGAGATCAGGTATCTGCCACTTGGAGCCCCCAGATGTTCTTCCTGTAGCCGTGATAGGGGTTCTAGAAGGCTTCTGTAAGGCTAGACTTGTAATGGGAAAGTGAAGCCCTTTCCATTTATGGGGTACACATTTCAAGACCCTAGTGGATGCTGGCATGAAGGTTAACACTGAACTCTGAGTACACAGTCATGCCCCAGGATCCGTAGCATTCATTTCACTTGAAGGGATGGGTCAGTGATAGAAGTTAGAGCTATTGGATAGAGGGTTTGGTTCTGGAACTCTCTGTAAATAATGAACTCTGCCAGTGTTCATGTTCCTCATGTGAAACAGCGTGAACAGGAATAGGATAATTACAAAAGTATAGTGCATTACAGTGTCTAAACCATAGGACTTTCCAAGCCATGGTGGCCTGAAGCATGAGCAAAGGGGGCAGTTGTGTGTTTGCTTCACTTCTGGTTCCACACAAGCTGGGAACTTGATGCTGCCTACCATGCACAGAGAATAACACTGGTAAGTGGGGTCCAACTGTTCTCTGGGCTCCTATGGCTTCTGTGGCTGCTATGTGGATAGACACGGGAGAGTGTTTGCATTCATTCTCTCTCTCTCTCTCTCTCTCTCTCTCTCTCTCTCTCTCTCCCTCCCTCCCTCCCTTCCTCCTTCCCTCCCTTCCTCTGTACCTTTCTCCCTCTCCCTTTTAGCAGTTATACAAAGAAGAAACCTTGTGCACATTGTGAATTCTGCAGTCCACACTTTCTCTGGAGGTGGGTGGGAGGAACGTCCTTCAGGTCTACCTGGAATGGGCCCAGCGGTTCCTTTTTGACATTTCTGCATTATTTTGAAGCTTTGCCTCCAAATCTCTAACCTCCGTCATTGACCCTTCCCCTCAATTCTAGCAGAATTAATGCTGGGAGGCTCGTGCATTTTATTATGTCGCTCTCCATTCCTGTGTCATTCTCTGTGTGAGACAGGTCCTCCCAACTACAAAATGATGCCAAAGACCACAGCAGCACCTTCTCCTTCCATATTCTCAGGACCGAACACCTAACAGGGAGAAAAGAGAATTTAGTCAGGGAAACACCAGCTATCTGTAATAAAGAATGAGTGAATGTACAAATACGTGGGCTAAGAATAAAATGAGGGGAAAGGTAAAGAACTATTCAAATTGCAGTATTTTAGAAATCAGGTTGCATAAAACAGACGTGGAAACAGATCTCCAGTGGTGAAGTCTTTTACAAGGAGACATAGGAGGTGAGAGGAAGATGTACCTTGGGAAAGAAGGGGCTTTGGATGCCCTCTGAGCACACTGTTCTGTGCTCACAACCTGTTATGACACAGACGTGACATCAGAAGAGACCTCAAGAGAATACCATGTCCCTCAGGGATCCAGAAGAAGCCTAGGCATGGCTGGCTGACTCATCAGAGTTTATAGCTGGGCATGAGAGCAGTCTTGAGCTGGCCACTTCCCTCTCCCTGTCTTGGGTTTCTTTCCTAAAGTATACCTTCTAGATAGTTCTAGAAACAAGACCATCTGAAGCATGAAGAACAGCCTGAGCCTGGGCCTGTCCCAAGAAAGACATTGATGTCACCTCCACATTCTCAATCCCCCACTAGAATATGCCTGGCAAGTGGGAGGCCAAGTTCAGTAGCACATGTCCTGTGTCCTCATCCAGAGTGGATGACAGTCACAGCTGCCATATATCACTTCTGACACCAGCCCCAGACACAGAGGGCAGACTGAGTGAAGCTTATGGCTGACTTTCTGACACTCCTGGAGGTTGAACTTTCATGGCTCTAACACTTTACCCATGGGCAGACATCCCAAAGACATTGAGTATTTCATCCAAGCTGCAAGCACAACTTCAGAGAGGCTAAAAGCACTGCGATCAGCAATAAGGAGAAAGGCAGATCTGGGTTCCGAGACCCTCTCTGACTCCTTGTGTAACTGTCACCTTCACTTGCCATGACAAGGATTTTGAAACCATGAGAGTGCGATAAGTCTGTATTGGTTGCATGAAGACTCCACTATGAAAATTCTCATTATTTCCCACTTCCATGGGGGGAAAACCCATTTCCAATTATGTTAAACACATAATTCATACTATTGCTAAGATAGGCTGTACTTGCCTATTGGCAGATCCAGTCTGTACTCTCCAAACATCTATATTGCTCCAGATGCCTGCATGAAACAATTTTCTATGTTATTGCCACTATTTTTACTTTTTTAAAAATTTATTCTTTAGAATTTCATATATAGTTTCTACATTTGCATCATTTCTACCTCTTTTCTTCCTCTGATGCTTCCCATGTCCCCCAGTTCCCACTCAAATCCATGATCCTTTATTATTTTCTATTGTTACATATATATTCATGTATAACTTAATAAACACAGTCTTCTGAGCTCATTTAGTGTTACTCATATTTCTATGTGTTTAGAGCTGACCACATGGGATTGGATAACCTATAAGGGGCCTCAATCCTGGAGAAGACTCTTGTCCCTCTGCCCTCAGCAGGGATTAATTATCTACAGCTTTTCATCAAAGGCTGGGTCCCTGGGATATTTCTTTCATCCCCATTGGCATGTCAATTAGTGGTGTCATTTTCCTGGTCTTGTTTAGTTAGCCATATTGTTGAGATCTATGGGTCCAGCTTCCCTGACATGTAGAAGACACTATTTCCCAGCACCCATCCTGGTCCTTGGGTTCTTATAGCCTTCCTGTCCCATCTTCCATAATGTTCCCTGAGACTTAAGTGCAGAGGTTGAGTTGTAGGTATGTCCGTTGGTGCTGGGTACCTGGCTGTCAGGGTCAATTGTTCTCTGTATTTTAACCATTGCAGCTTGGTTATGTTCTCCATCTGCTGCATAAAGATGCCCCTCTGATAAGTAGTGGGAATTATGTATATCTGTAACGTTCAGTCAGTATTTAGAATAGAGTTAAAAGTTATACCAGCTTAGAGAAGTAGCAGTATTTTATTCTCCTCCTAAGCCATTGACCTCACCAGCCATGGGTTGGTGGGCTAGGTGTATAGTACCAACCACTCATTCCCTCCTATCAAGTGAACTTTAAATACAATTAGACAGCTGTTTGTTACTTCTAGGATAGAAAGCACCACTAGTACACCTTTGATACCTGGTCATTGATGTGTTTTATAGGCATGACAGCTGAGTAGAGGCTCCTTTTCCTTCTTGGAAGTTTACATGACTCCTTCTGGTACTCTGAGAGTTGGTCCTCAGGAAGAAGCCTTCTGGGTCAGTTCTAGCTCAATTCTTCTGTCTAAAACATGTAGTTTGTCTTGGGTCTTACCTTTGCTTTCTAGGAAGCAATCAATATTAACACTGTTTTGCAAAGCAACCAGCAAATATTTGTAACTCATTGGAACTACCCGAAAGTCTGGCTGGGGGATGACAAGGTTGTCATATGACTTAGGAAGAAAGGGGATGCTTGTGACCCCAGCACTCAGAAGGCAAGAAGACGTTAAGACTAAGGCCAGCCTGAGCCATACAGAGAGACCTCTTTAAGAGAGGTGAGGTAACAGAGAGACTAGGGGAAAGAGGAGAAAGCTACCTCTGCCCCAACTGTCTACAGGCTTCTTAACCTAAAATTCTCTGAGCTTCAGTCTGCCTATTTATAAAACATGATTCGGCCGGCCCTAAGCCAGTGTTTGCTGGCACGTGACTGTTTAGCAAACACTGCAGAATGAGGAAAATCCTGGTGAGGGGAGAGTGAGTGCCACAGTTGCCCTTCCCTGGCTAGCATGCTGAACTTGGTACCAGACTAGGGTACTTGCCCTTCTAGGTGACCTAACCTGTGCTTGGCGTAACAACCATCTCCTGACAGCCATCTCCTGTCTGTGTCAGAGATAACCTAACTGAAGCTGAAGTCCCGATGTCTCCCTGAGCAGCAGACTGAGTCACTGATGTGTTAGCCCCTTGAGTATCCTACAAACACTGTAACTGCACAAGTCCAAACAAGCTTCTCTTTCCCCAAAGAACTGGGACCTCTTAAGTCATGTTCCCAGCTAATGGCACCACAGTGGAATTCACTCCTCAGAAGTCATCGGGCTCCCATGCCAGTCTGGACACTGGTGGAAAGTCTTGGAACTTGGCCCTCAGCATTCTTGTGGACTCAATTGTCTCTCCATTGTCTTTTGTGCAGACTCCAAATCTCTGGGCTCATCGAATCCCCCTTGCTACCAGCCCTCCTGTGAGGTTGGAGGTGTCTCTGAAAGACACCAGCCTCAGTGTGGCTGCTTTTGTGGTTCTCATTGCCCGGATATCCAGTCCTATGTCAGGTCCCAGACTGGCAGTTGGTTCATTTGAATTTCCTGTGCTGGGGGTGGAACCTAAAACCTTGTCCAAGCCAAACCACAACTAATTCAGATCAATTTCACATGACCAGGGTGCCCTTGTATGTTACTTTTCTAGTCTTTGGGACCAAATATCTGACAGGAAGTGGCTCACTGGAGAAAGATTCATTCTGGCTCACAGCTTTGGCAGCGATAAATCCCAACGAGCAGGAGAGGTAGCAGGAGTTTGCCCATGAGACTCTTGACTCCCTCGCATCTCAACAGAACAAGAAGCAGAGAAGCAGAACAAATGTGGGACCAAGCCATAAACTTAAAAGACTCATCCCCAGTGACCCACTTCCTCAGGCTGAGCCACCCTTCCTAAAGGTTCCACATCCTTCCAAAATAGTGTCACCATCTGGAGACCGAGTGTTCATACACATTAGCTGGGGGTGGACGCTGGTCATTGTCATCGTCAAACCATAACACCTCATTTAGGGACCTTCTCCATTCTCTGATACTTCTGTCTCAGTGCATCAGGTTTGCATTTGATCCCTCACCATACACACACACACACACACACACACACACACACACACACACACACACACACAAATATACTGTGTGTTGACTATGGATACTGGATGCTATCTCTCTATACTTCCCAGACATTGCGGCAAACCAGATTCATTCCCAAATTATTTGGAAGACAAAAACAAACAGAAAAGTATTTTGCTCAGCAGCAATTGTGGCAGCTATAAATGGATGAGCAGTCAGTTTGTAAATGTAGATTTTTTTTTTAGAAGTTCCTAGACATCTTTATGAAAACCATCCTCACAGGGTACAGATATTGATGGTGGCCTCCCTGAAATTCCTACAGCCTCTTGACCTTTTAAAAGATGACCCACTGACCCACTGACCCACTGACTCACATACACATGGAGGTGCTGAGAGCAAGCAGCAGCCCTCCTGCTGCCCTAGGCTGTACTTCAGGTTATCTTATTCCCTGAGCTAACTGTTTCCTTCCAGGCATGCTTAGAGTACTCCTGGCCTTACCAGCATCCAGCATCATACATGTCCCTCTATTTTCCTCCCACCTTTTTGCAAGTAGCATGTGTCTCTGCCAGAACACGACTCTGGTACTTCTTAAACTGACCCCAAAATACCCTCATTTACTATAACATGGAACTGAACATGCTGAGATAGGTAGGAGCCCACTCTGTTGGAAGCTGCTGCGATGCCAGTGGGTTGTTCAGTCCCTGAGGGCTTCTGCATTTCTATTGTTGACATCCACAGAGGCACTAGTGAGGGTCCAGAAATGTCTCCATAATAACACCCGTACAAAGTAGGTGCCCAAGAATATTATTAGCAATACTGTATTCACCTATAACCTCCCCAATTCTGGACAGTATATGTATATTGTAATGTTTCTGCTGGCCACCAGCTGTTGATATCTGCCATTCACACTTCAACAACTTAATGTGTACATATTATTCTGGCTAATAGTAAGTCAATAAGAATTACATTGTATTAGGAGGTATAACATTATTAAACTTTCATGTATATAAAGCCAGATGTTTAGCTATATAGATTCCCAGTCTTACTTTTTACTTCTATAACACTGTGTGAACTTCTAAAGAACAATAAAAGAAAAATGAAGAAGGAAGAAGAAAAGGAAATGCACATGCCTAATAGACACATACTTTTTTTAAATACATGTCTTGCCTTCCAGCTGAGGTAGGGCTCAGTCCCTAGAGTGCAAATGTGAGGACCTCAGTTCTTTCCAAAGAACCCACACAGAAAAGCCAAGCACAGTGGCACACACCTGTAATCCCAGCCCTGGAGAAGCAGAGATGGGTGGAGCCCTAAGGTTGGCTGGGCAGCCAGCCTGCTCTACCTGGTGAGCCCCAGGCCAGAGACAGACTTTGTTTCCACAAAACAAAGTAGAGAATGAACGAAGAACAAAATATAAGGTTGACTGTGACCTCCACTTACATGCATGCATGCTCCCACACTTACACACACACACACACACTCACATTTACTAGTGCATTCATGTTCGCCCAAGTGCATGCTCACACAAGCTCGCTCATTCATACTCCTGCACATTCACATATTCACTTACGCACACTCACTTGAATACTCATGAACTCACACTTGCACAGTGGCATGCTCACAATTGTCCACTGGCATACTCACCTTCGCACTACACTCACATTCTCACACATGCATGCTCTTACACACTTGCTCAGTCACATGCTTACACATGCAGTTACACACACACATATGTATAATTGCTACTTAGTGTGTATCACCTTCATGCCATCATGAGCCTAATCATAACGAGCCAGAGTCCAGCAGGTCACCTATGCTGACCCTTTGTTGGGGAATGGGGGAGGGAGATGCCCAACAATAGGGGATTTTCTAGGAGAAGCATTGTTTTGATGTATAATCTGATGTGTGGTTATACCACCTTTTAAAATGCTGCTTTTTTGAAGTGTTTAATTACTTGGAGAAATGCATATGTGCTGCACATAAATTTATTTGCACACCTTGATGTCAAGAAAAGTTCTACAAAAGATGGAGGTAGCAAAAGGGCTACCAATGAATGACAACAGTGTCCCCTCACTACATGGTTGAAAATGGCTGTTTTCATAATTTTGAGTATTCCCTCGTAGAATGAATTAAATAGCTTTTTCTTTCTGTTTCTATTTTGTGGAATAGTTTGAGGAACAGGAACAAAAATGAAGCAGAGACTGAAGGAAAGGCTATCCAGTGACCAGCCCAACTTGGGTGCCATCTCACAGGCAGACACCAAACCCTAACACTATTACTGATGCTATGTTATGCTTGCAGACAGGAGCCTAGCATGGCTGTCCTCTGAGAGGCTCTACCAGAAGCTGACTGAGACAGATGCAGATACTCACAGGCAAGCAGTGGACTAAGGTCAGGGCCCCTGTGGAAGTTAGGGGAAGGACTGAAGGAGCTGAAGGGGATGGCAACCCCATAGGAAGACGAACAGTGTTAACTAACCCACACCCCTGGGAGCTCTCAGAGACTGAGCCACATACATAGCAGAGGGCTACCTTGTCAGGCCTCAGTGGGAAAAGATGTGCCTAATCCTATAGAGATCTGATGCCCCAGGCTGGGGAACACTGGGAGGACACCCTCTCAGAGGTGAAGGGGAAGGAGGATGGGGGAAGAACTCTGAGAGGGGGAATCAGGAGGGAGGTCAACATTTGGGATGTAAATAAATAACATAATTAATAAAAATAAATTATATTGATAATATTTTTAAATTATTTATCTCTAATAATGTTTGAACATTTCCCAGTAAACTTATACAACTAAGGTGCTCTGAAAATTGAACTTAAAACTGAAGAAGCATGCTGTTTGCTTTTCTAGATTTTGTCTTCTTCATCTCCCTCCGATGTGTCCATAAGTTCAAAGGATAAGTCATTCCCTCTGACAGATAAAGACTTAGTTTTAAAACAACATGCCGGGGAAGTCTAGAAGTCTGCAGTCATAAGCAGGAGGCTCTTACATTCCTAGGAAGGTAGGAGCATCTCTCATAGCCTATCTGAAGAGGGTCCTGAACTGGACCAATCCCAAGAAGGAAATAAGTTGGGGCCATAGTGTGGAGGAACCTTTGAGCCTGGACTTAGCTGTCAAGAGATGAAGATGCTCTCCCTTCCTTTCATCTTCATGGTATGTAGCCTTCCCTACTCACCTGCTCTTCTCAGTCCTTCCCATGCATAGCCTTTAAGCTGGAAGCCCATCTGTAGTCAGATTGCTAAGGTGAAGCATCCAGCATCACTCCTGGGTGCCGAGGCTCAGGAGCCCACACCAACAGAGCCTACTCATCTGTGGGTTACTTCTCCTTCGATTGGATGCTGACATGCCATGCAGCACAGGGTCCTCAAGCTCTCTTTCCTGTCTCTGCATTCTCCCTGGTGACATCATCAATCCTGTGGGCAGAAGTGTCATTTCTGGCTGATAAAACTTCAGGCCTTCTTTGTAGCCATGGCTCCTTTAGTAAGCCTCAAACTTTTGCACCCTGAGGCCTCTCATTGTAAATGGCATATTTCACAAGAAACTTGATCCTTTTTTTAACTAAAAAAAATAGAAGGCCTGACTCCCCAAGTCCCTGGCTCAGGATGCCTCCCGTGGACATTCTCCTGGGTAAACATGGCACTTGCTTGGTTTTTTTTTCCAGGCCAAGAGAACTGAAAGCCATAAACCACTGTGCTGAGGTGTGAGAACCAAATTCAACATGTTCTCCAAGGGAGAGAAGGTGACAAAGTACTCAGAGAGCTTCTGGAAGTCACATGTGAACTCTGTGATCACACTCTGCTGCCCCCCACAGAGGACTCATGCAGAAGATGAAAAAGTGAGTCACCCTTTCGTGCAATAGTTCAAGCTCTAACCCTCAGAGAAATGGACCCCAGTGACCATGGACCATCTACTTGTCTGACTGTTCGCAGGTGGGAAAAGTGTCCAAAACAACGAAGACCAGAAGGTTGACTTGTCCAAGTTGCTCACTCGCCAAGTAGGCAAAAGGAAGGAATGCTCTTGTTTGCATGGGAAGCAAAGGTGCCCTGCTCAGAGATGGAGTTCACACCAGCCTACACTGAGCTTCCTGCAAAACCCTCTGGCTGCTGCTCACAAGCTGTGTTTCAACCCACACACTGGTGAAAAAGCACTCAGCAATTCAGACAGGCAGACAGCAAAGTAAAGTCAGTGTGACCACAGCCCCAGAGGCAGAGATAGAAGGCCACTGGGCTCCACTTAGGCAAGGCCATCGCCTCCTGAATAAAGTCACTTCTTTTTTTTTTTTTTTTTTCTTTTTTTTTTTTTTTTTTTTTTTTTGTTCTTTTTTCGGAGCTGGGGAACCCAGGGCCTTGGCTTCCTAGGTAAGCGCTCTACCACTGAGCTAAAAGCCCATAAAGTCACTTCTTAAAATGAGATAGCATCCTCAGCCGCCGACAAGGGAAAGAAAGCTCAGAGCCCTGCTCCTGGGGAAAATGTCCTTACACCGGCAGGCGAGTGTAATTTTTTGCTCCAAAGCAATTGGAATTTGGTGTCTTTTCTCTGGCCTGGTGGGAACTCAGGATAGACATGCCAAGCCATGCTTAGGGAGACACAGATAATCACCCCACAGCAGGGAGTCTCCCACATAATAGAATTACCTAGATAATGGCAGTAGGACCATCTAACAGCAGGGAACTGACATCACTGTCACTCCCTTAAGTTCTATAGGCAGAGTGCCTGAGGTCCAAGTAGAGTCAGCAACCAGAGCTATATACAAGGCTCAGGGGTATAAACCACCATGCTCCTGGGTCCTCAGGTACCTGAATCCAAGCCAGGTTGCAAAGCCTGTGATCGGAGCAAAGGGCATTTCTATATCGCAAAACACTGACCTATGTGACGATTCATGTGCACTGTGCACAGTGGTGTAGCAGGTATGGCTCTAAGTTCTTGACTTCACTCGGCATGACGTTGTCTCATTTCATCCCCCACAGGAAGGTACCACTGCTCCTGGCATGGTACCCACTGACTGTTGGTAGGCATTTACACAACATCAGTGACTTGCCAGGGCCACCGACAGTCACTGACTAGGCTGGAATTGATCTTGGCCTCTGAAAGAAGTGTTCGCACACCCACAGGAACAGGGTGTCCCAAGCTGGCATGAAACACTAAAAACATAGTCCAATGGAGCCCTGGTGTTCAGCCGTAGCCATCAAAACACTGGTCCTCCACAAGGCAGACAGATGTTCTGTGTGACTTCCCACAGAGAGAGCTTGCAGGGGCAGTGTTTTCCTGTAAGTTGCAGATGAGAACGTTATCTTGGAGGGTTCTATGACGGGCACTGATAGCATCCACATCATCAGGAATGGCTAGCACAATTCCCCAGGTCCACCCTATAGACAGCTGGCCTGTGTCTTGACCTAGAGTTTCTTCAGTGAGCCAAAATGAGACAAAGTGAAAGTTAAGGTCAGGGTGACAGATTCCTTTGCTGGTCCAGCCCCTCATTTCTTTTTCTTTTGGACAAGACCCCAACAGTGAGCCCACAGTCCCTCCCTCACTGTCCTATCCTACTGTGAGGGTCTGCAGCTGTCTTAGTCAGTTTTCCATTGCTGACACATCATGATCATGGCAACTCTTACAAAAGAAAGCACCTAATTGGGGCTTGCCTACAGTTTCCAAGGTCTAGCATGGTGGGAGGCGCACAGGCAGAGGTGGTGCAGGAAAAGTAGCTGAGTGCTACATCCTGATCAACTGGTTGAGAGAGAAAGACTCTGGCTTTTTCATGAGCTTTTAAAACCTCAAGGCCACTCTGAGTGACACACTTCCTCCAAAAAGGCCACACCTCCTAATCCTTTCAAAAAGTGCCACTCCCTGTGATGGAGCATTTAAATCAATAAGTCTGTATGAGCCACTCCTTTTTTTTCTCCCCCCACCCCCCAATCTGGGGACTGAACCCAGGACCTTGCACTTGCTAGGCAAGCGCTCTACCACTGAGCCAAATCCCCAACCGAGCGATTCTTATTCAAAGCACCACAGCAGTCCATGTCACAGTACTGCTCCAGTTGCACACAGAGGAAGGCTCCTCTCTGAGCCTGCAAAGTGCTGATGGTAGGTCTTTGTTTTATGCCCCTCCCCCCCAATCTTCCAGCATTTTCTAATAATCCTGCTATATTGATACTGGGTGTTCTTGTTTAAACAGCCCACCTAGCTCTTATTTAGTGGAAGAGGTGTGAATAGGCTCTGAGTTAGGTACGTGGATGTATAACAGGGCCATAATGAGTTTTGTGTCATCCCTCAGATGGTACGTGTGACCCATGGCTCTCCCACACAGTACAGACTAAGCTTCTCTAGTTGGGAGAGACTTCCTTGTTGGGGGAGTCAGTTTCAGCCTGACCTTTCTAAAATGAAAACACCATGCTTATGTGTAAGCAAAGCCATTTTGAGCCTGGGTTTTTCCGGAGTGCCCCCACTTCTATCATCCCTGTCTCTAAAGATAACCCCTTCCGGGTCAGTGACTATGAGACTGGTGTGTGTGTGTAGCTTGCTGATGTGAGAAGGGACATCAGGCCACCTTATCACAGATTGCAGGATGGAACTTGGAGCCTCAGATCCAAGCAGAGAGAGGTCATCAGTAAGTCCAGAAGGGCAACAGTGGCCAACCACGGTGAGTTCCCAGCATCCATCCCCCAAGCCCTTTCTATCAGATTCCTGCTCTCCCCGCTGACAGAGCCATATCAGTTCCTACTCAGGGATCAAGATGACACTTCAATACAGCAAGTCTCCCCTGAGACAAATGACAGGAGTGAAGCTCTGGCAGCCCTTGCTGCATCCTGACTCCACACAAAGGAAGGTTTGAGCAAACATCACTTTCCCAAATGCCAACTGAGAATGCCTACTAGCCAGAGCTTCAGATGAGTGACAGCCAGTCCTCTATGGTAGGTGCTGTCACATCATCATTTGCAGATGAAGACAGGGAGGCATGAGAGGTTAGGTGACATGGCCCTGATCGCTCAGTTCAGGCAGGTACAGGCAAGGCTAGGCAATGACTGAGCATGGCTACCAAGGCTCAATTATGCCTAATACACTCCTGCATGCCATACATGTACTTGTATTGCATGCCTTGTGTACATGGACCCCCTCTGATCATTAGAACAGCTCCATGGGGTGGGAAACTGATTCAGGCATCACAGTATGGCAGAGAACAGCATTAAACCCTAACGAACAGGAACCAGGAAAAGGAAAACTAAGCCTGTGAGTGATGGGGAATGGTGTGCAGTGCTTAGAGGAGCATCCCTTGGATACAGAGAGTGACACACACACACACACACACACACACACACACACACACACACACACACAGAAAATACATGCTACAAAACCCACACAGTATCCTGGAAGATCCATACTGCAGGGCTATTGCACAAATTCCTTCCCCCGATGACAAACAGAGTATAATTCTACCAAAATGCACTCTGGGGAACAATTGCATTTATTGGGCTTCTTTACAGAGTAGTGGGTGAGGGGCCCACAGAAGCATGAGTAGCCTTTAAGCAGACACGCTGCAATGTCTGTACCCAGTAAGGTTGATAACTCCCCCATGGCCTCAGAGATGGAACCCTCCTCCCTAGTCTTTCTCACACTATATACTTCTAGCCCCTCCCTGAGGCCACCTAACCATTGGAATGCAATGCATAGAACTGGCGGGGGGAATTGCTGAACACTGGGTTAGGGTCCTATGACCTGCCCCGCCCATCTTTCAGTAAGCAATGAGGAAATATCAATAGTCAACAAGCCTGGTTAGGATCTTTGGCAAGTGGGCATTGCTGCACTCATAAAAATGGCAGCAGTTTGGCTTGTATGGTAATCCTGAATAACAAAGGAACACAGACAGCTCCCACCAGGGCCAGGGTATATTAGCAACCCATGAAAGAGCCCAATTTGGGAAGTGGGAATGTTCTATCTAGAATGACAATGGAGGTGGATACACAAGGACATGTTATCGTACTTTAAATACCGGATTTTATTATCTGAAAAACCACACTCAATCAATCCAAGTGGGTAGCTTGACCTGTTCTACTACACCTCTTTAGATTTAGGCCCGGGGTCCTGGACACAGAGTCCTTCAGAACAGCCAGTCAGAGCCTGATGTCATAGCACAGGCTTGTGCAGCTTCCTGTGCTCCAGAAGGCCACTGGGAATTTGTTTGTTTTGACATTATCTGTCATTCGTTCTGCAGCCTCGTGGTTAGCAAAATTGTAAGTGGGGAGACTTTCCTAGACCTGGTGCTCACACACCGCCGCAGATCAGAGGGCCCACAGAAGCTGGGGATGCCAGCGGCATTTCTGAAGAGGACATAGACAGAGGGGGTGTGCATCTCCCCACACAAGCCCTTATTAGCATTCTCATCAACACCTCCGCACGGATTAGTGAGGATCCCATGTTCCCACAAGGGACCTGCTCATACTGAAGGAGGCAAAGCCTGTCTCTGTTTACACTCTGCCTTGTGCATTCACAATGAACCGCGTTGGCAGAACAGCATGTTCTCCAGCATGGGGAGGGCACTTTACCTAGGTCCAAGGGAGAAACCACACATGGAGACTGATCGACTCTTATAGGACTCACCTCTGCCATGTTGGCAAGACTGAAAGCACGGTGTCCCTCCCCTGTTAGTAAGGAACACACACGAGCACAGTGTCCCTTTCAGTATAAATCCCCATTGTTCCTCTCACATCAGGCAGAGCTAGTTAGAGGATACCAGTAGTGACCAGAGGGAAAAGGTGTGCTTCAGACTCTCCCCCACTGTTTTAGTTCAAGAGGACAAAGAGCTCAGGTGTTGCCAATTCCCACAGCCATTACTCTAAGTCAAGAGCAAGACTATTGGCTGGGCATCTTTTTCTATGGCTATTCATTCCCTGTGCTGTTATTAACCCTGAAGTATCTGTCCCAGTCCTCATCCCCACTGTCACAGAGGCAAACATTGCAGTCGGAAATCAGGGACTTCTGAGAGTGTGTGGATGGGTTCATGATGGAGGCAGGGTCGTACTTTTTGGGTGGCTGCATTCACCCCAGCTATCTGTGCTGGACATTGAGCTTCACAACAACCCTGTAAGCTATGATATATGGCAGAGAGACCTCTACATCAGAGCTCTGTGACCTCTGCAACATGACACAGAATTGACACTGTTAGCCTTGGATGGCTCACATCTGGAACAATCTCCTCCTGCCCCAATGTGCCCCCATGGAGCTACACAATGTGTTTCTGAGAATGGAAGTGAGTAGAGACAATGTAAGGCAGTTCCTGGCAAGGCTTTTGAAGAGTGAGTGAGACTTCTTCTTTCCATATCCCTCTTTCTACCCACGAGCAGAGGCCTCATAAGCCTTGGACTGGCATAACCATGAGATAGAAGGCTCATCTTTGGTTGCTGGCCCACACAGTCACATGGACTCCTAGCAAGCCAAAGATTTATTTATGGTGCCAGGTGCTTTTGTAGCAGTTTCCTCTTCCTAGTGAACCCAGTGCTTTCTCCCATGCTACAAAACTGAGGACCAGTGAATCAAGTGATTTGATAACCACACCAGTGTGGGATCTTATTGGGATCGAATCTCTCTCTCTCTCTCTCTCTCTCTCTCTCTCTCTCTCTCTCTCTCTCTCTCTCTCTCTCTCTCTCTGTGTGTGTGTGTGTGTGTGTGTGTGTGTGTGTGTGTGTGTGTCCTGCCACAGAGACCTGAATCTGCCTATTCTCCCACTGCAGAAGTCTGGAATAAAGACATGACCTCACCTCTAGAGGAGTTAGCCTCACCCCACAACAAGAATGGCAGGATCCCACAGGCTGAACACGATGTCCCTTGGAGACTCAATGCCAGTGACTGATGCCTCACAAGGCAGCAGTAGATCTACCCTGCCTCCAGGCATGGAGAATAGACTGACTCAGGAGGGTGGTGGTGTTTGCTGGATCCCCAAGGTTTCACCAGCTTCTGAGACCAGCTGGATAATTAGAGTGTCTCCCATTCCTTAGAATAGGTTTTGTCTTCCCAAATGATTACTACTACGTTCCTACCTGACCATGGGATTTTTGCACCCAGAAGATGAAGCAGTTCAGCCCTACGAGAACCCCTCATGAAGGAAGTAGGCAGACTGTGGATCCAGCGAGCCATGTGGGGCCTCCAGAGGTAAATGGGAACCAACATTTCTACAGCTCTGCTTGGCATGCATCAGGCTCTCAGGAAATATTTGTAAATATGTAGGTTTTCTTTTAGGAGGAAAATCATGTCTGGGATGTAGATCAGCGGTCAAGCACTTGCTTAGAATTCACAGGGCACTGAATTGGTCTGATCACCAGTTGGAAAGAAATATAGATAGGAGAGAGGGAGGAGGAGAATTTGATCACTAAATGAGGGCATTCCTCTGTCATTATCATTTCATGAAACAAAATATTTGATAATCAAAGAAGTAAGAAGGCTGGGGCTGCTGTAGCTCATTTGGTAGAGTGCTTGCCTAGCATACACGAAGCTCTGGGTTCAATGCCCAACACTGTATTAAAAAGGCATGGCAGGGCACCCCTGCAATCCTAGCATTCAGGAGGTAGAAGCAAGAAGATCAGAAACTCCAGGTCATCCTTGGCTAATGTCTTGGTTACTTTCTGCTGCCCAGTGTCCCTGTGGGAGTCTCAACTGTAGCATCAGCCTGTGGGAAGTTCTGTGATTATCTTGATTATCAATTGGCATGGGAGGGCTAAACAAAACCTGGGAGCAAAGTATAACCAGTGTTCCTAAGTAGTTTCTGCTTTTGTTCCTGCCCTGACTTCCTCAGTGATGGACCATGACCTGGAAGTACAAGGTGAAATAAATTCTTTCCTCCTGTAAATTAATTTTTGGCCACGGTGTTTATCACAGCAGTCCAAAGCAAAGTAGAATGGCTATGTAGTGAGTACAAGGGCTGTTGGAATTCCATGAAACTCTTTCTCAAAAATCAAAAGTACCACCCCAGAGAGAGGAAGAGAGAAACAGGAAAATGAAAGAGGATTAATATAATTTACAAATACCACAGGTAGGCATGCTTTGGACACTCTCAACAACACACACCCTGTTTGTGTTTTCCTGGTTGTCCTACAGTGGTGACTCCTTGGAGGCCACAGGTTGTACCTTTGGGGAAGTGTCAGGTACCAGAAAGGTAGTGCAGACTAGGCCCTGGTTCTGCCTTTCCCTGCTTTGTGTCTTTGACAATCAGCAGCCAGGCCACATTCCACTTTGGCAAGCTATGGAATAGGGACCTCAAAGAGGCTCTTCATCCTTTAGCACTGTGAAGTAGATATTCCCAGAGTGCCACCCAAGAACACCTGCTGTGGCCATAGTTTGGTCTTCAGGAACCAGAGGCTGTGAAAATAGTGGAAACCCATGTGTGGAAGTGGTGTGGCTTGATGCCTCAGCCCTACCCCTCCCAAGGCTACACTTCTCTCCCTGGCACAGTGTGACTATGTCACCAAGCCTTGCTTGCCATTCTCACTGGTGGAGCTTGGACAACTGAAAAGAATCAGGAGATTGCTTTCCCACTTCAGTCACCAGCCCTGCTCCCCTCCCTCATGTTGTGAAACTCAGAGCTCCAGGCTTGACCTGGATCCCCACTGTGTCACATAGAGGAAGCTGGCGAAGCACACGGAAGTCTGTTACAAACTGTGTACTAAGCTAGTGTTCATTTCTATGAAAAACACAACTAACAACATCAGGTCCAAATACCTGCCTATTCAAACAAGGTCTTCATGGGACTCAGAAGAGAATCTCATGACCCATGGAAGCCCTGCATGACCTGACCTTCCACAGCCTTTCTGATTCTGTCTTTTCCACTTGCTCCTGACATCTTATATCTCACACAGTGTATACTTCTGCCTCAGAACCTTTGCTCTAGCTCCTTAACTCCTTCTTAGTCATACACATGACTTAACTGTTCACTTATTTAATATCTTTATTAAACATCATCTTCCAGTAAAACTATAGTTGGCCATAGTCCCTATCTTTTCTCCTTGCTTAATTTTTTTTCCCTGAAAACCCATTAGGCTGTCCAATGAAACATACAATTTACTTAGAATTTTATCCAGTGTCTTCCTCTGGTAGGATGTTGTCTCCAGGGAGTGGTGTGTGTGTGTGTGTGTGTGTGTGTGTAGATCTACATTATGAATACCTGGATACCTGGAACAACAGCTGAGTCATAAAAGGGCTCAATGTGCCCTTGATGGGTAAATAAAGCAGGCTGGGTAAGCAAATATCAATAAAGAGAATGGAAAACAAGGAAAAGTTTATGGTGCTTAATTTGACCTGGGTAACAAGAAAGTCACCCAGCTAACGCTCCAGGAAAGTCCATTCCAAGAACTGTTTGTGGAACAGACGGTCCAGCCCCTAGGTGCATTAGGCTCTGGTGCAGTAGAGAAAGCAGGTAGAATGAGAAGAGTCAATGAAAGTGAGCTCCCCACTCAGCCTGTGGGAAGACCACAATGGTGGCTGTGGCTACCCACAGCTGGACCAAGACTGGTACCAGAAGTCATCGCTTGAGGGAAGGGACCTGCCTTCCTCTAGCTCCCAGAAGGTATGAATGTTTCACAGTGGTGTGGATAGTGATGGGGGCACAGTTGCTGGGGTTTCTAAACCTTCTAAGACTGGTGTGGATAGTAGGATGCTCAGGGTCAGAACAGTCTTGCTCTTTATGGGGATTTCTAAACTCTCTCATTTTCCATGACCTTTGAATAAAAAAAACCCTGACAAGCAGTGTGTTGAGTGTCCTTTGAGGCAACTATGATCACAGACATGGGCTCTCTTGGTTAAGTTGACCCTAGGCCTCTTCTCTCATTGGTACAAGTTCATGACATGTTTGAAATGACATCTTCGGATCTGCCACAAGAATTACATGTGCCTTTTGTTTCAAACAAACTAGTACCATAGGCTTTTGAACTTAGGAGAGAAAGAGGATCTGGCAGAGGGGTGGTCAGTAATTTGAATATTCACTTTATATCTGGCATGGAGCGAACTTTATATCAAAATCTCAGACTTCTGCAGACTCAGTATACAGGGAGAGAGAGGTCAGGACTTGTTTTGGTTTCTTTCCCCTTGTACTAATGAAATACAGGAGTCTAGATGACTTATTTCACAAGATTGGTTTAGTCCAACATTTTGGAAGCTGATCAAGCTGTGTAAGGACTTCCTTGGCTGCATCGCATCATAGTGGATGACATTCTGGCAAGAACATGTGAGAAAGGGAGAGCTCACATGGCAAGACGTGGAACAGGGAGCAGTCTTGCATCTTTATAAAAACTCTACAGAAAACAAAACAAATCTCAGACACCTCCAGAAATACCTCAGTCTCTTCTGAGGCCATGACCCCATGACCTAATGACTTCCTACTAGATCCCATCTCTTAAAGGTCTCAACACATCTCCATAGTAGGGCCATATTACCAACACAGGAAGCCCTGGAAGATTCACTCCAGTCACATCCAAACCATGGTAGAGCCCCAGAAATAGTGGCAATGTTTGTTATGCCCTCCTCTTTGGCTGCTGTGATAAAGCACCATGGCCAAGGGAAGTTATGGACGAGAGAATGCATTTTGGCTTGTGATTCCAGAGGGATATGACTCCAACATGGCAGGAAATCCTGACAACAGGGAGCAGACATGGAGGCAGGAACAGTTGAAAGCTTACAAACCACACTCAGAAACCAGAGAGAGAGAACTTTGAAACCTCAAAAACCTGCCCCCTGCTCCTGCCATAACATCCTTCCTTTAGCAAGGCCACAGCCCCTAAGCCTTCCTAAACAGCTCCACCAACTAGGCACCAAGTGTTTCAAATGCCAGAGCCTATGGGGATCATGATGGATTAATTCTCTCAAGCCGGATCATGAGGACAGTGCTGTAGTAGGTAGGAGAAGTGTGTCCTGCTAAGTGCTACTTCCTCAAGACAAAGCCCTCAGAATCTGAAGATTCTAAGACTTCAGCTTCATTAGGGTCCTCCTACACATCTCCACCCCAAGTTAAAGGGTCCTTTTTTTTTTTTAAACCAATTTATGCCCATTACTACTGATACCTTCTGCGGCTGGGTCTTGAATTTTCCCTCTCGGTTAGCCAACCTTATAATAAGGAATTAGGTCGGATTTTCACTACTGAACTCAGTGGAGAAGTTACTGACCATTCTAACCATGGACTTTCAACCTAGAGCACTGGCAGTCGTAGCAGTCCAATCTGGTGCTGGGGTCCTGGAGGATTCCTTAGAGCTGCTAGTCTTCAGTCTACATTGGAACCCTAAAGTTGATAGATCTGAATCAGGCAGCAGCAGCGTAGATGAACTTACCAGCAAGAGTGAAGGCAAGAAGGCAAAAAGCAAATTTTCCTTCTTCTATGTGCAGAAACTGTGGTGAGATTTAGAGTTGATCATCCTGCATTTATAATCTGATTAAGGAAATCCCTCACGAGAGTGCCTAGCAGCTTGGGTTTTAGTTGACTGTAAACATAGTCAAACTGACTGATTAGCCTTCACATGGTTCTAATCCCCAATTTTAACACCAACCTTCTGCTCTGTGGGAAGACTATAGCTGTATAACCTCCTTCTAGTCCTGGGACCTCTGGGCATCAGACACACTCATGAAATGTGACTCTTGCCCACTTCTACAGCTCTGTATAGCCATGGGGGAATCATCTACATTCTAAAGATATGACCACACTCCTGAAGTGTGTGCAGCAGGCATTTGCCAAGATCCACAGTGTTTTGAAAGCTCACTGTGGAATAGACTGTTGGTCTCATAAGTCCTGTGGAATTCGTCCACCAGCTCCTCACTTTGCCACTTGTAGACCTTAAATTCAGAGTCCATAGAAAGACTCCAGCATGTCACCAGCATCCCAGACAGGAAGTCACTATTTACTAAATGGTTGGGTCCACCCACAGAGCCTCTATTTCTGGAGATGACAATGAGCAAGGGAATGGAGCCTGTTTGGTGCTACAGGAAGCTTATACACAGGAGAAGTGAGAAGGAGGAGGAGGAGGAGGAGGAGGAGGAGGAAGAGGAGGAGGAGGAGGAGCTGTGCTCCAGATCACTCCCATCCAAACTCTGCAAAATGGGACAGTGAATCTGAATCCTCAGAGCCCCATCTCATCTGACAGGACAGTAATAGTTCCCACCTCAGCCCACTCCTGGGGCTGTCGTGGAGGAGGGAACACATGAAGGTAACAAGGTAACAGGGACTCAAGGCCTCTCTGTAATCCTCATTGTCCTGCTGGCTGGATATTTTCAAATGCTGCTCCTTCCCTGAGACTCACCTCTCTGCAGATGAAGGTTCACCTGTGCCTCATGCTGCAGCTCTGAAGATTCTCAGTCTTCCAGCAGCTTCTGATCACCTGCTTTGTGAGCTTATGAGTCTCCTTTTATGCAGGGTCAGAGGAGCCATGTAGACCAGATAAGGGACTTCTCCCAGGAGACTGCCCTCTGCCAACCCCTTGCCTGCCTGCCTGCCCTCTACTATCAAAGCTAGCAGTTGTACAGAATGTCTCACAGGTAGGAGAGCCTAACCCAGGGACATTTCTCTACTTTCCAAGGCCATTTGTCACTATGCCACTCAGGAGGGCTCCAGCCTCTGCCTCTGGGTGACTCAGGTCACATCCCTGACACACACCAGTGCGTCTTTGTTGGCAGCTGCCAGGTCTGGCTACCCAGACGTCAGAGCACAGTGTCTCCTGGGTCATTCTGAAGTCATCTCCAGCTGAGTCATTTCCCTAGATCAATGCCTTTCTGAGAGCTGGTGTCCTCAAGGCCCTTCTGGGAGGAGGCTCTGCCTAGCTGAACCATGTATACTTACCACTTTCTCTGTCCCCTACATAGCACACCCACTAGGGATGTCTATGCTGATGGAGGCATCTAACTTGTCTTGAAGTACAGGAGGATGCTGGGATGTCAGCTGCACTGAAGGCTCATGGATACTGGGAACCCACAGCCATAGTCTGCATACAGGAGGAGAAAATCTAGTACTTGCAAAGGCATAGCTTCCTTTCAAAAGAATGAACTTCCTTTCCTTGGGCCCCTCCCATTGCCATGCCCCTCCCATTGCCACGCCCCACACATGTCCTGCCTCCCACCCAGCTCATGGTATAGCCAGGACAGGACTCCTGACACGGAAGACTACAACCTCTACTGCATGGCCATCAATAGGCAACAGCTACGCTGAGATGAACAAGTAGGCAGGACCCAAAGGACTTGTTTCCATCACTGTACACAGCCATCAGCATCTGCCTGCCACATCAGTGGTTTGCTAAATGATGACAGAGACCTAGATTCAAATCCATGATAAGATGTTAGCAGCTGTGAGGCTATATGTGAGACGTCATGTGGACATCATGTGGCAGTGGGGAAAAAAAACAACACAGAGGAGGTGCTGATCAGAGCTGAGGAGACATTTGGAAAGATGGAGGGCACAGTACTGTTAAGTCCAGAGGAACACATTCATTCCAAGACCCTGGTAAAGGGTCCACACCAAGGAGAACATGGAACACTATTTACACCAATTTGTCCTACAATTACATACATACGATAAACTTTATTTTATCACTGAAGGGCAGTAAAACATTAGAGGAACGTTATGAAATTCAACAGCCTTAGTGTAGGAGATTTTCCCTTCCATACTAAATCGAAAGCCTAAAGGAATCACTTCCCAGGTCCTCTGTAGGATAGCCACACTTTCAGCGGCATTACTCCAGCTTAGTAATTAGGTAAAGATTTTATAAACGTAACCACTGAGGTTCCTTCATTGTTATCAGATGATGAACAGGAGGGGAGAGTGTACAAAGGGGCACATTGGGCAAAGGACTTGACAGCCAGATCCTATCCTTCGTTTCTGAGAAGCTTGAAATGTAAAACTAAAAAATTATTTACTGCTGGAATCTTCCATACAGCAGTGTATGGAGAAGCTGTCATTGGGTACTGAAAACACAGAAGTCAACACTCAGGAAATGAACTACAGAAAGTCATGACTGGGCGGGCTACAAATTATGGATGGAGGACAACAGCAGACCACAGAGAAAGGGCTACATCAGACAGTGCAGAAAGGACTACTACAAACCACAGAGAAAAATCCTACAGACTGTGGAGAAAGACTACAGCAGACAATACTGTAAGCCAATCTTCAATTGTTCTCTTGACTGTGTGCCCTGCTACATGCATCATAAATATGAAACCAGCTCTTTCCTCTAGGGATCTGCAGGCGTGAGAAATGTGTGCATCATTGGTATGAGAAGTGGTTTCTACAGCAGTCGTGGAAAACAAGGATTTACACAAAGATCTTTCCAGCAAGGGCCTTGGGGGATCTTAGAGAGGATGATTCTTCAGGCAGGAACAGGAGCGAGGCTCATCCCTGATATCAGGATGGATGTGAAGAACCCAAAGCATGTACACACGGAACGGATACACACACAACACACAAACACACACACACATCACACGGATATACAAATACATGCACACACACACACACACACACACACACACACACACAAATACATGCACACACATACACACACACATATACAAACACTTGCACACACACACAAAACACACATACATACCTACACATCACACACATACACAAACACATGCACACACACATTATACATCACATACACACATCACACTCACACACACATCACACTCACACACACATCACACTCACACACATCTCAAACACACACAAACATATGCACATGCGTGTGTATGTGCACGAGCACTCAAGCATGCATACACATACAAGATGGTAGCATTCTGACCCCACAGATGTCTGGTTCTAGGTAGCTAAGGTTCTAGGCAACCAGATGCAGTGAACAGCACCCAACACAGACAGAACAGTGTAGGACAAGGGCTGAAAGAAGGGCCATACCCAAAATGACAACTAAACCAGTTCTGTACTCCAGTGTCCTAAGCTAAACTAGGCCCTACATATAGCAGGTTCTGTCCTGGAGTCCCAAAGCAGTTTCTGATCCAGGTCTAGGTGGATGGGACAACAAAGGTGACCTTTCCTTGCACACAAGCTTCCAGAGTGACAGAACAGGAGCATAATGGTACAGACCTTTAACCCTAGCACTTGGGAGGCAGGGGAGGTAGGTGGATATCTATGAGTTTGAGGCTAGCCTGATCTACACAGTGAAACCATGACTCAAAACAAATGGAGTATTGAAAAGACTGGGCAAGTGGCCCACAGACCTTCTGTACTTCATTCACTAAATTACCTCTGCCAGCTGCACCAACTGGCTCTGTAGAGACAGATGCAGACCTTCCCTCATGTTCTGGAAGGAGACTAGACAGTGAAGGAGAGAGAGGAGGGCAGTCCATTTTGTCCTGACACAGTAGAGAATGTGCGTCAGGCTGAGCATGTTGTGGTATGATGATACTAAAGACTTCCCACCTGTCAGGGGTGGTGGCTTGCACACTCCCATCGTTCTAGCACTAGAGAGGCTGAGTAGATGACATCTCAAGTTCAAGGAGTCCTGGGCTACACAGTGTGACCTAAAATCACCAAAGGCTGGCATACTGGCCAGTTTAATGTGTCAACTTAACACAGGCTAGAATCATCAGAGAGGAAGACGCCTCAGCTGAGGAAATGTTTTCATGAGATCCAGCTGTAAGACATTTTCTCAGTTAGTGGTCCATGTGGAAGGGCCCAGCCCCTAGTGGTTGGTACCATCCCCGGGCTAATGGTCCTGGGTTCTATAAGAAAGCTGTGTAGGAGGAAGCAAGCCAGTAAGCAGAACCCCTCCATGGCCTCTGCATCAGCTCCTGCCTCCAGGATCCTGCCCTGTTTTGAGTTCCTATCCTGACTTTGGCGATGAACATATATGAAAGTGTAAGCCAAACAAACCCTTTCTTCCCTGGTTGGCCTTTTCCGTGGCATTTGTTGTAGCAATAAAAACCCTAACTAGGGCAGCTGAGCGTGCAGCTCTGTGACAATAGGCAGGGAGAACGGAGCCTGGAAATCTTTTATACAAAGCCTACAAAATTATTATACCACCCCTCTCCCAAACCAAACTCACTGGTAGATACAAAGACTGGAATACCCTTCCACATACACATATGCCTTGGATCGTGAAAGCACGAGAACTCACAGAAGAAAGAGCACATTCTACAAACGACCCATGAAAGTCCCCATCCTCTCTGCAGGGCCACCTTTCAAGCCTCTAAACTTTCACCATTGCTCCATCCCACCTCCTCCCATGGAAATGTGTTCGTCTGCAATACATCCTACTGTGCCTCTGCCTGCCGTTATCCAGATGACTCTGTCCAATTCCTTGTTGCAGAGCCCAAGCGCCTGCAAATCGTGGCAGGTCCCCTTTGAACCCCAGTATCCACCAATATTAACACAGCACTTGCCAAGCCTATGAAAGGCTCTGGGTTCATCCTCCAACACTGCAAAATAAATACATATTTATATACATGTTTGCATCCATAAAATCCAGTAAGACCTTGACCTTGGGTAACAGACAGGACACCACTGTCCTGATCTATCCAGCACTCAATCTAAGACCAATTAGTCTGGGGCCAGGGCAGCCCCCAAGAAGGTCCAAATAGAGCTCTGGTGGCCCTGCCTGGCTCCCCACCCAACTCCCTGAAAATTAATGTAACTCATCCTACGACGGGATCTGCATCTGGCTTCTCCTCATGAAGATTTTTTTTTCCCCTTCCTACCAAAAGGGTTCAAAAGTTTAGAGCTAATTTGTATTCTGAGCACCAGGCAGACTGCTGCAAATCCAGCTCTGTGGGGGAGGTTGATTGAACAGCCAGCCTGGGGCAGGCACTGCTCTCCAGAACTGGAAGGGCTTCCTGGGTGTCGCTGTTGCTCTCCCCTCCCCACATCTTAGCCTCTCTAACCCTCCTGTCCCTGCTGGGAGCTGCTGCTCTTTGTGATGATAACAGCTGATCCACGGGCATCGGTGGAATGCGGGGGAATCTCCAAGGAATTCCACTAGGGCTCTTTCAAGCACTTCATTTGCATACATTTGTATAAGTTATGCAGCGGTATACACTTCTCTTTAACATTGCACCCTAATGAAATCACTCAGATGGGCACATTAGAAATGGGATTTACTCTGGGAAGGCTGACCCTTTGCCTGTTAAATCATTTGAATGATCATTTGAATATATTTGCACCAGTGGCACAAGGAAAGCGCTCGGACGGGTGTTTTCAGAATTAATGAACCAACTTGGCTACCTTTGTGGGGAGGGCCTCGAGGCTTCAGTAAACAGTCTTAGGCATTCGGAATCTGAGGCTAGGGTATCAGCCTCAGTCCTAAAACATCCCGGGGAGTCAGAAGCCATCCTAGCAGTTCTCACACACAAACTCAAAGGAGTCCTCAGAGAACCTCTGCAGGGAAAGGAGAGCATCAGGAGAGTTGAAACAAACCCAACAAGAGGGCACAGAGCTGTTGGTGCCCCACTATATGGAAGGAGGAAGCATCAAGAGGCGGCTCTGCTGGGCCCTGTGAGGAGTGGTTGCTGAATAGTAAGATCGTCGGCCTCAGCTTGCCCAAGGGGTAATAGCAGGCCCAGCAGGGAGGTGACTGGAGGCTGATGGTACCCCAGGAAGCTAACACAGCCAGCAGCTATCCTGGAGGATTTAGGGGAAAAAATGAGATTCAATACTGTGCTGGAGGGGCAGCCTGGCAGAGAAGGATCTGGGCAGGAGCCCCCGTGTTAGAAAGTACTGGCAGCTACTTTGTATGTCACAAAGCTTGTAATTTATTCTTCACGAATACCTCCAACTGACAGACAGAAACTAAGCCAGAAGTGTGTGACCTGCTCCAGGTCATTCTGCTTATAGAGGACAGCCGGAAAGTTAACTGTTCAAGTCCCAAAGCCCCTCCCTGCATGCCTGCTGTGAGTCCATTAGTCATGTAAGGGAGATCATCTCCTATAGACCTTGCACAGACGTGCCATGTTTCCCAGGGAACATTACCTAGCTGGTAGCAACGGAGTGTTTCCCGCTGAAACCGTCTGGTTTCTGGGAAGGCCCATTCCTCAGCCTCTACCTTAAGGAAGAACCAGCTTTAATCCTAAGGTCCTGTAGTTGCCTCTCAGTCTAACAAAGGGTCCTTAAGTTCCCTCTCCAGAACCAAGAAAAAGACCAGAGAGCCTATCTGTCGGGAAATCAGGACACACCCATGAGCTTCTAGACAAGTCTCTAGCCAGGATACTATACCAGGCAGATGTCAGAGCCACCAGTTGGCCTTTTAATGCGGCTGCAACTGGCACAATTCCAGAGCTCCCCCTCTAAAACAGAATGTAAGAATGTATCCTTTGACCGTTAACTTCAGCGCCAACTTCATTGCTACTTTTTCCCCTGCAAAGCTGCCTTCCGGGATGAACCGGAAATTGTTCTTTTGTTATGAGAAGCCCACCAGTACAGCCAACTGAAGGTCTTTATTCCAGCTGGCTGGAATTACATTCAGGTATTGGGGCCCACATGTGGCCCCCAGCATTTAGAACAAGGGGCGCTTCCGTTATCTCACTCAGCAGTAGCACAGAGGAGTTTACACAATCCGGTAGTTTTAACACAGCTAAGACATGAGGTTACCAGCTCAGGTTCCTAGGATAGAGTTGGATAATTTTCCAAGGGAGTCTCCATCAAGGACATCAAATTAGAGTTAAACCTGAAGTGGCTTCAGCGAGAACACAAGATGGAGGCTAGCTGAGATGAACGTGTGACAGAGGAAGGCAGGGCAGAGGTTCCTCCATCTTGTATCCTCGTTGAGACCCCTTGCTCTAGATGACACATACCGATGTCATGTACGGAGTTGAAGTCCCATGTTCTCCTTCATTTTCTTTTTTGGGGGCTGGGGTGGGGTAGGGTGGGGTGGAGGAGTAGAGTGGAGACAGAGTCTCACTGTATCGTCCTGACTGGTCTGGAACTTGCTTTGCAGATCAGGCTGGCCTTGAATTCCCAGAGATCTGCCTGCCTCTGCTCCCTGCATGCTGGAATTAAAAGCATGTGTTCTACCTGTTCTCCTTAATGCCAAGATCTGGTGGGGGAGCAATAAGATCTGACTTCCAGGGTCACTTTGCCCCTCAGTGACCCAGAACTATGTTCCATGCTCTGCTTGGTGGCACCTCCTGATCTGACATCTACAGAAATGAATTTTGACTCTCTAGAAGGCGCTCTACTCTTTCCTCAGGCAAAGACGCAGGCCTGGAAAAAGGGCAGGTAATGGCTGTGTGTATTACATGGGTATGCGGCCACACACCATTGTAACTTATGCCTAGTTGGGTGGGATTACAGACCTGTCTGGACTGTTTACAAGAGTGTCATACACCTGTGTTGCCGCAACAGCACCGCCTGTCAGTAAAATGGCAACATCTCCTGCTGGCGTGAAAGCCCATTTAAACTGAGTTCAGATTCTACTCGAGTAACTTCTAGTGAGGTCTTGACCAAGGTTTATGTTACTTCTTCATTGCTGTAATAAACACCATGACTGAAAGCAAGTAGAGGAGAAGACAGTTTATCTTGGCTTACAGTTCCAGCTGAGACTCAGTCATGGTAGAGAAGGCATGGGGCAGGAATGAGGGGCTGGCTGGTCATACTGCACTCAGGAAGCAGAGAGTGTGAGGGAAGGAGAGACAGAGAGACAGAGACAGAGAGATAGAGAGACAAAGATAGACAAAAAGACAGAAACAGATAAATAGAGGGGCAGAGAGAAAGGTAGAGACAGAGAGGCAGACACAGAGAGACAGACAGAGACAGAGACATACAGACATATACTTTCTCCAGCAAGACTCCATCCCCTGAAAGTCCCATAACCTCCCTCCCCCAAACAGCACCACCACACATGGCTTCTTGATGTACCCACTGAGGCAGGTGGCCTGGCAGGGTCATTTTGAGACCTTGGGCTCTGAAGTGGATGCTGAGGCTGGCTGAAGTATATGGACTATGTGACTTACCCTGTTTGTTTGACTCCTTTGCGAGTAGGACCTGCGCTTTGAGATCTAGTCTCTCAGAAACCTCCCCAGCCTTCAGCTAGTACCTGAGGCTCACACAGGGATTGCACTTGAAATCTTTTTTTTTTTTAATTACTGTAAAAAAAAAATTCAAGCACAGAAAGACTCCCAGGGTCCCTGTCAACTCCCATGAGCTTGACACAGTCGTACCAGTTTTCTCATGGACAGGAATCTCTAGATAAAATTCACGTTCCTGGGTAGGCAGTATTTGGCTGTAGAGAAGGACCTTCCAATTAGGAGAGGAAAGACATTTAGCATGAGCCAGCTCTGAATAGATGCAGGCTCTGTTTCTCCTCTTCTCAGGGCTGAGCGTACGCCCTCCATTCCCTGGGACTTCCTTTAAAATGGGCCACAAATGTAGTCGGTATAAACTACAGAAGCTGAAAGTGTCATCATTCTGGGGGTTGTCTGTAGATCATTGTGGAAACAGATAGGTCCCTTCTGAAGTCTGAGGGAGCCATTCCCAGATTGTCCCCTGGTTTTAGGTGACAAGCACTTCTTTCTACATGGTGCTCTGTGTGCCTTCACAGCGTCTGTGTGTCCATTTCTCACTTCACTCATTTAATAAAAGGTACTAAGCTAGGACTGGCCTTCTCTAAACTAAATCTGCAAAGCCATCATCTACCAATAATGCCGCTTTCTGAGCTCTGGGGGGTTAGGACTCCAATCTGTGGGGGCATATAAACCCAAGGTGCTGGGAAAGCCATTTATGTGTATTTCATTCTGAAGCATCTCTGTTGGTATAAATTGTCATAAATTAACTTAAGTAACTTGCTGTAAGGATATTCCTCTTGGGAAATAATCTCTAATTTTTCTCAAGTCCTGAAAAATTATGTAAAACTATGAAATTTCACTAAAAAATACCATTAATTGAAAGCTTCACAAAAATTACTTTCTGGTTCTCCAGTGATACTGAAAAGCCACATGTGAGATGCTCCTTCACCTTTGGCCCTGCAGCCATCCTGTGACAGCTATGACTGCTTCCCTTGTATGTGTGCGTAACATATGCTCATGTATGTACAGGCGCACATACTCCTGTTTGTGGGGTACACGTAGGGACCAGAGGATAACCTTGGATGTTGTTCCTCTGGTAATGTTCGTCTTTTCTTTTTTGACATAAGTCTCTCGCTGGCCTGGAACTCTCCAAGTAGGTTAGTCTGGCTGGTCAGCAAGTCCCAAGGATGTGACGGTCTCTGTTTCCCAGTATTGGTACAAGCAGGCACCTAGCTTCTTTTATGTGGGTTCTGAGGATTATATTCTCTTCTCTGAATTTGCAAAACAAGCCTCTTTCCCACTGAGCCATCTCTCTAGCACCTAGCAAGCCCCTTCCCCAGGGGTTCAATTTGAAAACCTTCAGTTGACAGCTTGCTGAAAGAGAGGAGTTAGTTAGCCATGAATGTGGCTGCCTTACTCTGGGGATAGAGACTGTCCATCCAGGTATGTCTGATGTTTCCATCAACACACAGACACTAAACATTTCTGAGACCTCTGCTGAGAAGCCCCTTCTCCTCCAGCCATGGCCTCATTCCAAGGGTGCCTTGGCCTAGGTCCTTACTGTCTGAAGCTAAGGATGAAATCCCATGAAGCTGACCAGAACTCCTTTCCCTGCCCTAGTCAAATGATTCCCATCAACCATAATGCTGGTTGCTCTGGAACCAAGCTGTTCCTTGTTGCCTTCTGGAAATCCACATGCCATTAAAAGCTATGTGGACATCATCATGTGACATAAACTCAACTGTGTATCCCTGTTGTAAAAGTCCTCTACAGACAGTATCAGGCCCTCCGAGGCTTCTCCGCTCACCTTGTATCCAACCACGGCTTCTTGACATCACCAACCTCAGTAACAGGGATTAGGACTTGAAATTAGCACAAGTGCTTTAGAGAAAGATGTGACGAGTGTCCTACACTCCATCCCTAAAGACCAATTAACTACATTCAAGGTGGAGATAACCATTCGTGTTGCCTTAAAGCCACATTGGAGCCAAGTAACCCAGTGAAAACTATCAAGAGGCTCAAAAAATGTTGGATGATTTTGGGGGTGGTTTCTAGAAATGGCACGATCCTCAAGTTATAACAGGGAGAAGATATGTATACTTTATTTCCTATGTTTATTTTTAAACTTGTCTCCAGCACACCCTAGTTCCAGCTATTTGAAGGGGGTGATCCTGTTTCTATTCCCTTCACGAGCAAAGGGGTGCGAGAGGGTCTCCATGAAAAGGCAGATGTAGCGGACCAACAAAGAAAACATTGGGGAAAGTGTCCGCAGAAGCATTCCTGCTAATTGTATAGCTCGCATTGGGCCAGTAATTACAGGAAATCATTTTTGCAAACTCCGCATCAGGAAAAATGACATGAAGATGGTTTCTCAGCCCGGACAAATAGAGTCCAAAGATTCGGTGGTATAGGGGTCATCTGTCTGCTGTAATTGGCAGGATGTGTTTTGACTTGTTCTCCTGAAATGTGATAATCACATGCCAGAGAGGTAAATGGGTAATTGCAGTTTTTCAGCCTTTGGAATTGAGTGTGCAGCTTGTAAAGCCACCTTTCTTTCATCTTTTCAATAACCTACTCTGCTATTGACAACAGACACTTGAACTGTGGCATTTTACTTCTTTTATGGCATAGATCTAAGAGAAAGGGAGGTTTGCCTTGCAAAAGGTAACTTCCCAAATGGTCCCTTGTAGGGAAGGGAAAAGCCAAGCGTTCCATCCTGAGGTTTATTTAATTACAAAGAAATAATTGGAGAAGGGATGAGAAATAACATCAAAACAAAATGCAGTCTGACAGCCTGAGGACAACATCAGAGAGCCTGCTGACCAGGGGCGCCTGGCACCCTTTCCTCCACAGCACCTGAACAAAACAGAAAAAACAACAGCTATTTCCCCAGAGTCTTTGAAGAGGGTGCTGGAGTTCAGGCAGGAATGCTTCTGTACACCGATGAACCATGGCCTTAGGAAGAAAAGAACAAAGCTCACAGCATCCACAATCCCACTTCCTGGCATCACCCTGAAGCACAGGGGACATCACTCACAAGGGAAAGCAGGAGGTCCCAATAGTTCTGACTCGGACCACAAACACTGAAAAATTCGGCATGGCACAGAGGTCCTGGGCCTATCTGAAGAGCAGCTCACGTAGCATAACACTGCCTTACCCAGAGAAAGGACCCAATGGGCACTCTGCCTCCTCCCAGACTCCTGATACTCAGCCCAGTATTGCCCTGGAACCCTGCCCCATAGGGTCATGTGATGAGCTAAGCAGCTCAACCTAATTATTCAGATGAGCCATCCTGTAAACTAACCAACAAACCCTGCCCACCTTCCACGGCCCTGAGACACAATCCACCCAGGCAAGCGGTCCCCTAGGGATCCAGTGAGATCACTAGAGCAATGCTCAGACCGTATCTGCTGCCAGAGGTACTGTGTCACATGCATCTGGGCAAACAGGGGTACCGGCTCCTACACACGGACCTTAAACTAACCTATGACTGCCTCTGTAAGTGCTACTGCTACACCGTTTGCCACACCGTTTGCTGACCAGAGTAACCCCTCCTTCATAGACCCGCAGAAATGGATGCGTTCCCTATATCCAGGCATATTGTACCCAAAGTCATCAACCTACAGAAGAGAGGTACAGTCCAGCCACTGCCAAGTTCTGTCTAGGCCAGGAAGACCCTCATACACATTGCTGACCATACACTCAAATGCTTCTTCAACCAGCACCATTGGTTAGCTCACAGGAAATCTGCTGCTATAGCCATTCTGTAAACAGTAGGATAACTGTCCCTCCAAATGCATGAATATCAATGAGTCACAAGAAGCATGATATCATGCTATCACTAGGCCCTTGGGTCTACAAACTTGACACTGCATTGTGCAATAAAGAAACTGATACATTAAAATAAATTTATTGATAGTTTGTCCAAATTGAGCAGGGAAGGGGGATCTAATTTCTGTGGCCATCTTGTAGAACATATGCAAATTTAACTATGAAGCAAGATAATCAGCCCTTTCCTGGGACATAGGAACTGGAACAGAGGTTACACCCACTCTCTGTTATAGAAAATGTTTCTTATTCAAGTCTGGGACAAGAGGAATTAAGTTTTACAAATTCCCTATTCTTGGAAGAAAAAAGAATCTTGAGTTTTGGTGCGATGAAGAACCTTGGCTCATTCTAGTCCCAGAAGCATCCTTTGTTCCTAAGTCACCTACTTTCATTGAGAGGGAAGTAGAAACCTTTGTACCTTTCTTTGAAAGTCAACTTGATGCTCAACTCCAAACTTTTGTGTTCCTGTTAAACACACCACTTTATTGAATGAAAAAAAAAAGTGATTTCTTGCCAACTAATAGTAGAAGCACAAAGTGCATGTGCTGAGAATATCTCAGCCAGTGGTGGTGATATAGGCCTTTAATTTCCCAGCACTCAGGAGGCAGAGGCAGGCAGATCTCTGAGTTTGAGGCCAGCTGGGTCTACAGAGTGAGTTTCAGGATAGTGAAGCCTACATAGAGAAACCCTGTCTCAAAAAACAAACAAATAAAATCAAAACAAAACCAAAAGAAATCTCCTCTCAGGGCTGGAGAGATGGCTCTACTGTTAAAAATACTTGCTGTTCTTCCAAAAAACCTAAATTCGGTTCCCAGCACTTATTATATCAGGCAGTCTACAACTAACTGCCTATAACCCCGCTTTAGGGGATGCAATGAACTCTTCTGGCCTCATTGGGTATACACACTCACAAACATGCACACACACACACACACACACACACACACACACACCCACACATACACACACACACACACACACACACTACATACATGCACACACAAACACACATGGGCTACCTTCACATAAACATACATAGAGACACAGATAAAAATAAATCTCTAACGTATCTCCTCTCTCACTAGGGCTGTACTACAGGATCACAGTTATACTGTCTCTAGAGCAGTGGTTCTCAACTTGTGGGTTGAGACTCTTTGGTGTCAAGCAATCTCTTCACAGAGGTCACAACAAAAATAACTTTATGATGGGCTTGGGGGGTCACCACAACATGAGGAAGTGTATGAAAGTGTTGCAGCATTAGGAAGGTTGAGGAGCACTGATCTAGAGGAATATGACAACTCTCTAGGAAATGCCTGAACGAGAATTCAGAGTCATGATGATAAGAAACACCAATGGGAATTCATTCATTGAATTTAACAATATTTGGAAGAGATTATTTTGTGATGAAAAATTCATCAAAGAGCTAGGCATAAAAAGAAAACCAAATAGAAATATTGGAGCAATGAATTCAACAAATAAAATAGACTATCTAGTTGAGAACCTCAATATCGGAATAAATCAAACTGAAGAAAATATGTACTAACTAGAAGACAAATATCTGGAAATAACCCACCAAAAACCAAAGGAGTCAGAGTGAATTTAAGAAGAATGAAGGAAGTCTATACAAGTCTTACAGGAAGGGACAAGGAATGTAAAAAGAGGTAGAGCTAAAAAGGGTACAAGAATATGTGTTTCAAATAAAAGCCATTGAATGTAAACATTTAATTCTTCAATTGAAAAAATATAGGTTAGCTGAACACATATTTTCAAAAACAAGGTCCAGTGACCTTACCGCCTAGAAGAAACCAGCCTCAACAACCAAGACATAGGAGACCTGAAAGTAAAGAGACAGAAAAAGGCCATCTACACAAAAAGAAACAACTGTGACCAGGAATCATAGCCCAGTCATGTCCATAACTGTTAAAAAGAGATGAGGAGGGTTAGTATCTAATGATAAAGGTATCAATTTATCTAAAGAAAGTAAGTTAGAACACTATGTGCACCAATGCTGGAGCACTCGATTATACGAGGAAGATGTAGGCCCTAGCACAATAACAGTTCAATGCCTCTCCAGTGTCAGTACATCATCCAGATGCCAAGCTCAAGGACAGACTTCTCAGCAGAAATCCAAGAAACCTGCAGAATGGTGTGGGGTAGCAGATCATTAGATTTAAACTAAACTATAGAACAAAGGGACCAAGCAAACACTTTCCAGACATTTCATCAACAGTTGCGGAATGTACATTGTTCAAGCTTTCAGACAGAGTTCTCAACAAGCAAGTCAAGCGCAGGAGTATAACTGAAATACACAACACACTTAAGTAGGATTTACCCCAGGGATGCAAGGACGGTTCAACGCAAGTAAACCAATAATGCGTCACCACCTATCATAAAGAACTAACAGTGTATGATTATCTCAGCATACAGAGTAAAGATATAATGTGTTCCAGCATCCTCTCATGATAAAAACCCTCAACCAGTTGGACGCAGGAGGAAGATACCTCAGCGTAATAAAGGCTGGTTATGAGAAGCCTGTGACCAACATCAGTGTTTTCTCTAAGGTCAGAAATAGGATGAGGGTGTTTGTGGTGACATTTTCAGAGCTCAGAAGGGAAGATCTTGCCTAAAAATGGGTGACACATTGCAGAGACTGGAACCTAGATGAATTAGCAGGTGGAAAGGATAAAGCTGCTGTGCTCTCCCTCCCCCCTTCCTCCTCTCTCTCTCTCTCTCTCTCTCTCTCTCTCTCTCTCTCTCTCTCCCCTTCTCTCTCACTTATGACTGCTGTGATGTGAGTTTCCCCCCCATGTTCTTCCTCAATGGAATGAAGTGAAATTTCTGAAACCATGGGTCAAAATTAATTCTCCCCCCTTATTTTTCTCAGATGCTTGTCATAAGGTTGAAAAAGTCTGTTTCACACATCATTCAATCAAGAAGGGCTCAACATCCATAAGATATAAAGAATTTAAACAAGTCAATAGGGAAAAAAATCATTTAATTAAAAGGCGGGCAAATGTTATGACTAGCTATTTCTCAAAGGGCATCCAAGTGGACCACACATAACTGGTCACAATCAATATCATCAAGAGGTGAAATCAAAGCCACAGTGTGATATGATTTCACCATAGTTAGAATGAATATGATCAAAAAGATAAAAAAGCAATAAAGGACTGAGAGGATGTGAAGGAAGGGCGCTCTCCTACTATTGGTAGGAGTGTAAGTTACAAAGGCCTTATGGAAAACATAACAGTGATTCCCCCCACAACGACACACACACACACAAAATAAAATAAGATAAAATAAAGCTAGAAAGGAAACCAGCACATGATTCATCATGTATCCAAGAGAAATGAAGATAATAGTGGCCCTCATGTCTATTATTACTCTGCTTACTGTGGAATCGGTTATAATGTCTACTGACTAATGAGTGGATAAAGAAAATGTAGTATGGATGCATAGATAGATCTGTGCTTATGTCCACACGTGGAATAGAATTCAACCATGAGAAAATTAAGCTCTGTTATTTTTAGCAACATAGGAAAGCTGGACCTTAGAGTGTGGCGATGTATAGAGACTTCAACATTCAAAGTTCATCCCAGAAAAGTTACTCAGCCTGAGAAGGAGGGAGGCATGGATAGCCCAGAGGTGCAGTTGTGTAGAATGCCTTCTAGTGTATTCTGGCCTTCACTGGAGCAAACGTGGATCTGTGGCTTCTGTGGAACACTGGCAAAGATTCCTACTACAGGAAGACTGTGTTGAGCAGTCATGAACAAACAGCAGATAAATCTAACCAGACTCTCTTTAAAACCCAAGTAAATCTTATAGAGCAACAAAATTCCCTGTGCTGTTTTCTCTTCCGAATCCCCTATTTGGGCAACAGGAAAGGAACCTGAGGGGCTAGAATTCAAAGGGAAAAGCCGTACTGCAACCACAGCTGACAGTATTCAGTAGGACATTTCAGACTAATAGATTATGGATATTCTCAGTATACAGAAAAGATGTGTCTCAAGTGACAGGTGTGGCAATGACCCCAATCTTATCATTACACAGGGTACACACATTGAAATGTCACACAATAGTGCATATGTACAGCCAGCCCTCATCAGTTGAAAATAAGAGAATGTATTAAAACACACATGTAGGCCATGAACATGGTAGTGATTTCCAGCAGTTAAAATTGATGCTATGCCTGGTGCTTCCTCCTCTCAGACCCATTGCCACACATAGGCTCACCATGTAAAGAGGACTCTGCTCGGTCCTGTAACATCGTGGCTCCCTGATTCCTTCTTTACCTTGCTATCTGCAACACCCATCTCAGAGACTCTCCATCTTTGCTCGCAACAAACCCATCCCACCAGGGCTCTTTTCACAGAGCAGAAACAAGGCACAATTTTACATATCAAATCCCGTGTGCTAAACTGTATGTGAGCGCTTGCATGCCGCCAAGCAGTCAACTTTTCTTCGTCCTCCTTTCTGAAGCCCCAGTTTGTGCATCAGGCAGAGGATCCAAAGGGTTGAGATTTGGGAGAAGCCCCGGGAGGCCCCTATCACAAGTGGGTGTCATGGCTCTGAGCGGGGAAAAGTCATAGAACCAGACTGCAGCCTGGCACACGCCACCACTCTCCCTCTTTCTGCTGCCGATTGCCCATGATGAGGATGCCCGGGCTGGCAGAAAGTGCTTATCTGAGAATGTTCCCTGGATGATCATAACTGATGCAGTGTGCTGTGTCAAATCGCTTCCTGTTTCCTGACTGCGGATGAGAAAGTGTGATCAGAGCAGAGAGCCTTTGCCACAGCTCAGAGCCCATCACCCTGGACAGGTGCAGCCTCCCTCCGCGCCTGCTGCTCAGCCAGGCTGACACCCACCCCCATCCGGGGCTGGTCTTGGCTCACCGTAGAAAAGCCATGGACTGGTTTGGGGAGATACTGAGATAGACTCCACAGCAAATAGCTTCCCCAGAGCAAGCTTGTGGGTCGCAGCTTCTACGGGATGCCGGCTTAGATTCTGCGCGAGTCTCCATGTGAAGCTACCATGTCTAAGAAAGCATCTCCTTCCATGGACGACCTCAGCCTGTCCTTTCCACCTCACTACCTTTGTTCATATTCATCATCGATCTTTGTCCTCTTAGGGACCTCTTCATCGAGCAGGCACTCTGACGCATTCTTTGTTTTATCCTCATTCTCCACATAAACAAAAGGTGCCTCTGTTAAATAGTGAGGTCATGGGGCTGCAAGCATCAAGGCTGTTCTAGGCACCCCGCCCCCAGGGACTTCCTCCACATAGACTGCCCCCACAGTGTCCTCCCGTCTGCCTGCTGGACTCATGCAGTAGCATCAAGGCTAGCTCACTCTAAGAAAACATCCCTTGACTCAAAAGCCTTTTCTTAGGAAGAGTTTCCTCTCCTTTACCCAGCATCCACCAAGTCGCTCACATAGTTGGCGTCATCGTTTCGAGTGCTAAGCGGCAGCAGGTTTTAAAACACAGATCACCATCTCCAACATTATGCAACCACAGTTCGAATGAATAGAGCTAGACCTAAAGTTAGACAGCTAACAAAAGAGTGTCAGATGAGAAAGGGGCAGTAAGTAAGGAAACGTAGACAGACTGAGTGATGACAAGGTCACTGCAGATGAGTGACCCTCCCTAGGACAGTAGCACCAGAGGGAAGACAAGTTTCCGAATATGTCTAGAAGAGTCTCCCAAGAGTCCCCACATGAAGAGACAGGGAAGGGACTGAAGAAGTCAGGAGACTGAACAGAGCCAAGGCTACTGTAAGGACAGCAAGCTCCCAGGGAATTACACACTACACTGAAGACCTCAGGCGTTTTCCCGGGTTTGATAGACACTAAAAAAGTTCCAAGCACCAAGCCAAGGAGACCAGATAATGTTGGACCAGGACTTAAATCTTCGAGAGCGGCAGCAAAGAAACTCGGGAGACTGTACCAAAAACCCAGGGGAAGGTGGTAGACCAGGGTGGTAGAGAGCCAGTCAGCACTGAGTTCTTTTCAAGGTAGCAGCGTGGAAAAACCCAGAGCTTTGACAGCTACATGTTACCAGCTTGCATACAGCAGGCTCAAGCCCAGCTTAGGATCTCCAGGAACTTCAGGGGTAATGTGCCCTTGAAATGAAGCCCTTCTTTTAATGCAGGAAAGCCTACTGAAGAAGAAGTGAGATGGTGCCACCCACCTCCACCGAGGGCCATGCTCATTAGGGCCCTGGCAACGCAGGCTACCAGCTCTGTGCCTGCTTTTTGTTTGTTTTATATCTTCTCATAAACAGTCCAAACCATGTGTTTAGGGCATCTCCTCCCTCTGCTTTTGTACCGATTCTGAATATCACTATTTATATTAATTTTGTACAGTCTGAGGCAGTGTTCTTTTTTTTTTAACTTTATGTAAGTAGAATTATAGTCTCTGTCTCTCTTCATTTCTTTTCCTACTCATGATTATTTTGAGGTCTATTCATACTGGTTTCTATTGATTTGGTCTGTTGGTTGCTGTGCTGTATAGCCCTGTTTTATGTGCAGGCAGCAGCCTCTCGGCTTCCCTGCTAAAAGACATCCAGGTCATTCCACCAAATCACAAATGCTCCACAAGTATGAGAAATTCCACTGCGTGCACGCCTTTACACGTGTTCTAAGACTGCGTGTCATTGTTATGAACCAGGAAATAAAACTTCTGGCTCAGTGGGGCTGTGACATTCCACTCGGATCTTTTCAAAGATGTCACAGTCACCTTCACCAGCCGAAACAGCTCCTGTTTCTACCTTCACTAAATGCAAAAGCTTCAAATTGATCATCCCCTTCCTAATAACAATTCTGTGACCAGGTTTTGAAAGCTTTGGCAACTGAATGACTATAAAATATGCCCTGTCTATCTCATTTTTAAAATCCCACTTAGGGGCTGACGAGATGGCATAACAGTTAAGAGTGGCAACCGCTTCACCAGAGGACCTGGGTCTGATTCCCAGCTCCTTCTTGGAGGCTCACAACCATATGTAATTCTAGTTCTAGGGAACCCAATGCCCACTTTTACTTCCAAGTGTACCAGGCATGCACATGGTACACAGTCGTGAATGCAGCCACAACACCCATACAACTAAAATGAAAATAGTAAATTTTAAATTTAAAAAATGTCCAGCTTAGTAGAGCTGTACGTGCAATGAGACAAGGGTGAGTTACATTGCTCTGAAGATAAACTGACTTTTATTTTTGTTTTGTGTTTTGAGACAGGGTTTCTCTGTAAAACAGCCTTGGATGTCCCGGAAATCACTTTGTAGACCAGACTAATCTTGAACTCATTGCCTCCCAAGTGTTGGGATTGAAGGTGAGTGCCATCACACCCAGCTGATAGACTGACTTTTGTAATATAGAATTTAAAACTGTCATCTCTTCTGGGCCGGGGAAATAGCTGAATAGATAGAAGTGCTTGTCACAAAGCCTGACTACCTAGGTTTGACCCCTGGGACTCAAAGGGTAGAAGAAGAGAAGTGGCTTCCCCAAGTTGTCCTCTGGCTACTAAACATGTGTGATGGTATGCGCGTGCGCACACTCGCACTCGCGCACACACACACACACACACACACACACACACACGCATAAATAAATAAGCAAGTAAATACATGTAAAAATTTAGTCCTGTCTTCCCAGTGTCTGTAACTATTTAACTTCTTATGTTGTATTGGATAACTTTTCAGGACAATGACAGATGGAGGTGAAATAGCCACCATCCCACTTGCTGATTTAGTGAGAACACATTGAAGATGTAACAGTGAGTTTTTATATTTGTCATGAGTATGACATTGCTTCTTTGGGTGGTTTTGCTCATGGAAAGCAGATTTCATTCTTCATAGCTTTGTAAGCCATTTTTATAATCAAGTGGTAGGAGATTTCACCAACACTTTGTCTTTTTTTTTTTGATATTTCTTTATTTACATTTCAAATGTTATCCCTTTCCTGGTTTCCTGTCCATAAGCCTGCTATCCCCTCCCCTCCCCTTCTTCTATAAGGTTTTCCCCTCCCCATCCACTCCCCAACCCCCCTCCCTGACAATCCCCTACACTGGGTGTCCAACCTTGGCAGGACCAAGGACTTCTCCTTCCATTAGTGCCCAGCAAGGCCATCCTCTGCTACATATGCAGTTGGAGCCATGGATCAGTCCATGTGCTATCTTTTAAAATAATCAAAACCTAGGCTGGGGTACAAGTCAGTTAGTAAAATGCTGTCTGCCCAAAGATGAAGACCAGAGTTCAGATCATCAGCATCCATGTAAGACATGATGGTACTAACCACCTGTAACCCCTTTGCTGAGGTAAGGGACAGGGAAAGTTCTGGAGCTCATTGGCTAACCTGTATAAAAGAGCTGTGAATTTCCAGTTCAGTGAGAGACCCTGCCTCAAAAACTAGAGTGAAGAGTGATCAAAAAAGATACTTGACATTGACCTACAGCTGCCATGTGCTCACATGTTCATACAAATAAACATACCTGCATGTATGCCTCCACAAATACACACATACATGCTTATACCACCACCACACACACATACACCTGCACATGTGCCTCCATGCACTTACACATATAACTCACACATACGCTTACAACACCACGCACTCATACACACATATATCTACAAGTGTGCCTACACACACACTCAACACCATACACACACACACACACACACGTACCTGCATCTATCTATACCTCTACACATTTACACATATAACACACACATGCATACAACACCACATACATGCATTCTACCATACACATTCACAGAACACACCACACATAGACACAATAATTATTATACTACCTCATACATAGACACAAAAAAAAAATCAAAACGTTTCATTTTTCCTGCAATTTTTATCAGTTTTTCTGATGTTAAATTACCTTTTAATTGTGAAGATAATTATATCTCATAATGATCACAATTAATTTTTATACACTGCTAAATTCATTTTCAATTTAACATATGCTTGGCTCATCCACATGCCTAAGTAAGGTTAGCATAAAAGACTGATTCTCGTGGACTTTTTCAATTGATGATAAAGTTTATATTAACTTCGGAATATGCCTTGCTGTCCCATGAAGCTATTTGGAAGTGACAAAGGTAAAATCGCAATGCTATGGTAACTGTTTTTGAGAATTTTTTTAAACCATCATTTCAGACTGTTAGTGAATAGTGGTTTGTTCCATTGTCTTAGTTACATTAACATTTCTAGACTTTTTATACACATTTGTATAGTAAATCTTTTATATTCCTGTTCTAGTTGGCATCTACTGTCACTTCAACATAGCCTATGCTGATCTGAGAAGAGAAACCACAGCTGAGGGATAGACCTGGTCAGAATGGCCTATGGATGTGTCTAAGGGATATTGTTTGCTTAAATCTTCCAATCAATGTTGTCTAGAAAAAGTTATATCCAAATTCAACGCCTCCACAGAAGATCTTACTGAAAACAAAGAAACTGTAAGCCATACATATGTTCCCTGAAAAACAAATTGCAATAAAATCAGAAAAGTATTAAAAAACTGTATGACGAATAAGTCCTAAAACCTCAAGAATGAAGACTAGGTACAAAAGAAATAGAACAAGCAAAATCATAGGAAAAGCAGAGGTCAGCAAGTCTTAGAAGTAATAAAAATAATAACTCAACAATTAACCTATGGATCAGTAACATATTAACAGTCGGGTTCTTCAGTGTTGATGGCATTGATTGTAACATTGATTCACCCTAGGAATGAACACCAGGGCATTTTGGATGCCTAATTTCTTATGCAATTAGGCTCTCCCTCCGATAATAACAAAACAAGATGGGTTATGATGTCGTAGATAGCAATGTAATGAAAGTGTATGCTGTAGAGGTTGCCATATATCTATGTAAACACACAACTATCACCTCAGTGAATAAGAGAATTTATTCTCAAGCCAAATGAGTGGCCACGGCCCAGAAATACAGACTGGGATTGCAGAAAACACCATGTTCCAGCATGGTGACAGTTAAGTTTTCATATTAACAGAACAGAGAAAGCCATTAAGAAAGATATTTTAATGCATTGGTGGGTGTCTCAGATAGGCAGGCATAGCCGAGCACGAGATCTCTGCTGTACACCTCAGATTCTCTCTAATGATAGCTGAAGCCTTTGTGTTGGCCTGTTTGCACATTCCAAAAAGATTTATTAGACAGTCACAAAGAGGGTACGGTGGTTTGAGTGAGAATGGCACCATAGTGGAATTGTTTGAAGATTAGAAGGAATAAGAGGTGTGGCCTTTTAGAGGAGGTGTGATCCATTTGAAGAAGAGTGTCACTGGGAAGTGGGTTTTGTGGTTTCAAAAGTCCATGCTAGGTCCAGTCCCTCCCCCTCCCTCCCTCCCTCCCTCCCTCCTCCCTCCCCTCCCTCTCTCTCCGTCTCTGTCTCTCTCTCTGTGTCTCTCTCTCTGTCTGTCTCTGTCTCTCTCTGTCTGTCTCTGTCTCTCTCTCTCTCTCTGTCTCTGTCTCTCTCTCTCTCTCTCTCTCTCTCTCTCTCTCTCTGTATGCTATGTGAAAAACAAACATGATGTAAAGCTCTCATCTATGGCCCTAGTGCCATGGCTGTCTACTTCGCTTTCCTCCATAGTGATCATGGACTAATCTCTGAAAGTGTAAGTAATTAAACGGCTTCTTTTGTAAGAGTTGCCTTGGTCATTATGTCTCTTCACAGCAGTAGAACAGTGACTAAGACAAAGCACAAATCCCAAGAAGGGCACTGAATGACTATAGGCAGGCAAAATAAAGACAGTGCAGAATAATTTGCCTACAGCTTGCAACATCCCAGCTCTCCATAATCATCTAAGCTTGGTCAGTTGATCTTATAGACTACTGAATCCAGGTATAGCTTTTTCAAATGGGAACTTGGTTCACACACGAAACAAAGAACCTTTGAACAAGAAAGAGAATGAAAAAAGAAAAAAAGAAAAACAAAATGTAGAAAAAATAACCCTAAATATCTCTTAAACAGAAGTGAGGCAGACTGACTCTATAGACTACTTAAAATTAACAAGAAGAAACCTACCTACATGTGAGAGTTTAAGGAATATAGATAGCTTAGTCTGTCTCTGTGCTCAGAAGAAAGCATAACTGTAAATGTTTTTATTATCATTCAAAGTTAAAATTGACCAAGTGAAACTCACAGCAACAAGAATGTGACCTTTCCATCATAAGGTAGCCCAACAACATTTTATTAATAATTAAGTTGAGTTTTTTTATTAGGAAGCAAACTGTCTTACATCATTGTCCTAAAACTGAAAATGGGCAAGACCTCTCAAAAGAGAAGTTTCTCAGTATATATACAAAGGTTTTTTAACTATAGGTTTTATTTCTGGTGGGCATATTTAAGAATGTGCCCTAACAAGAACTGAAGTACATAGGATCTCCCTCTAAGAATTTTCAGTACAATATTGTTCATAGTAGAATGGAAATATATAGAATAGAAGCCATAGGAGGAAGTGGGTGGTACGGTTCTTCTACATGAAGGTACACTGCCTTCACGGGGAACATAGTCCATGCCTGGTGTCAGCTTGACCCAAGCTAGGGTCATCTGGGAAGAAAAACCTCAACTGGGGGACTATCTCCGTCAGATTGGCCTATAGACAAGTTGACTGAGTGGTGGCATTTTTCTCCATCAATAATTGTAGGTAGTGCCATCCCTGGGCTGCTTACAAGCCACTAAGCAGCATTCCTCCATGGTCTCTGCTTCAGTTTCTACTTTGAGCTCCTGCCTCAGCCTCCCTCGATGGCGATGGCCGATTGTGACTTGTAAGACGAAAGCAAACGGTCCCCCAAACCCCACACACGTCTCCTTTAGTCATAGTGTTTGTCACACGAAGCCGGCCAGGATGGTGTGAATCAGAACCCACTAAGCTATCAAGATTCTTGAGTTCAGGAACAAAGAATTAGGCCAGGACACACGGACAATGAGAGAAACAACAGCTTATTAGAGACAAAGCCATTCCTGAGTGGAAAGTGGACCAGAGAGCTGAGGAGAAGCCTGAGGCTCAAGGCCCTGGGCCATGAAGGTCTAAAATTTTTGTTTGTTTCTTTAACTTATCTCCTGATAGGGCCTTCTCCTCCCTCCTTCTCCTCCCTCCTCTCCTCCCAGTCCCTCCCTCTCCCCTCCCCTCTCCCTAAACCCCTTCCCTTTCTCCTCAGAGAAGGGAGACCTCCTGTGGATGTCAACCCCAAAGGTCCAGATCCTTTATAGATCATTTACATAGCCCCACTTTCTCCTGAACCTGTCAATCACTAGGAGAGTGCTGGCTTCCCCGTCACCCCCATGCCCAGCCCTACCCACATACATGATGTTTTGTTACATGTAGCTTGTGATTAGAGAAGTTTCTATTCTTCATGCCTCTGAAACTTCCCCCTCCCCACCCTCCTACCTCAGAAAAGGAGCCATTCTAAAGCTGAAAATTATGACTCAACCTGTCCCAGAGGAGTGTCCCAAAGACACCCAAGGTCAGACTGTCCCCTCATCTAACCTTAGTGCGGCAAGGTTCCTCAAGCAGAGGACATGTGTTTCTCTAATTGAAGAGTAGGAGGGAAAAGCTTGGGAATGCTAGCATTACTGAAAGGAAAATCTCTCTAGCCCACTCACCCATCAGTGATACAAGACAGAGGAAGGCAGTCCTGAAATAGCTTTCTCTCAAACCCGTGTGGGCTGTGCAGAGACCTGCTGGGACCATAGACAGTGTCTTTCCTGCTCCCAAGACACACGGGTGTCAGGACTGCTGTCATTTCTCAGAGAGTGGAGCTGCCAGACCTACTCTTCAACTCACAGAGGAGCCGACAGTCGGTGCAATGACTTCAAATTGGTTTTTAAGTCTGACTCAGTTGAAGAGGGTAATATCCCTCTGGGGTGGGGTGCAGTTGTGGAGACATCTGTCAAGTGGCTGCCTTCCGGGAACCTGCGTCGGCATCCCCTGCTAGAGTAGGACTTTCTTCCCTGCTGTTTGCAGATCTCCCACTTGTTGGGTTTTGAAGGTCGTTATGAAAAGAGAGACCTTGAAAGAGGAAGAGAAAGGACAGCTTCGTGAAAGAGCCTTTGTGGGTGCTGTCATCGGGATGTATGTCTCTATGGTGACCAAGGCCAGCTCAAATGCAAGCAGAGCAAGCATCATGCACTCCCAGTTAGAGGCAAGTAGGGAGAGAGTGTGGAGAAGGACAAAGGCTTTACAACCTTGTCTGAGGAGCTGGGTCTGCGTGTGCCTCACAGAGAGAGCATGTGGCTTTATCCACAAAACTCAAGCTCTTCAGATGAGAAATCGCAAGCCCCTCCTCAGGTGGCCAGTGAGATTCTCAGAAGATCAAGGTTATAGAAGCATCTTGCCAAGAGCTGTCAGTGGCAGGAAGATCAAAGGCCTCTGCTCATTCAATATTTATTCAACAAATATACAGAATCCAGCTTCAAACTGAGAGCTGAGTTCAGTAAGCCAGAGAGGCGTCTAAATAGGTCTCCAAAATCAAAGTGGAGTCTGAGAGTCAGGTATCAGACCTTGGGATGCCAACAGCCACAGGAGGAGAGAGGTGTGGGAGGGGCCACTGACCAAGACAGAGCTATGTTCTCCATGGCATACTGTGAGGCCAGTAGAAAATCTCTGCAAAACGGAGATGGAGAGGAACAAGTCAGAGATGTTCATAACATGTACTACCATCTACAATGTCTTCTAAAGGTAAGGCCAGAAGAGCACAGCCCTGGTCTAGGAGAACCAAGAACCTAAGCAACTAAATCTTGCTCAAGGAATCACAGATCTACTGGGAGAACACAGCAATGTGGCTGTCTCGGAGGCAGAGCGGGGTTGTGGAGAAGAAAAACATATTGCCTTTCCTCCAGAAAGCAGAGCTTCATGTTTGACTGGGAATACCAGGCAACCTGTTCCCCACTCACCTCTCATTCCTCTGGTTCTTAGATACCATTGAACTTCATTTCTATCATTGGTCTTGCTCAGCCTGCATGTAGGGCACTAGAACCCACGGCTGAGCTGTGTCAGCCTTTCCAGCCTGATTACTACCTTCTCTGCCCTGTCTTAGCTGTTCTGGTTCCAACATGTTGACTTTCATGAGTCTGCTTTGAACACATTGCTCCTTCTTCCTCAAAGAGAAGCCCCCTCTTCATCCTTAAGCTTGGTTTGGCCAAGTTTCTTCAGTTCTCTGATTAATCCTCATTTGGTTAGAGGTCTCTTCTAGGAAGATGCGCAGCCTAGCACAAGGCCTGCCCCAACAATATGCGCCTCTGCTCAGTAGTTGGTCTCTGCTGGTTGGAGCCTCTTCCCCTGACTAGGACCTCCTTTCCCTGGCTGAGGCCTCCCTCCCTTGGCTGGAGCCTTCCTCTCCTCACTATGCCTGGACTCTCCTTTTCTGTAAACCCCAGCACCTTGCAGAGACCTGGTATATAGTATGTACTCACAATTCTGAGGTCAAGATCTCGCTGATCTATGAACCAAAGCCAATTACCACAACCACCAGTGAGCTGACAGCTCTTGTCCCTGTATGAAGACAGCACAGATCACATAGGCAGACATGCCAGTAATGTTCCCATTCGCCAAACCTGATTGGGAATGTATGCCTCACTCTAGGCAAGATGCATCAACACAGGAACTCAAGATTATCCTTATCCTTGGGCATTATATAGGCAGCACAGGAATCCCAGAGGGGATGAGGAGCACAGGTTTTCATATCCACCAATTCCTTCTCCTGTTGTATATTTTTTTTATCACACTGCAGTTGAGATTGGGGTGGGCCATGGTTTTTCTGTCTCTCTTTTACTGGAGATCAACTCCCATCTGCCATCTCAAGTCTATCATGTACCGTTCCTTGTTGGAGTCACTAACCACAATGCAACGTTGACGTTAATGCAACGTCAAGTTTCCTAAGAGCTGATGCGAAGACACCAAATCCAGCTCACCAACACCTCATCGGCGTTTGTGGACAAGGAACAGCTTCGTGCTTCTTTCCACAGACAAGAGGTGCACGGTCATTCACGAGAAACTAGATCACACATGTCAAACTCCACAGAACAGCAATGTTCTGAGCCCGGAGGGACCCGGAGAGTGGAAAGAGCAGATCTAAGGTTAGCACAGCCTGGGACTTGCGCCCTGACTCCATCCCTTACTTTAAGGCAAATGATCCTACTTGTCTGAGCCAGAAGCTTCTCAGACGGCAAGTAAGAATGGACTTCCTACCTCTCAGGGTTGTAGGAAGAACCAGGCACAAGAAAGCAAAGCACATAGTGGCTTCCTGGAAAGCAGAAGATGATCAATAAAGCAGACTTAATATAGCTTCACTTACAGATCGAGGCAACATTTTAAATGCTATAGTGATGCCTCTTAAAGAACACAGCATAATGAATACACGGAAATGTCCAGTTTTAGTTCTTTATTCTGTGAATCATTTGACTAGGACTCATTTGGTGTAGGACGACATTTGATTTAGCACAAAATTAGTCTAGACATTTTAACTGTCCTGTGGCAGCTTTCTGTGAGTGTTTTCCTTGAGAAGAGGCCTGACTTCAAGGTCTCCATTTCCTGGTCAACTATGAAACCTTATGACTGAGAAAAACTCAAAGCAAGATATGGGATCGTTTATATGGACTTCCTTTCTGCACATGGGAAAACCAACTTAGATGTATTTTGTGTGGCACTGGAAGATAAACAATTCTGCACGTATCCCAGGAGCCATACTGTATGTTGTAGAGACTTTAGGGACAGCCCGGAATTTCTGATTTCTTATAGTCATTTCTCCTGCCCCATCCAACTAATCCACACTCTTATTGCCCAGCCCCTCCCCATTAGAACTCCACAGCCTCCTCAGACACACATACCAATCACCACCCTCATCCCCTCCTGGATAGATTCTTCTCTTCTTGCATTAGTCTAGTCAGAAGTAATATCTGCTGCAGCAAGATATTCAAGATGCCTACTGTGTGCATTTTCATTTGAGTGTTTAGATTTGCTTAATATATAGTCATCCTCACCACATTATTGTTCAGTGCTAGAGGTTCATAAATAAAACTATTTAAAGCCTAATATATCGCCCCTAGGGTCTAGACAAGCTAGGGGAGGCCAATATTCTGGGAACTTCACCATAACAAGGCTGTCTGAGTCAACAAGGTGAAGCTTTAGACTCTGACCCACTCAGCACCCACCGTGGACACTTATGGGCCTACCACCTCTGTAAAATCATTGTAAAAATAACTTAGAAATAAACCTTTTACTTATGAACACCTGAGTCTCAGGTCTTCCATTTGAGCTTCTAATATGTTTGTACAGATCAGCCTGCCAGGCCCCATGAGGCAGGCTAAAGCATTTATTCATGAAATAGCCCAAAAGCTCAACTTTGAGGTTTGAGCAAATATCTAGGGGCACATACTGAAACACTCTAGATAAGACAGAAGACACTCCAACATTATGTGCTCCAATTATAGGGAAATGAGGCATTAAGGAAGAAGGACAATGCAAAAGATCCCTAGCTTCGTCATGGTTCCTGTGTGGCCTTGGGAAGCTCCAGCATTTATTGCTTCCACTTCCTCAATATTACAAGCCAATAACTGGCCCCTTCCTGCTGACTGCTGGAGCTATGAGCCTATCAGAAACTCTGATCTAGATGAGTGTTGTTCCTTACCATGGGAGAGATTAAGGGTCCCCAAAGGCCATTGTTTTAGATGTGTGGCCCACAGCGGGGCAAGGCTGGTAAGTAGCTTTAAGAGCTGAGCCCAATAGGGTGTCTCTGTGTCACTGGTGATAGACCTGAGAACATGGTGGCTAGAGAACCCAAGCCCACTTGTCATCCTCTCTTTCACATCAGTGCCATGGGATAGCAGCTTCCTCTTCCACATGCCACTACCATGATATACTCACTGTCAGAGGTCCAGAGCAATGGGGATGACTGACCATGGACTGTCCTCCCTGTGATCGGTCATCTCAAGTACCTTCTCCAGTGGTGGAGCATTGGCAGACGTCATCCTTATTTATAACTAAATAACCTCACTGGGTGGGATAGTCTTTCTCTCCTACTGTTGTCTTCCATATTTGGTAGTTGACTGTGGCAAGGTTGTCTCTTACAGAGTGTGAGCTCCTAAATTGCTTTGAGTCAAGATATGAAGTGGTATGGGGACAACTGATTCCTGGGCTCTGGGAAGCTAACAAACATCCAAGGTGGTCCTCTGTTGCCCATCATTTCTAAAGAGCTCAGGTTGGCTGGTCCTTCCTGCTGGTCCTCTCCCTATTGATGTTAAGCACCCTCTTCTCCCATTTCTTCAAACTTGACCCTATATTGCTAACCTAAAAAATGTCTAGCATCCTGCCTATAAGGTCCCAGGGACAAACAGAGTCTCCAAAACTCACTCTGGGGATAAGTGAGTTCATTTGACTTACTCTCTGAGCACAGGTGTGCTTCCTCACAAATTCTTTACCATAGATAATTTATCCAGTAGGAATGGTGGCTTTCCTAGAAATATATAGATGGAGCCCAAATTTCTAGTTCTTCCCATCTACAGCTCTAGCTCCTTCCCCAAAATACATCCCTACCTCCCACCATCCTACCACCTCTGAGGCCCCTCTTATGAGGCTGCCTGTAGTGAGGGGGAAATTTGCATTCAGCTGTCTCAGAGGGGTTGCTGGATATACAGGCAAGGGTCCCATGATCCTCGAAGCTTCCTCCTTCTATGCAGGAGTAGGGGATGTTGGGAGGGGAATGAAAGGTCAACATGCTTAGCTTTGATGATTTTTTTTTTAAAATCAGGCCCAGCAGAACTCCTGAAGAAGGCAACAGTTTGCCTTATAGGACAGTTCTACATAGCATCTACTGTAGCCAAAGCATTGGACATGGCTTCTCACTGTGACTAAGCCAGCAGAACAGGAGATGGTGATAGCCCTCAATAGGGGTGTAGCTGACTGTGCAGTTCAAAAACAGCATCTCCCTTGCTTCCAGTAAGTCACCTGGTAGTGACCCACCACTCATCCTCCTCAGAGCTGATACTGAGTGACGGGTCCAAGTACTCAATAAGCCCCTGTCTGCTGTCTACACCGAAAAGCCTTCAAATCCTACAAACAGATACTGTCCCTGTCCTTAGTGCAGCTGCACAGGTGATGCCCATCAGCCTCTCTTTGAAGCCCTCAGCGCAAACAGAGCAGACAGACAGGGTGACTGCTGTTAACACAGCTCTAAGGATGCCTCGCCCACAGCTAAGAACCCTCTGTACACACCCTGGCCTTACGGACAGGACATTGCAAGGTATTAAAGAGATCTTTTCTAGACAAGATCACGGCAAGCAAGCAGGGTGGGGCTCAAAAGAAAACACAGCCAACAGTAGCCAGAAAAGACAAATGGCTCCTACACAGTGTTCTTTGCTTCTGTAGTACAGCCCTCCTGCCTGAAAGACCATGCAAAAGCAGAGACCAGGAGATGGGAGTGTCCAGCCCTCCAGGTCATTGCTCATCAATGATACCACTGCCTGTGTGTACTTGAAATTCCAAGAAGGGAAAAACCTTGATCTAGAAGTCTGGGTCTATAAAGGTACTCAGTAGGCAATGGCATGGTGAATGCTGGCTCAAGCAATCTGTGTTCCCAGGCTGGCCCAGCCCTGCTTCTGCTCGGCACTGAAGAAACAGTGGAGGCACAAGTAGTGTGTCTTCTTATGACATAATGCTAATGGCTGCCATTCATCAAGTTCTTATTAGGTGCCAAGCAGGTAGTTTATATTTAATCCTGTGACCGTCTGACGGAGCAAATATAATCCCAACTTTAGAGATGGGGAAAATGATTCCATGAATATTCAACAGATTAGATGAGGTCCCAAGGAGTAAAAGTGATGGGGCCGAAACTCTGAATACTATTACAGAGGAAGACCTCCATGGTGGCTCTCCTCATTCTGGCAGGTTGGTTCAAGCTGAGACTGTGATTGCTAACACAATAAAAATTGGGAGAATGACCAAGACTCTGTTCTGCAGTTACAGAAACACAGCTTCCACTAAGCAGACCACAAGCCTCCATCTTCAGACACCAGACAGCGGGTGCTACAATCTCTGAGTGAAGGAACCTGAGCCCAGTCAAAAGCAAGGGTGAGCCTCCTCACCTGAATGTGCATCCCACACTACCCATATCTTTCATGCAGAATCCCAAGCCCGGTATGCCAGGAGCCCATCTCCATGTCACACAATCTTTAAACTCCCTCTGAGGAGTGATCCTGATATACATTCAACAGTGAATTTGCTGGCCAAGTGGAGATCCCTGGTCCTACTTGGTAGCCTACTCAGCCTTAAGATCATGAACTTTGGACACTCCGAAGGCATGGGCCTTGTCTATTTCCCTGGGTTGCTGGGATGTTTATGTGCTCCTGTGCCTCTGGGTGAAGCCTTACTACTTTCCTGAAGGGTATCTGGTCTCCCAGGAGGAGGGACACATTCTCCACCTCACAGCCACCCAAACATTCAAGCTCACCAAGGTTGAATTTGTCTGTAGAGTCAGGATGCATTACACATGGGCTGTGTATTCACTGACCTCTAGGAAAACAGTCAGTGGCTTGCAGACCAGAGCAAAATCCACTCATCATAGCAGATTTATTTCAGTGACTCCTGCATATATTTCAGCAGACACAGACTTCTACCTTGACTTGTGTCTAACAGGAAGCAGAGAGAACAACAATGACTAAGCCTCAGTGTGTGGAGTGGGTGGGTGGGGGGGTCAGCTTTCTATGAGCAGGGGCGATGGGTTATCATGTAAACGAGGTGCATGTTCAAGGTCAAAGAGTAGCACTTTGCTCCACTGAACTTAAAAATTAGCATTTTCGAGACAAATAACACTAATTTAAGGTTCCAGAAAATGGACTAAAAGATGGCTCAGCAGTTAATAGCTCTGGATATTCTTCCAGAATACCAGGGTTCAAGTCTCAGCAACCACATGGCAGCTTATAACCATCTCGAACTCCAGTCTTAGGGATTAAATACCTTCTTCTGGCCTCTAAGAGCTTTGCAAGCATGTGGTGCACAGGCATTCATGCAGGCAAAAACACACATAAGAAAAATGTTGAGGCTGCAAAAAATCTTAAATACAAATTATGTGCAAGTCACTCTAAGCCAGAACAGCATGCTGTGTGAGATAATGCTGACAAATTTGGTTACCCAGCAAGGAGAACCTAGTGGAATGGCCCCACCACACATCTGCTGGAGTTTGTACTCATGTACCTGATACAAAACATACAGTTTCTTGCTGCTGCCATGGCCTTGACCCTTAACCCATCCCTATCTTCAAGGTGCAGGCAGTCACTCAGGCAAGGCACCCATGCCCTCAGCCCAGAGTCCTCAAAAGAAAAAGAACCAGAGCCAAGGTTGGCTTTCCACCTTGGTTCTCAGCTCTCTGCTGCCTCCTTCCTGTCTTCATAGGTGTGATTCTAGGTCTGATTCTGTGCTCCACATACCTGTTCATTCCTAGTGATGGGAATGCACACCTCCCCTTAGAGTTCATCCTCAGAGGGAAAAAAACACACACACACACACACACACACACACACACACACACACACACACACACACACAGAGCAAATGCACAAAAGCTAAAATCCAGATTCAAACACCTTTCCTTCCCATTTTATTTCACCTGTGGCAATTTTATTACTGCCACATTCCTGTTATACTCCAAAAGAAAGCAGTCAGAAAGCAGTGTTTTTAACGTGTATTTAGATAATCGAGTGAGTTGTCTTTTCTCTTGCCTTCAGTAATTCCAAGTACACACTTTAATGTGTCAGGATAGGGTGTGCTATTGTTTTTTACTAGAAAGCTGTTGCTGCAGATGATTAAGAACTCTAAATGAGGCTCATAAGCCCAGACATACACAGGTAGTCAAAAGAGTCATAAGTAGAACCTCATGCCTTAGAGGCCATCCCAGCCAGCAAAAGAAGGCCAGGGAGGCCAATAGTCATGGAAGGCTACAGAAGAATACACAGCTGCGACAAGCCAGGTGGCCTGAGAGTAGGTGGGCACAAGGGGACCTCTGAAGAGGCACTGCACTCCCATGACCACCAAGGGAGACAGACAGCAGGGACTAACCAAAGGGGTGAGAGAATGAGGCTTTGGGGAAACTGAGGCTGAGGTCACTGAGAAGTAGGTCCTAAACAGCCATGATACAATTTTAGGTAAAACATAGATAGCACCTCAGGATCAAGGAGCAATCAGTACTTGTGCTAGCTGCAGGATGGGTGAGGCTTCCCAACAGAAAAGCTCACAGAGTAATGGCAAGCTTTCTGTGACTCGGCCGTGGCCAGCAAGCACACACCCCATGGGATATCATGGAAGCCCAACACTTCACTGAGGGTGTGAGAGTGGACAGGAATCTCTCCGCCTGGAAAGAGAATCTTAGCTACTCTTGAAACACATTCCTAAGATGCCATTTAACCCACATTCTGTTCTGTATGGTTTTATAGGCAGACAAGACACATGGTTCCAGGTGAGTCTGAAAGGAGGTCTTTCTCAGGGGAGGATTGAGACGGCCATACTCCCTGTGTCCACATGACTGCTTTATGCCTCCTGGCCTTTGTTCTACCCCTCACTGGCAGAGAGCACCCCAATTCCTACACTTGACTGAGGTGTGAGGGTCACATATCCACCTACGCTCTCAGGCTTCATGGTCCAACTCTCATTCTGCCTCCTCAAGTACTTTCCAGCCATTCTCCTGTGAATCACTCACTCACTCACTCCATCCATCCACCCATCCATACACCCATCCATCCGCCCATCCATCCACCCATCTACCTACCCATCCATTCACTCAAGAAATGCTCTCTGAACCCCTCCAAATGTTTAGAACTAGGATTCATTATCAGAAAGCCAAAAACAAACTAGATATGGCTTGTGTATTCTTCGAGTCAGCCTGACAGTATGGTCGGATACAAATAAATAAGCAATTAAATGTAGCATAATGAGAGAGGAACTGTGTAATCAGGGCTATGTAATTAGTTTCATAATAAATCGGGCATTGAACTGCATTCTGATTCTGCATTCATTTTGGGTGCTTCATTGCCCCCGTTAACACACAGCTTCTTGAGGACAGGGAGTCCTATGCTAAGCTAAGCACAGGTGTCTGCCAGACGCATTCATAGCTCCACACAGAATGTGTGCGTAACAGTCTCTCTTCCGGTTATTTCTATTGTTTATTCCCATTAGTATTTTGTACACACACACCATGGGGTGAGACACATATATGTAGGGAAATGCTACACTACAATTAACAAATTTATATACTAATCATCTACCATAGTGTACAATGTGTGTGTGCACACGCAAACCTCTGTGTGTAAAATTTTTAGTAAATTTTAAAATTGGGTTATTTGGTTTTTTAAAATTGTGTTACTTTTTATTTCAATTTATATTACAAAATGATGGTAAAAGAGACATAAAGACCAACAGAATATAACAGAGAACACTAAATTAAATGCAACCATATACAGTCAAGCAATATTCAACAAACCACTTAAAATGTACAATAAAGAACAGAACCTTCAATTAATGGTGAGAGAAAGACAGATACTCACTCATGAAAGAAGAAAATTGATGGAGAAGAAGCCCATGTAGACTAGTTCAATCTGATAAGAGACCTGAACAGAGACCCGAAAATCAAAATTCCCCAGAAGGAAACAGGCTCTTAAACTCCTTGGTATTGTCTAAGACAGTGAGTTGGGGCTTTTGTTTGTTTGTTTTTATTATCACACCAAACCCTCAGGCAACAAAAACAAAAATCTGGTAGCACCCCATCAAACTGAGAAGTGTACAGCAAAGGAAAGACTTGACCAAGTAAAAAGGTAGCCACCAAATCAAGAGGAAATACTCACAAACTATAGCTCTAATGAGTGTTTGATACCTATCTATGGATTTTATCTGATGGCTTTAAAAAGTAAATTACACAGACACCTTGGGAAATTCAAAATATAAAGAAGTATTAAATGAAAGGTTGAGAAGTCTGTGTACTTGTTACTTACCTGGCTCATGTCACCCTGAATGAAGGCACAGGAGACACAGGCCCTGGATGCAGAGGGGACTCACTCCTGAAGGTCATGTTCAACTGGATGAACACATAGCACTGGGGAGCAAGGACAAAAGGCTCTGACCCAGCCAGAGTGTGCGGCTGATGGGCAGTGTGGTTCCACAGGAGTCAACACCAGGACAACAAATGGTTCCTCACTCCAGTTGATCCCACTCAGGCTCACCAACTGCAGGTGCTCCACTACCTATGTTTTTAAGGTAATTTCTATTTGAAAGACTCTTTTGTCTGTCCACTTATCATGATGAAGCTGATAGGAGAAGGCAGACATCTGGAGGACAGCAGAGTCCATTCAGTATGTTCCATAATCAGAAACGTCATGAAATCTCATCACGGTATTCAAGGGGATGTCCATGGCAATGGTGGGCTGGTACTTAGGACTCCTAGTGATTTCCTCATCCTGGACTTCATCTCAAACTTAAACTAGGAAATTTGTGGTTCCAAAGCCTTCTCTACTGCTAAATCTGTCTCATGTTTTTAAGGGATTTATTTTTATTCCTGAGTATGTGTATTTGTATGTGATGTGTGGACAGACGCGCACAGACACCAGAAGACAGCAACTGGATTATCTGGCACTGCAATTACAGGCGGTTGTAAGCTGTTTACCTGGGTGCTGGAAACCAAACTGGGGTCCTCTGGAAGAACAGGAAGTGCTTTCAACTCGATAACCATCTCTCCGGCCATCTCACATCTTGGCTGCAGATCTGGACCACCATCTAATCTTGTGGTCCCTTGCTATCTACCTGGGAACTCTACTATTTTGGCAAGATCTACCCACTTTCTGGCCATCCCCTTATGAGGTCCGCCTTTCACAGGGAAACAGATTGTGACTTGGTGCCTTTGTGCACGGTGTGGTGGTAATCCAAAGCATTCACCACACTTCTCCGTCTTTTGAAATCTGACCCTTAAAATGTGCTAGTGGGTTCCTCCATCCGACTACTTGATTCATTTTAAAGGGTATTGTTCTATGTTCTTTCTTCATAAGAAGGGCACATGCTTTAAAGCATTCAGTTACTGTCTACACTGTTTGAATTGAGCTAAACCTGTGGAGATTACCCTGAGAGTTAATTGCAAGGGAAAATGTTTCCTGCATATTCTCTCTCTCTCTCTCTCTCTCTCTCTCTCTCTCTCTCTCTCTCTCTCTCTCTCTCTTCTCTCCTCTTCTCTCCTCTCCTCTCCTCTCCTAATGATGTCCATGTGCATGTAGTGTATGTAGGTATACATGTACATGTATGTGCACGTATGTGGAAGCCAGAGGTTAACCTTAGGTGTCATTCCTCAGGAGCCATTCACTTTATTTTTTCAGAAGGGTCTTTTACTGGCATTGAACTTGCTAAATAGGTTAGACTACCTGGCCAGTGAGTCCCAAGGATCATTCTTTCTCTGTCTCCCCAATACTAGGCCTACAGGCATGCACCCTCACCCTCAATTTTTCCTGTGGGTTCTGGAGTTCAAGCTCAGGTCTTCCTGTTTGTGTATTAAGCACTTTACTGAGCTAGCTCTCTGGCTTCTAAGCTGCTTTTCTAAGAGTATCATTGCTCATTGCTCAATATCCAAAACCATTGTATCCAGACTCACCTCCTGCCTAACAGTAAGCCCAGGATCAGGCATCCAAAGACATGGGATATGGAGTCTCTCCAAGGACCCTGTTTTCCTCACTATAAATTCAGACAACCTGCCCAGTAGTCTACAGTTAGTCAACACCTAGGGCTGAAGGCGAAGCACAGAACAAGAGCTGTAAGTGGTAACAAGCAAGGCTGGCTTCTGAGAGATGCCCACGGGCCCTGAGCAAGCATTCCCTTATGGATACCAACTATCCTGGGACAGCTGCCAATTTCGGAGAACATGGAGGAATTTAAAGGACTGTCCTTTTTATTGCCAACATGACAGACTGCCTCATTAAAAAAAAAAAAAGGCAGGTTTAGATGTCTTGGAGGAATGCTGGGACTTTCGGTTGCAAGTGCCAGGGCCAGAAGAAGCGTGAGAACCAAAGTAGTGGAGAAGGGAGGAGGGTGCAAGGATACAAGTGTGTAAATTGGTTAGGGTGGTGCACATCCACCAAGCTCTTGTCTTCTGCCACACCGAGGCAAGAGTGTCCAAAAGACAGAAATAGAATCTCAGGGAGCTGAGTAATTTATCAAACGAGGCAATGGGTGGATAAACAGAATTATTCTCTGTTGTGAATGGGTGGGCATGGAAATCAGTAAACACCTTCTGAGTAGCTGCCTTTATTCCAGTAGATAATAGTTTCCTAGAGGCACACTCAGGTGTTAGAGACCAGAGAATCTCATGAGGGCAGCCCAGGAGAGGAAGCTTTGGGGTTTTAATTAGCACCCTCCACCTTCTGCAGGGCCTGCTGCACCCAGGAAATCTTCACCTACCTGTGAGACAATAAGCAGCCACTGAAGGTTTCTGAGCAGAAGAAGTATTGCAGGAGCAAAGTCATTAAGGCAATTAATCTGAGGGCTGTGTCGATGGTGGCTTGGGAGTGGGGCAGAGACGTGGCAATAACTCACACAGGAGAAATTCGATGGAGAAAATGAAAGAAAGGTGGATTGAATGCCAGCGTGTTCACATTTGTCATGCTGGACCATCCCACAGTGACACTCCCACAATGCCGCTGGGCACGCTGCAGCCTCCTGCACACTGCTGGGGTGGGTGTCCGGGTGGTCCTCCCGCAGGCATTATCTCAGTAAAGGTCTCTGAGATCACACTGCACTTGGCATTTCGTTTGTTTTATTAAGGCACAATTAGTCCTGTTCACAGGCGCTGCAAACCCATAATCAGAACACGGGGGCCATTGTCTAAGGGAGAATTCCAGGAGTAATGGGAAAGAAACATTGCTGTCCTGTTGATCCTGTTCAGGCTGCTAACATCCCCTTTTTACACCCAGTGTCTGAGTATGTATTTCTCAAAACTCTCAGCCTTTGGACTACACCCCCACCACTTCTCCCAACATGACCCAGTTGTACCCTGGACTACAAAAGAAGTCAAGGACAACATGGGCAGGTCTGTCAGTGCAGGGATCTCCTGGCACAGTCAGAAGACTCCACTAACACCTCTGGGAGTCTCCATGACTGCTAAACTCTGTCAAAACTGCCAGGGTTTCCAATTAGGAAAAACATCTGGGGGAGACTTGGTAGCCTTCCTTTTTCTTTTAAACGATTAGACATCTTTCTTTATGCTCTTCCAGAAGTTATGTAGGGAACCTCAAAGTCTTGCCTTAAATTTGCAAGGCAAGGTAACTGGTGAGGAGATGATTATTTTTGAGTGGGAACTAGAAATCAACCTGATGTCAGCAGACAGTTAGGTGTGGTGGCTCATGTCTATTATCTTGGGAAACTGAGGCCGAAGGATTGCTGTGAATTCAAGTCCAGTCTGTCACATGGTGAGTTCCCAGTCATCTTGGTCTAAAAAGAGAAACCATGCCCCCAAAAAACCCTAAGTAGGGGCTGGAAATATGGATCCACGGGTAAGAGCACATTCTGCACTTGCAAGGACCAGAGTTTGATTCCCAGTGTATATATCCAGGGAGACCTGATGCTTCTGGCCTCTGATGGTACTTGCACCCATGTGCGCATACCCACACACATGGATACACACACACACACACACACACACACACACACACACACAAACACACAAACACACACACGCGAGCACGCAAAAAGTTAAACATAAATATTAAAAAAGCAAAAATATAAACAACAATAATAATTTTAAAATATAACAAACAAGAAAAAGAAAAAAGGAGGAAGGAAAAGGAAGAGGAAATAATATTATATATTAACTAAAATTGTATTTAAATGCTCCCAGTGTTAAAAATTGGAAGATGCTGTCTACATTTTGGGCAAGCCTCTTGGTTCAACTTCCCATTGCCCACATCTTAGGGGGATGGACTTTACTATGCAGATCAGGCTGTGGGCCTGAGAGAATTATCACACTTCCTGATTCTCAGGTGCAGTCAATTAAAGATGCAACTTCTATTTATTAGCAGCTTTCCAGAAAGGAAAGAGAGAGAGAGAGAAAGATCATGTTAAAAGCATCCATCAATTACACCCGGCATTCCATGCTCACAAACACAGGTGAAAAATCTGCATGGTATCATCAAGAAATATGGTATTTTAACTCAAAGGTCATCACCAATTAATCACTTCAAAGGACTTAAACAAAATGGGTTCTCTAGAATAGAGGACATTACAAGCAGGTGACAACCGGGCCATGTGGAACATGTAGCAGGTAAGAACATCTCAGACATCCAAGGGCACTCACTCTCAGAGCTTCTATAGGAATTCCTGTTTATAAAAGAGGAAGGCACGAGGTGGGCTCTCAGCACAGATGAGGATACTATTCTGACCCTTGATCTGATCTGAGGTGGACAGCAAGGGTTTGTGGGATAACAATGTGTTTACTGAATCCTGTCTTGCTTGACACATCTGGTGGCATACAGCCTGAATGTAGGAGACTCAGGTCCACTCTGGTCTACGACTCTCCTCCACACTCCTATCCAACCCCCACAGCACCCTCCCACTCCTCCCAGGCAGCTCTGTCCCCAGTTACCTCCACAGCACAGTCTTGATATTCCAAAACCTCCCACAATAGAGACTGGAGAGCCCGCCTTGTACAGCAAAAGCTGCGGATAGCATCTTCTGCCAAGAGATATAGCTGTGACCATGGGTGGGCCATTGTGCCAGGCCACAGCAGGCCCAGGTACTATGAACAGGTGGCTGAGAGGTTGGACCTCATCTCTCCAACAAAAGGAGCTATCCCGTGCTGCCCAGGTAGTGGGAGATGGTGGGACGTGTGGGTGTCCAGGTCTTAACCCAGCTATCCTTCCTTCCATCATTAAGAGGACTTCAAAGGCTGAGAAGAAACACCAGAGAGGATAGGGAAGTTGAGTTCAAATGGAGCTCAAGGAGCAAGGGAATTAAGTGTCTGGCTCCCTTGGGATACAATCTGAGCAAAGTGCTGGCCTCACCTCCTTGGACTCCTGTTACCTCACTTCTCTGGTCTCAATCGTTTCCCTTCTTCTGAACAACGTCTTCTGCTATTTCTTGCAATGCAGGCCCACTAGAGACTAATTTCCTTCATTTCTGCCTATCTGGGAATGCTCCATCTCCCCCATTTGACGAGCAATCTCACTGAATACACAAGTGAGTCTGGAGGGATTTTTCTTCCAGCTCCTCAACCTGACACTCACCCAGCTTGCTTGTGCGGTGCCTGAAGGCAGGCAGAATGTAATTTATTTTCTCACTTCGCTTTAGGGATCCTAGATTGGAAGGTTTGGTGTCCACCATTGATTTTTGAAATTTCTCAGCCTCTGCTCACACACGCACACCCACTCCTGTCATTATGAACGCAGAACGTATCGTGCCCTTAGAAAATTAGCTTCCAATCTTTGATAATCTGTTCCAACTCTCTCTTGCTTTCTCTTTGTTTTTCAGTTTGGGGGAGGTTCATGACAGCTTCAGGCCTGTGTGCTCTCAGCCAACCTGATCTAATGATGAGCACATAACCGGCTCTCTTTGCCCACGTCTGGTTCCGCATGTCATTTCTTAACTCTGCATTCTCAGCTTTCTGCTTTCAACTTGAGTTGTTGGTTCAACAGTCTTGGTTGGTTCCCATCCTGGCAGGCCCTCCACCCTCGCTGTGTCTGAGTTGGCTCTGGTGACTGGTCATCCCCTTTAGACTATGGTTGTTGCCTCTCCAAGTGGTTTCTGACTCCATGTTTTAATACCTAACGCAACGTGTGCTATGCATCCTTGCACATTGCATGTTTTATATCCCAATGCCAAATAATGATCAATATACTTACATGAATACTTTATATATGTTTTAAGGTTATATTAATTAATTATAGTTTGTGCCGTTGCATCACTAAAAAGAGAAGTCGGTGTGATACACAGGATAAACAGAACTCAGTATGAGTTGTGTGGTTGTGTGGCTGGTGACAATTATGCTAGCCAAGGGTCTGTGTCTGCTCTCTTGACTGTGGTTTAGAACCTAGAATTTTCTCTCATCTCTTTGTTTCCATTTCTCCTATGAAGTTAGGTGTCCCTGGGAAAGCCTTCTTAGATAGAGTCCAGAGCTGGCCACTCTTACAGGTGTTTCTTGGGCTTCATTCATTGCTTTGTTGGTTAATGATTGATTTCATTTTGCAGTGCTGGGGGTGAGACCCAGGGTCTAGCTCATGCCTGGGGAGTTCTGTAACTGAGTCATGCCCCTTGGTATCTTCTGTTGTACAAGAGCCTTATTGGTGAGGTATACGATCACCAGTGAAGAGGGGAGTAACAATAACCCCAGGCCAATGCTGTCCTTTAAGGAGTTCATGCCAGAGATGTGACTCTCTCTGAGACTTTTCAGCCCTCTCCTTCCACCACATCCCACATGAGACCAGAGGGTGAGAATGTGCTGGAATTTCACTTATTTCAGATAACCCTGTAGGCTCTAAGAACAGTCCTTCCATCATCAAAAGAAGCACAAGCCTCCAAAGGAGTTCCCTCTCCCTGCAGCCTCCTTGTCTTCGGCCACAGCAGCCAGAGGACACAGGAAGACCCAGGTCTTCCCATCACATTTGCCATCATGTATTTTGCTTGACAACTGTCTAGTTGTCTATAGAACCATTCCAAATTTGCTCCCATTGCTACACAGCTATGAACTAATCAGGCATGCACAGGTCCCAACCAGTTACCCACCAAACTGCCACTAAATTGTTATCCGGTAGTAAGATCTGGTACCCTCTACTAGTGCTCCCCCAGATGAATGTATCTCTGAGTAGATCCACATCATATGAGAATGCCAAAGAACAGGAGTAACTGGGACCAGAGCTCCACATTTGTCCACAGGCAAGGACCTGTATATGTACTCACATGTGTGTAACTATGAACACATATTCATGTACCCACACGCATGCATAGATATACATGTGTGTGTGGTATGCAGGCACTTGCATGTGCAATTGTGTCCAGAGAACTCTTACAGCAAGTCTATGGAGTTCACATGGTCATGTTCTTAATCACAGATACAAGGTCACACAGCAAGAAGGATCATGCAGGATCTGTACCCAGACTGGACCCAGAGAGAAGACAGTCACCCTGTAGTGGGGTCCACACATCCCTTTTATACCATGCTGAGTACTTTTGCCATTCAGACAAAACTTGAATTTTCTGATTTCACCTTATAATGAAAAATGTATGCTGTGACAGGCTTAAATATTTTATTCTTCCTAAATCTTCAGTTTTGCACTTTGCCTCTGAGAACAAACCTAAAAGCAACTCCCCAATCACATTAAAAAAAAACCCTCACAGAAGTTGATACTACACAGGCCTCTATGTGCCTGGAAGAAGGGGGCTTCCAGCGACTGAAACATTCGTGCATCTTCACCTCATACCAGTTCCCTCTGCCCTGACTGTCTGGTGTCTGTCCCTATAGTTGCCATACTGATGTAGGCTCCCATCTGAACACAGGCTGCTCCTCGAAGAGACAAAGCAGAATTCACTTTCACTCTGTCTGATCACTCATGGCCTTGATTGATATGCCAGCCTATCAATTATGCAAGCCAAGGAGAGGCAGGTAGCCCCCGCTGAAGTCCTGCAAACCTGAGATACACTCTCCCTGGGTGTGCTGGATACCTTAGCAGCTCTGTCCAATGGCCCATCCTCCTCTGCATGGCTAATGAGGTGAGCAGACTGCAGCACTGTGTCCTTGATCACGGTTGACCTGGAGGTTCCTGGCCTACACATCTACAGTATCCTGCAAGACTTTTAATTATAGGAGTAAGAGGCTGGTGAGCACAAAGACCAACACAGAACTACTGAATGTCAGGATATTTATTCTTGGGCTTCCTAAGGTGGTTTTGCTATGTCTGCCTGGGCAACAAAACTAGGATTTTTACACACACACACACATACACACACACACACACACACACACACACACACACACACACACACACAATCTCACAGTTTGGAAGCACCTGAAATCTCGTACCAAAATCTACCTAACACAGTCTGCTGACTGGGCCTTCCCTGTAGAGTTCCTCTACCTTCTGGCGGTCCTGAGACTACCTAGTAGACTTTATCATATCTCCCAAGTCATTTATGCTATGAGTCTCCCTCCTCTATCCTACTGGTAACAGTGAGCCCTGGGGCTAAATGTGACTTTCAAAAATGTACCCAAGTATTAGGTGGGATGCCATCGAGACCCTGAGAAACTGCACACTTCAAAAGCAGCCTGAGACTGGGGCCCCTCATATCCTTGTAGGATAGCCATGCCAGGCTATTTGCTTAATGGAAGGGTGCTCTGATCCTGAGGGCACCACAACTGAGGCATGGGCTGTCTATCCCAAGTACAGTGGCCTTGGGTAAAGTCTGTCCTGCTTATCTATGATGTTTTGAACACCTGCTCTGGAATGTCCCCAACCGAGCAAGCTGGCTGTGCACATCTAGTCTCCTCCTCCACAGTGTGTTGATAACCACAAAGACTTCAGCCAAAAGTAAAGCTTGTCATAGCCCAAGCAACACCAACCTGCAACCACACAGGAACCTGCAACCCGGTGCCCTCTCTGCATTTCCCAACCTTCAGCTCTTTGGGACTCAACCTATCATAGAAAGAGTGTGTCTGACCGACAGTAAAGACATTTTGAGAATGAATGAAACAAAGACGTTCACAGAGAGTTGATTCTCACTTCATATTGGATGTTGAATGAAGTTTTGCAAAAATTTAAAATAAATTATAAAATAAAAATCCCAAAGCCATTCCAGTACAAGGAGCTCAGGGAGAGGTCTCCGAGACTTAAAAGGTAAACTTTGTTCTGCAATGACTTCATCAAGTCCCCTTCCACCCTTCATGGCAGATCCCACAATGCACTTAGCTTTCCCTTCTCTGGGCCCTGGACCACTCTATAAAGCATGAGTCTCGCTCTGACAGCCTGGGTTTGCCATAAGTGGGATACGATGACATCCCAGGACTGAGATTCCCTAGACCTCTGTTGATCTGAGTGCCAAAGCCATTTTTCCTCATGACCCGCCTCCCACATTCCTTCTCCTTGATTTCTCCACAATTATGTCAACCACTGGTCTAGGGACATACACTCTTCAGTTTCCCCAAAACCTACAAGGAATGCTTCTCAACAGGGCTGCAGGATCAAATACTAGAAGTGTAAACACAACAGTCCACCTCACAGAACCACTGTGCAAAGTTCTGTGGCTTATCACCTGCCTGGGCTTCTCTGTTAGCTGTAATTGCCAACTAGATACAGAGCCTGTGCTCCTCTGACAGGAGCGTGTCAATTGCCTCCATCAGATTGGCTTGTGGGAGTGTCTGTGAATGTTTGTCTTGATTCCACATGCATACAGAACACCCCATCCCACTGTGGACAGTACTACCCTATGCAGGCCCTGTGCTAAATAAGAAAGATACCAAACGAGCTGGGGAGTGAACCAGAGTGTAGAAAGTTCCTCTAATGCTCACAGGTTCTCTCAGGGATGGACTGTAGGCTACAAGTAGAAGATGAAAATCTCTTCCTATCCAAGTCACTTAGGGTCAGTGCTTTGTCATAGCAACAGAATGAAACTAGAACTCTGAGAATGTCTTTTAAAGTACAGAAAATCCCAGGACAACAGAACTGAGTGGGTTCTCTGAGCATGTTGTCCTAGTCCAGGTAGAGGGACTGGTGCCTGCTGAGTCCTCACAAGAGGACCCCAGGAAGAAGCAGTGCTGGAACAACCCTGTGATGGGCAACAAAAAACCTTTCTGTCCCAGTGACTCACTGTCTTCACTCACACAGTGTCCCCTCACATTGTCACAATGTCTGTACCCAGGTCCCCAGCTCTTCCTGCCTCATGAGAACGCCATCTTCAACTGTGCCAAGCAGCCTGATTTGTGCCACAGGTGGAAGGACCTCAGTCTCTGACACATGCACAGAAATATCACATATATGTGTACACAAATTCACATACGTATATGTACACACATGAATATATACATTCACACACATGCGCGCAAGCAGGTATGCATTTGCACATGCACACATATGCCCATACGAACACATGGGTACATACATATACACAGACACATGTATTCATTGATTCATGCATGTGCTCACAAACACGTAGGCGCGCAGATTCATGCACACTCACACATTGTGCCTCTGTGGAGTCTCCTAACAGCGGGATCCTCAAAATTCTATTGCACTGCCTCTTCCCCCCTCTCACCCAACATTCTGAGGAGTCACGTGTGGCCTCCTTTGACTTGTCTGTCTCAGTGTGAATCTTAGCATGCATCCCTCGGCACCTGGGCAATTTCACTGAAGGGCTGATGTAAGACAATGGGCTTCCAGTGCACCTGCTGAATGTGGCGAGTTTTGAGCAAAAGGCCACCTGGCAGCTGGCAGCACAAAGCATACTTCAACATAAGCAGTCTGGCATGGCTCTTCATGTCTGGAGGACTGCCAGGTTCCCTTAAGGGACCACTCACCATGCCTATCCAGCACCCCCCACCCCCCAGATTCTGCCCTCACGGTCCTGGGACAGTGACGGATTGCTCTTGCAACATCAAGCTACTTCTTCTGTGAGAGGAAGAGGAAGCTAGTCTGATGTGCAGTGCTTCTGAAACATGGTATATTATTCAGGAAGGCTATCCTCCTTGCCTAGGCATTATTGCCTTTTATCTCAAGCAGAATTGACTTTTGAGGATAAAGTAGTTTGAGAAGAGCTTCATAAGGGCCCAGCCTTTACCACTGTTGACTGGAGGAGGAAGAGAAGCTTCAGGACAGTCAGAGCATCCTGCCTCATCCTCTCCTATAACATCATTCAACTTCACCTGGGAGCAACCCGGAGCTATATCCTCTGGTCCCACCCACCAGGCTGCCCAGCAACTACTGTGAGGGTCTTTTACGTTCTTACCTCCTCCCATGTCTCACCCAGAATTCTTAACCCAGAATTGAAGTTCAAGACTCCTTGATGTTCTCTTCCTTCTGGACCATGCAGAACACAATCAGTCAAAGCACCAGAGCCTATCTCCCAGTTCTGAACACACACTGCCCCATCCCATTGCCACACCCTGTGTTGTCTGTGTTCCTGTCCCCAGTGGGTCCTCACGTGGAAAGCTGCTGCCACCAGAGCATCACCCAACTCTAGGGCCATTCGGATAATAACAGCCTCATCTGGCAGCTCCGGAAGTCACCGTTGACTTTGTTATTGCTTTCCATTCCCAGTGTTTCTTGGTACTGCAGAAGAGGACACTAAGGCATAGTTTCCTACTGCTGGCTCGTTCAATGTTATATACTTGGATGGGAAGAAACTAGAGATAGATAGATCCTTGACGGGTCTACCCTCTTTGTTGTGAATCACCTAGGAGTACCTCAGCTCAGCACACCTTCCATCAAGCATTGGAAGGCACCACATGGACACCAGAAACTACATTTTGCTTCCTGAATGCTATCAAACAATCTAAGCTATCTCATTCGGACTTACTTGGGGCTCCGTGGCAAATTATAATTTTTTTCTGCCAGCTTCACAAAAGTGGTCCATGCAGAACCCTGTCACCCACTTTCAGGAACCAAGGCCTTGCTGTCAGTTGTAGATTCTGCAGTGCCATTGCTGTGTATTTTGAGTGAATTTGGTGGAGTTGGGGGCTCTAGTACAGGGCACCTAAGGTTCTCTCAGAGATCTTGGCCATTGGTTCCAACACTTCCAGACTTCCTGGCTTTGTGACCCCGATTCCTGCCCCCACCCTCAACCTGTCACCTGCTCTCAAGGGACTTCTGTACAGATGCTACATTTCGAGGGGGTGTGGCCTTAAGTGAGCAATGTTGAACCCTCTCTTGCTGGCAGTACCAACTGATACATGCTGAGGGTAACCATGTGTTGTCACCCTGAGCCAGGCCTTCACATCTCTCTACACTGAGGTTAGGATGATGGGGTTCACATGACTGTTCTGGGTTGGGGCTGTAGACTGTGGATCTCCAGAACCTAATCAGGACTCAGGGGTTAGGTGGGCTGCAGCATATTTCAGGACTGGCGGGGGGCCCAGGACTGTCTTCCTCCTTAAGCATCTGTCTTAGTTAGGGTTTTACTACTGTGAACAGACACCATGACCAAGTCTTACAAAGGACAACACTTAATTGGGGCTGGCTCATAGGTTCAGAGGTTCAGTGCAGTATCATTAAGGAAGGAGCGTGGCAGCATCCAGCCAGGCATGGTACTGGAGGAGCTGAGAGGTCTACATCTTTATCCTAAGGCTGTTACCAGAATACTCACTTCCAGGCAGCTAGGATGGGGGTATTAAGCCCAAGCCCACAATGACACGCCTCCTCCAACAAGACCAGACCTACTCCAACAGGGCCACACCTCCTGATAGTGCCACTCCCTGGCCCCATCACAGCATCCCTGTGTGGGTTGCTTTGGTCTTTCTAAGTCAGCTGGAGGCAACAGAACAGCCATAAAGCACGAACTGGGTGACTGCAGGATTCTTCACGTGCCTTGCTTTCTTCCGTTTGCACACCGCGGAGATGAAAGCCAACCTTCACTCTGATCATTGGAGTTTTTAATTTTTCTTCACTTAGAACTGTACCCATCAAATAAAACAACACGAGTCAAAGGCACAGCCATACAATAACAAGATTTATGTTCCGGTGCCTTTAGTGCAGCTCTGTCTTGCTTTTAAACAAAGGGCCTCACAATATTATTTTCCACGTGGTCCTGAAAACTAAGCGGAAGCCCTGCTTCTAAATCCTCCAGGAGTGCGTCCAGCCATTTCAAACAAAATCTCTGTGCTAAGGAGAAGGTAAGTAGCTCCAGTTACTGGACACAGGGATCTCTCCCAGCAAACCAACCGGGCTGAAGCCTCTGCCTCTGGGTTGTGAACTCTTTGTCTCCTGCTGCTCCAGTAGGGAGGCTCCAAAGTCTTCAGGTCAGAGAAGTGCAGCTCCTGACACCTCAGCAGGGGACAGCACCAGTATCTCACAGACTGATTGACCATGCCCAGCCTGATTAGATTGGCCAAATGCTTTAAACATCAAACGAACTGACCCTTGACATGAGACGGGTTGATTTATTACCCTGCCCCAGCAGCTGACAACAAACAGGGAGAGCCTGGCTCTGTCTGGTCATTTTTCAAGCTCTTTGCACAGGAGTGACACCTACATCCTCTAACGCATTACTGCAGACAGCCCCGCTAGAATAATAAGAGGCTCCTATTGAGATTTTCTTTTAAAGGGGCTCGAAAGAAGAGTCTAATTGAGGGAGCTGAAGAAAATGTCTGCTGCGTGTGCATGTCGGGCAGCAGTGCTGTTATTAAACCCAAGCAAGCTGGAGTTCAGGGTGCTGGAGGGAGACATCTGCCAAGGTCACCTTGCCCTCTGACTCCTGGTCCAGCCTGGGTGCCACTCCAAACTACCCTAGTGCCTCAGAGCTGCAAACAGCAGTAAGTAGCTTTCATGGTTTCCCAGGGCTGGAGCCAATTGTATCTTAAGTAGTTTCTAAGAATCTACACAGTTAAACAGCGCTAACTCGGGGTCTGTGTTATGCAGAATGCATTTATCTATCACCCGTGTAAGGAGATCAGAAAGGTGAGGAAACACATATATGTTCACAGCCAGAGAGATGCACTATTCACATGTGCTTTGCGACTGTGTACCTCCTGGTAATGATTGGTCCAGTCCCCACAGATCAAAAACCTGGACTCGGGAGGATAAAAGCTGAGTTCTATGTGGCCATGTTTACTGGAATGTGTGTTAGTTTTTCAGCCTCTGTTGTCGTGACAAGGGCCCTGAGACATTGCTCTCCTTGTGCCTTTTAGATATATTGCTGCTCATGAAGAAAGCCACTCAACTCCTAGAATCTAAAAGCACAGAGTCGGACATGTCACTGTTTGGAGAATCCAGGCAACGAGGGCTGTCAGAGGGTTACACAAGCCATTGCATCCAGGAAGCTGAGAACACCCTCTTTCCTGCTGACAAAGTCACCTCAGGCCTCCCAGCTCTTCGCATCTTTCCTCTCGAGCCACTTGCCATTGCCCATGGTGGCCTGGGTGAACCCCTGCCTCTGGAGGAGAATCTAAATCCCAAGGACTGGGGCTACAGTGACAGACTCGGTACCAGGCTCTACCACATGCTCTCCTGAAGGACTGCAGGAAGGTTTTGCTAAGTGGCCTCTTCATAACTTTTATTCCTTCATAAACCAGAGCGACTGCGCACTTGCATGCAGTCCTGGGCCTTTAAAAGAACAGCAAACAAAAGCCTTTTGCCCTGAGATGGAAAGTCTAATAACACACAACACTCCCGGGAAGTTGATGGGAAAGTCGTAACAAGGACATATTGCAGAGTTTAATTAAAATTTTAGGTCTATTTAGGCATTTTAAATAAGTAGCAATTTCCCAGCTTTGGGAAAGGAGTAATAAAGCAAGAGAGGTGGGGAAGAACTGCAGAAATGCTCCCATAAAGTCCCTCATCATTTAAGTGGCACACTCTGCAAGAAGGAGGGTTGCTCGGCTTTGAGGAGGCAGCCACCCAGGAGGTGAAAAGCCCTCCTCTGCAGACTGTGGCTCTGCAGAAGAGGAAAGAACAGAGGCTGTCCCCTGGAGGTCCTGTCAAGCCCTCCCAGAATGCTCTTGAGTGAAGCCCATGGTCGGCCAGCTCCACCCACACGCTCAGAGCTGCAGGGCTGATTGCTGGCCTGTCATTCTTAATCATGAGCAGATGGTCAAGCAACACCAGACATCTGAGAAACACTTCTAACAAGGAAGCCAGTGACCAGAACAATCCGATGGGAACAAAAGCAATTTGCAGGAAGCAGAGACTAGACAGGAAAAGGGGAACGTGAGAGGGAGGGCCCACCGAAGAGGCTACATCCATGCCGTAAGAATGAAAGGCTAACAAAGAATGCTTACAAAGGGAAAAACAAGCACAGACCAGGAGCGCCATTCAGAAATTAAACCCAGGAAGGTAGATTCCTGACCACCGTGAGACAGGGAACGCTAGACCTCATTGTGTTCATCCTCACAATGCAGCCAGAGAAAGGAATCTACATCCTACCAGAGACCACTTGCACTTGGCTCTCAAAGAGAGCCAAGGTCACAGTACAGGTGATTTTTTGAGATAAGGAGATCTAACCTGGGGCTTTGGGGGAGCAGGGGGCTGAAGTGTTCACTTATAGCAGGATGAGAAGATGCTGGCTGGCAGAACACACATGAAAATTTGAACCAATTTCTAGGAGAGGAGCATGAGCTAGTGTGGGGTTCTGCAGCCCTTGAAGACAAAAGAATGCACACAAATCCCTGGATGCTTCTAAAGTCACTTGGTCATTCTAGGAGGAGGGCCAGCATTGCTGCTGTGGGGAAGGCACAAAGTACCACAGACAGAAGCTTTACAGTCTTGGTAACAGCGGGGCCCCTAGGAGAGGCAAGGATGACACATGGCCCAAGTCAGACCAGGGATTTGGTTCCTATGTGTGGTCCCCATCCTGGGAGCCTATCAGTGTTTGAAGTGAAATCAGAATGAGAAGAAAGCATCACTCTCTTCAAGCACTGAGCCATGCATTGACACATAAACAGGGATTACCCCTGAGGAAGATTGTGGTGACAAAGATAGGTGCTCTCTGAAGTGTGATTGCGGAGAGAAGGACCAGTGCTCAGGGTGGACCAAATACTGACAAGAATACTCAGGTATATCAGTCAGTTTTCACCCTGTGTCTGAGGAGCTGTTGAAATCAGTGGTGTGCTGAGGCAGCCACATGAGCAGCAGAATCCAAGCCAATTACCACTACAACTAGACTAGTTCTAAGGAGTTTTCACAGTAGAGGCAAAGTAAAGATACTTTAATTTACTGCCATACCAAGCGCCCCAGAAACTGAGTCTCTCTCTCTCTCTCTCTCTCTCTCTCTCTCTCTCTCTCTCTCTCTCTCTCTCTCTCTCTCTCTCTCTCTCTCTCTCTCACACACACACACACACACACACACACACACACACTCAAAAGATTTAGTGTAAAGAGAAAGGACGTACTATAGGGCAGATGTAGCAAAAGCTTCCACAGTGTTTAAAGTAACTGTGAATAACGCGTTAAGAGCTCTCTGTGGTCAGCCTAGATGTCCATCAACAGATGAATGGATACGAATGTGTGTGTGCACGTGCAAGCAAGCACACATGTCCCTGAATGTGTGCACAAGATGGAGTTTGAGTCAGCCATAGAGAAAAAAAAGGGGGGGATGGAACTTGAGATCATGATGTTAAGTGAAATGAGCCAGGCCCGGAACAATAAATACCACATTTCGTCTCATACACAAGAGTGAGGAGGAGGGTACTGAGAGGTGTGAATATGAGAGAAGAAACCTATCTGCCTGTGTGAAGATGCTGTGATGAAACCCATTATTCTGTACAAGTTTTCAAAGTCTGGGTCTTCTCTCTGGGTACATTGTGAGCCACTGACAGCACGCAGGGGCTTGCAGGGAATTTGAGGGGAGATGGTGACTCTGAGAAGGAATCAGTTAGAAATACTAAAAACAGTGAACAGACGCAGGAAGGAAAATAAAGAATGCTCCTGACAGGTCCTTAACAGACTCCAGGGATGCAGCGGCAAGAGAGCTCTGTGGGGGGACATGTGACAGCTCAGCATGGCCAAAACTCAAAGCGAGGCTGGGGAGAAGAGATAGCAGAAGGAAGGACATATCTAATAAATGTCAGTGATTTCTCCAAATCAGTGAAAGACACCAGTCACACAACTCTTTCGGCTCAACAACAAAACGTGTGAAAAAGCAGACCTGAACCAGTGACAGGCAAACTGCTCAAAAGGCAAAGAAAATGATTGAAGAACGTGTGAGGGATGCATGTGGCAGACAAAACTCGGGAGGAACAAAGGACCAATGTTGAGCTCAGCTCTGAAACCATGCAAGCTGGAAGACCACAGCTCACAGCTCACGGGACTGGGGAGAAGAGCTTGCGAGCTTGAAGCATTGGAGCACCTGACCACCGCTCAGAAGAGCCAACAGTAATGGGTGTTCGAGACAAATGGGAACTGAATCTTAAGACCCTGTGTACTGAAATGAGTTCTTCAGTCAGTATGGGACCTGTGTAAAGAAATGGAAAGCAACCAAAAATGCGTAAATGGCAGTCAGTGGTAACGCCATTTCAGTCCGATTTATACCCGCACATCAACACCTTTTGCCCAAACTCTTACCAGAGAAGCTTCTCACTACAGTGGATGGCAGTTTACACAAGAATCCATGACTTAGACAAAGTACAGAAAATAGGTGACGGTGACATGCTTAGCATCAAATGGGACCCATGTGGTACCACCTCCAAGGCTCAGGGGACATTTTGGAAAAGAGGAGCAAAAAGAACGAAAGAACCAGAAGCTTGGGAAGTGTTCAGCAAAAAGATGTCTTTCGGATACAGAAGGGCCACTGTGCTCGGGAACTCATGAGCAGCTACCATTATCTGAACAAGATCTGAATGAGGTTGGACCTGTCAGCCTTTCATCATGGGTAGAGGAGAGTTTCACGAGCCTTCACCCCTACCCAAGACTGTCATTTTCTTCAGTGGCGTAGCCACTAATATGTTGCCTTTGCTCCAGCAGATAACCTCTCACACATGCTTTGGCAAGGAACTAATTAAGCTCAATGGACCATACACAAAAATAAAATAGGAAACTAGGAAAGGGACTTGGTCAGAAGAATTATTTTAGCAGTGAGGGGGGGTGGGTGACTAAAATTCAGTATATAAATGTATGAGGCTGCCTAGCAGTAATTTTTAAAATAGCACTATTTTTTACTTACATTTCCCTAGTTATTATTGTCCAAAGAAAAAATATTAGCACCTCATGGGTTTCTGACACAGGTAAAAACGAAATATAAGACAGCAATGTAGAAATGAGGAAAAGAAAGTGAGAGAGCATTGCTGCCGCTGCCTATGCTGCAGAGCAGCCTGCTAGAACCCTAGGCAGAGCATGATTAACGGGAGGCTTGCACCGTCGGCTCTGGGGTGCATATTGATAAAATATTAAAGGAGACATACGTGATAGACAAGGAAGGGACCTCCAGCCACTTTTATCAAGAGTACGTGTTATATCACTTTTCCTTAGATGCGAGCAAACACCAATTCACCCTGATAGGGCCCCAGCAAGCGACTAAAGAAATCATTCCATCCAAGTGCAGCTTGTTGAGCCAAGGGTTTACTGCGGTTGCTTATAGAGGTTACTTCCCAAGGCATGAGGGACTAAAATTCAGCTGCAACACCAAAGAGCCCACCCTGACATGGGTGACAACCCACGGAAGCTGCATCCCTGAATCTTCTTGGCTGTCCTGCAGGCATCCTCAAAGGGTCTGACATCATTACTGATTTAGGACCTTGGAGAGGAGCCATGTGAAGCTTGCAACTTTCCGCGCCCCCCTCCACCTAAGCTCCTGTGTGGTTTCAAGGGGCGAACGCTTCATTTGAAGGAAAGACATTCCCAACACGGAGCAAATGGGAACTGGGCTTGCCCCCAGCCTGAAGCAATCACTGGTCTGAAAACTACAGGGAAGGACAGTTTCCAGACCGCTGGCCTCAGGCCGCTTGCCATAAAATGTGGATGGGCTGCCTTTTATCCTGCAAGCAGCTATTCAACCAGTGGTGATAGGTTTGGGGTCCCTTAAATCAAGATGGAGCCACCTGGCAACCTTCTGCCCAAGAGAAGTTGCCTAGAAAGACATCGCAGAGAAAGAATGCTGTGTAACAATTTCCTCAGAGATGAAAACATTCCACAGTTCGAGAAGCTCCTTAAGCAGGAAAGTAAACAACTCAAAATAGCTTCAAGTCCCTGAAGCTGACCAGATTCACTAGGCCCCTCCCTGATAGAGTAAACAATCAGAACTGAGTCCCAGTCAGGTAGGAGACCAAGCTTCAAAGAAGACTCTTAGAGCAGCTACCGAGACGGAGCAGAAGTAAATCAACCCATCTGGAAGAGCTTTAGACCAACTGAGGCACCAGGAAAAGACACACCCCAATCTGTTGAGCTGCCTGCAGGCTGTGCAGTGTGCTCCAGGTTCCCAGCTTTGTGAGTTGTCACCCATGCTGGGGTAGACGCCAGTGATGCAGCTGTCTTTGAGTCATTTCTACTCTGGTAAGTAACCCACCAAGTTGGACTTTGGTGGTATTCATACTTTAGAGTGTCGAGGGATCCCTCTCTGGGGTGAGGAAAAGTTTAGTTATACAATAGAGAAAAATGCTGAGAAAGAAAGACGGTAGATAAGACAGACAGGTGGTGATTAAAGGTAGATGATGATGATGATGATGATGATGATGATGATGATAATGACAATGATGATGACAGATATAGATGATAAATAAATAATAGATAGGTGGTAGATAGATGATACATAAATAGTAGATGGGTGATAGAGATAGACAGATGGATAGATGATAGATGGATGATGGATGGATAGATGATAGACACATGGATGATAGATAGATGATAGATAGAGGATACATAGATGACAGATGTGTGATAGGTGGACAATAGATAATTGGTACATAGATGATAGATAAATGGATGATTGATAAATGATAGGCAGTGGATAATAAATAGATGATAGGTGATAGACAGATTATAGATGGATGATAGATGGATCTGGCCACACAGGAGATTTTGTGCTGAAAGTAAAAAAGGTTCAAGCCCTTGAACCTGCTGTGTTGCTAATTGGCTGTGTGACCTTACAAGAGTTGTGCCACTCACAGGTTGAGAATTTCCTCACCTATGCTATTAGATGTTAGGTAAGATGCATATTTTTCAGACAAGTGCTGTGGGAATGGAACTTAAAAGACCCCCCCACACACACACACATACACCAGGTCCAGCCCAAGCAGTCTGATGCGGTCCTGTGAATAATACTAGTTGGAAACTAATTCCACTCTAAGGCAGAGACCAGGTCATCCCAAGATCCTGTAAGACAAAGAGTTAAGACATTGCCACTTGGCAAGCTCTGAACAGCCAACCTTCCACACCTTAAAAGCATATATGAATGAGAGACCTGGGTGGCTGGCTACCATATGTGTCCCAGCTACTGCCAGGAGTGGCCACAGGTTTTGGGTGATGGTGTCTAGTACATAGTTGGCACCTGATATGTACTGAAGACAAGGAAATCCATGAAACAGTTTTGATGATGATTACAATTTGTAAGTCAGTGATCACCTGGCTATACTGAAGACCTATTACCACCAAGGAGCAGTGGGCCAGGTGCCAAGGGTGAAGAGAATTCTCTACCCACAGAATCCAGTACAATTTTTTCTTGTGACATGATGTCAGGAGTTACAGACACAAGGGAAATGGTCCCAGGCACGCACAAGCACAGAGGGGCCAGGAAGGATCAAGCAGTGGTAGGCTCTAGACTGCCAGACTTAAGCAGGTGTAGAGAGCAGAGGAGGAAGGAGAGAGGCAGGGGATAAGGACAGAGGGAGCTATTGTCTGTCAGAAACACCAGCTCTAGAGTTTCTGCCCTAGGCAGGAGTGTAAGGCTCAGAGCTGGCTGTAACAGGGAAAGCCATGGGCATCAGAGGCTGGACAGCCCTGGGATGAAAGCTAGAGGAGTGTGCCCCATGGCAGGGCCAGTGCCCGGAAGCAGAGCTATGAAGAAAGAGAATGGGGGTGGAGTTGTAGTGTAAGGAGAAGGCAACGCACCTGGGGAAGACAGAAGAATGGCCTTACGTTACTAATAATCATTTATTCAGGTTTTTAGAAATCCTCTTCCAGTGGTTAGGAGCGGCTGCGTGACTGAGGAGTTCCCTAACCAAATGCTCTTTCTCAGAGCCTTGATTAAAACCTCTTCTAAACTGAGATGGAAGAATCATATTTTATTTATCACCCTCAAGTCAAAAAGAATAAAGAGCTGTCCCCACTCCACCTCTGTCTTTGGTAATTATTCTCTTTCTCTCATGCAGATCTAGTACAGTCATGTGGGTCAGAAACCTGCCCCACCCCCATCACACACAGAGAGTAAGTGAAAGGACAATTGAGTTGTCTAGGCGGGTGACTTTCAGGGCTGCCCTCAGGGGGAACTGGGAAGGGACCTCCGAGTTTATCAACACCTTATACAATGCAAACTGGCAACTACTGCCTCATGCCCATCATTAGCCCCTACTGACTCAAAGAGGAAAGACCTGACCAATAGAAGGTGAGATTAAAAACAGCCTTTATTACAGGGAAGTGTGAAATCTAGTGGCCAGCGCAAAGGAGGGGAAGCAGGAGTGTTACATGGCATCCTCACGGCCTCCCCTTCATAGTAGATGACTTGCCCAACTCAAGCTTCTTAGCAAATATATCCAGCAGGATGTGGAGTACAGGGTGCCTGCTGGACACACACTCGGATGGAATTATTTCTGCTGTTTTTCTCTGTACCAAACAGGGACGCATGTTCTGAAGTGTTTGGGACTCCTGCTGCACAGGTGGCGTGTGAGACAATCTTGCTGGCTCGACTGAGAAGTGGCCTGAAATCCAGACCTAAACCATTTTCATCCTCTATTTGACCGATAAAGATAGCTTTCCATTCCAAAGCAAAGCAGGGACATAATCCAGGCAAAATTGGATTCCTGAACCTTATAAACATACCTTCGATTGGCACAGCACAGCCGTGGAATCTCAGCTCAGCTGTGTGGGCCACTTTCCACCATGCACAGTCCGACAGGCCCTCTGGGACACCAGATAGCCTCTGTGACAAACGTCAGTTTCAACACACAAAATAAAGTCTCCATCCCACTTACCTACCAAAACTTTGACAGAGTAGACCAAGCCCCTTGAAGCCATCAGCTCAGACAGTTGGAAATGGTCCCAAATGATTTCTTCTCCTGCATCCAAGGTGAAGTAAAATCGTTATAGTTCTGTTCCTAAGAAGAAGCAATCAACCTTATGTTTATTTTATGTGTATGGGTGTATTAACCTGCATGTATGTCTGTACATGCAGTGTCTGTGGAGGCCAGAAGAGAATGTCAGATTCCCCTGGAACTGGAGTTATAGACAGTTGTAAGCAGTCATGTGGATCCTGAAAATTAAACATGGATCCTTTGGAAGAACAGCCAATGCTCCTAACTTCTGAGCCATCTCTCCAGACCCCTTAACACCCTACTTTAAAAAAAATGGTTACTTATTTTCTGTATATGAATACAGTGTAGCTGTCTTCAGACACATCAGAAGAGGGCATTGGATCCCATTACAGATGGTTGTGAGCCACCGTGTGGTTGCTGGGAATTGGGTTCAGGAGCTCTGGAAGAGCATCTCTTAACCGCAAAGCCACCTCTCCAGCACCAACACTCTACGTCGAAGGACAGGCTCACATTTTGTCACATGACACAAGCTGTTTCCACCTTGTTGTACATATCCAGCTTAGCACCTGTTGTGTCCATGGAGCAGGTCAGACCTGTCGATACAAAGAAAGCACATGTGACATTTGCCTCAGCACTGAGAACTGCAGGGCAGGATTTTAACCTGCCTCCCACTCCACCCAGCTATGCGTGGTTCTTAACACATGGGGCAAGAAACAGGAACCTGAGCAATAAATGTCGATGTGTGTGGCCATGTCCTGAACATGGACAGGAGATGCTGAGAGGGCAAGAGAAGGAAATGGGCAGGGCACATCACAGCAAAACAAGCTATGACAGTGATGTTTTTCTACTGTCCTAACACAAATGGGAAACTGAGGATTTGCATTACTTTCTAGTGCTGAATGTGGTAAATAGCAGGTCCTAAGTCCATCTCACCTGAGTTTACAGACCATGCATGCGATCACAATCCCTCTGTAAGCGCCTCCATGCTCAGATTGGACTTGGCCTCAGGACACAGGGGATGGGTCTAAGAAACAGAACCAAGAGCATTCCCAGAGGTCTGTGTGCTACACTGTGCTATGTGTCATTTATTACCCAAGGCCAGATGATGTGGCAGTAGGTCTAACTGCTGGACCGCACCTTTACTTTTGTCACTATATAGCACACTAAGGCCTTTCATCTGCATCTGTGTAGTGATTTCAGTGGTTATGCTCCCAACCTATTCAACCACTGAACAGGTACGCATTTCAGTTGTGGATCACAGGTGCTTCCCAGTTACACAACTTGAGGTGCTTCTACCCACTAGTCAGAAGCGTGTTCTCTTTCACATCCAATCGATCTCGTCATCGATTCCTAAGAGAACCAGAAGAAAACCTGGGATCGCCTTCTTCAGTAAATGGAGACTCACTTGGGTAGGCCTACAAAATTGTGTCGACTTCCTGCCTGTGCTTAACACATGCTGAGCTCTGATGGCTCATACAATTCTCTCATAGAAGACCAATAAAACAAACCAGAGATCAGTGAAGACAACCAGAATATATTAAGCCCCAACTCTAGAGAGGAGGGAGAAATGTCTATGATTGAGACATTCTCCACTAATTTTTTTCCACAATAAGTCTCAACTTTTGTATGAATCATAAAAGCTAAAATGAAACCTATGGCTAACATCTAGTGAAGTCTTCACTACATTAAGGACATAAACCAAGCAAGGACTTTGGGATAAGCCAACAATTAAATATAACAGAATTAAGATCCCGGAAATGAAGAACACAGAGAGATATGAATTGATTTCCTCCTGAAGCACCTGTCCACCTCTTAAACTGAGCATGCCTAGAAGCGTTAGCTAGGAACAGAGACAAAAGGCTCCATTAAGATGGTAAAACATTACGTAGATGCGTCAGAAGGCTTTTGGTATTGGGAAGACTGTTGGAATGTAAGCCACAATGGGGTTGGAAGTAAACCTGAGAAACATCCCAGACTTTTCACAAAGACACTTTAAAGTCATGCACAAAATTTGTAAATGCAGAAGACATAGACACAAAACACACGAGACACCATAAAGAACCCAATGAAGATGATAAAAGAAGAAAGAAAGGAGAGAAGATATTCCTGACCAAGCACGTTTCCAAAACAAATACAACACGTGGGAGGTAGAGACAGGGAGATGGGCAGTTCAAGGCCATCCTCACTGACAGTGAGTTCAAAGTCAGACTGAGCTATACAAGACCCTGTCTCAACAGAACAAAACATAATGAAAAATTAAAGTCAGGGTCTAGGACGTGCTTCTAATGTTAGAGTGCTTGCCTAACACGTGGAGCCCTAGGGTCCATCACCATACTGATAAAATGGGGGAAGCGTTAGTTTTCTGTGCCATGTGACAAGTTAACATGAATGTAGAGAAATAAGCCTTTGTGCATATATATTTGCTCAGAGATCCTGGGAACAGAGACATGGCAGTAGTCTGTCTGGCTCTGTGCTCAGCCCTTGGAGCCACAATTAAGCTGTGGCCCACACTGCGATTCTCAGAACAAACCCAGGACCTTACTCCGAGCTTCCTTAGGCTGTCAGAATACAGTGCTGAAGGTCTCATTTTCTACAGCTATAGGCTGGGGACCGCTCTAAGCCGATTACAGACCATCTACATTGGTAGCAGCCCCTTCGTGGCTGTATGTATATCTCCCAAAGCATGCTGGGAAAACTCTTTGCATGCAAAGATAGCCCTTGACTTACTGAGTCAAGCCCAGCCCAGTTGTGACATCTACCCCTTGATCTATTCCATGTCAGCGGGTGTAGGATCCAAGCTCTGTCTTCAGTCTCTCTCCTGCACAACCCAGTGTGATCCCAGGAAGGCAGCCTCCCCTCCTCAAAAGGCCATGACACATCTGCCCTGAAAAAGAGGTTCATAGGCCTGAGGGCCATAGGGAGACATTTTAGAACTGCATCTACCACACTAATATAAAACTGTTGGAAGGAAGCAAAAAATACTAAAAATAGAAGAAATTAAACTTGTCCTTAGAAGGAAATAACAATAATGATAACCACCTTGATAGCTAGGACCGTGGAAGCCAGGAGACAGGCAAACAACAGCTGTAGAATTGTCCATGCGTGTATCCAAACGAGAACCGGACCCAAGGCAGAAACACCTTTAAATGTGAGAGTGAATAAACATAACTTTAAACAAACAGAATTTGAAAACTTGGCATGCGTAGAACAATAAAGAAACAAAACAGGAGACTTTCAACGGAGGAAAACTACTGTCAGAAAGATACGTATTACTGTCAGGAGAAATAAAAAACTATCAGAAAAGGTTAAGAGACGGCTGCCTCTAATGGAACGAGAGTTTGTTAAGATAAAAATTATTCTAGGATTTATAGTGTAAGAGAATCAAAACGTAACGGTGATTGCCAAGAAAAAACATTGAGGTCACGGTGTAAGAATGCCCTTGTATCATCTAGGAAGTAACAGAAGAACTATTTTAACATACACTGCTCTACGCCAACGACACCTGTTGTGGTCTCTACAGCAACCACTGGAGAGTAGAAGTGTGGGTAACTACAGAGGTAACAGATCAGGTATAAAACACCAGAGAGATGCAACTGAACAAAACAAAGGAGAGGATCAGAACAAAGAACAGACGGCACAGATAGGGAATGGGAGAGCCAAAGGCCCGATCTCAACACAATTATATGACAGGAAAATGTAAATATTACAGCAGCAAAGATTTTTTAAAAAAATCAAAGTATATGTTTTAAATGTAAGAACACAAAGTTTAAAATAAAATAAAAATAAAATCTGAAAAAGATACACGTTGAAAATCACAGCTCAATTCTTTTCAGACGTAACTGACTTCACAGTCCAAAAGTAGTTTCAGAAGAGGAATATTTCTGAATAGAAAAAATATATAGGAAAGTTAAATTTTAGCTGAGTATGTACCTAATAACACAAATTTAAAATAAATATAAAAACAGAAACAGAATGTATTAAAAAGAAAAATAGAGAAGCCTACACTTAAGAGAGTTGGGTTTTTTTCCATACACAAGACTTAACCTTTATAGGTTTGATAGTCAAATGCAAAATTGAGTTATATACAGAAGCTGATGCTTTTATAAATTATGCCTGGAAAAGATCATACTCAAAATACAGTGTAAGCCTGAACCAGCTTGCTATTTTCCTCTCTTTAGATTTTTCTCTATGTTATAGTATTCTGATCAAATACAACATCAAATTCTTGTTTCCCTACAGACACCCTGCAGCTTAGGTGCTTGGGAAATGGCACTTTAAACATGTGGACATATTCCCAGCAGTTCTTGGTGTGTGGGTTCTGTGTCACAGTAGATACCGATCCCCTCCCATTTGGTATCTGTGCGACTTCAGAGAGGTGGCGCTGAGAGTTCTCACCAAGTGCTTTTCGCCCTTCTCCCTGTGATGAAATGTGCTATTCTGACAGTCCTGATTTGCACCAACACTGTGTTTACAGGGAGCTGTACAAATACACACACACACACACACACACACACACACACACACACACACACACACACACGCACGCACGCACAAGGGGGGGATAATGCATAACAATGATCTAAAAGCACAAGATTGGGTTGGGGGAGGGTAGAAACATGGCTTCTCTGGGTAGCCTTGCCCATCTGAGAACTCGCTCTATAGACCAGGCTGGCCTCCAACTCAGAGATCCCTCTGTCTCTGCCTGTAGACTGCTGGGGTTAAAGATGTGTGGTACCACTAACTGGCAAGAAATCTTTTTTTTTTTTTCAAAAAAAAAAACTGTAAATCATTCTGAAAGAAAGTAGAAAAGGAAAATAACAGAACACAAAAATAAGGTCCCAAAGTTCATAGTTTAAGGAAGCAGTTGATAATCTCCTTGGAGACAAGATGCATAAAACCCTAAAACCCGACCATGCTCTTAAGAAGAGCTCAGTGATACAGGTAGAGATCTTCACAACCTGAGATCACACAGCAGCCTCTTCTATGTGACACAGGGGTAGCGGTGGGGGTGTCATCACTGGGAGATGGCCCAGTCAGCCAAGCTTAGCTGGAGTATCTGGAATGTTAGCTGAGAAGGCCAGGGATGGGTAGATGGTGCTCACTGCTGGCTAATCCAACCACTATGTGATCACTCAGTTCAGAAAGAGACCCTGGCTTGTTTATATCCATGCCAACTTGATTGTGAAGTCTCCTTTGATCTTGGAGTTAATCAGGGTCAGGCCTGGTTAGTATATGAATAAGAGACTGGAAAAATATTGAGGAAGACACCCAATATCAACCTCATACCCCAACACACACACACACACACACACACACACACACACACAGAGGAAACAGACACCCTGCAGAATGATGTACACTTGCAGCAGCATAGCCTATTGGTCAAGATGTGGAAGCTACACAGACGAATGTCCATCAACTGATGAATAAAGAAATTTTGGAATATTACTCAGTCATAAAAAGGAAGAAACCACCCAAAATCCCAGAACATGCATGGCGCTTGAGATGTTGCAAGAAGAGAAAGAAGTCAGAGCACAAAGACTAAACTCTGTAGAACTCTGTGGGCTTTAAATGCCTAGCAGAGGATGGTCCTCATGGGCAGAAAAGAGCTAGAGGGAGTCAAGGTCTGACAGAGGTGAGGAACGCTAGCTCAAAGCAAATGAGGTGGTGACACTGCTTTGTTTTCTTTTCTTTTTTTTTTTCTTGTTTCTACATCCTGTCCTTTAGGTCATGACTTAAACTACTTAAGATTTTATTTTAAAAAAAGACAGAAATTGACAAATTTAATGTATTTGATGACAAGAAAACAATTACAACATTGATTCTGTGGATCAACTTAAACCTTGCTTTTTTTGGTTTAGAAAGATAAAAAATGCACAATTCTATTCTTCTTTTTTTTTTTTTATTAACTTGAGTATTTCTTATTTACATTTCGAGTGTTATTCCCTTTCCCGGTTTACGGGCCAACATCCCCCTCCCCTTCTTTATGGGTGTTCCCCTCCCCGCCCTCCCCCCAGCAATCACGTTCACTGGGGGTTCAGTCTTAGCAGGACCCAGGGCTTCCCCTTCCACTGGTGCTCTTACTAGGATATTCATTGCTACCTATGAGGTCAGAGTCCAGGGTCAGTCCATGTATAGTCTTTAGGTAGTGGCTTAGTCCCTGGAAGCTCTGGTTGCTTGGCACTGTTGTTCATATGGGGTCTCAAGCCCCTTCAAACTTTCCAGTTCTTTCTCTGATTCCTTCAACGGGGTTCTGTTCTCAGTTCAGTGGTTTGCTGCTGGCATTCGCCTCTGTATTTGCTGTATTCTGGCTGGGTGACACTGCTTTGAACGGACAGAGTGGTAGTTATTCAACACAGCTCACCAGAAACACCAGTGTGCATCCTTTAAATCATGTTAAAATGGTAAACTTTGTTACATAATTTTCAAGAAGTTAAACCCACATAACTAGAGAATGCATTTGGTTATGGATTCTGGGTCTCAATATTTGAGAGATGCTTGACTTTCCCGAACCAATAGGCTCAATGTAAGCTGAGGTCTTTAAGAATGGTACAAAGTCCCACATCTTAGACATGATGCATTGTATTGTTAATCTAAAGTAGGTTTGGTGTGAGGATATGTAAACTGATCAGAGGAGCAGAACCAAATCCCGTCCACATGCACATGCCTGACTTTTCATATTATGATATGTGAGAACAGTGGTTTCTACCTGTGAGTGGTGACCCCCACAAGGTCATATATCAGACATCCTCCATATCAGATATTTACATTATAACTCATAACAGCAGCAAAATTACAGTTATGAAGTGGCAACAAGAATATATTATGTTTGGGGGTCACCACAACATGAGGACTGTATTTAAGGGGTACAGCATTAGAAAGATTGAGAACCACTGTGATAGAAAGATAACAGTAATTCCATTAAATCATGATCAAACTCTTGTATCTATTGCATCAAGAGTCACTGATTCCATATGTGCATTGAGCCATGCACACATGATCAGCTCTCTATGGACCATAGAACTAACTGATCAACAGCAACACATCTACCTCAGGCGACTCCCTCCCTCTGCAGAGTCCTCCAACAAATATAAAACAACATGAAACCTAGACCAAAATGTGAGCTCTACTTCATGAAAATGAACTTCTGCACAGACAGAAGTTCTGAGGCAAGGCACAGAGAGGCAAGTCTTTGCTGCACAAATACCACAAATGGACCTGTATCCATCTTACAACTCCAAAAAATTTAACTCTTTAAATGAAGTCCCAGAAAACAGATGTGGGCACAGTCTGGTGGAAAGTTCACCAAGGGGCTGAGACATGACTCGGTCATAAAGAGCAACAGAGATCAGTTCCTCGCACCCACATCAGGCAGCTCACAATAATCTGTAACACCAGCTCCAGGGGATCTGACACCCTTTTCTGGCCTCTGAGGGTACTGCACTTACACGTAGAAACCCACACAAACACATAACATCAAAAAATAACACAAACAATACACATTTTATGATCAATAAAAGTGTATTGATCATACAAAAAGCTAGCTGGCACCCCTACCTACCCTTCATGAAACACAAATCTGAATTATATTCTAGAATGCCTCACACTCATTCGAGTGGTTAATGTGAACGAAGTCATGTGAAGAACTGTGCATAGGAGCAGAAGTGGGAATCATGAAAAACACCTACAATCCCAGCACCCAAGAGACTGAAGCAAAACAATTTCAAGTTCAAGGAAGCTTGGGCATACAAGACCTACCTCCATACAGTAATGTATAGTAACCAGAAATTTTATAAACTCTTGATACAAAGGCAAATTAGAGAACCAGCCATGGGTGCCTGCCCATCAAAATTGCCAAGGCCACTCCTAGACACTCACCCAGCACAGACATGCATTTCAGCACACTGTACCAGATTTTCACAACAGCCTCATTATAGCATCGAAAACGGACAATCTCATTGACAGTAGAACACATAAACAAGTCATATCATGTTCAAATCACATATTTTATACAGGAATGAGAAAAGATGACCATAGTGACACAGAGGCTCTCACAGACAGGACTATGAGGAAAGGAAGACAGGCAGACACAGGAGTATTCATGGCTGTATTCGTTCATCTCACAACAGGCAAATCTAGTCTCCAGTGTCGCACTCCAGTGTGGGAAGTGACTAGCAGGAGCATGTAGGAGTCTGTAGGCACTGTCAGCCCTCTAAGGTTTCCTCTGAGCCATGTACAAGCATGCAATCACGTTGTTAAAGATGTTATTAATGATTGGACTATCCATTGACCATTCGTGCTATGTTTTTTTTTAACCGTTACCATGCAAACTTTGGGTAGGAAGGGGCTTAACTTTCACTGGGAAAATGATATGGCTCTTTCCAAACACCTCCTCATCCAGCCCTCCCAGACTGGTGTAACAAACTGACTGCCTTGGTGATGCGGAAGCAACAGAGAGTTATTTCTGGAGGTTGGAAGTCCAGGATCAAGGCTCTGGCCACTTTGGCATCAAGTAATGGCCTCTGAGATCATGGCAGGTGCCCTCCTCAGCACTCCCACCTCACAGAACGGTGAGGCAAGACATTGGGGTTTCTTTCCTAAGGACGCCAGTCTCATCACGAGATTGTTACCTTCACAACCTCATCACCTCCTGACCACACTGAAAGCCAGGATTCCACATGGGTATTTGGGGGTCCAAGCCATGTCTCTCCTCCTCACAAAATAACAGTGATTGACAAAGTGGAAAACGTGAGCAGCACAAGGGTGAGGCTGAGTCTGACAATGTAGATTGTTATGCCCTTTAAAATTCTGCCTTCTATGTCTAAGATTTGCAAAAATTTAAGTTATATATCCATTGCTTTAAATAAAAATTAAATAATCTGATAAAGTGAAAAAGTCTGAAGGAATTTGCATGCATATCAACTCTTAATATCGTCACTGAAAGCTCATGGGAGAAAACAAACACAACGGCCTGCCAAGCTCCGTCCATTCACGAGCCATCTGATCTCCCCAGGCCAAGTTAGCGCGTCTGGAGTGGGTTTCTGGAGCATATGGCTTCTCTCCCCACTGTGTATCTCACAGTGCTCCTCTGATTGCTGAGTGTGGCTGGCTAGACACATAATAGCAAAGAGCACCGTAACAGAGGAGCGCCACCCTGGGAACCACCACATATCATTAGCACAGTGGGAGAGAGGTTTCCAGACCCTGGGGCCTTCCAGCATCTCCTGCAGGTCCCTGGAGGTTTTGAATGTGGGCAGGCCTTCCCTGGGTCTTCTGGATGTTTTGTAGAAGTCTGACTGTCCCCTGCAGAGTGCAGGTGGCATGGAGAGAGAGAGAGAGAGAGAGAGAGAGAGAGAGAGAGAGAGAGAGAGAGAGAGAGGCTCTTGCATGACATACAAAACTGGATCGTTCAGTGGAGAGAAAAAGCGTCCCAAATCCGGAATTGAAAATGTACAAATGTGAGAACACAAGACAGTCAAAGTGACACTCAGCTGCCTTGGACATGTGTGCTGAATGTGGGAGGCAGATCTGTGCTTTGGGGTAATCCCAGCCAGGGCACCCCTGCAGTCCTGTCTCCCCATGACCATACTCATTACCATCGTCACGAGAGGCTATCAGACTCCAGGGCTTGTTTGACACAGCCACATAGGATCATGAGGACCGGCCACTCTGCTCAGGTGTCCTCTGGTGGCCAAAAACTATGGCACAAGAAGTTTCTAAACGGATGCCATCATTACCAGTAATTACTGGTGTATCCCATTGTAGCCATTATCATCTCACAGTTCAAAGCTCATTTTGAATGATTTACTTCTCTTTTTTGTACAGTGGTTCTATTTCCCATCATAGTTTCAGAGAAGAGGGATGGGAAGAGGCCAGCATGTCCCTAAACGCACGTAAAACAAGACCTAGCCCAGATTCTCAGGGTGCTGTGGGACATGAGGCTGGAGCCAGGCACCTAGAGTGGGCATGTAACTGCTGTTAGTACATATCAAAAGCACACACCTGTTCTTTCCTTGGTATTTTTGTTGTGCAGATTGATAGGATCAAGTATGATAACCCAATACAAGCATTCCACCGGGGTTAAACCCATCTCCTCATACACTTTTAATTTTGAATAATATGTAATAGTTGTATACATTTTGACATAAATTATGACTCTGCCTCATCACCCCATGAGTGGAGTCTGAATCTTCTGGTGTGTGCTGCCCCCAACTATAAGTACATCCTGACTTTACATATTCCTAACTATCTGACATTACATCCCAACATGGGAGTATAGAAGATCTCAGCTAAGAACTGAGCTCAGCATGGTATGGCCCTCTTACCACAGCATACAGCGTGCACGCGCCCACACACACACACACACACACACACACACACACACACTATCCCTGACACCCTCAGATCAGTAGTCCAAGGCCATTCGCATCATCCCACTGACCCCAAGAAGCAAGAACAAGACCAACCCAAACAGAGATCCCATACGACTATATGAATTTAACAACTCACGTTGGCAAAAACATGACAAATGTCAATGAGTGAAGAAGCATGCATCCACATCTGGCTGCCTCCCACACTGCCTCTCTGATCTTGTGCTAAGGGCTGACACCTGCTGAGGAGGACAGGGTGGAAGCAGGTGGGTAGAGGTGACTGAGCCGGCTCCTGCACGTGCAAAGTGTGACCCTGGGGGACGTCACATGGCCCTCTTCTACTTTTGTTCTTCTAGGACGGGTTGCCCAACTCTCTCTTTGGATATATTTCCACAGTTAACATACCAATGCCCAGTTAAGCGCATCAGATATACACTTGAATGTAGTAGTATGCATAGCGGCAGAATTATCTGAAGCTATAGAAAATGGAAGGAGACCAAACACAAAAGTTGTATCCTCTAGAGCTGGTGGGGGAGGGCCATCTGCCCTACCCCTGGATGCCAAGCTCCAAGCTTTGACCTGGCCACATGGACTGGATCCTCCTTTGTGGCTCTTTGAAAGCGTGGATAGAAATGCTGGCATGTGTCAGGGTAGCAAGCGTCAGCATCCCTGGCGGACAGGTCCAGCTGTGTGGCCTCAAATGCCCCGCAGCATCTGCTGCTTCCACTCATCTCCTGTTGCTTTGTGGCTCCCCCACGTCATGCTAATGAGTTTCCTCTCTGCTTAATTCATACAGTGTTGATTTGTGCCTCTTGCAATCAAGACACTTTGTCCAACAGACGTTTAAAGAATCCACAGAAAAGAGTACAGGAGTCAGACTACATCGGTCTTGTGCTGTGTACCCACAGAGAAATCTCTTAGCCTCTCTGGGTTTTATATCTCCTGGCTGAAACACAAGGAATTATGAATTTCTTTATGCTTTCCTACCATCTCCAAAATTATGGTATGGCAATGTAAACTGACAGGTTGTGTGATAAAAGCTCTAGAGATAGAAAGTAAAGGAAAGGTACCAAACACTGAGCTTCATGGTGGTCAGCATGGAGCCTAAGGTCTCTGCACTGGACCGCATCCCAACACTGCATTCCACCCCAGTCCTCTTAGTGTTTTGTGTTACCCAGGCTGGCCTTGCATTCACTGCTGCCTGGAATGGCCTTGAACATAGAATCCTCTTTCTCAGCCTCCAGAGGAGTCAGGATCACAGGCCTGTGCCACAAGGTCCAGATAGGACAATGGTGTAAGTGTGGATGTGAATGTGTAGGTGAGGGTGTGAGATGGGTAGGGAGTGAATGTAGGGGTGTAGGTGAGGGTATGGGGGAGTGGGAGTGAATGTGGGTGTAGAGGTGAGGGTGTGGGAGGGGTGGGGGTGAATGTGGGGTGTAGGTGTGAGTGTGGATGTGGGGGTGTAGGTGTGAGCATGGGTATGAATGTGGAGGGTGTGGAGGTGGATGTGTGAGTGTCTGTGTGGGTCGAGATGTGCACAACACATGCATGGAGGACAGTTCTAGTGTTCAGTGTGTGGGCATGAGTTCTCAGGTTCCCCCTGCCTTTGTTTGAAACTGTGTCCTCTGTTAGCCTGGAACTTTGCCAAGCAAGCCAGGCCAGCTGGTCCATGAGCTTTCAGGAACTCACCTGTCTCCGCCTCCACCATGGTTGCTGAGGTTACAGGTACATACTACCATGCCCGGCTTGGCTTTTGTGAAACATAAGTTCTGGAAATCTGAACTCAGGTCCTCACGGTTGTGAGACAAGCCCTTCATAACTAATCTCTCTCCGGTCTCCAGCCCCAATATTTTTATTTCTGACTCAGCGGAAGATGTGAGATGATCTGGGTTCCTTCGGAGGAGAGGTTTTCCACTGAAGTTGGGGGTGTCAATGGGGGGAGGTGATTGTGAACGTATCTCATTATACACATGTATGAAGCTCTCAAGAACAAAGAAAAATTACACTAGCAAATAGCTAGAGGGTAAAAGGGGAACTAAAAAACAGAGCTTTTAATATGAAAGGTTCCACAGACTGTACCTCCGACCTTGACTAAGGAACCAAGACATTACAAGGTTAATTCACTTGGCCAGGGTCACCTGACTACTGACTGGCAGCTCATCACATGAGACTCAAATCTTCTGGCTGCAAATGCAGGGGTCTTTGTGACATATGACTGTCCCTCAGCCTCGTCCTCTGCAGCAGAACCCAGTACATCTCTTCTCTCCCATGGCTGTAGGTCAGGCATGGCTAGCCTCCATGTTTCATTCTGGTATTGTTCTTACAAGGCCCTTTTTTTTTTTTTTTTCATTGTTTTTCTTTCAAATCACAGCACAGTCCCTTTTGAACAATGCTCTGCCTAATCTACCTGGATTAAAAAGGAGCTAAAACCAATATTTCCTTTCTGATTTCATACAACCTATTTTATCCATTTTAACAAGAGATTAGGTCATAAAAAAAAGGCATGTAAATCCACAAAACAAACAATGTCGCTTTCCTTTGGACTCTAGACAAATAACCTGAAAATAATCCTGACAAGATTGTGTTTGCACAGTCAAAAAAGCTCCAAGAAAGAAAGAAGGAAGGAAGTGACAGCCATGAGGCAACCTCACTCCTGCCGCCTCTCATGTTGGGGCATCTAGAACTTCTCTTCCCAGGTCAAAGCTAAATGAATTCATCAGCAAAGCCTATAATTAGCATGAGTGGCTCATTCTGAGGTCTCCCCTGTGCTTGCTTGGTGGCATCTGCAGCATGAATGGGTGTATTAGGAAGGCACACACTCAGTGGGAGTGAATACTCCTGTGAACAAGGAAGGCTGTCACCATCTCTCCTACAAGGTAGGGAACTGATTTTTTATGGGGGCGACTAATGCCAACTCCTTCACGCAAGTGTGCCTGGGCTGCATAAAGAAAGCAAGGATCATCCCACTCAGGGAAGATCCACCCTTTGATTCTGTTCCAACTGGAGAAATAAGGAGGTCACTGTTGATAGAACAATTACTTTCCTTATACACATAACCCAAATACAGAGTACTTACTTCTAAGGCAAAGCATAAACCCTCTGATTTGTAGCCCTCTAATAAAGAATGCTGTTGTGTATAAGAAAGGCACACATGAAGCCATGCGTGTGAGTACATTTACATGGTGAATAATAGTCGTGGTGGTTTGAATATGCTTGGTCCAGGGAGTAGTACTATTTGGAGGTGTGGCCTTGATGGAATAGGTGTGGCCTTATTGGAGGGCATGTGCCACTGTAGGGGTGTGCTTTGAAGCTCTGCCCACTGCACAAGAGTCAGTCTTTTCCTAGGGCCTTCAGATGAAGATGCAGAACTCTCAGCTTTTCCTGCACTATGCCTACCTGGATGCTGCCATGTTCCTGCCTTGATGATAATGGACTGAATCTCTGAACCTGTAAGCCAGCCCCAATTAGATGTTGTCCTTATAAAAGTTGCCTTGGTCATGGTGTTTCTTCATGGAAATAAACCCCAAACTAAGATAATAATCCTCTGCTTTTTGACATAACTGGGCATAGTGACAACATGTACATAGAGTTTATGATGAATGTAAACTAGACCTGTCAGAATGCATGTCTTTCAAAGTTTGAGTACAAGAATACAAGATAGTTTCCTATCCATGCCATTGACCCGTCAAGTTGGTAACCAACCATATATACATAAAATACTTTCCTCTACATAAAATACTTCCATTTGCCTGTTCAGCTATTGTGTTGAAGAAATCATGTCAGATGCATAGCTCTGCCTTGGGAAGCAGCCTATGCTAAGATGTTATGGGTGTTGCTCAGGACCTTGGGAACTGGTAGAAGAGGTGCAGAGAGCCTGAAGGCAGGAAGGACAGTTGCAAGGCAAAGGCTATGACTCCAAAATTAATGGTATCTTCAACGGAACTCACATTGAATAGTTTGGAGAGAAGAGGGTGGACTTGGGTGATGCCTTTGAGACTAATTCCCAGGCTTCCGACAGTGCTTTGGAAATGAAGGAAAAATATTCTAAATCAAGAATGACTTGAGCTTAGGATACAGCTCAGTTGGTCTCATGCTTGCCTAGCATGTATGAAGCCCTGGGTTCCAACTTCAACATCACATAAACAGGGCCTGGTGGTACAGGCTTCTAATACTAGCCTTCAAGACATGTGGCCAAGATGCCTCAGTTTATTTTCTTACTGCCGTGATAAAATATCCTGATAAAAGCAACCCAAGGGAGGGGTTATCTCGAGTCACAGTTCAAGGTACAGGTCTGCCATGGAAGGGAGGTAAAGGCAGCAGAGTCTTGAAGCAGTCAGGCACCAGTGGATGGATGGATGGATGGATGGATGGATGGATGGATGGATGGATGGATAAATGCTGTACCTCAGCTCTTTTCTCCATGTCATAGACACTAAAATCACTTGCCCAGGGAGTGTTCCCACCTACATATAAAATGGGTCTTCCCACATCAGCTAATGTAGTCAAAATAACCTTCCACACCCGTGCTCAGAGGTCCTTGTCCAGGATGATTCCAGATTCTATCAGGTAGACAATGAACACTAACTGTCACACAGAAGGATGAGAAGTTCAAGGTCATACTCAGCTACATATTTAAAAAATCAGCAAATTGGATAAGGGGAAGAGGTACTTTACATTTTCATATATAATTTCCCATGATGCTGACCAGATGTGACAAATGTTCATATATTTGTCAATTGTCTCATTTAAACAATTTTTCAGGCACACTATCGTACACATTTTACCCCTGACCTAGCAAAAGCTCATTGCTGTGTATATTTGTGAGACATTAAAAGTTCAGCCGCTGTTGATAGCATTGTTTAATTTTATCATGAGTGTCAAATTTTTCAAGTTTTATCTGATCCTGTAGAAGTGATCAGATTTTTGTCCTTCATTGTGCAAATATGGGGGAATCTCTGCTATTAATCTTCATGTTGAAACACCTCGAGGATTACTCCCACTTGATCATGGTGAATGATGATTTGAATGTACTGTGGTTTCAGAACACATGACCATAAAGAAAGGTCTCTTCAATGTACGGTGTTATAAAAATGGATCTCCACATACAGAAAAATGAGCCCGAGTCCCATTTATATCATACACAAGGTCAACTCAAAGTGGATTAAAGACTTATACTGGGATACAGCCAGTGTGAGGAAGGCCCAAGGTTTGAGCTCTAACTATATTCCATTCAAGCATATATATATCTCCTATATTAGTGCATATATATATATATGTATATATATATTTGTGTGTGTGTGTGTGTGTGTGTGTGTGTTAAGGAATAGTTAAATACAATAGAAAAGCCTTGGAACCACCCAAATCAAACACAAGGGAAGTAGAACAGCATTAGTCTAAGCAGAGAATTCTTGGAAATGACCTTCAAATGCATGTAACATAACAAAGCTAGACTAGGGGAGCTGAGTGATCCCCAAAGGCTCTACACTGCACAGCAACATTTGTAGAGGAAAGAGACAACCCGCAGAGCAGGAGGAAGTATTTGCATAGCACACATCTGAGAAGGGACTAATTGCCACAACATGTAAGAAACCTAAACAATGCAATAGCAAGAAAACAAATAACCTGATTTTAAAGTGAGCAAAGAACCTGAGTAAACACTTCTCATACAATATACAAAAAGCCAATGAGTGCATGAAAAACAAAGTTCAATCTCACAAACTATAACAGAAATGCAAATTACAACCACAGTGAGACACCACTTGGCAATGCTTGCAATGGCCAGTATCAAAGATGAAAAATGGAACTATTGGTAGGGCTGTAGGAGAATGAAGCATTTTTGGTGGGAGTGTAAATTAGAATAGGCATTGCCGAAGACAGCATATTTGCTATACCACATAAGTCAGCAGAGCCTCCACTGGCTTTATATATAAGTGAGCTGAAATGAGTACATCAGACATCTGAACCCCCTTCCCCACTGCAATGCTAGTCACAATAACCAATATACAGAGCCATAGTACGTGCTCAATAACGGATGAGTGGTTGAAGAAACTGCAACGTGTGTGCACTGTGGAATACGATTCAGCTGTAATTATGTCACTGTGTCAACATAGATGAAGCTGGAGGATGTGAGACTAAGTAAAATAATAGGCCAGACCTTGAAAGACAAATGCTGCAAAATTTCAGTTACACGAGGATTCTGAAAAGGCAAACTCATAGAAACAGTCTAGAGAAGTCCTTCCAGGCCTGGGGCATGCAGAGAATGGTGATATGTAGTAGGAAGGTACAATTTCGGCTGCACATAAAGAATGTTTCACATATCCTTTTATCCTTTCTGTTGCTGTAATAAAACACACTGACTAAAGCAAAGTAGGGGAGGAAAGGGTTAATTTGGCTATCATTCCAGGCTACAATCTATCATTGAGAAAAATCGAGGCAGAAACTCAAGATGGGACTTGCAGTAGAAATACCGTGGAGGAATGCTGCATGCTGCCTCACCCTCAGATCCATGGTTAGCTAGCTTTCTGATATAGCCTCTAGCTACCTGGCCAGGGAATGATCCCACCCACAGTGGGCTGAGCCCTCCTCCATCAATTAATAATCAAGACAATTCCCCATAGACAGACCTATAAGTATCTGATCTGAGCAATTCCTCAGTTGAGACTTCCTTTTTCGAATGACTCTAGGCTGTGTCAAGATGACAGTTAAAGTTAACCAGAACAAAAGGGTTCCATAATCTATGGAGTAGTGGGATGATGACAATTTATTTAAAAAAGAAAGAAACTAAGAAACTAAGAAACAAAGAAAAACTAAGAAACAAAGAAATAAAGAAAGAAACAAAGAAAAACATTGATTGTTTTAACATTGGTAAATAGTAACTTTTATGTGTCTTAACCCCAAAGAAAGAAACATGATGGACATGTTAGTGAGCCAATCATTTCACAATTCATAACAAAATATCATAGACACTGCTGCTTAAGTATATGCAATTGTTATTTCTAGACCAACATCAACTAACATCCAAATAACATATACTGTTGCCAACTCATCTTGTAATCAGAATAACAGAGCTCATGGTGTCTGGAGCCACAAACACCAATGAGCAGACAGGAATTGAAGGTATAGGGAGAAGCAGGTGGAGAAAGACATCCAAAGCCCAGTATCAATGCTCTGCTCAGATGGTCAACCACATTTCTGAGACTGGCATAGCTGTACCTCTCTCTCCTTATCACCCTTTGCTCTGTGGTATCTTGGCTCAGGCACATCTTGAAACTCTAAGTGTACTTAGTGTCAGCACTAACTCCTCCAGAGGCATCAGGTCTGGGAAGGGATAACTCAGAACAAACAAGCCATTAACCATGTATACACACTGAGGTAGTAATAACACACATGCTAATTCCTTTCTGTGATATGAACTACAAATGTGACTTAATGATTCATTATATGAAGGAGACCCTAACTATATGCCCTGATCCCGAATCAATCTTAGAACTGCCCAAGAAGCACATAATTCAGGAAACTGGAGATATGACTGATGAAGCTACTCACTAAATGCCTGGATTTCTTTCCTAGTGCCCCCTGGAGGACTGATGCTGTGCTGGACCCAGAACCCATGCTTCTCCAAGGACAGTAGATAGAGTAGAGAGAACACAGCTCTGGAGTTGGGAAGATCGACTTGTGCTCTGACCCTAGAGTTGCTTGGAAGATGGACACATCATCATCACTATGCAGCTTTTAAAAGACCAATTGTAGCCAAGAAAAGAAAAATCACCTTGTTATGTGACTTTTTTTGGAGAAATGTGAATGAATGCCTGTCTGCTCCAGATAGGACACCCCAGAGGCTAGCTTGATGAGCCAGTGGTCTGCTGGGGTGATGGCACATGGGCAGGAGGTGAGTTCCAAGAGCAGAGCTGTTCAGAGGAAGCTGCATTTTTGAAAAGTCCACCCCAGCATGGGTGAAAGCTGCATTCCTGGAGATTCCTGCATGACTTGGAGCATCTCCCCAGCAGGGCTCTACTGAGAGAACCTTAGGGCAAGGACTTGGGAATCTTGGTGTCAGGAGTCTCCAGAGACTTGTAAGTTTTATTTAATTCCTCGGCCCTGGTTCATTTGCTTCCTGAGCAAGTCTTAAGGAACCTCCCTCTAAATGATTCAACTCAGAGGAAACACTAGTCAATGTACCTCAAACACATAATAACATGTAGTAGTCCATACAGTAACAAAAATAATATAATAGTACATACAATAATGTACAATAACCATAGTCTCTGGCAAAAATAATCTATCCCAAACTTAATTCTATGACACAACAACAATTGAACATCACTCCTAAGGATGCTTCTGTGCCTGTGCTCTTCCTGATGACTATGTTGTCTCATTTTCAATGAAGAACAGGAGTCTTGGCTTTGTCTTCATGGCTCTCAGTTCAGATCTGGAATATCAGAGGCACACAGACCTCCCTGCCTCAGGGCTGTGGTGTGATTCCATTGCTATTGATTAAGCAAGCCCAAAGGACAGCCCATGATGTCACACAGGGAAACTGACTCTCTCACTGGACACCAACATGAGTGTCATCAGCACCGGCTTGAGCGTGACACAGAGCAGAGGAAGTGTTAAGGAGCAGCCAGCCTCCATCCATACCAGGCTCTGTTAGCAGCTGCCCTCTCCCTCACCTCTAACTGTTAAAGACTCAGATAGGGTGTTGTCTAATCCCTCCTTCAGACACATGTGGCTGCACCAAAAGTACAGGAGAAGAAATGACCTTGAAAGAAAAGACACTGTTAAACTGTGAACCTGGACCCAGAATGATAGTTCTTTTGATGCTAACATTAAAACAAAAAGATCACAGGCTACTTTATGCTTGGAGATTACTCTTCAGCTCTGTTCTCTAACACAATCAATTGCCTTTTTAAAAGGGTATCTGTTAAATTACTCTATCTTCATCTAAAGGAAAGGTTTGTGTGTGTGTGTGTGTTTAGCAGCCCCTCACATTAGGGCAACAGTGTGACCCACGAAAACTGCAGACATTCTAGAATGGTGATATGCTGAACTGGCAAAACATCACAGAGAAGCAAGGAAGCTTGAAGTCAGACAGATAAGGGTTTGCTTTTAGAATGAGCAGATATCCACCTGGGCAAATCGTTTCCTCTCCCTGAGTGGTGGTCTTCCCATTAGAAAAGTTGGCATAAGTTGTTGGCCCACCTGCCACTGAAGCACATTTGTCTAACTCTCTTTCCAGCCAGGAAGAGGGTCCTGGGTCACAAGTCTAGAGAGTGACATGACTAGAAGTTGCCTGATCAATCAGAGTTGTGCCTTCTCGAAATAAAAATGGCATCTTCTGGAATGTCCTTGTACCTTATCCTCTTATTCCTTTCTGGAGTACAAGGTGGCTGAGGTCACAGCCATCAATTAAGACCATGAGGTAGTAACAGGATTCGGTTTACATGAAGTTTGCTCAAGTGTTGTCCACAGAGAGCTTGCATACCCATCCTCTTCCACTGTGACTTGTTCTCAGGTAAATGACAGATCATCTCTGTACACCACTTCCCCTGGCCGTTGTGTTTAGTTGCATCCCTTTCTAGACAACAGTAAGAGCCATCCTGCAAGAACGTTATTCTCCCTCTGTAGCAATGATAAAATACTCTGACCCAAACATCTTGAGGAACAGAGAGGCTTATTTTTCACTTATAATTCCAGGTTGGAGCCACCGTAGCCAGCAAGGCAGAACTTAAAGCAGCTAGTTACATCAAATTTATGGTCAAGATCAGTGAGAAATGATACATATGTGTTTACTTGCTGGATTACACTAAACTCAGTTTCTCCATATTCAAGTAATTAGGAACCCATCCTAGGGATTGGTACTACCCACAGTGGGCTGGATCCTCCTATATCAATTAACAATCAAGACACTCCCCCTGGAGGCATGTCCAAGAACCAATCTGTTGAAAACAGCCCCCCATTGAGACTCTCCTCCCAAATGATTCTATGTTATATCAAGTCAAAAATAAATGCTAACATCACCAGAAATTATTAGCTTGCAGACACTGTGTCCTTGAGAAATATTTTATTATAAATTTTAATATTTTTGTTAAAATTCATTAATTAAATTCAATTAATGACCTTTGATACTTTCCAGTGAAAATAACTGTCATTGTCAACGATTATAGAAAACACTTGCTTGTGAGTCCTCCTCAGAAAACTCTTAAAGCTCCCTAAGGTTTGAACAGGTACCTGTAGGAACTCCTGCATTCCAGGCATACCTGACAGTGTAGTGAGGAGAGCCACCCTTCCGAGTTGCTTAAGGAAACAGCCCCAGCCATGGGACACTGCTCAGGGTATATACTTGCAGCCATGTGTTGCTTAGCAACCACTTCATTCTGAGAAATACCTTGTGCAAACACTGTAGGAAGAGTTCCATGAACCTGAAGGGACAGGTTGTCACTTCACAGGCCCTCTTAGGGCCTAAGGCCACCGCCATGACAGCAGATGGTGTTTGCAGGAGGCTTTTTCATAAACACCAGCAACCCACACTAAAATGCCAATAAAAGCACACCATAATAAATACACCAACCAATAACTTAGTTGATTATCATTGCCAGTGTTGTGTACTCCACATGGCTATTCATGCTACACTTTGCCTACACAGCCAGTGAGCTTGCATGTGTCAGCATCACTACAAATGTGAGTGATAGTCAGCTCTAGCACATGGCTGAGACTCACATCCCTAGATTTCTCTGCTCTATCATAATCTTAAGGGATCACTAAGATTGTACTAGTTGTATGTGTACAAGATTGACTGTGTGTGTTTGTGTAACAGAAGACACAGAGTTGGGAGGGGCAGTTGAGGATGGACATGATCAAAACATATTGAGTACATGTGCCAGGAATAAATTTAATGAAAAAACTACATCTCAAAAAATCAAACATATCTTACCCCGAAACTCAATCCCAAGTTAAGTACAAAGCACCAATTGGAATTACTCTCTTCACAGTTTTTCAACCTTCATCAAGATTACACTGTTGAGCATACAGCATCCATTAATAGGATACTGAACAAATGCAACTTTTGCAGACATCAGAAACCTGCATAATGTTAGACCAATAGCATTAAAGGGACAAGAGTCAGAGGAGAATTGAGGGGCAGGCAGTAAGCGCTATGATTCCCCCTCACAGTCAGAAGTAGATAACATCTAAAATTAAATGCAGAGTTAAAAGCATGATCATGCCAGCCTCTGATGAGTGCTTCATGATAGTTACCTTCACTTTAGAGTAACGTTTTATGAGATTTGAGGTATTAAACAGTGTGATGGCTATCATTTTGGACTCAGCTGTGTTGTTTTATTGTTTTTATTATGTTTATTAGGATTTATATACAATGGTGACATTATTAAGATTTTTTTAAACAGAAATTAACACTTCTGTATTAATTTGGATTCTGCAGAGAAGCATATGAGTAAGAGATTGAATGAATGAATGAATGAATGAACAAATGATGAACTATGAGAATTGACTTCTGGGTTCTTGAAGGCTATGACCTTCAGGACAAATGTCAGTAAAACAAAGTCAAAGGACAGCTAGTGATGTGAGTTCCAATTCATGTCTGAGTCCAAGCATAGAAGAAAAGGTCATCAGAAGACAGGCCACAAGAACGTTCCACCGAGGCCTGCAGTTTAGATGACGGCCACCAACATTAAGGGGGTTACTCTCTTGCTTTACCGTATGAACACTAATCCCCACTAGAAAGTCCCCAAACCTCAGTTTACCCTTTTATCTGCCACCATGTGACCTTGGCAAATCAACTTAACTGTCATAACTCTGCCAATGACACCATTCTCACCTCTGCGTGTCAACAAACTACAGAAGAGAGCACTTCATGTCTGTCTCTTGTCATGCACGGTGTTTCCCCAGACCTCCAGCGAGTGCGCGGGCCTGGTTATGGGGAACACTGACCATCTGAAGCAAGAGCTGAGCTTAGTGCTGCCTACTATTCATCCACCATCTTAGGTATTACCAAAACCTGTTTCCTGAGGACAAAGGCAAGTGCCTTTGCCTTTCAGACAACTTAGGAGCTTGGACTGAGTAACCACTGACCACTCCATCTCGCCCCAATACCATGGTTGCAGGAGAGCAGCAGGCGGCCTCAGCTGAGGCAGAACAGAGAGAGCAACCTGAGCCAGGTTCTCCTGAGTTCCCATCAGGACAGCAGCCAGGACACCATGGCAGTTCTTCTGCCTCTATTTGCCTCATGCTGACCAACATAACCTGGTCATCTACCTAAAGCACAGGTTAGTCCGTGTATCCCTCCAACCAAGACAATGAACCTAAAGCATGGATCTATTTAAATACCTTCCCAGCGAGGCTCCAGATAAACCCTGCCACCATCACCAGAAACAAACTCAACTCTAAAGTAGTAGCCTACCAATCCCTGTGCAGTCTGCCCACCCCAATTTCAGTCTCCCCTACCAGATCCCACCTTCGTACACACTAGATAACTACCGTACAAATATGCCATGATGGTTCTTAGGGTCTTTTGCTCAGCCTGGAAGCTCTGGCCCTGACTCTCCACACACTGAAATAATCGTCCTGTATTAGAGAGCAATCTGATGCCCTCCCCGCTTAAAACTGACCTGTTTCCTTTTCATAACAAACCACCCTAAACCTCACTGATGAAGATATCCTAATGCATGGGTTCTCTGCTGAGCCCCCAGCCACTCTAAAGTCAGAGACAGCAGCACATCTGCGGTTGTAGTTAGCATCCCATAGTCCTTGGCACAGACTGACCAAAGAATTCTCATCTTCTGACTTCAGTTTTGAGGGCAAGTATTTGTCATCTGTTATACCAACATCAACACCAAGGAGTCTAAGGATGTCACCTGTCCTCATTCTCGCCCTGTGAGTCCAGCCGCAAACATTGCCACTTTGTTCTTTAAGGTAAATATGAAAGTTCTTTTGTCAATAAATCTCAAAAATATGACCATGGAGTCAACTGATTTTCCCATAATAACCATCAAAGCTCAGCAAACTGAAGGATAACATTTATTCCTTTTTCTTTCTAACAGTAATAAACTTCCTGATCTGGGGGTGAACGGGAGGAGGCACTTGGGCCTCTTTCTCACATTCCTCTATCTGAGGAAGGACAAGAACAAAGCTCAGCCTGCAGAGGCGCTTCCATGCCCACTCCAAGCCCCTCTCCACCGCAGTGTGCTGGGAGGGAGCCGTACTCTAATTGCAGCCATATCAATCAAAGGGACTGCAGACAGCAGACAGCCTTCCCTGGCTGGAGTTAATTAGAACACTGGCATTTCCCAGACTGTCGGCATAATGAATGCCTAGGAAGATGTGCATGTACGTCCAATGGGTAAATACAGGCTGTCAGACTCCTCCATGAAGCACTCCCAGCCCTGGCAGGCTCTGTCACCTCACATGACCAAGAAGTGACTCATAACCTCCAGATACGCAGACATGCCCTGAGAATCACCCTGCCTTCCATCTGAAATAGGGTCAACTGGCAAGTTCACCTACACCGTCAGCCATGTTTGTACAACTCTATTCACAAGAAACACGTGTGCTGATCTTCAAACTCAGTAACCACATGTGTTAACTGCCAGGGCACTGAATTAGTACTCTGCTTTTGGTTAGTATCCCATCATTGGGCAAGTACTAAACTACTAAACGACTCACCATTCTTACCCATCCCACAAGGAAAGAATGAAGCCAACAGAAAATTGAATACTAATATTGCTAATATTGTCATTTTAGAATTGAGAGCTGGACCACAGACTACTAATTTTTAACCTTCCTCTTGAAAGCATCAGAAAGGGGAGAGGTGTTCAACGAATGAGAACCAGTTAACAAAAGGAAGATATGCTTTATACTATAGAAGAAAAGTTGTTAAAAAAAAAAAAAACCAAATGTATGTCTTTGCCAATTCCTTACACAGGCAAAGATAACGATACATTTTGCTAGAGGAATCATTCTCCAAGTCCAAAGAAAGCATCAGGGCACAGGACCGTCATCAACAAAAGACAAGCTATCTTCACAGTGACTGGCCCTGCACAGGCCTTACACAAACACCCAACATGCATCGGAGGGTGCCCAGGGGAAAGTCACAGCATCCTCTATAAGGCTTCTGGCTTCACTGAAGGGAACAAAAAGTAGGAAGAAAAAAGAAGTTGGTACAACCTGAGTGAGAGGGAGGTAGAGAAGGAAGACGCACCGAGGTGCAGGTCCACCGGGAAGTGAGATGGGGTTGGGAACAGAGATGAGAAAAGTGCTGTGAGTGTGGACAGCTCTGGGTACAGGGAGCATGCAAACAGCAGAACCAGAGACTTGACCACTCCCTCGAGAGAAGAATGTGAGTGAAGAGGTGGGAGAAAATGGCTGCAGGAGGATGCTGAGACTGGATCAGAAGCAGAGGAAGATGAGGCTCGATCAGAAGCACAGAGGAGGAATAGGAGAGCCTGGGAGGCTTTAAGCAAGAGGAGTTGGAAGGTCAGATTTTCATTCCAAAAATATCCCGAAAAAACCTAAACATGTTTTCACCTCCAGCTCTGCATTTGCAGACTAGATTATCTTAACTTCCATCCTGAAAATAACTTACTGGTATATAGCTAATATACTGCACTCCATCCATTAAAATTGCCTGATCTAATCAATGGCGAACTAAGAGCTGGCACAAATACAGCAAAGATGCCCACTCGTGCCATTCTGCTTCACACAGTACTAAGGGGCCCTCCAAGATTAATCAGACACTAATGGGAAAGATTCTCACAAGGTGGCCATTAAAACTGATAAGCAAATTCACTGCATTGGTAGGATATGAATTTGCCGCACAAAAATTAGTTACATTTTTATATCACTGACAATTTATCCCCTAAAAAAAAAAGAAACCAAAACTTTAATACTGTTTGTAAAAGAACATAAAAAAGACCCCAGGAATAAATTTAACCAAGAAGGTCAAAGACACAGAACTACAAAACACTGTTAAAGGGCTGGAGAGATGGGCCAGTGATTTCAAGCACTGGCTGCTCTTCTGGAGGACACGGGCTCAATTCTCAGCGCCCATGTGACAACTTTCAATCATCTATAACTCCAATTTCAAAGAATCCAGCACCCTCTTCTGGGTAAAAGGCATATATACCATGTATGTACATACATACATACATACATACATACATACATACATACATACATACATACTGTCAATACATTCACACATAAAATAAAAATCTATAAGAACAAGGATTTGAGAAGAATGGGGAGTAGAGGGGGGAAGGATGTAGCACAGCCCAGGAATTCCACTCATCCTTGACAGCCTTGGGGGCACACATGTGAGGCCAGGCACCCAGTCCTTCTCCAGGAATCAGCCATCACTGTAAGGAGTGTGTAGGAAGCACAAACCCTGTTGCCTATTCTTCCCTTTACCTAGCTGCACTCTCTCCTTGTCTTCCAGCTATTTCTACATATTTCCAAAAGAAAAACTAATGATTAAATCAGCTTCAAAAGTTCTGGATGGCATGAGCTAAGTTGGTCATAGAACTTCTCAGCCCCTGGCTCTCACTAACACTGGGAAAAACACATAGGAAGAAAGATTGGGTCACACTTGACTGTAGAACCCTTTGTTATGGGATACTAGTTAGTACATGTGCTGTTTGAACCATTAAAAAAAAAACTTGTCCCCATTTGCTGTATTTGATAGATTTTGGAATATCTGAGCAATCAGAGACCATTTCTCAAGCCCCCACACCTCTCTCATGGTCTTAATCTAACCTCATATTCCAGATATCTAATACAGAGGTTGAGTATCTATATGTCTACTTCCTATAGCAAAGTCAGACTACTCTCTTTTATCAAAGTTCCCTCCAGATGAGGTGAGGTCACTCTGACCTTCACATCCACACTGCACAATTCCTAGTGCAGAACCCGCTATTCATCCAAGGCTCAGTAGTTGTAAGATCCTCCTTTACTCATGGACAATAACCACTCCTTGACATTACAGAAGGTGTCCTACCTATCAGAAAATCAAACCCATTCATCGATCTTGACCTGAGCATGCCTTTGAACCTTCAATACTTGAGGCAAAACAACTGGCTCAAAGAACAGGAACTCAATCATATGTTTTGTTGCAGGATAACCAGAATGACTTTGTATTACCCCAAACCATCACTCTTTCTTCAAAGCCAAATGGGCCACAGCTGTTCTAACTAAAGGTTTCCTGCACATCAAGATGCCTTTCCAGTAGCAAACAGGAGAGATGATGTATCAGTCAGCTGATGCTGGTTTGCTGTAGTAACAAAAGAATTGTAAATGTTGGTGACATACAGTAGGAGTTCGTGTCTTGCTAATGTTATATGTCCAACCATGGGAAGGCTTTGCCTGGGATCAATTCGTGGAGTTGTCTCCTATCTGGGACCTGTTCATCTCCTGGAAAGGGGAAGAGGAACAGCGAATTCTTTCAAGATGGAACTTGAAACTGATTGATGTCCTATACTCATTAGTTTTGGGTCAAGTTGACACCTTCATCTAGGAAGAAGGACCACCAATTGAGAAAATGCCTCAAGCAGATTGGCCTGTAGGCAAACCCGTGGATGTATTCTTCATCAGTGGCTAAAATGAGAGGGTCCAGCTCACCACATTGCCATTCCAGGGCACATGGCCCTGGACTGTATAAGATAGTAGGTTTAGCAAGCCGTGAGTAAGCAAGCCAGTAAACATTGTTCTGCCGTGGCTCCGGATTATTTCTTGTCTCCAGGTTTCTGTTTTGGGTACCTTCCATCACTTCCCTCAGTGATAGAATATGACCTGAAAGTTGTAAAATGAAATAAACACTTTCCTACACACACACACACACACACACACACACACACACACACACACACACACACAAAAAAATGCTTTCCAGATCCTTCCATTTACCATATATCCACAGTCTTCCCTTTGTGACTCCAAAAAACACCCTGTATACATAATCTTCTGCTATAAAGTAAAGGGAAACAAAGTACTATTCACCAATCTCATCTACAAGAAGAACATAAAGGACCATTGCCCTTCTTCCCCATTAGTGGCCACACCTTTCTTTAACCTTTAATTGCTCCACCAACTGCACCTGGACCCATGTTAATTGATTTCTCTAGAAATCAAATGTTTTATATGGGGTGCCCACACCATCTCTGCAGCTCTTCCCATGCCCTGCACTTACCAACAGTTATGTGAGACAGCCTCAGGGGCCCACATGTGAAGCTGTTGACCACCATCAGCAAGAGTCATCACAGAAGAGCCACAGTCCTGTCCCATGGACCTCAGAGATTGTGGCAGTGCTTGCTCCTAATCTTAGTTCTCTTGAGGTGAGCTGGCTGTCCTTGTTGAACCTGTACCTACTTAAGGAGCACTTTTGCTTTACGGTGGAAAAACCCACATGCTACACCTGAAGGTTCTGTTTCAGTGTCTCATTGCCTCTTTCAAGGGAAACCTGCAGTCCTACTCCTGCAGAAATAAAATTTGGACTCCTGATATATGTAAAAGCCAGAGGATAAGGACCCCCGTTGAAGGAATCAGAGAAAGAACTAGAAGAGCTTGAAGGGGCTCGAGACCCCATATGAACAACAATGCCAAGCAACCAGAGCTTCCAGGGACTAAACCACTACCTAAAGACTATACATGGACTGACCCTGGACTCTGACCTCATAGGTAGCAATGAATATCCGAGTAAGAGCACCAGTGGAAGGGGAAGCCCTGGGTCCTGCTAAGACTGAACCCCCAGTGAACTAGATTGTTGGTGGGAGGGCGACAAGGGGGGGAGGATGGGGAGGGGAACACCCATAAAGAAGGGGAGGGGGAAGGGGGATGTTTTCCCGGAAACCGGGAAAGGGAATAACACTCGAAATGTATATAAGAAAGAGAGAGAGGGAGAGAGAGAGAGAGAGAGAGAGAGAGAGAGAGAGAGAGAGAGAGAGAGAAAGATATAGAGACAGGAGGCAACGTGCATTGAATTTAGGGTGACCATCAGGGCATAACTGGAAACCCAAGTCTCTTTAAGCATTGACGCACTGACCCCTGTCTTCTTTCTCTGTAGGCACACGGCATAGTGGGCAAAGCACACAGAGGGCTGGACATAGAAGTGATGGTGTGCAGATGGAAGCAGTGTACACACACCACTCCTGCATGGACACCTAGGTAGATGATCCAATTACCTGCTGGACAAAATTAACCACCTTAGAGGACAAAAATCTCCAGCTAGTAACAGTGGAAATCACTTAACGAGGTTACTAGCCCACAGACGGTTAAAAACAGAGTGAATCTCATCCAGTGTGATGCCTGAGAATACACAGGAGACCCAGCACATCAGTGGGTAAGGGGATAGATAGATTGAATCAATCATCAGAATCATAGACATGATTAGTAATTAAGTAACAGTTCAGATGACTGTGGAATAACCAAGTCCCATATAACTTGTAGGAAAAGTCAAAGGCATCGTTCAAAGAGAGCCAATAGCATAGGTGGGTCTGAAAGCCTGCTGACAAGACAAGGACAGGTGAAGATGAACACCCCACTTCAACAGTCGGGGCAGTGAATTCTTCCCTCCTTTTATTCTATTAGACCTCTGATGGCTTGGAGCGCACTTGCTATATTAGGGAGGGCGGTCAATTTTTGTTATAGATCTAAGAGCTAACCGCATCCAGAAACACATCACTGTTCAGACCAAGAATAATGCTGAGCTGGATGACCTGGGCATCCTATGGTATAGACAAGCTTTCATAGAACATTAGTCTTGGTGAGATGAACAAAGGAGGAAGAGGGGAACAAAGGAAGGGTGTGCGGGTGTGTAAATATAGACTGTGTGGAAGGATAGGTGGGCCAATGGGTGGGTGGGTAGACAGGGGCTTGGCACACCATGTTTCAAGAATGTTTCTAATGTGGAAGAGAAGACAAGCCAAGGATGGACAGACATACAGTGCAGAGAGCAGAAAAGCCCCATCCCTAAGATAACTCACTGTGTATATGCAAAGACCACAAAATTGTTTCTTAAGAATTATTTATTTGTTTTATGTCTATGAGTACACTGTAGACACTTCAGACACACCAGAAGAGGGCATCAGATCCCATTACAGATGGTTGTGAGCCATCATGTGATTGGTGGGAATTGAACTCTGGAAGAGCAGTCAGTGCTTTAACCACTAAGCCATCTCTCCAGCCCTCAAAATTGTTTTAACATCCCAAATGCTTTGGGTTTGAGCACCTCAGATAATAAATCTATTCAAGATATATTTTATTTTCTAAACTATGTGAATAGACAATTTTCACTAAATGCTAGATTTTAAAAAAAATGTCGAGTGTGTGAAAAGCCTTGTAGTTGTGCTGCTTGGGGCCAGAACTCCCACGAGGGCAACGTGTGGCAACCTTGGATTTATTCATCTATTCTCTGCTTTCCAGTTTACAAAGTTATTTTCTATCTACTTCCTCAATTTCCATAACAACCCTGCAAGGCATGGACTGTTCTCTTACTGACAATGAAGGCAGACACATTCAAAAGACACAAATAGCACATCTAAGGTTTGTAACTGGGCTGGGGTTAGATCTCAAATCTCCCACTTTAATGCAGCTTCCTGAGACAGACACATCACAACCCATTCAACTGCAGTCGAGGCGCCAGGCTGGAAAGTGTCTTAGTAAGTCAGAGGCACTGAGAGCATTCTTCAGGCTAGCTATCCAATCATGTTTCCTGCCACTGCATCCAATCTGTTCCCTGGAGGTCTTTCTCTCACAGTCTCTGCAGCTCCTATGGGACCACACACAAGTCACAGTCAACTTACCAGAGTGTCTCCCACTGCTTACTTGGGGTATGCTTTGCCCAAGGTGAGAGCACACCCTGTGGCCATTTCCTTCCCAGCCATTCAGATGTACTCATTCTCCCTGCATTCCCCCTCTCTCAGGTTCTCCATGTTTCTCCAATAGCCAAAGATTCAAATCATTACACACACATAGCTAAATATCTATCATATTTCCAAAACTACCTTCTTTTTCATCTCACATTTCCAAATCAATAAGCTCACTCCAGGCCATGTGTCTTCTGTAGGCATCATTTGTAATTTGATGAGAGCACCAAGTTCAGGCGGGAATTAAAGACCAGCAGAGACCTGGATCCTAGGGACACAAGACCTCACGAAGGTCAGAGCAGGCAATTAATGGCAGACAGAGTCTTTAGGACTCTCATAGAGTTCTGGTCCACTTGAGTGACTATGGTGGAAAATTGGCCATTCTCTGGGAACTAACAAGCAATTTTCTGTCAGAATGCAAAGTATGGCCTTGACGCAAGAGCCATGAAGAACCTTGATTCCTGGAGGGCTTTTCAAATGATCGCCTCCTACATATTGAGGGGGAACTCTGAGAATTCCAGTACAAGGCAAAAACATTCTCACACATCACCTTCCCCACCCCCAGCCCCTGCCCCGCTTCCCCAAATGAACCAGCAACGAAAGACTAGCTCTAACAGACAGACATCCAGGCTCCACATGACCAGTCACAGCCAGCCAGGCATCATGGTGGGTCTCTGAGAGTTGCTGCAGACAGCTGGTCCTACTCAGGTCATCTGCACTGGTCACAGCTCACTGGTGTGAGCTGTCTCACTATCTAAATGTCTCTGGGCTGGTGTCCTCTTCAAAGCACAAGGACTTCTAAAGTTAGGTAGATGTGAGAACTCTGATTACGGGCATGGGTGCTGTGTCCACTAGAAGCCCAAACTGAAACTTTCACTGTATAAAACCCTTTTCACAGCCAAGGAAATGTGAAAACATACACACAAATAAAAACACTCATACCTACAATAAGCTAAAAATCGTTTCTACCTTTCTCTGTACAGATATATGTACCACGGAAATAAAACAGAATAAGCCAAAATTAGTACTTTTATTTTAATTGTATTAAATAGTAATTTGGCTCAAATCTTAAATGGACTACCTATAATATTTAAGTACACGATAGGCAGAACGTCAAATCATTTAATATGAAGTATTTTTTTTCTAATTGAGTTGTACAGTTTTTGTTAAGTATTAGGAATAGAATTCAGAAACTGAGAAGATGTGACAGTGGGTAAACCTCTTGCCACAATGGTGTGAGGACAGGAGTTCACATCCCCAGGACACACTAAAAACAAACAAGAGGCAGACACAGGGATCCCTTGGACAAGGTGCTATATAAACTAGCCAAAACTGATGGGCAAAAAGATCAATAAGATATAGTTTGCCACAGTAAGTAAAGGAGAGATTGAGGGAAGAAGATACCCAAGATCACCTTGAAGTCTTTATGTGCACACGTGAACATGGACATCAGTGCCCCACATGTACATATCCCACACAGTAGGCAGGGTCCAACCATACAAAGTCATCAGAGATAGAAACCAGTGGTTTGTGAATGTGGAGGAGGTACACTGGCCCACAAGACCATAAGAAGCACCCTAGTTGAAGATCACATTCCTGTTTAACAGTTGCCACTAAGTCTGTGCTATGCTGTGTCTCATGAACAGGGAAGAAGGAAGTCTCTGCCCCCAAACAGGAGAAAACACATTTATCTGTGTACACAAATCTGAAGATTGCAGTCAAGGACACAAATCTGAAATACATAAAGTTAGAATGGAGTGCAATTTTCTAAAACACATTTAGAATAAAAGGAAATACCTAGAAAACTTAAAAATGAGTTTGATACACCCTACTTTAATGCAGGAATCAATGGAGACCAAGGCCACCTGGGAATGAGGCTGGAACAATCGATGCACCAACTGGCTCTGTCAGCCAGAAGTCACCAGCAGTTCTGGGGATGACTGCCAGCAATCATCCAGAGATGTTCCAGGGCCTGGCTTGGTCCAGCCTCAAAAGCCACCATCTCATCCATATACCGGGTGAGGGCCAGCCTCAGAGCCCACACACTGATCCACACTTAGGGCCCACACGTTCATCCGCACACCTGACTTGTCAACAGTCATTCCCTTTAAGATGCTACCTACAACAGACGGTGAGTATCCCCATTCACATTGGAGCTGTTAATGACCATGTGGTGACAGCCATCTTTCCTTTAACTCCAGGCAGTCCCTTCTTTGAAACTGTAGCTAAGTCTGACCTTAACAGAGAGGACAAAACTGTTACCAGCTGAATGAAACAAATGCCAGGGTAGAGGCTGGGTTTGTTAATCTTGTTGCTCTCACAGACTACAAAATAGCAACCTAAGCACGGAAGGGCTCATCTAGTTCACAGTTTGAGGGTACTGTCCACCATGGCAGAGAAGGCATGGTGGCTGGGACACGAGGCAGACGGTATCACTGCACCTACTCTTGGGGAACAGAGAGATGAACACTTAGCTGGCTTTCCCCTTTTATGAGTCCCAAACATTCAAGGTGGGTCTTCCCTCCTGAGTTAAAACAATCTAGAAACTCCCTCCTAGATGTGGCCAGAGGTTTGCCTCCCAGGTATTTCTTGACCCTGTCACATAGACAGAGTTAATGATCACAGTGCCCCATTTTTTCCCTTTGATGGACACTACCTATTACTCTTTATGCACTGGGTAAACCAGCAGCCTTCTCATCCCGGCAGAAAGCTGTGTAGGCTCAAAGGTATCTCCCCTCATGGGAACAGAGTTGTCTCCACACCTTCTATTCTGCTCTTCTGTCACCTTCTGTGTCTCTCAGACAATCTCAGTGTATCAGGATAGGATGCCTATCCTTCTGTGTATGTGTGCAAATGGCACAAATGGTACCTTTCTAAATGGCGCCACTTGCCTCTTCTGTAAACAGACTGGGGCAGGCCTAGTGGAAGGAACCATTTTGGTATAGACACCCAGAAGACAATCATTCTCTACCAGAGTATGACAGACCCCTTCATTATTCTAGGCCCTAACTCACTCAAGGACCTCTCTCACAGTTCCTGTGAGTGTTTTTAAAAAATGTCAGATGGGCAGGTGGCCTAGATGTACAGTGCAAGGCACCTCGCAGTGACTGCAGGGCATGACTAGGAATGGTTACTTTTGACCATTAATTTGATAGAACCCAGAATCCTCTGGGAGGTGGGCCTCTCTGGGCACCTGTGGAGGATTATTTTTATTGTATTCATTAGACTGGAAACACCTGCCCACTGCAGGCGGCACCATTCCCTGGCTGGGGTCCTGGACTGTGTAACTGGAAAAAGGGGATCTCAGCAGAAGCATGTATCCATCCTTCTCTGCTTCCTGATTGAGAATGTGATATGACCAATTGTGTCAAACTCCTGCTGCTTTGACTCCCCTGCCTTGATGACAAGGACAAATTCTTTCTCCCTGAAGTTGTTTTTGTTAGAGTGCTTGGTTATAGTAATAGGCAGAGAAGCTATGACAATGAATAGACAATGATAAGACATTGAAAAGCTATCAGTTGAGTGGCAGATCTTCACAAACTGCTCTGTACCTTCACAGTACAGTTTCTAGAATCCACTCTAACACAAAAGCCCGAGGCTCTCACACTGCCTATAAGATGGCGCAGTATTTGCTGTTAACCTGTATGTCTTAAATAATCTCATTACTTACCATATCTAATACAGTGTGAACACCACACCAACAGCGGTGCTGTACTGTTAGTGTACTGACCCCAAACAACTGTGAATATTCAGGACAAGTACAATTTCTCTTTTTAACATTTTTTTATTCGATGTTGGCTGAAAGTATAGACTTACGTATATACTTCAGACATGACAGACAGTACAACACATTCAAAACAAAGCTAAAGTAGAAATAAAGAAAAATTGGAAGGAAGGAAGGGAGAGAGGGAGGGAGAGAGGAAGAAAGGGACAGGAAGTAGTCTTCCTTAATTTTGAACAGCTGGGAGTGTTTATTTGCTTGTGCTGTGTAACAAATACCACACGCTCCTCAGCTGAAACCAACATGTATTTACTCTCTTGTTGTAACGGTTGCTCAGAACTAGTCGCTGGAGTAAGGTGTTCCACTTAGGAGCCCCAGGACTCCAGAAGGCTGAAATCAAAGCACCCACCAAACAGTGCCTCATCTAAAGCCTCAGCTAGGAACGTTCAACCTCCAGCCTCCTCTGTTACATTGACTTTTCATGGCTGAATGATGGGGTCCTCCCTTCCCTGGCTGGCAACTGGGGTCCCTCAGCTCCTGTAGATGATGAATCTGTGGCCAGGGGGACTAAAGGACAGCAGTGGGAACGTACTGTTCCTTCCAGGTTCATAAGATTGTCCTGCAATGCCACCCAACCACAGAAGGTGCCACAGTCAACTCCGTCATGTGACATGATCGATCCAGGAAGTCACCTTCCATCCCCACAGCTCCATCCACACCTAAGGAGTGTGTCATACAGAGCCAGACATGTTTCCTTACTGTAGAAAGTATCTTCTCAATTGGGAACTTACTTTCCCAGGACTGAATGTTTTCACCTGCGTAGAGAGACGTGCCCACAGGGTGGGGTGGGGTGGAGTGTGGGTGGGGTGAGGGAGTGCTGTTTCACCAGAAGACATGTTCCTCATTTGGAAGGAGGCAGGGCTCAAAGTGAAGTGAGCATGTGGCCCCGAGAATGGGTGTCATGAAAGCCAGCCTTGGCTAGAAAAGGAGGAGGAGGCATGCGAAAGAGCACTGTGACTCTCAGTCCAATTGAATTTGTGTTGCTATTGATGTTTTTAAACTTAAAATAGTCTACAAAGCTACTGAGTGATAACCAGTATAGACCAGAGAGGAGGGAAAGGATGTGCGCACTCCTGCCTGCTGGTGCAAGGTGTCCGTCTCCCTTGGAGTTTTGACTCAACAGAGAACATTAGAACAATGTTCTCCCAGTGGTTCCAGCTGAGAGCTTTGGCAGGGAGTACAGCAAGGGGATCCCCATGGAAAACAAACAAATAAGAAAAGAGAACAAACATTTTTGAAAAAAAATTAACTCTATATGAAAAACAATTGTAAATCATGATTAACCTTTTGTTTGTATATGGCTGGCTCTTCCTTAATTTGGATTTTTTCCATGGATAAACATTCATTCTGGATCAATTTCTTCTTTCAGGATTACAGAAGTGACCTTGACTTCACATACAACTAAGATGGGACCTCCCTCTCTCCCCTCTGTCCATAGGTGATGAAGTTCTTTCTCAAGTACTGCCCATGTCCACCCTAGCTGCCTGTCCAAAGACACTAGCTTTGTTCCCAATTCTTTGTTTTTGCATCAAATTTAATTAACCAGTTGGATACTGACAGGCCACAAATCAATAGTAGGCCGAAATTCTTAAAATATTCATGTGCTGGCTCTCTCTTGGGACTGGCATTCATGAGAATGGATTAGAGGCCTGCCAGGATGTGTGGAGCTACGGTTGGCTTCTGTCTCAGGCTTTTCTCTGTTCGCCACCCCTCAGCCCTGACACTTTAGCATGCTCTCCTAGCTTACTGATTCTGAGCCAGGACCCAAGCAAATAGGGAACCTTAAGTTATAATAATTCACACATCTGGTGATGAAGCAGGATCATGGCCCTAGAATCACAACTGCTGTGTCTGGGAACTACTCCTCAGAGTGTGTGCACAGCTCTGTTATCTAGACCCTCGCAAGTGCCACTGTGACAGCAACAGTGCACATGTGCTTGGAGTGCCACCAAGACAGCCCACATGTGTGCTTGGCTTGGACAAACAGGCAGATCCAAGCCAGTATCCTCCACAGTCTGTGTGGTTGCTAAGCACTTGTCCCCTAAGGACATGGGTACTGTTTAGCCAACCATGGTGCTTGACATTGGGCACATGGGCACCAAGCCAACCAAGGAAGTTGATCCCTCAGCTCCCTTTGATATCCATCAGTTTGCTGTTCTGTGTAGGGTGGACTCGTGTGCTTCTACGTTGGCTTGCGTGATTTTCCCTTGTTTATTGGAATCAATCGTTTCCTTATACTTTTTGGAAGACCTAATTTTTAAGCGCTCTGTTAATCTTTTACTTTGGATTTGATTAACTTTGGTTGTGTATTTACTTTGCCTGCCTTACACTTTATTTGAAATTATCCAGTCATTTGCTTTCTAATTTTTTAATATAAGAGATGATTTAATTATTATTCAGTTGTAAAAAATGTTATCTTGTGTGCTCATGCATATATGCATGTGTGTGCAGAGGGCAGAGATAAACATGAAGGCTCTCCCTAAACTGCTCTCCACCTTACTTCTTTTTTTCCATTTATTTATTGTTTGTATGTGCTGCACATGATGGGGGAAGGGCATGCATACGCCATGGCACACATGTGAAGGGCAGAGGACAGCTTGTGGCAGTTATCTTTTTCTATCACTTGGTCCTAGGGATCCAACTCAGGTCTTCACACTATGCAGCAAGTGCCTTTGTCCACTGAGACATGTCACTGGCCCAATCTGCTTTATTTATTTATTTATTTTTTTAAATATGGGTTTCTCACTGAAACTGGAGCTCATAGATACAGCTAGACTGGCTGACTAGCAGACTCCGGTGATCGTGCCTGAATGAATGAATGAACATAACTGCTCCTAGGTATGGTAGAGGAGAAGGTTTATTGGGAGGGAGAGCATAGCCAGAGGCAGAAACATCTGGGAAAGTCCGGAGTGAACATGACCCTGAGTTAGGTCATGTGAGGAAGGTAGGGAGAGGACAAAGAGGAGCCTGGAGAAGAAAGGGTAGACAAAAAGAGAAATGGTCAGGTGACCAAAATGGCTAGATTATATAACAGAAGGGCAGCTGGGAGAAGAGCAGCCCAGACTCTGGGGTGGAGAACTTCAGGTTAGGGTATAGGATATGCCCACTAGAAGAACCTTGTAACAGAAATTGACAGATGCGGGGAGAACCTCACAGCCAGGTCCATTTTGATAGCCTAAATAGGCCCCTGAGTTAGTCCGCAGTTTGAGACCTAACACTCCTGTCTTTACCTCCTCAGTGCTGGGAGAATAAGCATAGGCCAAGGCCCTTCTCCTAACAGGGGGACTGAACTCAGGTCCTCCTGCTGTGAACTAGGCACTAGACCAACAGGGCTCCCCAAGCCGAATGCTCTCTTTTTAACATACAATTTAAGGTGCTAAGCTGTCCTTAGCTACTCTGATGTACTGATTCTTTACTATAAATTATGCTTGTCTTTTTATTTATACTTAAAATATAAATAGTTTACAGTTGTGTCACCATAAAAATTATATCTTTGTACTGTAAGGTATGAATCTAGATAGATGTGTGACTATATTTATACCAGAAATCAGCGGTGAGCAGTGGAGAGACACTACCCAAATCAAAGCATGCCGAGGAGTGAAAACAACTGCATTTGACAACATAAAGTGACCACTGACAACTATTGATGCTTCGTGTGACCTTCATATGACAAATGTCACCATCCTGTGAGTGCTATCATTCTGAGATGAATGCAAATCTGACTTTCAGTGGTATGATTTGGAATGGCAAACATGATTTCATTGTGATACTATCAATAAAGATGTTTTCTTTCTGCAAAGCAGAAAAAAAATGAGATTTATCCATTGGAGTCATGTTGGCAAGAGCAACAAGGAGGTCTAATGGTCCCCACTTTCCCAGCCCCACCCTCTGAGGTATTTTCTATATAAATTATTTGTGTTTACTGCAAGTTCATTTGGAGCAGTTAAAAAATATTTTTGAGCTTGTTATGAACAAATGTGTTCACTCTTGGGGTGTGGTCAAGGTTCATCATTTGGTTCACCTCATCTCTGACTTTACCACAGTTGTCACGTCCATCCGTCAGCTTCTGAGAAGACTCAGCAGCAACTCTGTGACTATTGATTTTGAATTAATACTTGTAATTCTTTTTGGCTCTGTCATAGATTTTGTAAGATGACAAAATGGATGTGGTTGTAATTGTACAAAGTTACTGAGAGATTGTTCATTTTATTGTCCCTGTTTTCATTAGGGGTTGCTACCACGGTGATAAAACACCATGACAAAAAAAAGGAAAGGAAAAAAAAAAAGGCTTGAGGAAAGAACTTACTTGGCTTACACGTCCACATTCCAGGTCATCATCAAAGGAAGTCAGGACTGGAACTCAAAACAGCAGAAACCTGGAGGCAGGGGCTGATGCAGAGGCCATGGAGGTGCTGTGCTTATTGTTCGTCATGGCTTGCTCAGTCTGCTTTCTTCTAGAACCAGGCCCACCAACCCAGAGACCGCACCACCCACAATGGGCTGGACCCTTCCCCATCATCACTAATTAAGAAAATTCACTTCCTGCTTGCCAGCAGCCTGATCGTACGGAGGCATTTCTCCACTGAGACTTCCTCCTCCCCGGTGACCCTAGCCTGTGTCGAGTTGACATAAAACTAGCCAGCACAGTCCCCTCTTATCTATAATCTTTCTCATTATGATATGTTTTTCCATAGACGTCTCCTTCATCCTAGTTAAAATAGCTACATTAATTTTAATTAATTAATGCCTTCCTGGCATATACTCTTCCATGATTTCATCTCCAACCTTTCATGTGAGCATGTTCTGAGTATGTCTTATAAATTGCACATAGCAGATTTTTCTCAGCACCCACTTCTGTGTCTTTCCAGATGTGGATCAATTGATCTTCACTTGCTTTGACCACTCTCAGGGCTACTTTGTCACTTTCTCTCATTTAGCAATTCTATTTTACTTTTCCTTTCCTGCCTCCTGTTAACTGCTGTCTTTCAATCCCTCTCCTCTATGTATTTAAGAATCTTATTTCCCGTTCAATTCTTTTAGTGATAATGTTTTCTCTCATGTCTTTTGTAGTTTGCTAACAAAGTACAAAGCCAGTCAATTTCCATAATACTGTCTTCTAAGTAAAAGCCTGAGCCCTGTTCTCCCAACTACGCCACCGGCCAAATCCACATTGTTAATGCCTAGAACTTTTAATCCATCAGGTTTTTAAATTATTAAAAATATATTTTATACAAAAATGATTTAGTTTTTACAAATATCATCATTGCTTCTTTTTGACAATTTGGCCTTTCCAGGTTATTTCCTTCCTGTGAAATTATGTCCTTCCATAATTATGTGTGTGTGTATGTGTGTATGTCTGTGTGTGCATGGTTGTACACGTGTGTCTGTGAGTGTGTGTGCATATGTGTGTGTGTGTGTGTGTGTACATGCATTCATGTGTCCATGCTTGTATCTGTGTGTCTATGAGTGTATGTGTGCATGTGTGTGTGCATGCTTGCATCTGTGTGTGTATATGTGTGCATGCTTGCATTTGTGTATGTGTGTGTGAGTGCATATGTGCACATGTGCTTGTGTGTGTGGTGCATGTATACATGCTTGCATGTATGTGTAATGTTTGTGTGTGGATGGTTGCATATGTGTGTCTGTGTACATCTGTACATGCTTGCATGAATGTGTGTGTGTGTGTGTGTGTGTAGTGTATAGTGTTGCCTCACTTTGAATGACTGTGCAGAGAGTGCTCTTCTCAGCTGCTGCAAACAGCCCATTAGCTTCTCTTGCATCCACAAAGCTTTCTTCTTCCTTTCTCATGAGACTTTTCTAGTTCCCTCACACAGAGACACACCTGCACACATATATATTCACACAAGTACACAAGCGCACAAACATGTATGTATGAACATATACTTGTACACACTTATAAACATACATGTATATAAATGCATGTACATGAACACACACATGTGCACATACATACTCAACTACCTGTACATACACATCCACCTATTTACTCACACATATAAATATACCCATATGTATGTGCACATACATGTTCACAGGCATACATGCATGCACATGTATACATACACAATGCTGTCCATTTTCTTGCAAATGCCATTATTTCATTTTTCTTAACAGCTGAATAAAAATCTCATTATGTATCTATACCATGTTATCTTAATAGTTAAAGATAGAATTTCTTTATGCCTAACTCCTCTCTGAGATCCTCCTGTAAAGAGACACCACAGTCCAGTGTCTGAATCTACTGCTGTTGACCTTGCAGGGCACTAAATATATCAGAGACTTAGTTAGACACGTCATTACCAGAGTGGGCTGTGTTCTTAGAAGTACCTGGATCCTACTTGGGTCAGTAGTGGATTAGCTAGAGAAGAGGTGGGCATGCACCTGGCTTCCCTGGGTGTGCATGATCATGTTGAATGGAAATAAGTGCTCGGGAAGAGGAGACTGAAGGCCCCTTGACCACTTCAACCCAAGCCTTTCTGCAGAGGACTTTCAACTATAGAACATTTCTTACTGAATCTCTCTCCCAGAGGAAGTAAAAAGAGGGCAGCTTGATTTATGCCTCTTAGCAGCTAACCCAGCAATGACCTCTGGCTCCTTGTGGAGCCTGGCAGGATGGGATGAAATATTTAAAAGCAGCTTTGCACAGAAAGTGGAGAGAGGTCTGCCAAAGGCATGGCTGTCTCAGCTCACACTGCAAAACAAGTCACTTCACATCTAAGACTGGACATTGATAAGATAAAGCAGAGCTCATTGTGTGCTTCATTCTATGGAGCCAATACATCCATACATGTGCATATGATGCCTGCTGCACATGCACAGACGTGCCACGCATGTACTGGAAAACTGCAGCAGCAGGTCTGTGGTGCAGACATGAAGGAGGACAGCGTGCTGCTCTACCAAGTGAGTGTCATTTGAGGCATAGCCCTGAATCTCAGTTCTTCCATAAACCAAACACAAGAGAGGAGCCTGATGCAGCCAGAGCCCTGAGACGAGAGTCACTGTAACTGAAGGCCACCACAGTGGTCCGACTGTAAAACCCACCAGCATTAAGATTCCAGGTTAGAACAGAACTAGGTGTATCTTCCTCTTAGACGGCGTCCTGAGAAACATGCTTGCCCAGGAGCCAGGAGTTTTGTGCTCTTTGTCTCATTTCTGAGCTACAATTCCCTTACCAGGAAATGGGATCTTGGGGTCTTGGGGCTAAGTGACTTCTCTGCCCACCCTGTGGTGCTATACACAGACTGCTGATTAGTCTTCCCAGATACTATAGGCCATCAAATTCTCACTCCAATCATCCAAGGAGCTGAAATAGAAATCTCTTTATGTTGAAAATGCTGTCTCCCTGCCATTCATCGATGGCACATGAACCTTTCATAGCTGACAGCTGCACAAAGATCTCTGATGCCGTCATGCTCTGTAAGCGCACATGGCTACCAGGCAGGGATGGGAGCAGGATCCCCCTGCGTGCTCTACACATGTGTTTGTCAAGTCCCATCCTAGCTCTAAATGCTGTGACCAGTGCAAAGCAGGGCCTGGGCCTGACCTTCCTTGCCCCTTCCACATAGCACAGCTTGTCTGCACTGCCTTGCTGATCAAGACAAAGTGCCACATTGTCCCCTGCCCATAGTGTCCGAATTCAGACATTAAACATACATGGATTTTACCTTAAAGGAACTCATAAGTGTTAGGATTATAACTCCAACATTTGGTGCAAAGCATGCACTAGAATCAGCACAGACGAACCCAGGAACCTTGGAGTGTGTAGATGAGGCAGAAAGGCTTGATGGCGTGAAGTTAGGCAGGCCCTAGAATTCTGTGTCCGAGAGAATCAGGCAGCAGAAGCAGGAAGGGACAAAAATGAGAGTCCTGAGGCTAGAGCTGGCTTCAGGTACACAAGCAAGCGGTGTCAGAGACGTGGCATGTGCCCACTCACATCAGACAGACTGGCAGCCCATCCGCCATCTTCACCCTCTCCTTGCCCAGCAAACAGGAAGAGGGATGGCTCCGCCCCTTGGCGGTTGAACAGGTGCAATATATGGAGGAGAAAGGACAGAAAAGGAAGTTTCCAGAAACTTTCCTCCAGTTCCTCGGGTGGGAAGATTGGTAAGATGAGGGGGGAAAATTATTACGTAAACCAATGGCAAAATGAGTAGGAAAACAGGAAACTGCTCCCAGTGTCAAATAGCCGTGTCACTAATATTTCCAGGAACCGAGAACGTTAATAAGATTGTTAGAGGGTGAATTCAATCAAATGCAACCATGTCCAGTGAGTCCTGGGAGTTCTGCATCTGAAGACCCTGAGCGCTGAGGCGGGCCGGAGCTCAGAAAACTCCCACTATACTCACTGTTCCCACTGCCCCAGCGCCCTGGCAGTTGCAGAGCAGGCTACACTGCAAGTCTTCACTGAGGCAGGTGGGTACATTTGACTTTCATGGGCATAAAGCCCTCATATCCCAAGAGACTTCATTTCTTTCTTCATTCTCGCATTTACCCAGCACCCCCAGGTCTTCTGGGAACTGTGACACTTCCATTTTCTAACATTCATCTCAGCCTGGAAGCGTGGCATAGCATTAGCTGTGTGTGCGATTGCCACCAATTGCAATTAACTTTGTTTTGAAAACTTCCAGAGTCCCTAGGGAAACTCAAGGCATGGCAGGTTCGGGATTCACTCCTCTAGACCCCAGCTCTAATTCACAGGAAGGTGCGATGCGCGCCACACTTCAGCTACAACCTTCTTGGCACTAGGGCCTGGGGGAAAAAATACTGCTGCAGCGGCGCTTAAAACTCACACACGGAGTGTAAAGACCCTGCATGTGAATGTCAAAGGAGGCGTCAGAGGGCACAGGGGCCCCGTGGGAGCAGTGAAGGTGGAAGGGGGGGCACTACAAGACAGGTGATGAAAGAAGCCCGATTATTTTAGCCCAGGGCGAAAGGCAGAAAGGACCAGTTTCTCATCACAAGACTGAATCGCCTCTCCCCGAATTGAACCATTTCACCCAGCGTGCAAATAAGGAGAAACAGTTAATATGCAACCCTAATAAAGAATTGTTGAGCGGCCTCTTCATGCTCAACGCTGTCAGGTAGCAGAGTGGAGAGAGTTATTGGTGGAAATATAAGATAAATAAGTTACAACCCTTATCCTAAGGGGGTCCTTTGCAGCGTACATGCATAATTTACGGCAGATGAGCCAAGAGTTAGAGAGGAAGGCGGGCTTGCATCTGGGTTGCAGGGCAGCAGGGCGAGCCAGGCGTTTCATCTGCAGCCTGCAATAAGGAAGAGAATTTTCAACTCCCAGCTTGATCAGGAAAACACGGGGACTACCGAGAAAAAGGAAAAAAAGCCATTCTATCAAGCCAAGAGAAAAGGACAGGGTTTGGGGGTACACTCGGGGACCATGGCGGACCTGAGGAGCAAGTGAAGCTGTGAAAGAGAAAGGGTGAACTGAATATGCTTTCTTGCTTTCTTTCTACACCTCATCCTCTCTCCCCCTACGACATCTTTCCCACCACTGTACTTGCAACTGAATTTTGGGTCACAGTCTGTACCCCAAGAAGTCATATTTGGCTACTCATCTTTAAGAAGCCAATTAAAACAGCCAAATTAATAGTAAAAAGCAGAAAGGGGAGGGGCTATCCAATATGGCCTCACTGGGAAGAGATCCAATAATGGTCTCTAGTACATCTTTAGGGTCTGCAGTGGGATTAAAGTTTAAATAGAGGATCAAAATTCTGAACACTTAAGTAGCTCAGTCAGGGTGTGGTCCTGTCCGTCACTGACTCTTCAGCCTCATCCTGAAGGACGGTCTGACAAGTCGTCAGAACCGTGTGCAATCGTTTCCAGGACAGGTTCCCCCTCTGGCTAGTGTCAGGCTTCCAGTATGGGATTTCTATAGACATTTCCATTTCTTGGGTCCATGGTTTCAATACTTAGAAAGCCAGATTAAGGGATACAAGTATCTCTTTCCAATATATTCCCACCAGGCTAGGTACACATGTATAAGCACATTCCGTTCTTACCACTGCATACATATGTACACCCCTAACACGGGATTCACACACACACACACACACACACACACACACACACATACACACACTCACACGTGTGCACAGACATGTGCACACAGAGGAACCCCACACACCCGGTACCCATGTTCACATTCGCACACGTGTGTTAATACATGCACATACAATGCCTACCCTGTGCACAGACAAGCTTATACTTTCATATGCATATGTGTGCACAGATGACATGATTCACAGGTATCGTTACCCTCTCACAGAGGTAAAAACACACACAGGCACCCATGCATGATACACCTGTGGCTGGGAAGCACAAGTACTGGAGGAGCTCCTACATGGCCCTTTTCTGTGGTACTAAAAGCCATCGCATAGCCTGGGGTAGAGAAAGGCTGGCACTGCTGACAAATGAAAGTCCCATGGAGCCTGAACCTGCTCTTCAGTAGGAGCATGAGATGCCACTCTGGATGGTGTATAGAAAGAAGTCGACAGCAGCTAGCCTGCAGCCCTCTCCAGGAACATCGCATCTCCCTCACAAAGGTCCTGTGAGCACTCTCTCTCTCTCTCTTTCTTTCTTTCTTTCTTTCTTTCTTTCTTTCTTTCTTTCTTTCCTTCTTTCTTTCTTTCTTTCTTTCCTTCTTTCTTTCCTCCTTCCTTCCTTCCTTATTTATTTATTTATTTATTTATTTATCACTCCAGATTTTATTCCCCTCCCAGTCCACCTCCCTGCCAAAGTTCTAGATCCCATACCTCTTTCCCAACTCCCTTCATCTGCACAAGGATGTCCCCACCCCACCAGACCTCTAAACTTCCTGGGACCCCCAGTCTCTTGAGGGTTAGGTGCATCTTCTCTGACTGAACCCAGACCCAGGAGTCCTCTGCTGAATATGTGTTGGGGGCCTCATCTCAGCTGGTGTATGCTGCCTGGTTGGTGATCCAGTGTCTCAGAGATCTCGGGGGTTCAGGTTAATTGAGACTGCTGGTCCACCTACAGAGTTGCCCTCCTCCTCAGCTTTCTCCAGCTTTTCCCTAATTCAACCAGAGGGGTCAGCAGCTTCTGTTCATTGGTTGGGTGCACATATCCACATCTGACTCTTTTGGAGAACAGTTATGTTAGGCCCCTTTTTGTGAACACCCCATAGCTTCAGTAATGGTGTCAGGTCTTGGGGCCTTCCCTTAAGCTGGAACCCACTTAGAGCCTATAGATCTGGAGACAAGAGCTCACAGCAAGTGGAAGATCTGTATAAGACAGGGCAGTAGAGCCAGAGGACAGCACCTGACCAAGAGGAGCCATTGGGCCAGCTTCTGAATGCCAGGTAGGCCAGGTGACGCTATGGGACCAGGCACTCGTCCCGTGGCTTGTTTTCTGCCTAGATGGCTTTGTGAGGCTTGGAATTAGGATCCTTGCAGACAGTCAGACTGCCAATCTACTCCAAGTCCTGGACGCTTGACCCCTAAAGCACCTCAGCTAAGAATGTAGCTGTAAGACAGCCCATGGGAAGCATGTTTCCCCACAAGTTTAAGAACAGAATGCACAAACTACTAAAATTAAAGGATTTTGGAGAGCCAGGAAAAAAAAATCTAAGAAAGGCAAGGCATGCATAAAGTCAAAAAGGCTAAAAATGTCAAGCTAAATGCAGAAGGTAGAGAAGGATATCAAAAAAGGCCCATACCTCTAATGTAAGTAGGGTTCTCTTCTAAAATGTTATTGTAAGGTACCACAGTATCCTATTAGAGGGGATTTATAATGATCTCAAACGCAGAACAGATTTGGTGAGCTTCAAACCCCATTAGAACTTTTTAAAAATAATAGCAATTAAGGAGGGGAGGTCTCTCTTAATGGGAGAGAGTATGCCATTAATAACCCAGAACAAACATACTTAATGTGGAAAATTTATCGTGTATGTGTGGGGAGGGAATGAAATATGAAATGTGGATTCATAAGAATGACCCCCATAGGCTCATATATTTGAATGCTTCGTCACCAGGGAATGGGACTGCTGTGTGACCTTGGACTTTAATCCAGCTATTCTGAAAATGGACATTTTTTTCCCACTGTGTTTGGTTTTTAACTTCTGTGGGAGTACCGCTGTACAGAAGGTTATGGACAGCTCATTAACAAGAGAGACAAACAGCTGACGGGAAAGAATGAAATGATCAAGCATGACTTGACGCAGAAACTCAAAATAGCTTACAGACACCAGGTTAGAGCTCATGAAAGGTTCAATAAGGCACTGGGTACCAAGCTACATAGGAAGCGGTGCCACACGCACCCACAGCACACAGAAAAAGGCCTTATTGAAAATCAGTGATTACTTCTCAGAAACCAATTTGGACCCATGGGGACTGAAGTCCCTGCTCAGGGTCTTGATGAAGAAATTGAAATAATTTGAACATCAAAATGTATAACAGAGGATAGAGGGTGAATCTTTAAATTGAAGAAGAAGAATCTGTTAATCTATTCTGGGATGATAATTACCTGAGAGTGGGGAAGGTCAGTCATCAAGACAGAGGAATGCTGTCAAGTGGGGACAGGATGATTGAAATGAAAATCACTGTCTCACTGAGCACAGGACAGCTGAGACCTTGTGATGGGCACTAAAACCACCAGGCAGAAAAAGCTCAGGGACAGGACGTTCAAAGACTCCTGAGAATCACACCACAGAGTCATCTCGCTTCTTTTAAGGGTAAAAGTTGCCTTTCTACGGAGAAACTCAGCAAAACTGTCTGAGCCAAATGATTGAGCTGGGTGAGCATTCCAACTACAGGACAAGGCAGCATCCTGCACCCATGAGCAGTGAGGAATGCACATCCCTGTGCAGCCTCCTGGGGACGGTGAATTGAATCGAGAGTGAGCACATGCAGAGATGTTAACCGAGGCATCAGCAAAGGTCACTCAGACACTTAAAATCCAAACACAATGGGGGAAAATGTCCATTTCCAGAATAGCTGGACTAAAGTCCAAGGCCACACAGCAGTTCCACGGTCTGGTGACTACATATTCAAATATATGAGCTTATGGGGACCGTTCTTATTCAAAATGACATGTGTGAATATATAATGTATTTAAAAGTCAAACTGAGGTACATCTGTAAACTTATATAACATGTCTAAGAAGAGTCAGTAACAGTACCACAGGCGGTAAAACTCTAAATTTAGCTACAATCTCATATTGAAGTCCTATAGAATCTACTGTGGAATCTGAGACCCCAATTCTATACACAGCGTGAAAGAATCAAGTCAAAGAGTTAAAAAATAAAAGAATAAAAGCAGAATGTAAGGGACAGAAAGGGAACACTCACCCCACCAGAGAGCAGAATGGTGTATCATAAAGCTATGGGCATCAAGACAATGGTGGTGGGGGCCTCTGAGGTGTCTCTGTGGGTAAGAAGCCCTTGTCATAAAGCCTGGTGATCTGAGCTTGATTCCTGGAACCCACATGGTGGAGGGAGAGAGCCAACTCTGACCCCCACATGTATGCTATCGAACACATACAAACACAACACAAACACACACATGCATGCACACACACATGCACATACACACACATATATATACACACAAACATATACACAGACCTACCACACACACATATACATACACAAACGCAACACAAACATACACACACACACATACCACACACACAAACAGAACACAAACATACACACACACATACCACACACACAAACAGAACACAAACATATACACAGACACACCACACACACACACATACACACACCACACCACACACATATATACACACACAAACACAACACAAACATACACACACATACCATACACACAAACAGAACACAAACATACACACACAACCAAACAGAACACAAACATACACGCATACACACAAACAGAACACAAATATACGTGCGCGCGCGCGCGCACACACACACACACACACACACACACACACACACACACACACACCCCAAACAGCCTGACACAAGAAAACAGACTGATCAACAACAGAAACAGCATTGAAGTCAGCAGGGAGATTATGGACTGTTTCACAAAAGACAAGACAGTTTTTCATGTGCTTAGGAAAAATATAAATTAGGCACTTGCTTCATAAGCCTTATAATTCTTAAAAATTGATTAGTCTCCCAAGTGAAAAGCAGAATAATGCATTACCTACAAGGAGAATTTCATTGTGATATCAGAGTAGAAAATGATTTCTTGTAAAAAGGAAAAGTCCAAACTACAGGGTGGGGGGGAATCTGGTAAAATTAACTGCATTAAAAGTAAGATTTCCCCCCCATCAAAATATCATAAAAGGAATAAAAATGTCGTCCAAAGAAAGGAAAGATCTAGTAAACATATCTAAAAGAGATCAGTACTTGTATTCTACAGCGAGCTTCTAAGAGTCAGAAGGACAAACAGAAACCATATAACAGAAGACTAAGCAGAAGTCATGGGCAAGCCTTCCAAAGAAGTAGAAATGTGCATGATTAGATAAGGCACGATTTTTATTGTTGAGGATAGTTTTAGCTATCCTGGGTTTTTGTTATTCAGATGAATTTGCAAATTGTTCTGTCTAACTCTTTGAAGAATTGGATTGGTATTTTGATGGGGATTGCATTGAATCTGTAGATCGCTTTTGGTAAAATGGCCATTTTTACTATATTAATCCTGCCAATCCATGAGCATGGGAGATCTTTCCACCTTCTGAGGTCTTCTTCAATTTCTTTCTTCAGTGTCTTGAAGTTCTTATTGTACAGATCTTTTTACTTGCTTGGTTAAAGTCACATCGAGGTATTTTATATTATTTGGGTCTATTATGAAGGGTGTCGTTTCCCTAATTTCTTTCTCGGCTTGTTTCTCTTTTTTGTAGAGGAAGGCTACTGATTTATTTGAGTTAATTTTATACCCAGCCACTTTGCTGAAGTTGTTTATCAGCTTTAGTAGTTCTCTGGTGGAACTTTTGGGATCACTTAAATACTATCATATCATCTGCAAATAGTGATATTTTGACTTCTTCCTTTCAATTTGTATCCCTTTTTGACCTCCTTTTGTTGTCTGATTGCTCTGGCTTAGGACTTCAAGAACTATATTGAATAAGTAGGGTGAGAAGTGGGCAGACTTGTCTTGCCCCTGATTTTAGTAGGATTGCTTCAAGTTTCTCTCCATTTAGTTTGATATTGGCTACTGGTTTGCTGTATATGGGTTTTACTATGTTTAGGTATGGGCCTTGAATTCCTGATCTTTCCAGGAAAAGGCACGACTTTATCAGCAACTTTGAAAACAATACAACTAAATGTGATGTACTGAAGCCTGGTAGAACTCAGCGTGCTGGCTGGGTTTGTGTCATTTCACACAATCTCGAGTCGTCAGAGAGGAGGGATTCCTGAGAAAAATGGCTTTGTAAGATCCAGCTGTAGGCAAACCTGTAGGGCATTTTCTAAGTTGGTGATTGGTGGTGGTGGTGGTGGTGGTGGTGGTGGTGTGAGGGTGGTGGTGGGGTGGTGGTGGTGGTGGTGGTGGGATGGTGGTGTTGTGGGGGGGGTGGGTGTTGTGGGGGGGGTGGGGGGAGGGGGGTGGTGGTGGTGGTGGTGGGGGGGGTGGTGGTGGTGGTGGTGGTGGTGGTGGTGAGGGTGTAGCCCATTGTAGGTGGTGACATCCCTGGACTGGTGGTCCAAGGTTCTATAAGAAAGAACCTTGAGCAAACTATGAGGAGCGAACCCATAATCAGCACCTCGTCCATGGTCTCTGCCTCAGCTCCTACCTCCAGGTTCTTGCACTGAGTTCCTGTCCTCACTTCCTTTGATGATGAGCAGTGATATAGAAATATAAAGCTAATAAACCCTTTTCTCTCCAAGTTGCCCTTGGTTGTGGTGTTTCATCACAGCAGTAGTAACTTAACTAAGACACCCAGCATGGAGAAGGAAATGTACTGGTCAGCTTTAGGTGCAGTAACAAAGAGCCCCAATAATCATCATTGTTTTTCCTGTTATACATCAGTTTTAGGGATTGCCTCTAAACACTCTGGCTCCATATGTGCTCCTTGCAATATGCAGGAGAAACTACATGACAAGACCTGGGGACGTGCAAGACAAGTTACACTGCTACTTTGATCACATCCATTGGCTCTGCAGGCCCTAGGGCAGGAAGCACTCTTCAAGAGGGAAGCTCTGAAATAACTTTAAGAACTGGACAAACAGTACCCACACCCACAGTGCAATCAGACTCCCACACAGTGGGGAAACCATCCATGACATAACACTTTAGAAACATTACTGAGATGCAATTTGCTCTCCCCACAAGCTAGCTATGACTCCATGAAGAATAGACCCGCCCCCAAGAAACACCATATAGCCCAGTTGATAAAGCACTTATGTAGATTGTGCAAGAACCCTGGGTTCAAATCTCAGTACCACAAGGGAACAAAAACAACCAAGAAATATTCAAGAATGACAATAACAATGTCATCTGCAAGAGAACAGATTGATGAGCCCCTGTGCCGAGAGGGTGGGAGGGTATCCAACACTAAGAAAAATGAAGCCCAACCTCAGACAGCGTACAAAAGTTAGCCATTCATTTTATCAGTAATTCGAATTAAATAAAATCAATCAAAATTGGAGGTTGTTCCTCATTTAAACATCAAACAACATTTAGCCACAAAATTCACAATGATGACGAGAGAGAAGAAGGGAAGAGAGGGTCCTCCCAAAGTAGAGGGAACATTCTAGTTAGTTCTTTAAACTGTGCATAAACTTATATACACTTGGGTCTCTAAACCATATTTCATAGCTATTCTCTTGGGAGCTTTAAAAGGTAAGGATTGATAGAAAGAGAACACCTGGGCAGGGCTTCAATGAATGTCAAACATAGCCTATGAGAGAGAAGTATTTCCCATCACAGGAGTGACCAGCAAAGGGGTGCCAAGAGAGCAGGCCAAATTGTCAGCATACAAGCCCAAGTCTTCTCCAGCCTGTTCCTTCCCTAGGCATGAAATGTAGATATGGTACCCAGTGCTACACACACCTGCACTTGCATGCACACATCATCTCCTCACAACCCCGGTGCTAGTACCTTTGTCTTTAAGATGGATAAGCGAGACTGGAGAGATGGCTCAGTGTATCAGAGAAGTGTGGTTCCATGTGTAAGACTTCTTCCAGAAGACCAAGGTTTGGTTCCCAGCAACACTCCAGCTTGGTCCTCTTCTGAACTTCTCATGCAATGCACACACACACACACACACACACACACACACACACACACACACAATAAGACAAAATGAACAATGATATCAGAGATGTCACCTAACCTCCCAGGAGCCAGCCAGAACTGGTATAGCTCCTGGACTATGCCACCAGTTGTCCATAGTGTGCAAGGGGCAGGAGTCCATGCAAGCAGAGTGAGTAGTGCAACATTGAGAACCTGTTGAAACCTCAATGTACCGAAGCAAACATACCCACAGCATCCAGGATAGTTTCTTAGCCCCTGATACCCAGTATGCAACTCTGAGGGGGCCTCAGGCAGGTCTGGGAGAGGGGCTGGAGGCTCTATGATGACTGCTGTGATACTGTGACCTCTGTGATATCAAGTCTTTGTCCCTGGGACCTGTATGCTTGAGTCTACATGGAAAAGGGGGTCCTGCCTCTGTGAGTGAATTAAGGAGCTAGTGAGCACACCCTGGATTACTGGGCAGGAAGACACTAAATGGGACCCTGGTGTCCCTGTGAAGGAAGAAAGAGGACCATTTGTTGTGTGGATGGAAGGGAGTGTGAAGATCTGAGAGGGGTCCCTGCAGGTGTCAGACAGGGAAGGGAACTGTGAGAAGAGATGAGAAGGAAAACCTGTTTGGATCAGACCTCCGGGAGTCTAATGCCTGGCAGTTCATTGTCAGCATGTTTAAAACACTGTGCAACCTGAGAAAATACTTCCAGGCAACAATCATTCCAATTCCAGGTACACAACGCAGCTTAAGGTGAGACTACATAGAGCCTCTTTTACCAAACACATGTGACCATGAGGGTGGGTTCTGTAGCTGAAAGGCCTAGAATCTAGTGTGGTCTCTGACCAAGACATCTCCCTCAAGGACGGGTAATGGTCTAGGGAGAGGAGTCTGGGATGATCATTCTGGGAAATTTGGGTGTGGTCTGCCTCTATAGCAAAAGTTTGTGAGGTCTGCCTCCACAGACAGCAAAAAGGTCACCAGATCATTAACAAAATCCACTCCCACCCTTTTGGGCAGGAAAACTGGTATCTTATCTCTACCACCGAGAAGAGGACCCTGTGTGTTTAATATTCTTATTTTCCTAGTGATTTTTGTACCTCCAACGAAGACAGAGCAGAGAGATTTCTAGATGCTGGCAGTGAAAATTATAGGGGTGCAGCTGCCACCAAAGCCATGAGAAGCCAGGAAGGACCCTCCCTAGAGCCTCAATAGGAACCTGTCAGCTCCTAAGTTTGGGGGTTTCTGGCTTTCAGATTGTGAGTAAAGAGAGAAAATATTCCTGTTGGCCTGCTCTGTGGTCCCTTTTAGTATAGCCCAGGAAACTGGTGGCAGATCTAGACCTGAGCAGGTAAGCATGCCAAGCAGAGGCATTTAACCAGATGTTATTCACCAAGTATCGTGCCAGAACTGCCCAGAGGTAGGGGGCCAGGGTGACAGCACAATACACCAAAGCAGGGCAAAGGGTACTGGTGTCTGATCACTAGCTCTGCCACACTGGATACACAAGCACCAAGGCAGGGCTGTGCCCTCAGATGTTTGCTAGATGCACATTAGACTCACATGGCTTTCTGTAAGGTCATCAGAGAGTTTCTCTACCCAGACTTTGCACAAGAAACTGCAAGGACAGAGGCTCATTGGAATATTCTCAGACACATGGGCAACCCAGTCAAGCTACCAATATCCCCAAGGATACTAGGACATCCTGTGTGGTGACCCAAGGACAACGCCAAAATTTCTCAGGTTTGCCAGGATAAATGTCACCAATACCAGCAGCTTTCATCTTTGGAAGAAGCCAGAGAAGGAGTTGAGATGTGGGAGCCCATATAGGGTAGGGTGAGGTTAGATACTGATGGCTTGATCACAGACGGAGCCTTCCCCTTGGAAAGCTCTAGGCAGCAGAGAGAGGTTGGGAGTTCACAGAGGTTCCTATCTCTGGACACGGGACCTGGGCATGGTATTGAAAACCAGATCTCTAGCCGTGGAATAGGGGCATGGAAATCAGTCCTCAAGGAAGAAGGACATGTTATCACAATTCGGTGACCACTCAACTGCCACTAAATAAGTCAGATTTCATGAGTGTGTGGCTGATGGTGTGCAAAGCATACCAACATGCCACCCCGGAGCTAGAGTACAGTGAGCAAAGCAAAAAAAAAAAGGGGGGGGCTTGATAGACCTGACACTTGGGGCAGAAGGGAAGAGACAGCGTCTGCCTTGAGTTTGTAGTGGACTGGGCCCCGTGTGGGTCCAGGTGTGTGTTCTCAGTACAGAAGCTTAGATACAAAATTTTACTTTTCCCATTCCCAACCTTATCTGGCTCTGCAAGCAGACTGACAGAGCCAACGTTTTCTGGAACATAATCCCAAAGCTCCCAGGAAGGCAGGACTTTGGAGCAGGACCTCAAGACCTCCTGGGTCTCCTCTGAGATATCCTCCATGGCATCCCTATGGGTACCCGGGCAGTTCCTATCTTGGGCAGCATGCTTCCCTCCCCATTCAAAACACTATCAAGAGTAAGTGGTGAACGTCCTCCCTTCCTGGATGCCCCTAGCTCTGGCCCTGGCTTTCCTATTTTCTCTAAGTGACTCTCACTCTCTCTATACTATGTGCATCCCAGACTAAAATATTCCATTTGTCCACCCCTTTCCAAAATTAAGCTTTAAAAAGAAAAAAAATATATACATTGATCTTCCTACTCTGACAAGCCCTCCTTACAGCCACACGCTCAGACCAGATGATGCCTGGATGATGCTAAAAGTGCAAGCTAAAATGACAGAAAGTCTCACTGGGGTGAAAAGACAGCAGCTGGGGTTTTCCCAGGATGCACTTGTTCAGGGTGAGGGTGAGGTTCAAACCTTCAGCACTAGTCCAGCTCCACGTCCTGTATCACCAGCTGCCTACAGGGGCCTTCCCAGCTTTATTGTCAGAGCTGAATGTAGTACTGTGCTCTGAGTGGAGGGTCTTACACATTGCTGGCGACCAGACCCCAGGGTACAATGGAATCAGCAGAGCCTGTTCTCCCTGCCTGAGAAAGGGGGACAACCAATAACATTGACATCAGCAGGCATTGGAAGCCCAGCTGTAAGGCCCAGCTAGGAAGGTTTGGGAATCAGCAGGTGAAGGATTGACCTCTGAAGATCGTCCCAGACAGGGCTGGTCACTGCTGCCTGTTTTTGTAATCACTGCTGCTTCTGAACATAAGATCCCTATGAACTGAGAGCCTCCTAAAAGGATGAAAGGAGAGGAATAAACGATGCAGGAGAAAAAGCAGACTGGAGTAGAAGCAGAGATGGATAGCATCATGAGATTTGACACAGGAGACACTCTGATGACATCGACAGGACTTTGAGCATAGAAGCACTGGGATTCTTACTACCAGACACCAGACTTGTCTTTATTCCTGTGACCCCAGCTGACCCCACCCACAGGTCTCTTCCTGCTATTACCACACACCAAAGACTCTATGAGTCCAGGATGTGACCTCACAGCACTGTCTGCACTGACCCTGCTGGGTATGCTAATTATTGGGCTTTAAAAATATCACACTGGTCCACGTGTTCTCCGTGGAGATGATCACACTTAGGAACCTTGAATGTGTTTCCACATAAGAACGAAATAGATAATATAAGAAGGAAACAAGGCTGTTTCTACTTAGTCTAGTCCTGTGTGGATAGAAAGGTTTGGACCTCAAGATTTAGAAAGATACTGGGAGAAATCATGGAAGAAAGAGAGGTGTGCCTTGTAGTGGGGTGGTCAGGTATCAGAGCTACATCAATCTCACATAAACAGACCAGGAATATGAGGCCACACGAACTTCCAAATGCAGACCAGCTCTCCCCACTATCCCCTGTGATGTCACTTCCTGTCCTAGACATGGCAGTATGAATCTGCTGTGGCTGAAGAGATAGGCTTTCTCTGTAAGTGCTCATCACACAAGCATGAGGACCCAAGCTCAATCCCCACCACTCACATAAAAGCCAGGACTGGCGGCTCAAGCTTGTAATCCCAGGGCTGGACAGACAGACAGATGGATTTCTGGGGCTTGCTGGTAAGCTAGCTTAACCTAAAAATCATAAATCTCAGATCCCAGAAAGAGACTGTCAGTTAGCAAAGTGGATGACTCCTGAGAAACAACAGTTGTGGTTGACCTCCGAATTTCATACGTACACACACACGCACACACAAGTGCACAAAAATGAATCTGTTAAAATGATACTTCTGCCAGGACTTTCTCCAAAATGCTAAATACCCTTTTCAACTATAGCATGTACATAAACTTAATGAAACATATTTATTTACTTAATTAAGCTCATCTGTGTATATACTCACATATACACACACATGCACATATATATAATTTTCTGGGCATCTATTTAACATATGATTCAAAAAGAGACATTCTTATATTTAGAATACAAGAATTTATTAGAATATAATTACCTGTGGGTTCATTAATGTAGTTGGGATTTTTTTCTCTTTGCTGTGGACCAAGCTCAGATTAAATACCATAGCTTCATGATAAGAAGGAGAGATGCTAGAATAATAAGGGGTGTGTGTGTGTGTGTGCGTGTGTGTGTGTGTGTATGTGTGTGTGTGTGTGCATACACAAGCATGTGTGTTACTGGAAATTGAACCCAGGGACTCATGCATGCAGGTAAGCTATTCCCTAAGCCCCGAGTGGAAATTTAAGAGAAAGGGTTATGTGTAGTGAAGGCCTTCTGAGGCTCCTCAGATGCAACGCTCGCAGTCTCACCTCTCAGGAGGTGTGAGGCCTGTGAGCTATCGGCTCAGACAGGACCCACTCAACATGAGAGAGAGCAGAGAAACTTGCTTCTTTGCCAATCAAAGTTCTATATCCGAACACCATAGGCCTTTCTCTCATGGCCTTTGACTAAGAATTAGAGCCCCAAGATGGCATTGGAGAGACTAAAATAAAACAGCATTTGCATAAACAAACTTGGCTTTCCCTAGCCTGCTGCACACAGCTGCTTGGCCCCCGCCGTGGACAATTTGATGAGCCGGCCTCCAACAGAAAAGGGGGACGAGCAGGAAGCATGTGTGTGTGGAGCTCAGACACCTGCAACAAGAGGGGGTGGAGGGAGAGGAAAATTCCACACACGAATGCTCTGCTCAGAATATAAACTTTCTGGGACAATTTTGTCAGGGTCTTCGTCTGTATTCCCATGCCTGGGTACAGTGTGCCTCCTAACCTCTTCAGAACTGTGGCTGGTGATATCCCAACTCATTTCTGGATGTATCCATTACCCTGTTGCACAGCACGAATCAGCACGTGAAAATATTCATAAGACCTATGTCCTCGGAGACCACTGCACGCTGATTAGAATGACTTAAAATTAACACTGTAGTGATAAAACCCACTGGTGGAAAGCAGAGAAACTCTGGCTCCTTCACACATGGCTGGAAGGACAGAGCACAGGCCCATCAAAATCTAGCAAGCAACTTGATCATTCTTAAGAAAGTCAACACGCAGCTAACTAACATGTGATCCAGACACACCTCTCTAGGACACGTTTCCCTGAGAAACAGTCCTCGTGAACTGTGTCTCCTAATCAATGAGAAAGTCCAGCTCTCAGTCTTACAGATATGGCCGTAACTGGAATAGGGTCTTTGCAGAGTGGACAAGGTAAGATGAGGTCATGCTATACTACATTTAGCCCTAACTAACTTCAGTATGTCTAATGGTCTTCTAAAAGAAGAGAGATAGACAGACAGACAAGGGAAACTGCTTGTGAGGACAGAGGCACACATTGGAGGGGTGCAGCTACAAGTCAAGAATGCCAGGGAGTATGGGCAACAGGGGCTTAGAGGCTGGAGAACAGGTCCCCCCGCCCAGAACCTCCCTGCATTTGATTTCTAGCTCAAAGAATTGCAAGAGAACCCACTTGTGTTGGGGCCACCGCTCAGTGTGGCTTTTGTTTAGCTGCTATAGCCCATGAAGAACTTGATGTCTGGATGCCAGGTGTACTGTTAAGGTTGTTAACTCCTGTCCTTTTCCTCTTTGGCTATCATTTTACTATCTGGTCATGACGCTGGAAGTCAAAGATATCAGGTCTAAAACTACCTGGCTAAGGGCTTGGACATCCCACTTTTTTCCACTAAATCCGAATGTACAATGAGTACACGAGTTCAAGTGGAGCCATGAGCCAGGGAACCACAATTCCTATCCTTGAGACTCAAAGACATGCATGATAACGAGCCCTCAAACCGAGAAGCTCAAGGAACTTCAGACAGAACTGGGGTGGCTGGGATACAAGGCTAGACACAGTGCAGCAGGATCTGAAGGAGCCAGGTAGTGGGTGATACTGAGCCATCGGGCACTGTGAGGACCTAAAAACCTGATGAACAAGAAATTGGAACTTTCTAAAGCGAGCAAGAAGGAGAATTGGTGATGCCGAGGTGAAGAAAAAGGGTGTTGCACGCGGAGAACCCTTCCCAGTAAAACCAGCTCACCCAGAACAGAGACATTACATTGTAAACAAAACACAGGGAGTTCACAGAAGGCAGTGTTTTGTGTTATAAATCTCAAGGACATATTGTCTTCCCTGATATCACAAGAGGATCTTCTAGGCTGGTCTAAAACCATAAGGACCACATCAGTAACACCATTCTACAACATTAGCACAGCAAAAGATACCCAAGAATAGCAAAGATCAGGACAGGCTGCGTGCTGTCCTGGTTTTATCTGCAGCACTCTGAGAACTTTAACAGGAAAGCTCTCACCATGGGAGGACTTCCGGTCAGGGTGAAGACTTTGGATGTCATTCCAAGTATGAGGGGAGAATATTAAGAGAGTTTTAAAAGGGCACTGATGGGAAGCAATTTGCATTTTAAAGGATAATTGTAGTTCCTGCGTGGAAAATGGACATAGCTAGGGAGACCCATTAGGCAGCAGCTCCTGGACGGAGCTAATGGTGGTCAAGGGTAAGGTTGGCCAATGCCCTGGGAGAAGGGGTCAGGTTAGGGATGTGCTAGGAGGTGGAGGCAGCAGGATTAATACCAGACAGAGGCAGAAGACACGGGGGCTTCCAGGGCCGTTAGCAAGAGATGGAAGGCTGTGGAAATTTCTACAGGACAGTACAAATGGGATGTTTCAGGACAGTGATGGAGAGCTGGCAGGACTCTCTGTAGGAGACTCTGGTCAAGAGGAAGTCGGGGATGAGGGCACCAGCAAGGGTCATTAGCATGTGGACGTGCATGCAGTTGTGATACCTAGGTAGACATCACCATGGGCTGCAGATGTACCCATAAAGAAATATCAGAGAAGAAGACTAGACAGAGGTGGGGCCTGAAGCAAACTCATGTGAGACCCTCAGATACGATCCTGTGAATGCTGGCAAAGCGGGTGAGGTCCAAGGACGAAACAGCTGCCATGCACCTAAACCTCATGTGAGAATCAGAGGATTAAGGCAACAAATAAATAGGTAAATGACACAAAGAAGAGTTGTTTTCTTGCATAAAATAGTGAACATCTCATAAAACTTTAGTCGTATCAAATAATTATGCTGTCATAAAAGTAAAGCTATGAGAGGAAATGGCTCGGTGGGTAAAGGACTTGCCATGCAAACTTGGGATCTGTGTTCAAGTCGCCACGGCTCACATAAGCTGCCAGGCATGTGTGTCCCTCTCACACTTGGAATGACACCCAACGTCTTCACCCTGACTGGAAGGCCTTACCTGGTCCCTGGGGCTCGCTGGACACTGGAGTACACTCGGTGAGCTCCAGGTCCAGTGAGAGACTTTCAAAACACAGAGTGAAGGGCAGCTGAAGAGGGCACCTGACGTCCACCCCTGACCTACACATAAGTCATTACCCTTGCACAGAATTATTTTGAAGGAGAAAAATACAACTTGCATTTTGATTGTAGGAAGGAGTGTTTTAACTTTAAAACTCAAATGATATAGTTTAATCTACAGGCCAATTTATTTGCTATTAAATTTTGGATAGGTAGGATGGTGCATTCTGGCTGGTATGGCCTTCAACTTAAATTTCAATTAGCACAGAATTACTTACAAATTAGAAAAGATTAAAACAGGTATATAATATACTTTTTAAAAGATAACCTATGGATGCTGGCGAAGATTCTCCCAACCCTACATGCTGTCCCTTCACTCTGTTTATCGCTTGCCTGGGTGTGCAGTGCTTTTTAATTTTATGTGATCCCATTTGTGGATTGGGGGGATTATGGCCTATGCTTATCAGAGTCACTTTCACCAACTCCTTGCCTGAGCCTGTATCTTGGAGTACTTTCCTTTGGCAGTTTCTAAGTCTTGGGTCAAAATGCCATAATGAAACCTATTCCTTTGTGTGCTAAATTTAAAGTTTAGTTTACAAAAAAAAAACCCACTATTGATACAAAGACAGTTTATAAAAGGGGGAGAGAACAAAACAGAGGTACGGGTTTAAAAGCTTTGAAAAGAAAAAAGTCTAAAGCATTATCATTGGTAAAAAGCCAGGGCCTGAATGGGATTTACGGGTGATTTTTACTTTCCTCCCAGGATTTTTACTTTCAAAAACATGTGGCCAAACATAAATGATAGCATGACCTCAGGAGTATATTCCAGAAGCACTTCCAAAGCCTTGTACATACACCTGGCCCATGGTCCCACGCTGTTGCCTATATGAAGAAGGGAGATCGTGCTTCTTATGATATTTGTGGTGACCTCCCACCCAACTACAAATCTGCAGTCATATCTCTCTCTCTCTCTCTCTCTCTCTCTCTCTCTCTCTCTCTCTCTCTCTCTCTCTCTCTCTCCCTGTGTGTGTGTGTGTGTGTGTGTGTGTGTGTGTGTGTGTGTGTGTGTGTGTGTGTGTGAGAGAGAGAGAGAGAGAGAGAGTGCATGAGTCACGTGTGCCACAGGATGCATAAGGAGGTCAGTAAGAGGACAGCCTTGAGTCACCTCTCACCTTTCACCTTGTTTGAGACAGGTCTTCCACTGTTTGTCAGTCTATCTGACCCTGGGATTCTTGTGTCTCTACCTCCTACTCCTATAGAATTACAGATGCATGCTACTGTGTCCAGCCTTACACGGGTTCTAAGATTCTAAACTCGGGTTCTCGTGGTTATACACTACACACTGAGCCATCTCTGCAGCCCTAGGCCTAGAATCTTGTTCATCAAGTCACTGGCATGCTTCAAAGTCGACACCACACAGGACATTCAAGGCTCTTCAAAAAACAAAACAAAACAACAACAACAAAAAAAAACCCACATAAAAATAACAACCTTATATGGTGGTTCTGCCCAAAACAGTCTTAAGCATTATCAGACTTATTAATATTTATAATGAAAACAGCCACAGGAGTCAAGTCACTCATCGCCATGACAGAAAGCAGAGGACCACAGCTCCCGTGTCGGGAAATGGGCCAGGACAACTGAGACCCTGAGCACTCAGCAGGTGGCCCTGGCCCTGGTAGTGCAGCTGAAGTGTAGAGCTGTTGCGTGTCCCAGCTTCATCCAGCTTCACCTCCACTGTCTCCATGTCTCCCCCAGCTGCGTTCTCCTCACCCCCGTATTCACCCCATAATCTCATCTCCCAGGCCACTGTAGACAACGCTCACACAGGCACATGGCCAGGCTAACCCTACTTCCTGTATGTCCTGACTAAGAGACCTTCCCAAACCATTCAGTGGAGTTGCTTTCCACTGGAAACCTTCCCTCTGTACCCTCCCCCCGAATCCTGTCCAAAGTAGGAAGCTGAAATCTCTTCTGTAAGAGTGAGGCAGTGAGTATGTGTGTAGGCACTTCAACCCCATAGCAGACATTCAACCCTGATCCTGCAGCCTGAAAGCAGGGGCCACATGAACCCATGTGTCCATAATGCTTTATGGACAAAGCAGCAAGCCGGACCTGAACTTGTCTGCCAGCCTGGCCTGCAGAATGAAGACTTGTCCATCACCTCAGTACCCAAACCCCAACCGCACCCCCACTCTACCCTAACCCTTACCCCAACCCTCATCATGGTACATGAGACTCTAATTACACAGCCTCTTTGTGAGTAAATGCTATTGGCCAACTGAATGCAAAAGTCATCAATGGGAGGCGTGAGAGCAGAAGCAAGGGAATGTGGGAAACCTCCCAAGGTCCCTTCAATTTGGCTATAAATCTAAAATTGTTCTGAAAAAATTTGTCCCACTGTCACATCACTCGTGCCGCCAAAGTCTTTATATGCCATGTTCCTAGACCAAATAATGCTCCCCTCTCCCTTTTGACTCCCACTCTCTGTGTATGCCTCCCACAGACCTCTTCTGCTATGTACCCCTCTGAAAACGCCACCAAAGCCTATCCCACACCATGGATGAAGCCGGCTCCCCAACTGCGATGGCTCATTTTTTAATGTCCACTTGTCTGGGTTTAGAATCACCTAGGAGACAAATTTCTGGGCATGTCTGTGAGGTAATTCCCAGAGAGGATTAAATGAGGAGGGGACCCTCATCCTGAATGTGGATGGTACCATCTAAAGGGACTTGGGCTCCAGACTAAATACAAAGAAAAACAAGAATGGCAGCTGAGCTCCAAAGCTCACCTTTCCTCTGCTTCCTGTTCCACCCAGATAGGGTGAGCAAAGGAGTGCTCAGGCTTCACTCCTACTAACCTGGATTCATCTGCTGCCTCGACCTCCTGGCCATCATAGACCATATCATCTCACGCTTGAGCCAAAATTAATCCTTCCTCCCTCAAACTGCTTTGTCGGGCATTTGGTCATGGTGGAGAGAAAAGCAATTAATATAGCCAGGGAAAGTCTGGGGCAGCATCTTACTGCTCTACCAGGGAATCCCGGGTGGGAGTAAGGGAAATAGAGAACACAGAAAACGGTGCAGTGAGACAGAGCGACAGAGCCATCTTGTGTGTTACTGATGGGTAGGGCTGCTAGATCCTCCGAGAAGCATTATGGGAGTTTCTGGTGGAGGGGCTGAGAGAAGAAGCCGTAACCAGCCACTGTCCCAGAAGAGGAGGTTTCTCACACAGGGGCCTCTGGGTTGCTCCTGTTTATGCTGAGCTCACTCTGCTATCAAAGGGAGATCCTGACAGCACTTAAAATCCTTTCAAGTACCTGCTCTAACTGATGTCCAAAATGGAGCAAGAGGACAGCTGGGGGCAGCTCTGTCTATAACAGGCCAGGCCTCCTCGAAATTAGCACTTGCCCCTTCAGGCCGACTCCATACAAGTCCTGAGAAATGATCAGAAGAACCATTGGGGACGTGAATATCAGAGGCTGCACTGGCTGCTGCTGGAGTTCCAGATGGTAAAACTGCTCCCTGAGACACTTCATCTAGAATCATCTGTCCCTCAGCCAGCACCCATTAGTATGATTTGTTCTTGTGTGGTGAGGTGACCTGGTCTTCACTCCATAGTCCAAGTCCCTGGGCATCCTGAACTTGTCGGTGTGGTCGTTGACTGGTGATTCAACCATTATCACCTGCCATGAAGCAGCAGGCGAACTCCCAGGTCTGGGTGTGTGACCCTTCACCTCTGTAGGCAGCAGCATTCTTTACTCCTCAGAGCAATCATGATGGCTACTTCCACTAAAGCAGAAGCTCTTCTCTGCCCACTGGTCTGATGCAAGTTACCCAAAGTGCCTTGGCTACGTCGGTGCCCATGAGTGAATCCTTATTCTGTCTCCTGATGGAAAAAACCATCTAAGGGATTAAAGGAACATACAAATGGCTTCTTTGGGATGTATAATAAGAGAGGGGCCCACAGTTTTATCCTTGATCCTGAGACCCACAAATTCTAGTTATTGTATTCCCAACAACATGGTGCATGCTACCGCATCCTCTGGGATGCAGAGTCCTGTTGCTGCAGGGTACTACCCTGAGTTGGAGGTTAAGATAATCCTTATAAAGCCATTCTACCTCTTACTAGGCTCTGGGTTCAGGTATGATATATGGTCACTGACTCATAGAATACTAGCCCACCTAAAAGTTAGTATCTTCATCTGACACGGTTAAGTGAGATCTGTCCAGGTTAATCAGTTGCAGGTGGCAGGCTATAGTGAAGATAGTGGCCTCAGGGCTCCATAAGATAGGACATCACTCAAGAACTGTGACAGAGAAGTGGCTTGATCCTAGGTCAGTCCTGGGAGGATGGGTGTGGCCACTTGGGAAAGACATGACTGCAAGAGGCCAGGTAGGACCAGCCTGAGGGGCGGCTGCTTTCTAGAGGAGTAATGGATGGCTGTCCATCTGTTCAGGGGCTTGGTAGCTTCTCTCTCTGCTTCACAATGAATTCTTCCCCAAGGACAAACTCTGACGAGTCCATCCCAAGCCATCAGAGGGTGATACATTCCCCATGACAGATGCCAAACATCACAGAAAAATGAAGGCAAGGGAAATGACAGATGTGCATCCGAGAGGCTTGTGCAGTCCCCTCCAGCAGCACCTGTACCTCTCCAGGCTGGACGTCTTCCCCCGATCTGCTATCAGTGCTCTGTGTGCTCTCATCCTTGCAAACCCAGCAGGGCAGAGAGACTTCCTATTAGCCTCCAACGTGTCGTCAAAAGAGGTTAAGCATTGCTGAGGGGCGAACAAAGGAGCTTTGGTTCTAGGGGAAGGGACAAGTCTTTTCTTGACTAAGAAAGATTTGTGAAGGAGAAAATTATGTCTTGAGTAATAACAATGTGAGGATTTCTTTTTTAATATAAAGAATTGACTTTCATTCTCCAAGACTTTTTTCCTTGAGATAGAGACACCAAGTCTCCAGAACAGAGTGGCCTAGCTGTGGTTTGCTGGAAGGTCACTGTTGGCTCTCTGGAGACTCGTTGAATCAGACGCTGGTTGCGAATATCTGTGGTATCCCTTTTCAGCCACTAAGTTGATAACATCTCAATGCACCAGAAGACAGGTTGGAGTCACGCTACCTGCTCAGAAGGGCTGGCTCAGGGCCAGAGCCCAGAGCATGGGGTTCTGACTACCTGGATGAGAAGGCTGGTATATCATGCTGCTATCAGCTCTGTGAAAGTGATCTTTTGGGTTCACAGATGTTAACCTGTAGAAACCTGACAAGATTCTGGCTCTGACTGTATGTGGACCAGAGACCACAGATTCCAGACAATGTTGTCCTTGTCACTAAATCAAATTCATTCACTTTGGCCTCCACGAAGTGAGGAAGGGCTTTGAGGAATCTCTGGCTTTAAAGGCCTTAATCTCCTATTATTAATAATTTAGAAGAAAATATCATTTCTGTTGACTTTTGTTTGTTTGGTGGTGATGAGGGTAGGGAACCTTTTGTTTTGTTTTTGAAATAGGATTTTATATATCCTAGGCTAGCCATGTAGCTGAGTATGACTCTTAACTTCTGATCCTACCCCTACCTCCCAAATGCCAGGGCTATCAATACTCACCACCATAATTATGCAGCCTGTGGATCCAACCTCGGCCTCCATGGATGTAACAAATACTTAACCACATGAGCTATGACTCCAGATCTGATTTAGGAGTTTTAAAACAGGACCTCACACTACAGACTAGGTTGTCTTTGAACTCATGACAGTTCTGGCCTCCCATTCAAGAGTGCTGGGATCACAGAGTACATACATGTGGCCCTGTGCTCAACTCTTGGCTGTTCAAATGTGTGTTGTTAGTCAGAAATAGTACATGGGAATAGCACTTGCTTTGTTTGTTGGTTTGTTTTAGAATGAGGGACCAAGAGGCATCCCTTTGGCTATAGGAACAACTGTTTCCTTTTTTCCTTTCTGGAACCCAGCAGAGAATGCTCAGCACAGATCCTAGGGTGGAGAAACTACAAAGTAGAAGGGGAGAGAGAGCCTAAGATGGCCTTGGACTTGTGAGGATGAATGGGGTGCTGGGAGCCTTAGGGAGATTCTGGATGTAAGAAACAGACTACTGGGTCTGGACTCTCTTCTGGGCTGGGGTGCTCTTGCCTGGAGAGTGGATCTCAGAGCCCAGGGCAGGCTAGCTGTCTTTGTCACCTACTGGAAAAGCTGTCTTTGTGAAAAGGCCTTCATTTTTTTTCTTTTTTCTTTATTGAGAGGGGCTCTCGTGGACCTTAAGCTGGCCTTCAACTTACTATGTAACTGAGAATGGCCTTGAACATATGATTTTCCTCCAGGCACAGGCCACCATGTCTTGTTTACATGGCGCTAGAGATCAAACCCAGGGTTTTGTACTTACTATAGGCAAGCACCAGCCCCTACAGCAGGGGTCATTTCAGCACCTGCATTTCTCAGTTAATGGCTGAGCTCTGGTGACATCTCAACTGAGACCTGGGCTACCATACAACATGTCAACAAAGGGCCTCGTTTATAGAAAGAGACACACACTCCAAGTGTAGCCTGAAGCCTGCATGGAGCATGGAGACCCGATGGAGTGCAGAAGAGAGAGAGGAAGGAGAAGGCCAGCAGAAAAGATGCGAATAGATAGAGGAGGGAGAGAGGCGGGGCGGGGGTGGGTAGAAACAGCAAGCCAGGAGGAGCTGCCTGAGGAAGGGCTGGCCTGGGTCTGGCTCTGATGCCCCACTTCCTAGACAGGGAGAGTCATCCTTGCCCTGTTCTCTGAGTCAGGCCTCCCTACATAGTAAGCACTTACTCAGAACAGGAGGCAGACACGCCCCCACCCTGAAACCAGGGAGAGCGCAAGAATCCTGACATACCGGGAGCAAGGGCAGTCAGACACAGGAGTGCTTGGCTGGCTGGAGCCCTCCCACAGACAGCCTCTACCCTGCCATGCTGGAGCAGGGGCTCTGCCCATGACCCGGGACTCTAAATCCAATGGTGCACATGGGCACCAAGGATGCCACCCCAGAGGTGTCTAGTTCTGCATCTCTAAATCCTCAGTCAGTTGCCTCCCATCTGGGGGACCCTAAATTCACTCCTCTAGAAGCAAGAGGACAGAGATACTGCAGTATGAGGGTCTTAGTGAGAAGCTCCAAGCAGGAGGCAGCAAGCTGCTCTGTATAACACCATAGGTTCTCTTCACCTTCAGAGGCACCCACTTCCTACAAACGGGTGCTACACCACCCACAAGCTTTCCTTCAGGGCGCATTTTGTTAGTCCTGAAGGCCACAGCCCAATACCACAGGGATGGTGTATATAGAAGGTCATCCCAGCCTTCCCAAATAATAAAACTCCACTTACTTATTTTATGAATTATTTTCTGTAATTCAGATCTTTAGGACCCAAATTAAACCAACGATTCTGTCCATGTTATGCTTGTGTGTATCTGGCATGTGGGTTGTGGGTATGCAGGATGCGTGTCATACACTGGCATAGAGTGTCTGAAAGGTATGCCTGTGTATGTAGGATGTGTGCTAAGTGTTTTTTATATGTGGTATGTGTTTGTATTGTGTGCTTGTTGGTGCAGTCTATAGTGTGTTGGCAAAATAGTATGATATGTTCGTGTGTTTGGTACAGTGTGTGGCATGTGTTCACACACTTGCATGGTATGTTTGTGTGTATAGTGTGAAGGTCTGCATTATCTTATTTATGTGTTTTGTGTGTAGTACATATGTTGGTATGTTTGTGTATTATGTTTGTTTGTAACATGTCTATGTGTATTGTGTGTAGTATGTCTATTGTGTATGGTATGTTGGCATGTTTGTGTTGTATGTTTATCTGTGTGAATGTGTGTGTGTGTGTGTGTGTGTATGTGTGTCTGTGTGCATTTGTGACCATCGATATAAACACTACTTCTACCCTGAAGAATTTGATTCTGTTTCCCCATTTGGAGAAAAAGTCACTCTAGTCAGCCAAGCTCTAGTGCCTGGTAGCTGAGACATTGCCTATGCATGGCGCTGTGTGTTGTACAGCACAGCCTGTCACACTGTATGGTGGATGACACAGTGCCTGTGCCTGGTGCTGTGTATGGTACAGTATAGCCTGTCACACTGTACATAGTGCTCAGAAGCTTTCTGCCTGCTGAAGCATTCCTGATGTGTTTAACCATAGCTCCACCCCCAACTCACCTCCTCCCTCAATCCATCTGGTTTCACCTCACCAGTACATTCACACAAGCCGTCTCCATACACTCTCTACCCATTTGTACCATGACCTACGGAGTCACACCACCCACCTCCAACCGCCCCCTCCACCAACTCTCCACCCTTCCCCCATCCACCCACCCTTTACCTTCTTCACCCTTCACCACACCCTCCCCCCACCTCCACCTCTACCTCACCTCGTTACTCCTGACTGATCCCAAGCACAGCTCTCCCATGCTCCCAGCCTCTGGCAGACTGTTGTACTTCCTGTTCTCAGTGGTGTAGTGCTTATGCCACCCCACTCCAGTCTATGTCATCCTTTGTCCACCCACCTCACCTCCTGTCTCATCTCATGGACACAGAGAGCTCAGGACAGAGATGCTACCAACACCATCAGAGAAGGGCACAGTGACTTGCCTGCAGGGGGAGCCACAGAGTCACCAGCTCAGACAGGACCCACCAAGGTCCAGCCAGGATAACCTACCAAGGATTTAATAGTCTGGGGTAGTTTCCTTTTTCGTCTCATCTTCCAGGTCATCCCCCTGCCCTGCACCAACAATGCTTTTTGAGAAGAAAGAAATACCAAGTTAGCATCCCTTAACAGGAGACATGCCATCATGTAGAAAAGAAAGCTTTCCCTCAGCGCTCTGCATTGGTGTGCCTCAAACAGTTCATTCTGGAACCTGTCGGTTTCACATGCTCTCTGTTGCCATGGTAATGCTTCAGTTAGAGCTGGGAAACACTGGCACACATTACAAAGGATGGCCCTGAAGCCTTGCTGAAAAGTCCTCAAACTGAAATGGCGCCTTTACATGGAAGGCTGAGGCCTCTAATTCAAACCCTATTCTGTTCACTGACAGTGGTAAGCTCAAGGCAAGCAGGTGCACACAGCTGAAAGACCATGGCTTCTGGACTTTTATTTGTCAAAGAACCATTGACCTCATTGCTGGAAATGTTTTTGAGACAGGGTATCTCTCTGCAGCCCAGTCTGGGTTGGAACTCACTATGTAGCCCAGACTGTCTGCAGGCTCTTAACACTCTCCCTGCCTTTTGCCCTACTAGTGAGAATGACAGACATGAGCCACCATGCTCAAACTTAGAAATGATTTTAACACCTGTTTTGTCCCTCTGCTTTCAGGAAAGTGGCACTGTATCTCATTATAATGACTTAAGGACCCAGAACCCAGAAACATATCTAAATGAAGCCATGGTGAACACATGCTGGGTCATAGATATCAGGCTTGGGACCTTGCTCCTCATGAGCTCTTACTAATATGTCAAGTGTGTGTCCTCTCCCGTGTAGAAGGATCTCCAGTAATCTCCAAGGGCAGCCAAGGAAAGGATGGATGGATAGATAGATAGATAGATAGATAGATGATAGATAGATACTACACAGTTAGATAGATGATAGATAGATACTACATAGATACATAAATAAATGATAGATAGATACTACATAGATACATAAATAAATGATAGATATATATAGAGAGATCATAGATAGATAAGTAAAAGAGATAGATAGATAGATAGATAGATAGATAGATAGATAGATAGATAGATAGATAGATAGATAGATAGATGATAGATCATTGGGTTTGTGATGGGCAAATAAATAGATGAGAGCTGGGTAGATAGAATGTTAATACATTATTAATCTTGTTAGGTATGGAAGCATAGTCACACTTAGGCCCTCTAGTTTTAAAACACAAACAAATGCATTTATAGGTGAAACAGGAGTTTGTTACTCACAGTGGTAAGCAGATAGGAGAATCTGATAACGTGTTGATAATTGTAGATAAGTGTCATAATTAGATTGGTTAATCATGGTGTCTATGCCTCTTCTAGTGGACTTAAAATTTAAATTTTTTCATAACAAAATTTTTAAAAAAGATAGGAGACACGTAAACAAAATCAAACTAAGGCTTAGGGACCATGGAGGAAGAGGGAGTAGAAAAGTCTTAAAAAACAGAGATTAAAAAGGACTGTGGTAAAACAGTCTTTTGAACATAAGAATACCACAGGACTCATGAACTCACAGCATGTCTGCACAAGATCTGTACAAGAACAAGCCAATCAGCAAGCTCATGACTTACCACCTGTAGCTAAGGAGCTATTGGCTGTTGATGGCTCCTTGGGAAGGCAGACTCAGTTTTCCCAAAGGGTATATCTTCTGATAGATCCACAACTCTCCAGTGGGTGACCTCAATCTATATGAATATAGGGAGCAAGGGGAGAAAAGAAGGATGAGGAACAGGAGAAGGAGGAGAAAGAGGAGGAGGAGGAGGTGGTGGGAGAAGAGAAACAGACATAAACAGTAGCAGTATTAATGGACATGTCAATGTAAAAGGAAGAAAAACTCACAGGGTTCTACCCCTAGCCAAAGAACTGTAGGCAATTAGGCAATTCTTGACTGCTGGGTTGAAGATTAGCCTCTCCATGGATGAGTGCTTTTACTGGTTGTCCAACATAGAGTGGCCAGCCCTGAAACCATCTACATACAAGCAACGATTTGTACATGCATGTGTGTGTGTGTGTGTGTGTGTGTGTGTGTGTGTGTGTGTGTGTGTGTGTTACACCAAATATAACCAATAGGAAAGAAGTTATCATCCTGAGAGTGGGAATTTGAGGAGCATAACTGGAAAAGGTTTGAGGGAGGAAAAGAAAAGGAGAAGCAGTATAATCCTTTTTCAACTAAACACATTTTTAAAAATATAAATTTCCCCAATGCCTTTCCTGAGTATGATCACTGGCTAACTCAGCCTTTCTACTAGTATAACTAGATGATATATAAACTAGCAGTGTTCAATACTGATTGTCAACTTGGCAGATCTAGAATCACTTCAGAGAGAAACCTTTGTGAGAACCAACATTCATCTCTATCTGCTTCTTTACTGTGGAAGTCATGTGATCTGCTGCCTCAAGTTCCTGCCTCCATGACTTCCTTCACAACATTGGCGTGTCCCCTTGAACTGTCCCCTTGAACCAAAATAAAGCCTTCCTCCCTGGATTGGAGGGGGGGGCATGTAATTGGGAGAGAATGGGAGATGGATCTGGGGAAAGCTAGGGTAAAAAGGTAAATATGCCTAAATACATGCATTTACAAAATTCTCAGAGAATTAACAGAAGTAAAACCCACCCGCAGGATTGTCCCAATATGAGCTCAGTGTGTGTCCACTCCCATCTGTGAAGCACCTGCTTGTGCCAGGTTTTCCTCAGCGCAAAGGCTCCAGATGGGTAAAGAGCTGGCCCAGGAAGAGCGTAAAGAAAAGCTGAAGGAGGCAGAACTGGCCTTGGGAAGCGCACTGAAGGAAGGCCCTGCCCTTTTACATTCAGTATAGCTAATCAATAAGGCTGAGGTGTTAACTCAACTGTAGGGAGGACCGCAGTATATACAGTGAAGAGCTGCCAAGTTGGCAATTAGTATTGAACACTGCTAGTTTATATATCATCTAGTTACACTAGTAGAAAGGCAGGGAAGATGGGTGTTTGTCATGGAGAGAACAGAGAAGCACAGTGTCCTACAGAGATGGGGCCAGGAGACCCGTGGGTATCTGCATGATATCTAGATCAGGAATGATGTAAGAAAGACCAGCAGGGACAAACACTTTTCATCCAGGGAGGCACTACCAATACTATATCTCCTGAAGTAATAAAAACCAGTTGCTGGCAGTTGGGAGCAAACCCTCATCTCTGACTCTGTGCTGGTTGTAGGTCCCGCTCACACAGCTCAATACTCTCGGGAGGGAAAGGCTGCATACTGAACAAATGCAGTTTGCATAGTGTTCATCTTTTCAAAGACAGAGTTTGTATAGAAAACACAATGGAAAAGAGGATAAAGCAATCCAATCTCCATTGCCTCGTGGCTTTCAGGACAGCGAATGTTTCAGTCAGCATCACGGATCTTGCCAGACGACTGTGTCCTGAATCTCATGGTTCATGGGTGTCTTGTGTGTGTGTCCATGCTAATCACTCAGCCTTTGGAAACCGGAGCCATGTTTGTGACTCCGCTCAGGCAGTGGTGTCAAAAACAATGCCAGGCACTTATTGAATATACTCATCAGGAAGTGTGTGTCTCTAAAACTTCTGAATATTCAATAGTGGAAGTCTTAGATGCCATGTCAGCCAAAGTTATATGGCATGCAATAAACAACTGGGTCTTTAATCTCAGAATCCTCTACAAACTCCTTATTTTAAAAAGGAGATCCCTTTTTAAAGAACAAGTGTGCCCTTCAAGCACACAGTCTGTCTAGGAGTCCTTCCCTGGGGGAAAGCCCTCCGCTCCAATCCAGTCATTCTTCTCCAGCCTCACTGTCTACCTCTCCCCTTTCTACTACAGAGACCTTTAGGTTCCATGGCAGCCTTACCCCATAGTCAGTGTGGGCTCCCGGGAGCTTGGCAAGCCTAGTGGAAGGCTGCCCGTTCCTTGCTATCTCACTAAGCAGGAGTGATAATTGGCAGCAAGCATTTTCTTGCTGCCACTGAGCCAAGCAGAGATGAGCAGAGATGCAAGCTGGAAGGACAAGCAAGGGCAGCCATGGTTTCCACTGCTCCTCGAGCCCAGGCTACCCCTCAGACTGCTAGGATTCCCATATGCAAAAGACTTTAAGGTATATGTAAATAAAAACATTTTGCAATAAAATTCATGACTTCATTAAAGTCAATATTATTAATACTAATATCAATAGGTGATAAGGATAAAATCAGATGATATAGTCTTTCTTTTACTGTGATTAATAAAAACTAGCAAATGCAATTTAAGGAAGAATTTATTTTTGGCTAGCAGTTCAAGGCTACAGTCTATCGTGAGGGGGAAGGCACAGTAACAGGTTCCAGATTCCTGTTTAGTGTTTTATTTTATTTTATTGACTATTTTCTATATTTACATTTCAAATGTTATCCCCTTCCCCCCTCTCCCATACCTACTGTTCCCTCTCTCTTCTTATATGAAGATGCTCCCACTCCCACCTCATTGCCCCCCTACACTGGGGAAACAAGCCTTCACAGCACCAAAGGCTTCTCTTCCTATTGATGCCAGACAATGCCATCCTCTGCTACATATGCAGCTGGAGCTATGGGTCCCTCCGTGTGTACTCTTTGGTTGGTGGTTTAGTCCCTAGGAGCTCTGGGGGGGGCGGGTTCTCATTGGTTGACATTGTTGTTCTTCCTATGAGGATGCAAACCCATTCAGCTCCTTCAGTTCTTTCTCTAACTCTTTCACTGCAATCCCCATGCCCAGTCCAATGGTTAGCTGCAAGCATCCTCATCTGTATCAGTAAGGCTCTGGCAGAGCCTCTCAGGAGACATCCATATCAGGCTCCTGTCAGCAAGCTTTTCTTGGCATCAGCCATAGTAACTGGGTTTGGTGGCTGCACATGGGATGGATCCCCAGGTAACCTCCCCAAAGTGACAAGCATGTAATAATACTAGAGGACACCTTGTTTTCTTTGCTCTGAGAACAGAATCTACAGCCTTGATTATTCTAGGTAAGCTGTCTCCTACTGAGCTATACTCCCAGCATGCAGTTCTTTTACCAGGAATAATAACTGCATCTACTAAATGTCTAACAGAAGGCACCAACTGAGCAGAGCTCACCAGTGGTTCTGTGTCATTTAGTTCTCATAACATGGAAGATGGAACAGATTGGCTATGGGGAGGGGGACAAGACACAGTCTTCTCTCCCTCCTACAGTGATCACCCATCCTCTTAGCTCTCACTCTTGAGTTCATAGAAAGAGAAAAAAGAAGCAAAAGAGGAGAAAGTGAGGGAGAGAAACAGGGAAGGGGAAAGAAATCCTCAGTTGCCCATATGCAAAACACATTAAGGTTTATGTAAGTAAACCATTTTTGCAACACAATTGATGCCTTCACTGAAGTCAATATTATTAATATTAATACCAATAAGCATGCTATTATACCTTGTAAAATATATTCCTCAGGCTCATGTGTTTGAATATCTGGTCCACAGCTGGTGGTAACAGAACTCCAGGACGTAACCTGGCCTGCGGAAGTAGGTTATATGTTCAGGACCATGAGAATGATAGATTTCACCCTGGTTCCTGCTTTGTTATTCATTTCCTATCTACTGGGATTTGAACTGCCTCTGTTGCCCACTTCTGCTGCTGGGAACTGAGCTGTTCCTCCAAGCCTTCCCTATGATGAGGGGCTGAAACCCTACAACTGTGACTTAAATACAATCCTTCTGCTCTCTTGTGTTGCTTCAGTCAGGAACTTGGTCATACCAAAAAGAAAAAAATAACTAATATGCATAGTGATGACATATATAATTCTAGAAAAAAAAAGTACCTTCAGAAAATGGTCTAGGAGAATTTTCCTCCAGTTTCCTATTTCAGAGTCTTACTCAGTATCTAGGCTTGCAACCCATCCCAGAGCATCATCTGCAGGGTGTTATCTAGAACACATGCTGGGAGAATCACACCTCCTTAGACACCCTGAGCAAAGTAGGCAGAGGACCAAGGCTGGCTCTGTGGATTGGCAGAACAGAGAGGTCCCTGAGATCAGAAGACTTCACATTTGGCCCAGGACTCTGCTGTTACTATTCTGAAATTCTTAACTTCTGAACAAAAGGCTCTGCGTTTTCTATCACTGAGCCCAATGTGCATCCTGTGGGGGTGGGAGAGTCAACCATTTATATTCATGGAGAACTGTACACTAGAGGGGCTAGAGGTCAGAGTCTTAGCTAGTCTCTGGCAGAAGCAAATCTGAAGTAACCTTGAAGGATGACAACATACTTTCTATATGGCTGGGAGGCAGCCATGCCATCTGGCCTTTTCTCCTGAACTGGAAGGCCACTGCTTTAGTCTATAATCCAGATAAATAAACGCTGAGCTAGTCAACATGATTGTAAAAAAAACCACTCAAGACAGCCAGCTTGTAGAGAGGAAGGGGTTGTGGTTGCTCATGCTTCACAGGCTCTAGCCTAGGACCAACTGGTGCCATTGCTTTGGACCTGTGGTGAGGTAGCACAGCACAGCAGAGGCATATGGTAAAATACTTCTCCGTGGCCAGGACGTTCAACAGAGAAAAGATAGGAGACTGGGGTCCCGCAGTCCTTCCAAGACCATGTATCCGGTGATCTAAGGCTTCCCTTTGCTCTTTAAAGGCTCCATCATCTCCCAACAGTGCCACGTGAGAACCAGGGCCAAGAACTCACGGACTTTAATAAATAGCCCGAGTTCAAACTATAGCAAATGTCTGACTGAATGAAAAAGAAAATAGAACTGGGGAGATGGCTCAGTGGGTAAAGAACATACCACACAAGCCTGAGGGCTTAAATTCAAGTACCCAGAACCCATGTAAGGTGGGGACAGCAGCCCACATTTATAATCCTAACTCTTCTATGGCAAGATGGAAGTGAAAACAGGATAATCCTCAGAAGTTGTGGGTTACCAGTAAAGACCCAAGAGACCTGTCCAAACAATGTGGAAGGGTAGCAGCACCTGAGGCTGTCCTCTGAGCTCCACAAATGAATTGTGGGATACACACCCATCCCCATCATATGCATACATACATGGGAACATATATATGTTACATGTTCACATATTAAAGGAGAGAGTAAGTGGGGCTGGAAAGATGGTTCTGCTGTTAAGAGCACTGGCTGCTCTTCCGGAACCCCAGGTTCAATTCTCAACACCCACACGGCAGCTCACAACTATGCTATAACTCGAGTCCCAGGACATCTGATGCCATCTTCCAGCCTCCATAGACAACTGCATGCATGTAACACGTAGACAGACAGACAGACAAAATACCGTTACGCATAAATTGCTTTGGTGAAAAGAAATAAATTTTTTAAAGAGAGCAAACACAAATGGAGTCAGTCTGAGAAGGGAGAAGTATATTTAAAAAAAAAAAAAGGTCTCATGCCAAGCATAGGCCTTTTACAGAGGAAGCAGGTAACAGGAGACAGGAGTGTTCTGTGGGTCAGTGGCTAGCCCACAATGGAGGGGATTCTCACCATCAAAACCTTAAAATAAAGGTCTGCTAAGCATCTAGTGTGAGTGTGAGTGTGTGTGTGTGTATGTGTGTGTGTGTGTGTGTGTGTGTGTGTGTGTGTGCGCGCGCGCGCGCGCGCGCTGAAAGAAGACCTGTAAGTCTTTGCTTATTTTGCAGTACTTGTGGGGTTCAGGGTACGTCCTGTAGGAATATCAGGATTATAGCAGTTAAGTCTGTGTCCTTGGCACATTCACTGCTGCTAGAGGCAGACAGGACACAGCCAAGGCAAATACATGGGATCTGTACCATGTGGGAAGAGAATATGAATGACAGTAAAATGATTGACAGGCCACTTGTCCCTAGTACCACCTCATGTCAGTGTGACTTTGGAAATTGAGCCTAATATCTCAACAACTGGCTCCTGAGATGCTCCGGCCTACACTTCTGCAGCCTGGTCTAGGGTCGTAAGGAATGTCACTGTGGGTGAGCATACGGTCAGGCCTGAGTAGCCTTGCAAGCTGGGGAATGGCTCACACAACTGTGGTAGACAATACCAGCTGCTGTCTGTTGGAGGATGGAGACATCCAGACCATAGTCAGGTTGCCTTACCCACCAATGCCCGTTTCCATACCCTCTGTGTAGTAAGAGTTTGTATACTTACTGGAAGTCTGCCTGGAATAAGATAAAAGTAGAATAGATTATAGGCTGCACCTCCCTAAGCAGCACCATCACCTGGGGATCAGGTAATGAAATGCGGAGACCACAGGAGATGAGTGAGATGATTTCTCACTCATCAGTACGGGAGGCAGCATGGTATGGGAAAGAATAAAGGTACAGATGTAGTCATCATCTGCTGACAGGATGATGTTGTGTGACAACCCACACCTTGTGGAGCAAAGCACCACCACTAGTTATTGTCTACAGATTAATGTGTTCCAGGTATCCTGGGCTTGGCTAGCTCCAGATTGCTCAAAGGAACTGGCTGTCTTCCAAGTCTGCATCCCTTCTATAAGCCAATCCATGCATTCTTGTAATGGTGGCAGTGGTCCAGAGAAAGATGAGGGGATATATAAGCACCTTTTCAGCTGTGGACATCAAGGTCACCTCTGTTCATGGACAAAACCAGAGAGATGAGCATGCCCATGTCAGAAGAGAAAGCAATCACCAGAGTGCATTGGGGGCTTCAGAGAAGACGTCACCAAGATGCGCTCAGCCAAGGTGCAGAACCCATGAGGAGGTTGGCTCCTTTCTACCACTCCTGCTGGGGCCATAATACACTCAGAACTCCCTTAAGTTCAGAACTTAGACACTTCTGAAGGAAGAAAAATAATAGTCAAAGGGAGGGGCATTCCTCAGAGAAGAAGACCTTGATTAGATAGTTCCTGTACATCCACAATGTGGTTTTACTAGCTGTAACATAGAGGTCACATCCAACTGACCCGTCCCCATCAGATAAGGAACCACTGATACCACATTAATTAATATAGGCTAATTAATGCCCTGTTGGCTTTATGCATTACTTTCCTTGCTGCTGTGATGGAAGTAATGTTAAAAAATACTTATTTTGCTCCATAGTTTTACTGGGACTTCATTTTCCATAGCAAGGACAGGACAGTTGTGAGAGAGGCTCTGTCCCTAGCAGTGTTAGCATGAAGAAGTGATCTCCTGTGGTGGTTAACAGAGAGCAGGTGGGAACCAGATGCAGGTCTTCAGAGTCTTGCCCTCAGTAACCATTTCCAGAAGCCTTCAAAATAATACCACAAGCCAGACACTGAGCATTCAAAACAAACCTCTGGATGGCGCATTTCAGATTCAAATCATAGCCATTTGAATCCCAGATTCACCACTTGCTGGTTTAGAGATTTTGGCCAATTTGCTTAAACTTCCCTGTGTGGCCCATCCTCACATTGTGAAACAGAGATAAGAATCCGCCTGCCGCAAAAGCTGATAGCAAAACTGAGATGTCATATCAAAATGTATAAACTATCACAGAATATGTGATCAATGAGGTAGTGTTCTCATTACTGTCATGAATATGAAGAGTGGGACAGTGATGATGTGGATGATGATGCTTCTAATGAAGAGGATGATGGCAGTTGTGGTAATGATAATCATGGTGGCAACAATGGAAATAATGGTGTGATGATGCTGATGCTAGAGATGGTGATGATGTTGATGATGGTAGCTATGGTGATGATGCGGACAATTGTGTTGATGCAGATGACGATGGATGCGGTGACGAGGGTGAAGTGGCCGTGATAATCGTGATGGTGGTGATTATAATTATGGTAGTGATGATGGTGATGATAAGGGTAGTTGTGATGGTAATGGTAGTGATGACGATGGTGGTGGTGATGATGTAAATGATCATGGAGGCAATGGGGGTAGTTGTTAGGATGGGGTGTTAATGATGGCAGTGAAGCATGGTGAAGTGAGGAAAGATGGCGATTGTGGTGATGCTGGTATTTGTGACGGTGGTGATGAAGATGACAGGAGAGAGGATGATGATGAAGTGATGATAATTGTGATGGTGGTGGTAACTGAGGTGATGAAGATGCTGATAGTGATGATGGTAAAATGATGGCGTTGATGACATAACGTGGTTAATGACAGTGGTAACATGATGACCATTATAAGAACAGTGGTTGTGATGTGGTTGCGGTGACCCTGGTAATGGTTGTGTTGATATGCTGTTCTCCCCGCTCCCCTCATCCCTTAGTCCTTTTCTCCACTCTCTAAATTCTGCTTGCACTTAGCCTAGTTTTAGATGTTGATATGAGTTTTCTAAGAAGCAAACAAACAAAATAAGAATGTATGTACACACCTTTCCTCAACAGGAGTGAAAATACCACTAATTAGAGAGAGATTAAAAACCCTCGTTTCATCCAATGAGAACGGCATTGGAAATCAAAGCATGTCTCCTTGGCAGAACGGTTCATCCAGCTTTCCCAAATGACAGGTGCAGGGCTCAAAAGATAGAAAACAACAGGCTTGAGGATTCAGAACACGGTGAGTTATTGCTTGGGATAATCACATACAGATCTGAGGTATCAAAAATGGAATCAGATTGGTCATGATCAGAAACACTCGGAGAACTTTCATGCACATTTGCACAGCTGTCTTCCTTTTACTACAGCATCATCAGCAGGGTACCTCAGTGTACAGCTTGACAAATATGAAACACTTGGGAGACACCCACACTTCTGACTACCTGCTAGTATAAATAGCTTAGTTTCTATTAGTTCCTATAAGGCAGTAGCTGGTATTCCACTTCGTTACAGTCACACAGTTACAAGGTTTATAACGGAGAAGTGGTTTCAGAACAGAAAATTACACGCTGACTCGGTCAGACTGCACCTCCTTGATTAAAACTCCAGGCTCTACCAATGCAAATGTATTAACTATGGGAGCACTGTAGCATTTCACAGTGTGACCTACCTAGCTCAGAAGAGGAATAAGATCTTGTGTTAGTATGTCTTCGACCTAGACACAAGATCACCACACATTTTTAGGGTACAAATTCTACATCCAAGTCCCTCACTGGTTATCAGAAGTTAAAATGGGTAATTCCCAGCCTCACCCTCAAGGATCTACTTCAGAGGGGAATGCAGGCTGGCCAACTGACCTCCTTACCACAGATACAAGTGTCTAAGGACAGCCTCATTTTGCTCTGGCACAAAAGCTCATTTCAGAGCATCCTGTTTCTCCTGGTGCCCAGCATCGTGGATCAGAAGCACAATCGCTTAAGGAACAATTGTTTCAAAACCAAAGGGAAATGGCTAATTTTGTGATAAATCTGATCATCCAGGAGGTGATGCCAAGTCCCTAAATCTATGTCTTTGGAAGAGTGAAGCTAAGCATTTCTTGGTAGATGAAGGATAAACCCTGCTAGTAATACAGTAAGAAATGAGAGTGCCTACTTGAGGGGTGGCTGAAAGGAGCTTGGGAGACATGACTCACAATGATGCAGAGAGGGGTGAAGGAAACATGGATGATGAGAACTCAGGGTCTAAGAAGAACGGTCCAAGGAATGAAGGAGTGTAGGCAGAGGCTGTAATCTTCCACGGCCAGCCAAGATGGAAAAAGAAATGAGAGATAGGAACTAGTCTCTTCTCACCCACGCAGCACCTCATCTGGAGACCAAAGGGATAAATTACCATCCTCCATAGAGATGAGGCCAGGCATCACAGCACAGAGCTGAGCCAGGGGCTTCCCCAGGCCTGACAGGGGGATGAAGTATGCTCCTCCCAGTAAGAAATTGTAGATTCTGGAAGCTTCGAGTCTGCACTCAATGTCAAATGCTAAGCTTACTTTTGCTGGTGAAAAAAACAATAGATGCTTTCTTTCTCATCTTTGGGGATCCCAAGGCTCAGCCATGCAGGGACATAGTAGCCTATGGTAGTCTGGTAATACACTGATTCCCAGCGGCTCATCGGGTGCACTGGGGAATGACAGAGACACGGGACGGGCAACTCTTTCACCTTTCCTCTGCTGAATAGCAAAACCCCTCTGCCACTGTTTTCTCCTTGCTTCCAGCTGGGGAGAGATCCCCACAGTGAACGGACTTCAGTGTCTCATAGAAGCAAAGTGTACTGAACGTCCGGGTTGTTTAATTATCTTCTACAAATAATTACAAGCTTCTTCTAATGAGGAAGCTTTATTGATTTGCCATTTATTTGCTAAACTGCTGAAGGGGGCAAATCATTGCATGGGCAGCTGAAGGACGCCAGTCAGATCCAGATTTGCATTCCTCCTTACTACAAGGTGAGGAAGAATGTATCTCATGTCTCCTGTAAGAAAAGGGAATCATATATAAAAATGCCAGGAAGGGAAGTAGGGAGGTGGACTGTGAGGTAAGGAGCTCCAACTGCAAGGTACTACAGCTATCTCGGGGCTCTGGAGAAGACTTGGGAATCAGGAGGATAGAAGGAAAGGTAGGGACCATCTGTGAATGGTTCTCTGTGTTCCTGAAGAACAGCTACAGAGAGACAGGCTTCTCTCAAGATGGGTTTCTCTGCTTCCTACTTCCCCTAGACATATTTGTACCCTACAGGCAAAGGTCCTGCAATATGAAAGCCTCGGGAAGGAGTCTAGATAACGAAATCTAAACTATAATTCATAAGAAAGCACGCTAATGCCCCTGACAGTGACCCCTGACAATTCATGTGAGAGAGGAAAAAAAATAATTGGCTTAGAGGAAAACACATGTTTTCAAGATTTTGTGTATTAACCGAAGCGCTTAGATTACTTAACCATGAGCGCAATTTGATCTTGAGACAAACAAGCCATTTGTCACTGTAGGGATAATTTTTCTTGGGGGACATTGAAAGCAATTTTAAAAAGTAATAAAGTATTTAAAGAGGAATTGTCAAGTCAGGAAATGGATTTTTTTTTAAAAAAATGTATCTTCATTTATTTTATTCTAGCTTAAAGTATTGAATCCATGTAAAAATCACCTGTTTGCCTCACTACTGTTTTAGAAATTTCTCCACTTCTGCTGGGTGTCCAGGAAGCCCCAGCCATGCAGAAGGGATTAACGGTTGAAACATCAGTGAACTCTGCCCTGTTGACCCTTGCCCAGGACAAAGACCTTCCTGAGAACCATATTGACATGTTTATCAGGATAGCTACCTGCCTGGCCTTGACTGGCCCTAACTGACCATGACTAATATCTCCCCTGACAAGTCCAAGGGAAAGCCAAAATATTCCACATCACAGATATCTTCTGGATTCTCTGTTGCCAGCGGTGGAAACACAGTCTGAACTTGCTCAAGGAACTGAAGAAAAATCTACTAAAGGCAGAAAGTCTGAACCAAGTTTCACCATTGACAAGGTCATGACCATGGGCAGATGTGTGGCTAGGTGCAAGTCCCATATTCACAAAACATAGCCCATCTGGTTGGGAGAACCACTGAGAAGATGCTAAGCTGACCCTTGAACTCTCACGACTTACATAAAACATTCTGTTATTTATGCATCATGATGGATTACTTTCATAGACATAATAGTCATCAAGGAGCACAAAGCAGACTCATAAACATGTGCAAGTGTGGGCTTACTGTGGAGAAAACACTCAGGAATGAGCAGACCTGGGCCCAGGCCTGGCTAGGCAGTGTTCTCCCCACCACTATGGGTAAGCCTGTTAACACTCTAGTCTCAGTTTCCCTTCTTTCAAACAAGAACACTGGGACACGTCCCATTTCCTTCAAAAGGGCCTTTATCTGGTGCTTTCTATTCTAGGAAGGAGAATAAGGTACAAAACTGTAGCCACAAGCGGCAATCTGACAGAGCTGGCTGACAGCCTAAGCTTTGGAATCAGCCAGCCCAAGGCTTACCACTATCCAGATGCATTAGACAACAGACAACTGATTAACTTCTGTGCCTCAGTTTCCCTGTCTGTCATTTCTACTTTGGAAGCTGTTGGTTCTGAATCTGCAGCACAGTGCCTAACCCGAGAGCTCCTTTGATGCCCACTCAGCTGATGCCTCCGAAAGCATCAGCCTTCTCCAAAACAGTATAGGATGATGGCTGACTCAGAAGCTGCTGGCTCAGAAGGGAATATCACAGACAGTTCCAGTCATAACAGAACACACACAAAGCCCTGAGTCTCAACTTCCTCATCCCCGCGGTCCTAGAATTGGTGGGAGGCATTCCCTATGGTGAATATCTAAGTGAGTAAGAACACCCCAGCCACTCCTGGAAATAAGCAAGTGAAGAAGAGTCTCAGTGAGGAGGGGCCTCCACACCCCACCAGCATCTCTGAAGGGGCTGCTGACAACAGGAAGCACAGCAGTTCCTCATGTGATTGAAGATAAACCAAACCCCTGCAAAGAAGAACTGGGGGGCACTGTTTCTCAGCACAACCATTAGTCCGATGGAGCACAGTACAGAGAGTTGACCCTGTGTGTATTTGAAATGATCATGAGAAAATCCATAGCTCTCTTACTGGACTAGAAGTTCTGGGATGAACACTATGGGAAGTAAGTTGTAACTCCCAGGGACTGTTTTCCACTTGTAGACTCATAAACATAGACCAGTGAGCATGTAGTGGAATTTCCATGTCCTGCCACTTGATAACCATATACCTTGAGTCTGTAGAATAACTTTAACCCTGAGAAGACATTCCCACTCACTCATAAAAAAGTGAATGAGCACACACCACCCATGTCTTCAACCCAGGTTCCAATCACATTCTACTGCTGTGATAACCAAGTTTTCTTTAGACACTGTCAAATTACCCCCAGCTGAGAATGAATAGATTGTGCTATCATGTTAAGAAGCAGAACCAAGACCAAAAGCTAGGTTCCCAAGGCCTCTCTCTCTGGAACAGCAGGAACCAAAGTAGAGATGGCCCAGAATATATAAAGAGTTCCTACAATTCAACAATAAAAACCTAACTAAAGAAATGGGAGTAAAGAATTTGAATAGCTCTATCTCCAAAATGGTCATAAAAGGTAATAAAGGGATAAAATGATGTTCATCATCATTAGTCACAGGAAAGGCAAAACATATACTACTAAGTCTCTGGCATAATTACCCACAGACATATATGCTGTGACCCATACATAGGCTTGGGTGCTGGAATCCTGAGTAAGGATGGTAAGAGAATGAAGAAAGGACAGACATACAGACACACAAGAAAGCTTGGATCAGGTAGGGGTGTGTTCACTCTGATAGAAGTATGTACTACCACCAGCAGCCTATAACCTCAGCATGTTTATTAGGTACAACACAGACAGAGGGGTTAGACAGCTCTGTAAGAGGTCTCTGTAGTCTAGCAGTCTCAGACTGTAAACATCTTGGAGGAGGAAGCCTCAGTTGCTAGTCTCTACACACATGGATCAATCTCTATAAACACACTCAGACACCAAGAAAAGCTTCATAGTTCTACCAGCTTCACCCTGGTAAGACTTTGCCACTCCTGTGAGCCTTAGGCATTAGACTCCTCAACATGGCCCTGCCCATGTACAACAACATACATTTACTTGGGACTTGACACACTCACAGCATTCTCTGCTCTCTGTACATATATGATTTAACTAAAGATATGCCAATTGTGCTGGCAATAACTCTTCTCCACTCAGCCCACAAGAGCCATAGACTAAAAACCTTAACACCAGGCATGAGAAACCCCCGGTGGTGGTTTGACTATCCTTGGCACAGGGAATAGCACTATTAGGAGCTGTGGCAATGTTGAAGACTATAGCCTTGTTGGAGGATGTGTATCACTGTGGGGGTGGGCTTTGAGATTTCTATGCTCAAGCTCCACCCAGGGAGGAAAGAAACCCTCCTCCTGGCTGCCTTTGAGTCAAGATGTAGATTCTTGGCTCCTCCAGCTCCATGTCTGCCTACATGCTGCCATGCTTCCTACCATGATGAGAATGGACAGAACCTCTGAAACTTTAAGCCAGCCCCAATTAAATGTTGTCTTTATAAGAGTTGCTTTGGTCATGGTGTTTCTTCACACCAATGGCAACTCTAACTAAGATCTTCCCTTTCAAGTTGTTAAGGAGAGTTCAAAGAATTCTCAAAACAACATAGGCTGTCGCTGTTACCCTTGGTTGACTCCCAGAGGTTGAAAGTACGTGCCTATGGTGGAAGATACCATTCACTTCAGACATAAGACCTGGAGAACCCAAGATGGACCTAACTTGAATGCCTACTCTTTGAGGGCTAGCTTCCATATTCCTGGAAGCTGCTGTGTAAGTTTCCAAGGGAGGGAAACAACCAACAGCATATCCAGCTGTGAAGCTTAGGAGCACAGTGACAACCAGGATGAAGCGACAACCCAATGTGCACTCACATCTTGGTGGTAACCAACTGTTCACTCATTAGAGTTTAAGTACACCCAACTGGAAGGAATTTTGTCCAATACTGGAAAACTATCCAATTACCTAGAGCTAGGGAAGTCATGGATCTCAGAAAATAACTTATCACCACTTCACTAAGACATCATAATCCCTAACTGCATTCTAAATACTTGTCCTTAGACCCACAGATAAGTGTAGTTCTCTCAAAGAAATTCCTCATTGCAAGAGAGGAGACCATTATAGAAACCCACAACTGGTTGAAATGTAGAAGACAAATGACCATGGGGAATCCAACCCCAAAAGAAACACCTGTAATATACTCTCTGCACTATGGCTCAGGGAACATTGTGGAAGAGGGGTGGAAAGACTGGAAACCAAAGGACCAGGAAATCTGCTTTGAGATTGTGTTACCTAGGAATGACATGGGAACAATATGTCTGCCTAAACAAGACCTAAAGAAGGACATTACAAATAGACAAGCTAACATGGAAGAGGGAAATCTCAGGGGGCTCCACCTATAGACAAAGAACTGCAGGCCACTAAGGAATGATGAGATTGGGAGAAAATTCTTCCCCCAAGATGAACTCCTTAATGGAGTATCCAATACCAAGTAGTCAACCATGAAATCATATACATTCAAGTTATATGAAATGGACTAAGCAGTCTTATTCATATATTAAGACATTATACAATATAAGTTTTTAAGAGGCCATGGTTTCACAAGAGAGTTAAGGGGCTGAGGAAATGGAAGAAAGAAAATGGAAATGATACAATTATATTTCAATTTTTTAGTTAAATTTTAAAAAAGAGTGGGTGGCAGTAGCATGTGGTTCAGACTACAGCCTAGCCTGGTGACCAATTGCAAAATCCTCAGAAATGTCTTGTCACTTATAAGTCTCCATTATAATTATATAGCTGATTATTGGCTATCACACACCAACATGAGGTCTAAGTTAGTCAAGGTACAGCAGATCCCTCACAGGACAGAGCCAGCCTAAGGCAGAGCCTGAGAAAGAAGTGTCCATGTGCTACAATTAGACTGTGACCTACTGTGACTCCCACATGGTATAAAATAGAACCGATGCTTTGCCTGAGAGATTCTATTTCACATAGAGAGTTCATTTTGAAGATGGAGAATGACTATACTCTTCCGCAGATCATCAGATGCACAGAAATCACCATCCATGCAACACAACTGATAAATGACATACTTCTTGTAGTAGAAAAGGCTCTACCCTGTAACTGCATAAGGAAAATTGAGAAGCCAGCCGAATAACTTATCCAACACAAAAGACTGAGGAAAAACTGTTATTCTTTCTCTTATATCCCATTAATTGATGCACACCTAGCACTCAGATGGCAATGACATCAAGGACCACACCCATCCACAATCTAATGCTCAACATGTGCATGAAAAATAGACGGGCAGAGAGCTCTCATTTGCTTTTCATGATTTCAGCTAGGTGGTCTCCCACTGTTGGCAGGTCCTGCTTGACTACCATCTGCACATCCACCGGCTTGCCCATCTTGACCTGAATCTACTATCCCCATTCTGAGCTGGGTTTTGTCCTTTCAACTCACCCTATGAGGACAGGGGGACTCATCTCTTCATCTTTGGTCACAACCCTAACTCTCCAAGGGGCATCAGTGGTAGCTTCTTCCCTACAGATTTGGATTAGTTATCTTATCAATACTGAGTCTAGTTACATTTCTATCAGCTAGCTTCTGAAACCACTTGAACAAGGCTGCAGTTTTTTTAACTCTTATTTATTATATATAATGAGTTGTATAAGAAAGCCTTATTTGTAAATAAAATAAGAATAAAAAATATGCAGTTGTCTCAGCCAGGCTACCAAGGTAAGCAGGGATATCTAAGCAAATTTTGCTGCCATTGAAACCACTAGATGTTAATGGATTTATTATTATTCAATAAATTCTGACATCACAGAAGGGCACAAATGTGTTCATATGTGTTTCTGGCACAGCATACTCATGGGGTTAGATGACTGCTCTCTCATGTCTTAGCAGGTGTCTATATCTCAGTGTCACCACCTTGGGACTTGCAGTGAACACTCAAAACCTGACACTAGTTCCTTTTCTGTGAGAATGAAAGGATTTTACCATGGTCTTGAAATTGTGAAGCTTCAGTAAATTGAAGTGCACAAGATCTATGGTATCATGTCAAAGTAAATCCGGGGTCAAGGATGGAAATATAAGAATGCAGCTATGCGGATCCTGGCCCACAGCTCACTGCTCCCAAAACCCTTGAGAAAGAGAGCTCACTGCCCGGACAGGTGGGCACTCCTGAGACTGCAGAGCGGGAGAGACCACCAATACTGCCCACCCCTGCCCACATCCCTGGCCCAAGAGGAAACTGTAAAGGGCCTCTGGGAACTGGAAGATAGGGGCACTCGAGCGGCAGGTCCCCTGCGGTCCAGACACTACCTGGATCTGAAGGGACCAGGTCAAAGAGCTCCCTGCACCCAAATCCCGTGGGAGGGAGAGCTAAACCTTCAGAGGGGCAGACATGCCTGGGAAGCCAGAAAAGACTACACTCTGCCCACATTTCTAACTCCAGAGGAAAACACCTAACACCATCTGGGACCCCAGTGCACAGGGGCCCGAAAAAAGACAGGGAAGGCCCTTCTGCTTGCCACCCTCAGGGAGAGCTCAAACGCAGCACCTCAGGAGCAACTACAGGCCCAGTATGAGAGGTAAGACAAACTTTTCTGCTCCAAGCAACCTGCCTGGTGGACTCAGGACACAGGCCCACAGGAACACCTGAGGACCAGTAAACAGGAAAGACTACACGCCTGAAAGCAGAACACTCTGTTTCCATGACTGGCTGAAAGAAAACAGGAAAACAGGTCTACAGCACTCCTGACACACAGGCCTATAGGACGGTCTACCCACTGTCAGAAATAGCAGAACAAAGTAACACCACAGACAACCTGCTGGCGAGAGGCAAGCACAGGAACCCAAGCAACAGAAACCAAGACTACATGGCATCATCAGAGCCCAATTCTCCTACCAAAGCAAACAATAAATATCCAAACACACCAGAAAAGCAAGATTTAAAATCACATTTGATTATGATGATGGAGGACTTCAAGAATGACATAAAGAACTCCCTTAGAGAAATGGAGGAAAACATAAATAAACAAGTAGAAGCCTATAGAGAGAAATCACAAAAATCCCTGAAAGAATTCCAGGAAAACACAATCAAACAGGTGATGGAATTAAAAATGGAAATAGAAGCAATAAAGAAAGCACAAAGGGAAACAACCCTGGATATAGAAAACCAAAGGAAGAGACAAGGAGCCGTAGATACAAGTATCACCAACAGAATATAAGAGATAGAAGAGAGAATCTCAGGAGCAGAAGATTCCATAGAAATCATCGACACAATAGTCAAAGATAATGTAAAATGGAAAAAGCTACTGGTCCAAAACATACAGGAAATCCAGGACTCAATGAGAAGATCAAACCTAAGGATAATAGGTATTGAAGAAGTAAAGACTCCCAGCTCAAAGGACCAGTAAATATCTTCAACAAAATCATAGAAGAAAACTTCCCTAGCCTAAAGAAAGAGAAGCACATAAACATACAAGAAGCCTACAGAACTCAAAATAGATTGGACCAGAAAAGAAACTCCTCCCGTCACATAAAGGTCAAAACACCAAATGCACAAAACAAAGAAAGAATATTAAAAGCAGTAAAGGAAAAAGGTCAAGCAACATATAAAGGCAGACCTATCAGAATCACACCAGACTTTTCACCAGAAACTATGAAGGCCAGAAGATCCTGGATAGATGTCATACAGACCCTAAGAGAACACAAATGCCAGCCCAGGTTACTGTATCCTGCAAAACTCTCAATCAACATAGATGGAGAAACCAAGATATTCCATGACAAAACCAAATTTACACAATACCTTTCTATAAATCCAGCCCTACAAAGGATAATAAATGGCAAAGCCCAACATAAGGTGGCAAGCTACACCCTAGAAAAAGCAAGAAACTAATCATCTTGGCAACAAAACAAAGAGAAGACAAGCACACAAACATAATCTCACATCCAAATACGAATATAACAGGAAGCAACAATCACTATTCCTTAATATCTCTTAACATCAATGGACTCAACTCCCCAATAAAAAGACATAGATTAACAAACTGGATATGCAATGAGGACCCTGCATTTGCTGCCTACAGGAAACACACCTCAGAGACAAAGACAGACACTACCTCAGAGTAAAAGGTTGGAAAACAACTTTCCAAGCAAATGGTCTGAAGAAACAAGCTGGAGTAGCCATTCTAATATAGATTAAAATCAATTTTCAACTAAAAGTCATCAAAAAAGGTAAGGAATGACACTTCATATTCATCAAAGGAAAAATCCACCAGGATGAACTCTCAATCCTAAATATCTATGCTCCAAATACAAAGGCACCTACATACATAAAAGAAACCTTACTAAAGCTCAAAGCACACATTGCACCTCACACAATAATAGTAGGAGATTTCAACACCCCACTCTCATCAATGGACAGATCATAGAAACAGAAATTAAACAGAGACATAGACAGACTAAGAAAAGTCATGAACCAAATGGACTTAACAGATATTTATAGAACATTCTATCCTAAAACAAAAGGATATACCTTCTTCTCACCACCTTATGGTACTTTCTCCAAAATTGACCATATAATTGGTCATAAAACAGGCCTCAACAGATACAGAAAGATAGAAATAATCCCTTGCATCCTATCAGACCACCATGGGCTAAAGCTGATCTTTAATAACAATAAGGGAAGAACGCCCACATATACATGGAAGTTGAACAATGTTCTACTCAATAATAACCTGGTCAAGGAAGAAATAAAGAAAGAAATTAAAGACTTCTTAAAATTTAATGAAAATGAAGGTACAACATACCCAAATTTATGGGACACAATGAAAGCTGTGCTAAGAGGAAAACACATAGCTCTGAGTGCCTGCAGAAAGAAACAGGATAGAGCATGTGTCAGCAGCTAGACAGCACACCTAAAAGCTCTAGAACAAAAAGAAGCAAATACACCCAGGAGGAGTAGAAGGCAGGAAATAATCAAACTCAGAGCTGAAATCAACGAAGTAGAAAAAAAAAAAAAAAAAGGACCATACAAAGAATCAATAGAACCAAAAGTTGGTTCTTTGAGAAAATCAACAAGATAGATAAACCCTTAGCCAGACTAACGAGAGAACACAGAGAGTGTGTCCAAATTAACAAAATCAGAAATGAAAAGGGAGACATAACTACAGAATCAGAGGAAATTCAAAAAAATCATCAGATCCTCCCCGTTGAAGGAATCAGAGAAAGGATTGGAAGAGCTTGAAGGGGCTCGAGACCCCTTATGAACAACAATGCCAACCAACCAGAGCTTCCAGGGACTAAGCCACTACCCAAGACTATACATGGACTGACCCTGGGCTCCAACCTCATAGGTAGCAATGAATAGCCTAGTAAGGGCACCAGTGGAAGGGGAAGCCCTTGGTCCTGCCAAGACTGAACCCTCAGTGAACGTGATTGTTGGGGAGAGGGCGGCAATGGGGGGAGGATGGGGAGGGTAACACCCATAGAGAAGGAGAGGTGGAGGGGTTAGGGGGATGTTGGCCTGGAAACTGGGAAGGGGAATAACAATCAAAATGTAAATAAGAAATACTCTAGTTAATAAAGATGGAAAAACAAAAGAATGCAGCTATGCTGCATGGCATCTGAACACCCACGAAAATTCCAATAGAAGAGAAATGCAGAGGTCCAGGATTTCCAAAGGTTGCAGTGAGGATCTGGAAAAGAGGAAACCCTGGTCAGGTAGATTCATGCCACCTGTGCTGATGTACAGGGCTGGCAAGTCAAGTTCAACATCCAAGGAACACAAGAAGGAAATACAATTGTCAGGTTCTGGGAAGTTTGGGTACATCACTCTCCAAGGAGATTTTTTAGCTTTGTCCCCTCTTCTCTCTGATCCAATCAGCTTCTCAAACCTCCAAGTGCCAACTATAATTATAATTGAGCATCATTTCTCCTATAGTAACCAGTGCCCACAGTTTAAGATTACCCTTCTAGAATGAAAGGCCCTAATGGCATTGTCCTGTTAATTTTGCTATTAACTTGACATAGCCTAATGCCATCCAAGAAAGAAACTGGCTAGACCAGATTAGCCTGTGGGTATCTGTGTGAATGATTATCTTCAGTATTAATGGACGTTGTAGGGCCCAACCCACTGTGGGCAGCAGCATCCCTAGAGGCAGATATAAAAGAGCCATATAAGCATTGTGCCAATGATCAGGCCAATAAGTAGCTTTCCTTCATGGTTTCTGTTCCAAATTCCTGCCTGAGTTCCTACGCCAACTTCTGTCAAAGGTGAGCCATGCCCTACAAGATAAAATAAGCCCATTCCTCCCTTTCAGCGCATTATCACAGCAAGGAAATGGAGAATAGCCTATAAGCAAGGATGTATGAGTCAGAAAACAAGGTTTATAACTCTTGCTTGGGTGACCTCTTTCATTCCCTCCTGCTCTGTCCCTCAGCCCTTCTTCCTTCTCTGTTCCCCAATTTAACCCATTTGCTACTTCTTGTTTGCCTCTTGAAAAGTGTACTGAGAGGCTTACCAACCAGCTTTAACATGAGCTTTCTCAAATACCTAGAAGACATTGCCATCATTCTTGAGATGATTAACATGTTACTTATTGTGGTCATCATTTTACATGTGAATTTACACTGCTACATCCTCCTCAAAATCTTTAGAAACAAGGGTGAGGGGAGAAACGAAGGAGAGAGAGAGAGAGAGAGAGAGAGAGAGAGAGAGAGAGAGAGAGAGAGAGAGAGAGAGCAAAGTCAGTCATGATATGAATTCTGTTTTTTATTCTCTCTTATAAGTTAAGGCTTCTAAAATATTGGTGGTAAACTGAGGATTTCACATAAATATGTCTTGAGGACTTTCTCTAGTAAGAAATTCTATGACCTTCTTGAGACTGAAGGCTTTGAAACACAGAAACATTAAAGTTGATGGAAGGCACTATTATTTGACGATGTAAGCACAGTTGAAGTGTAATGGGATTTAACCCTGTTGGAAGTGCCCAACTGGTAAAACCTCCATTCTTTCTTGTTCTCCTCATAGGCTCACTCACTGCATTATAGGCTGAAGAGGTCTCTGGGTGACTGCTCAGATATTCTGCAATCCAAAGTAAGCCTAGACATCTACAATATCAGCTCCCAGCCCTCCAGGACAACAAAACACTGCTAGGTAAGCTTGTTTGACTTTGCAGTTTTAAATATTTTTACCCCACAAGGAAACTAGATTACCATGAACATTTCCTCAAAAAATAAAGATCTATCCAAAGCAAATAACCAAGTAATTACACAGAGTGCATTATGAAATGTCATCTAAGAAATGGAGCTGCAAATCATGGTGCCCAAGGCCATCCACACCATAGGACTCATTCCTTCATGGACTGGACAAGGTGGATGCCATTTTATTTGCAGATATAGGAGAAAGTGGGCTCAGCAAAGTCAAGAGCTCTATGCCTTTCTTTCTCCTCATTAAACACTACGGATGCAAGCCCAACCAACAGGACTAGGTGATACTTTGTCAGCAATATAAGGAGAACCCACTCCCACTGACATATCCACAAGCTTCCAGAAGGCAGTAGACAGTGTCTGTGGCTCCTTGCTCTCTTCTTGACTTCAAGAATCACCAAGGCAGCTGTGAACCAAAATGGCCTGGCACCTCTAGACAAGGTCCACAACACTGTAGTACAACACATCCTACATATCTCATGAATATACAGGGAATATACAGAGAGTTATTAGCACCATACCTATTAATAAAAAATGGCATGATTGTGAAGGACCTGCTGCAAAACCATAGGGACTTCAGTTTAATCTCCCAAAAATTATAGTTTAAAAATATCTGGAGCAGCAGCATGTACCTGTGTTCTCAACAATGGAGAGATAGACAGGAGGATCTATGGGACTCAGTATCAGCCACACTGAGCAATGGATAAGTTCCAGGCTTAATGGGAGACCCTGTCGCAAAAAAAATAGGGTAGAGAGCAATTGAAGAGGATACCTACTATATGCCTCTGACCTCTGCATGTACGCATACACAAGTACACACATACAAACATGTCTACACATGCAAAGAACCACGCACACTCTAGCACCTTGAACGAATGTCAGTAAGAAATATCTGTTGGGAACTGGCTTTATTTTTGGGTATGAAGACCCACCCATGTGGGCAGCACTATTCCCTAGGCAGCAGATCCTGAATAGTATGATAGATAGGAGAATGCTAGCTGAGAACAATCAAGCAAGAATCCACGTGTCATTCTTTTCTACTCTTGACTGTGGATATGCTTCAAGTTCCCGCCTTGATTATCTTTCAATAACATGCTGTAACCTGGAACTGTCAGCTAAGTAAATCCTTTCTTCCCTGAGTTTTTTGTCTCAGTATTTTATTACAACAACAGGAATGAAACTAGGACACAGAGTAAAGAGAGCAGAAGCAAAGCACTTGTTGGAGGAAGGGAGTGTCAAAGCACATAAGAGCTGCAACAGACAAGGCATAGAGTGTATATATGTGCTGCAAATGGCAGTGCATAGAGTACACGAGATAGGTAGCTAGCAATGCATATAGTAAGTGGAGAAGAAGCAAGGCAATAGGCTGGGTCAAAGCACACAGGAGCTATAGGCAGCATGGACAACTCTCTAGCATACATTGGAGCTGGGATCGGACCTCCTGTTACGATGTGTAACTGAGGGTTATGTGAGAGTAAACCAGAATACTGGTTTCCCAATGCTATGTGATGGGTGCAGAGTTATGGGGCAGAGACCCAGAGGCAAGGGTATTGCAAACTGAGAGAGATGCCCTGTAGCCAAAAAACAAAGCAAGTAAGACAGGGCACGTCCAGCTTGCATATGATCTAATTTCTCATAGCAGGTCACATACAGAATAGTATATTTCCTCCTTCATTATGGAAAAGAGGCTTCTAGGTAGGACTGTTGTTTCCTAAGCTGACATTATGTGTTGAGCCAACAATATAGCAGGAACTATGTTTGAGAGATGGAGGACAGAGTCCTGTTAGAGACTGACAGGGTGAGTGGGAAAATGGGGTAGTCTTGGAAGAAATCTAGGAGTCCTCCTGGGTGACTCAAAGGCAGCTTTGCCTACATAACCCGGACTGTAGCCAGTTGACAGCAACTGAAGACCCTTCTTCCAACATGCTGGACAGTGGCTACAGAAACAAATAAGGATGTGTGCATGGACCGTCAGTGACACAGGACACAGAAATTGGAGCATATCTGCCCTCTGCAAGGAGTGGTATGTATGCACCATAGCCTCCAAGAGCACCATGAAACACAGGCAGGAGTAATAAGGATGTCCCTCAGGCAGGCTAAGTAATAGACAATATTACATGTTCCAAAGAAGAGAAGAAGCCAGGCTGATGACCCTGAATGTCCAGAATCTCTAGATTCCCAAACAAGTCACCAGACCACATTTTACAATGAAGAGCATGGTCAGGAAACAGGTGACTAGGAAATCTTTAACATAGAGAGACTCTCAGGAGCTGCTCCTGGAGGATTCAGATCCTGGCCTCTACAGCATAGTCTTTAGCCATAGAGATGACCAGGAGAAAACCATGGTCAAGGCACAGCAATCAGGCAGCCACTCCTGAGTAGTGGTCCTCTTGTGACATAGTTATATTGTTACTATGTATGTGAGGGAACAAACAAAACATCTGTATAACCTTGTTCAACCCAAGAGTCTGTCCCTAAGAATGGAGTTTGTCCCAGTGTGAGCACAAGGGGTGAATGTCTCTACCTACAAGAGAAAGGAGACAGCCCTCCATAACACCATGCATCTCACTGATGGAGAACCGCAGGTTGTATAACCAGTACTTCCTGTGGCTGCAGGCTGTACCCTGCCTCACTCCACAGTCACACTGCCATGTCCTATCAAGATCTCAGGCCAAGCAACACCCTCCCTCCAGTGACAATGATGGCCCACTGAACAGTCTCATACTGACTTGCATAGTCCTGCTTTTCACTTGGGCTTCCCTATTTAGCTTGTAACAGACTTTTTATCACTGTGACAAATACCCTTAAAAGAAGGGAAGATGCATTTAGATCCTGATTTCAGGTGTTGACCTATAGTCCTCAGGCCTGTGTCAAGATTGGGCATCCTGGTGGCAGAGGACATTGATCACCTCACTGGTGATCAGGAAGCAGATAGGGAGAACACATATGCCACGAGCTTCTCCTTCTCCTGCTTCCTTTCATCCAAGCCCACAAAGGGGAATTCAGTGCAGATCCAGAATGAGTTTCTCCCATAACTAATCTCAAAAGATGTCCCCACAGATACCCCAAGAAGTATGCTGCACTGACTTCTCGGGTGTGTCTCAAGCTAACAAAGTTCGCAATCCATTCTACCTTTTGGCAACCTGACACTCAAACCTATGTCCTAAAGTCTCACTTTTTCTCCAGACAGACAGTTGTAGTTCTACCTAACATGGTGTAGTTCTCCCATGTGCAGCTGAAACTACACAGCTCCTCATACACAGTCTTAACAGCTCCACTGCCCCTCAAAAATTCAAAGTAGCCTCTGGGTATTTAAGGCAAACTCTTAGCTGTGATCTCCTGTGAAACTCAAAAAGCAAGTGACATACTTCCAACATAGAGGCAGAGTAACCATTCCAAAAGGGAGAAGAGGGGGACTAGAAACCAAAGATAAAACCAAAGCAAGTCAACACAGCAGGGCAGTCCATCTGCATCTGGTCTCCCATTGGTAGCTCAGACTTTCTCTCTTCTGGGATGGTTCTTCCATGCTGCCTGCACCACTGTAATAAACACCTGAGATTGGTTTGCTCACTGAGATTATGTTTGCTCACTGTTTTAGAGGTTTCCATCCACAGGTGCTTGTCCCGTTGCTATGAACTAGGTCAAGGCCAAACATCAATATCACAGATAGCAGAGTAGCATCGCAGATCAGGGCTGCTCACCTCATGACAACCAGGAAACAGAGGTAGAGAGGCAGGAAAGGGTCAGAGACAAGAGAGCTGTCAAAGACTTGCCCCCAGTAACCTACTTCTTTTAGTGAGGCCTCACCTATTGCCCTTCTCAAAATGATACTACCAGCTGGGGACAAGTGTTCAACAGATGCCCTATCCACTCTTCAAAGAGTCATACATAGCCTACCAATCACAGCTTCTCAATGTCTTTACCTGTTTTCTAATGTACGAAAGTGTCTAGAAAGACATGAGACCCAGCTCTACCAAGTTGATCCCCTGGGTCCCAGGAATAGCAGTGGAGAAAGTGCTTGGGGACAGACAAACATAACTCCAGACTCTAAGTGGCTTCAAACCTCTAAATTAGAGGCAATCCAAAGATGGCCTCCTTTAAAACCACTGACAAGAAGCCCAAACTAGAATCAAGTGTCAAGCCCACATTCTCAGTTGTAGGACTTGATGACATGCATTGGCATCCTGGATCTCTCCTGGCTAGAAGGGTCACCTACTTTCTTATTGTGATAAAATACTCTGACAAGAACAACTTAAGAGAGAAAAGGTTTCTGTTAGTTCCACAATTCCAGGTTACAGTCCATCATGGCAGGAAAGGCAAGGCAGAAACCTGAAGCACCTGGCCACATCCACAATGCAGAGCAGAGAAAATGCATCCATGCTTATTAGTGCTCAGCTCAGCATTCTTCCCCTTCGTGTAGTCCAGGACCCAAACATAGGGAGTGGTGCTGCCCACAGCGGGTAGGTCTCCACATTTCAATGAACATAATCAAGACAGTTTCTCAAAGACAGACCCATAGTCAGTTATACCTAAACAATTTCCCATTGAGTGTCTCTGTCTGGGTAATTGCTTGTATTAAGAGTTAAAACAAACTATCCCAGACACTACATGCAAATTTCTTGCCTCACTCTACACTAGTACACTGGATCCTGACTCAAAGACCTTCACAATTTAAAGAATAGCCACACGTACCCCAGAAGGTATGAGACTAGACAGCTGGCATCAGATTGAGTCAGTGCTCAGCCATGACCTTGAGCTATAAAATAATGTGACAGGTTGAGAGGCTTTTGGAAAGGTTTAGCTAGAAACCAGACAGCTCCCCTTCTTTTGGCCTTCCTTTCTGGAAAATGAACTTCCAGAAGGTGCAGCATGAGCATGCTTAAACAAAAGCATGAGATGCATGCACATGGAGGCATTAAATCACAGCCGGTTTGGGAATTTTCCATCCCAGGATCACGGGCAATCCTGCCCCTTCTTCTCTGATGGAACGCAATCAGGAACTGTCCCGAGTTTTAGCACAGATTACCCCATGGTCACGGGTAATTGGCGAATCAAGTACTATGCAAATCAAGCGCTAATTCCAAGCAATTAAAATCTGAGATAGAGCTAAACTGCCGTTAATTTGAAATTTTATTTTATTTTTTTTATATAAAGTGAAAAACAGCAAAAGCCACATGTCAAGGAGAGGGAGGCCAAAGATGGTCTCAATGCTCCAGCTGCCTGTGCCCTCTGTCACTTGCTGGCATCAGTGAAACCGGGTCGCCTGCTTCCTGCTTTCTGCACAACACAATGGCACAAGGAAGCAAAATGACAGGAGGGACAGGAAAAAGTGAGGGCAGACAGCTGACCTGATGCTGCTCTGAACAGCCACCTGCACTGACTCTTGTGGACAAGAAGCAAACAGTGGAGGAGGGGGCTCTCCTCCAAACCCTGGGCGCAAAACCATCAGCCAATTGACCAAGCCAAGATCGGTACAGGAGCCACGTGGCATCCTCCCCTATAACGACAATGACTGAAGCAACAAAATCATAAGCCCTGCGCATGGTCCTTTCTGAGCTGCCAAGACAGACCACAGACACCCATCCGCAGCTCGAATCCTTGCCTGAACATTCCTCAGGGATCTTAGCAGATGCCGTGTCCCAAAAGACTGACACCAAAGCAGCCCCCAAGCTGCACAAGGCAGAAGGAAGAGGCACAAGGTTCTTCAAGCCCAGTGGGAACTGGCCTTTTGTTCTGGGTTTCATTTGAACTCCTGAGATTTTTATGGCTTCTTTTTAACTGCTAGAACCCACCAAAGAGGTCGATGCCACACGTGCGGGCACACACAAAAGCTTCAGAGAGGACAAAGTGACTTCAATGTCATTCTCGACGCAGGAATAGAAAGACATATGGCCTCGGTGACAGGCTGTGGGCAATTTGAGCCCAGGACTCAGGCAGCAAGAGAGGCTATCAGCAAAGAATAAATCTTGGTGCACGGTGGGTAATCACTTTGGATTAAGGCCACTTTTCCAGGGCCAGCAGGAACAAAGGCTATTTCCCAGAGCCGGTAGAATGAAAATCAGTTGTTTCTCATGCGGAGAGAGTCTCATAGAGGGAGAAAACAGACTGTATGTACTTCCTTCCCCACAGCAGGTCAGGCTGCCCCAGCACGGCAACTTCAGAGGCCAGCCCCACATCCATTCACCATTCCTGCACACAGGGCTGCTCTCCCTAGTGGCTGTGACCCAGCTAGCTTCCCAGAGGTCTTCTAGAGACCTACTTACCCACAGCTGTCAGACAAGGTAGATGGAGTCCACTGGGAATTACCTATCTAGTTTGCTGCAATGCTCGGTCCTCTCAAACAACCCCTAACCTGCACGGTTTTGTGTTTTGTTTTCTAAAAGCCCCTTGTCATTGTTCATAATAGATGCTGTAATAGGGTCTGTGAGGCTTGCAGCAAGCTACATGTCCCAGGCCTGACCTAGACCTCAGTGTGTCCAGCTGATGTCCACGACCTCAGGGCTGACACGAAGCACTTACTTACCAGGCCACCATGAAAGGCAGTTTCTCATCTCTGCTCAGCCTCTGGCCCAAACTGCCTTCACCAGATGTTGCCAATTAGAATAACCATCTCTATCTGGGACCATGGGAAAGTTGTCTCAGGCTCAGCTACTCTGGGAGAATAAGATGTGACTCTTGGCCTGAATTCCAAAGAAATAGGACTGTGGATGTGTGTTGGGGATGGATATGATTGTGTGCGTGTGTGTCTTTGTGTGTGTGTTTGTGTGTGTGTCTGTGTGTGTCTGTGTCTGTGTGTCTGTGTCTGTGTGAGTGTATGTGTGCTTCTGTGTGTGTGCATGTATGTATGTGTGTATGTGGTACATGTGTGTATGTATGTGTGTGTGTGTATTTATGTGTGCTTGTGTATGCACATATGGAATCCAGAGGATATGGTTCAATGTCCTTTCTCAGGCACCACCATCCTAGTTTTAAGACCTTCACTGGAACCCAAGGCTTGCTAACTAGGTCAGGCTGGGTGGTCAGTGAGTCCCAAGGATCTGTCTACCTCCTCTCCCCAGTACTGAGAATACAAACACCAAATCCAGCTATTTTTATAAAGGTTTTATCTGAGACTTCAGATCTCACTTCTTTTAAGGCAAGCCCTTTACTGAATAAACAATCTCCCCAGCACCAGAGAGGCACTTTTAACATTCCAGAGACAGGTCCCTTTCAGGAGCAGACCGGGTTATTGAATCATCTTTCTGGACTTCAGTTTCAGTCCTGTGCTCTCTCTCCTCATATACAGAGTCCTCAGTATGCAAGCCTCACCACCCATGGCATCCGGGGTGATTGTCCGGAGGTGCACACACCCTGACCTGCTTCCTATCACCAGGTGACTCTTTTCCTCACTTAAAAATGGAGGCTGGTTTCACTCGCCTTCTGTATTGTCGTTACTATCAGAGAGCAGATGTGTGATGCTGCTGCTGCACAGGAAAGTGCTAAGTGAGCTCTGGATCTCCATATCCCCACTTCCTGTCCTGGAGAAGGAGTGTGGGAAACAGGACTTACCTCCCTGTGCCAGAGGAAGCCAAAATGGCATGTTCCTTGAACTCCTCCTCTCCTACAGACCGCCACTATACACCTCTAAGATTTGAGCCAACCCATCTTTTGAGTAGCTTCCCTGAGCTGCATTTGGGGTACACATCACCCAATTTCCAAGGTTCCTGTGTAGGTGACAAGATGGTCAAGTTAGCAGACAGAACTGAAGTCCCACAGCTTTCGATGTTCTAGCCTGAAATGCAGAGGACGTTGCTGGTCTGTGCGTTATTTGGGTCTCAAAGGACGTCTCTATGCCCAGAGGAGCTGGTGACTCAAGTAAAGCAAAGAACAAAAGATGAGTGATCCGGTTCCCTTAACCTTGGTTCCTTAGGCACTTCCTCTTAGTCCAGATTTGGCAATGAGAATGTTTCTGCTCACTTCCATTCCACTCATGAAGTCTCAATATCTAATTAAGGGTTGTTTATCAGTACATTGTGCTAAGCACCTGACCAAGTATTCATGTTACCTTAAGGTAATCAGAGGTAAAAGATGGGGAAAGAAATATAAATGGTGACTACTCTGAAAACAGGAAACATGGGCATCAATAAGGCGATTGTATGAGCTATTTTTCTTGTTGTCATGACCAAATGCATGATAAGAAGTCACTTGGGAAGGAAGGGGTTATTCTGCTGCACAGTTGGAAGGAGCACACCATGACAGGAAGGTCTGATGGCAGGCATGTGATATGATTAGTCAAGTTGCAACCATAGTCATGAAGGAGAGAGGGCCCAAAGTAAGATGGGACTTTCGTGCAGGCTCCACCTCCTCCAGGTCCCATAACCTTCCCAAACAGCAGCCATGGACCAAAGAGGTTCAAGCACACAAGCCTGAGTGGAAGAGGGCATGGGAGGCACATTCATACTCCACCGATCACAGGCACATGCTTTCTAACAGGGTAGCAAACTTTTTCTTTACTTTGAACTATTTATTTTAGAGATTTGAATTTAGGGCTGGAGAGATGACTTGGTGGTTAAAAGCACTGGCTGTTCTTCTGGAGGTCCTGAGTTCAAATCCCAGCAACACATGGTGGCTCATAACCATCTGTAATGGGATCTGACACCTTTTTCTGGTGTTTCTGAAGACACCGACAGTGTACCCATATACATAAACTAAATAAAGATTTGAATTTAAAAGTAAGTTCACCGATCTATTACTAGTACCCATCCTGTGCAAGACCTCAGAAATGTTTATCAAAGAGGACAGACAAAAAGACAGACATATTTGGAACTGTTTTTGAAACAGAAAAAAATAAAATAAAAACCACCTTATTTCTCCACAGAGAGGACTGGAATTGTGAACTCCATAAACAGAAGTGTGAAAGGGTGAAGGGTAAGAGAGGACAGAGTCAGGACAACTAACTAGAAAAGGATAAAGCAAGTTGGGTATCTTTCCTACTTGCATATTCAAAAATTGGTCAACCACAAGAGCCTCACGGGTAGCTTTGGTGAAAGGATATGGATTTACTTCCTAAGCTGCTTACTATGCTGCCTGTACCGACATGTTCACTGGGGAAAGCACTGTGGAACTGCAGGATCCTCTGTGTACCTCACACCCTCTTCTGTTGTGGTCTCTAGGTTCCTAGTCACAGAGGCATGGTCTGTGTTGGACTGCACCGTCAAGCACAACAGCAGCACATGGTATTAATAGTGGGATGGATTACCTCCCACAAGTCCCACTGGAACTGAGCAGTGCGTGTCTTCTCACATGTGTCGAGGGGTCCTAGTCCTTTGGGGCTTACACTAACCATACACCCTTGCAATCATCTATCTCAATTCTGACTGATTTGCTAACTCTCTGGCATGGAAGTTTCCTCAGACTTCTCAGCCCTCCCTGTGACTTTATCTACTAGGTGGAGCCCTTAAATCAATATAGGAAACCTCTATTCTAGCCTGAGACCATAATGTCCCTGAGATCCTTTGACTCTTTCTCTCCTTCTCACCCCTCCCCCATATGGAAGAGTCTTCGAGGCTCCTTAAGGTTCCATGTCTCTTTGAAGTTTGAAGTTTGAGTGTCCCACCTCCAATCTTGTGGGACAGTTGAAACAAAGGTGAATCCTTGAGTTGATCCTTTAGTGACAGAAAGTAAAGATATAAGTGAAACTCTTACAGAATAGATTCCTATTGACTGGTAGCAACAGCCTTCACTAGGAATGTGAGTGCTTTCTTCATAGCCAGCTCTATGTAATGATTAAAAATGTCACAGAGCTTTCAGGCTGAGGTTCTACAGCCCTCATGAGCAACACTGGTCCTCCCTGTCGTGAGTTGTCTATTAGACCCCAGAGTTCCTAGAAGTTGATTCTTACTCTTGTTTGCCTGCTCGCTTAGTCACTCTTTTATGGAAAATGGAATGGGGGTTTTCCTATTTTCCCACTCTGTGAGATTTGGTGGCAGCTGCTATTTGACCAAGGAGCAAAAGTAAAATTCAACACAGAAAATGTGGTCTTCAGCAAACAGTACAGAAACAATTGGGCATCCATGCATTAAATTATACATCTGCCTCAAACATCAGACACTATTGAAATTAGCTCCAAATGGACCAAAGACTTAAATATAAAATGTAAATTGGGTGTTTTTGACAAACAGAACAGTTTAGACTTAAGGCTAACTGAAAGATTATCATGCACTGGACATAATGTACAAATTAAAAACGAGAAACTTAAAGCTGTTAAGAACACAAAAACCAAGAAATCTGGATAGAAATACCTTCCATCCACATATCTGAAAGGGGCCTACCTGGAAAGATTAAGAAAAGTAAAAAGAAAAATCAAAACCCAAGCCAACCTACATAGCAAACAACCAGAAACAAGCAGACACATCATAAAGAGGTGAAGCATAGGGCAATAGGCGCAGAGGGAGAGTTTCAACATCATTAGCCACAAAAAGATTGCAGAGCATACCCATTCTTTAGTCAATGCTGGAAGGCCAAAGAAGCTGGATTCTGATGTCAGTAGAGGATCACACCAACCATCGGCAGCCACCACAACAGATTAGACACCCTTACCAACAAGAAGCCAGAGTGGGCAGGCCAAAAGCAAAAGCTTTTCCTCAAGAGTTCCCTACAGTTACACTGCCAAACAGGAATATGCTTGCATTACTCTGGGGTGTGTGTGGTGGGGAAGGGCAGTCTTCTCCCTTACAGACCCACCCACAAGCCTGTCCCTTAGTTGACTCTACATTCAAACAAAATAAACCAACCTAGCCAACTTTCAGTCAAAAGAAAGTTGGCATTCAAAAATAACAAAAAAAGTATATTTCATTCACTAGAAATTAAGAAAAGAATTCAAGGCTATTATGCAATATATTACAATGATATGATAAAGACTGACTGTGTACAAGGGGCTGAAAGAATGGAAGAAAAGCATAGACTGAGAACTAAAACAATCAAGAAAATTATGTCTTAGCAAAAAACAAAAAATAAAAAACAAAATAACAACAACAACAACAACAAAAAAAAAACAGTCCCAACAAAGAGATGTAAACTATGTCCAAGGAATGTGTTTGAAATTACAAATGGGAAAGTACAATGACTGTGGTGCACAAGTGAACAGGCAGAAGAGGAATCATTAAATTGAAGACAGGTTAATTAGTGTGACCCAGATCATGGAACAGAACAAAAAAGAGTAAGGAGAAATGAAGACAACCTTTGAGACCTTGCACACAGCAAGCGACATCTCCCACCTCTCTCTCTCTCTCTCTCTCTCTCTCTCTCTCTCTCTCTCTCTCTCTCTCTCTCTCACACACACACACACACACACACACACACACACACACACACACACACACCAAAGTTCCAGAAATGAGGATAGAGATCAGTGAAGAAACAAGTGCTGGAGAGAATATCAGCAAAAAGTCACCCTAAGTTTAATACAACATGAATCTTCATATATCCAAGAATGTCAACAAACACAAAGGAAGATAAAATTAAAAGTAGCTATACTGAATCACAGTTAAAAGAGAGGGGGAATACAGAATTTTAAGAGCAGAAAGACAGGAGAAATACCATATATGGGGGTTGCAAGGAAGTTCAAGGGCAACTAATCAAAAGAAATTATAAAACCCAAAAGGCAGTGGAGTGTCAGATTTAAAGACTTGGTGTTGGGGTTCTAACAATCAAGAATTTTATATAATTATTCTTCGAAAAAATGAAGGAGAAATTTAAATGCCCCTAGGTAAAGAAAATCTAAGGAGTTTACCACACAGAGATCTGACCATTGAGGAATGCCTAACAGAGACTTTGTGGTTGAATAGAAAGGGCACTGGATAGGAGCTGTTGACTACATTAGAAACAACATTGGTGAAGAATAACTACATCAATTAACATGAAACACAATAGCTTTGGTTCGTAACCCTTTACTTCCCCTATGTATTTCAAAACAGTAATTAAAACAGTAATGATAAATCCAGGTTAACGGGTACACAAAATAAGATGGAATGATTCATGACAAAAGCAATGTCAGAAGGAGAAAGAGCTACAGAAGAACAGTGTAGAGAGTGTGGGTTAGTACTAATCAAAACTATTAGACATTTCAAATTGCATTTCTAATTGTATAGAGGTAATGATCAAGAAAATAACAGATCCATAGAGGATAAAACACAGGAAGGAAACCAAAAAAGTACACTAGGCAAAAAACTAAATACAATAGAAGATAAAAAGTCAGGAAACTCAACATATGTGAAAAGTTCACCAATTAGTATACTAAGACAAATAGATTAAGCTGTCCAGTTAAGATGTAAAGATTGGCTGAATGTCTAGATAAACAAAGCCTAAGTCATATGGGTTCTATGAGATAATCATTGAAGATCCAAAGATATAAGCACCTTAAACTCTTTAAGAATTAAAGTCTTAGAGACTCAGAGTCTCCCAATTCATGCCTGGTGGTATTTTCTGGCAATTAAGGTTTACTTCAGCCCATTTGACAATTTCTTTATAGTACTAAATATCTTGTGTGTTTTTAACTAACTTATTATTAAATAGTCTATAGCCTAGATGATTAGACAAAGAACTGTCTCTATTCTTCTGAGGTTATTTATTATTGATGAGCAGAAATCCAATTATTTTATTTTATTAATTTGGCTGAGTCTCATCCATGAACATGGTCTGTCTCTCCATCTCTTTACACTTTATTTTATTTGTTGATGTTCTGAACTTTTCCAGTATTTAGACCCTGTATGTTTTGTTGGTCATATAATTATTTCATTTTATCCTATTCTCTTGATAATTCTAAGATTAGAATTGTAATTTGAAATGAATAATAGTTTTGATTAGTTTGATTTGTTTATAGTAATGGATCTTTAGTTTTTATTTGCATATGTTTATTTGCATATGCAAATGTGCTTGGTTTTTCTACATTGCTCTTATGTCATGCAATTTATTAGCTCTGGGAGCTTTGTTTGCAAATTCCTTGAGATTTCCACCCAGACATCTGTGTTATCTGTGTTCTTCTCCTGATAAGTGCATCCTTAGTATCATTTCCTTATCTTCTTGAGCTGCCTAGAACTTTCAGGGCTGTATTGGGTAATCCTTATGTTCCCCCAACCTTAGGAGAAAGCACCCCATCTTGGAAAAGCTTTTACCAGCAGGGAAGCTAGAAATGGTAAGTATCCTATGATGAGACAGACAGGCCCAGGGACACACGCTCAGCTTTCTCCTTCAAGAAGATAACATGTAAAGCTAACAGGTAACAGTAAGGCATGGATCTGAGGCAATGGAAGAAAATCAGAATTGACAACTTCATTATAACTAAGCCAGAAGTGGGTGCTTGTCATGCAGAGAAGCAGGCATTTGTCCAGAGCCCTGCATCTATCCTTCGGTAACAATTTGTGCAAGTCTTTGACTATAGCTAGTTCCTCCATGTTGACTTTAAAAATGGCAGGATTGCACCATGAACCTGCAACATCTGAAGACATCACATGAACTAGGATAAAAAAACTCAACAGATGAAGTGATCAAATGCCTTGTGGCCAAGGACCAAAAGCTCTCAGAATCACCTTGGCTTCCTCCCTACTCCTCTCTGCACAGGCCACCAAATGTGACACTGCTCTTTTCTGAGACCCCAGAATCTCCCCAAAACTCTTTCTGTCACCACGGATGCCTATACCACACACTCAACAAAATCAGACTTCACTCAACATAATTTTCTCCCTTTCACCAGATTTCAGAAGGAAATGTGCTGGCCTTGAGTTTTAAAACTACTAAAGGAATTAAAATGGTTCCACCCTCATCCCAACCAGACCAAACTAAGAATAGTTAGAAAGTTAAAAGAGTAGAGGAGATCACAGAGGTTGGACACGCTGTGCTTGCTCAATACTCAACAATGAGCCACCATCATGGACTAGCCAAAAGCATAAAGGCCAGTAAGCAAAAACTGTCTGAGTGCTTTAGCTGGTCCTCCCTTATCCAGAATGAAGTGAGAGGAGGCCCAAAATGAAGGTATCCTGCTGTTGGCAGGACATAAGGCACAAGACAACATGAGGAAAGAAAAGCCTTTGCATTGAATATGACATAGCAAGTGTCTAGCCTTGACCTGGAGATATGTGAAGACAGGACATGTGCATAAGATCAAAAGCTACCACAACCTGTGAGCTCAGTCTGGTGTTCAGAAGTGAAGGGAGGAAAGAACCAATCAGAACCATTGGAAAGGCAACATGGTAGCACACCCCTGTAATCCTCATATTCAGAGGTGAGGAATGGCAGTGGGGTGAGGGGCTGAGGCAGGAGCATTGCAGCAAGTTAGAGGCCAGCCTGTACTATACAGCAACACCTTGTCTCACAAAGACCAACAAAAACACTCAGTGGTGAAAACGATTCGATTTCTTGTTTATATAGTGTTTACTTCAGCTCAGCGAAACATCAGTCACGTGATTATGAAAAATTTAAACACATACAGCAAAGTACAGAGAATAAACCACAGAACGCCCAAATATCCAGCCCCATCCTTATAGCAGGAGCATTTGTCATCTATAATTTATGATTTTAAAATATTTATATAGGTACTGGATAGACAGCTCGGTAGTAAAGAGAGCTTGCTGTGTACTCCTGAAGACCAGAGTTCGGATCCCACATGGCAAACCAGGAGTCCATGGTTTCCAACCTAGCCAAGGAAATAAGGACCCAGGTTCAAAGAGAGATCCTACCTCAGTGGTAGAGGTATTAACTGAACCTTTTGGTCTTTGTACACATGCACATACACACACACATGTATGCAGTAACATAGATGCATACATCAATAAACGAACCTTTTAAAATATTTCTGTATCAAGAATAAAGTCGAAGCCTCTTATCTCCCTCTAACTATCACTAATTTTTCTTTTCTCCATGCTAGCCACTCCCCTGAATTTGGAGTTTATCATCTGAACCTGTTTTTATACTGCTGCTGCATATATATTGGGCTATAAATAATTTGGAGCACTGTTTTGCATATTTCCGAACTTTATATTTATATTACCAGACTGCAGAAATGCTATGCAATTAGATTTCTTTGATTCAGCATTAGGTTCTTGCTATTTATCTATTATAGCCATGTAGAGAGAAACAGGGAGATGGAAGGGAGCTGAGGGAGGAAGCAAGGTGAGGACCAAGGAGAACTAGAGGGCAGGTTGCTATAACACCAGGCCTCCAAAGCATCCGTTATCTGTGCATTTGTTGCTGGGAATGGAGCCTGTTTTGACCACTTTATGCACATTTTCTGCGCACATAACTATGATTGTCCCTGGAGGGAGAAATAGACTTTTGGGGTTATCTTCAGGACACCTTACCAAGTCCAATCCCAGCAGGTGACTCATTAATGTCTTCCTTGTTCTCTGAGCACAAAATCTTTCCGATACCCCTCCCCATGTGTACTGCTCCCCCTAAAACGACGGTCTGAGCCATGTAAGCTGGTCACCCTTCCACTCCATTAGGCCACCATTCTGAGTGATTCGCCTTCTTATAACCATACATCTGATGAGGGCCTGTGACATCTATACATCCCCACAAATGTTTATGTCTCTGAACTTATTTGATGGGATTTTATCATCTGATCTTATACAGTTTATAAACACATTTTTATAAGGCTTACTTTTTAACAATGACCTAAGGACCACTTCCCCTCCCCCTTCATTTATGATTTGGTGAGCTAGCTAGGGGTTTGCCATAGTCACCACTACTGTGCTTCTCCACCAGGTAGAGAATATGAACAAGAATAATCAAGCAAATAGACACTGTGCTGGCAGGAACAGGCTGATACTCTGAACTAAAATAGGAACCAGAGAGTGTTACAGTACAGCCGATGGAGCAATGCTGCCACATCTTGAATTCTGCCATTAGCTGGGATGAAGAAATAAGCTGGGCACCTGTGAGAAAGAACACTCCAGGCAGAGGCAGCAGCAAGAGCAAGCACTGGTGTGTCATACAGCATGAAGAAAGACTGCAGGCAGGAACAGGGTGGCCAGAAACAGCAACGGAGGTATAGGTTAGCTAGGAAGCCCCCTGTCTGCATGAACTATGACAGGGATGAGAAGGTGTGGCCTGAAATATGATTTAAAGAGTTAGCTCTCTCTCTCTGAAAGAAACACTGGCAAAGGCATTATCAGAAGAATGCATTTGTGGACATGGTTACCATCCAGACTGTGTGTGTGTGTGTGTGTGTGTGTGTGTGTGTGTGTGTGTGTGTGTGTGTGTATACACAAACATATGCATGTGTGTTGGGGAGGCGAATGCTTTAGACTAGAATTCCTTAACTATCAAACTAGTGAGACCTTAAGTGCAAGGCCTGTCACAGTGGAGTCTGTGCTATATACAGATGACATCCACCTGTGAAACACTATGCACCTGGGATGGCAAGGGGTACACCTGGCCTCCACCTATGAGTCATTATACACATTGAACTTGTAGATCGTATACCTGACTTCAGTCCAGGAGCCGTCATGCTCCTGGCATGGTGGTGGTATACCTGGCCTTTACTCCTGAAACATTACACACCTAGGCTAATGGATGGTACAAATGGCCTCCTTCAACAAGACACTAAACACCTAGGATGGTGGGAGGTACATCTGACCTGCATCTATGAGATGTCAGCAAAACCCTTTGTACCCAGGATGCTCAAAAATCCTCCCACATTTTCATGTCCCCTGTGAGAAAGTCTTCCCTGACGGGCACACCTGACATTGGATGAGTCATTGCTGTGACTTGAGCTTTTATCTCCCTGTGGGGTCTGGGGAGTCTGAAGAACTTCTACCCTTATTCTTTCCACCAACCATTCCCGATGAGTGCCCTTCCCTGGGAGTAGTTGGGGTTCCCTAGTTACCATCTCCAGCCTGGGCATGAAGCTGGTAGAGTCCTGGAGAAGACCTACTGTCCACCCAAGAGTATGTGTTCGTGGAAGATCCTCCACACTCTGGGGGCACTCTGACTTTGAATCTGTCCTGACTCAACTGTTTGATAGCCTCATTCTTTCAAAGCTGCCTGGCAGCCGGGTCATTTTCCACGGAAGAGCTGAAGCCTTCATTCTTGTTCTCGGGCCCTCTGAGGACATAGGCAGGGCTGGAGGGAGTTACATTTCCTGTTCTGCTTATTCAGTGCTTTCTAATTAAAGGATTTCATTTTCCTCTGAAACGTCCTCATTCTTCTGTTAAAGATGTGCATAAAGAGTGTACAATTGTGTAGGCATAATCCTGTCATTTAAAATGAAAACCTCTGACAAGCCCCCATCCCTTACAGGGAATGCTGTTTCAAACCTCCATGTTAACACACATAACCTTCACCATAAGAAATCTAATCTCGGTAGCACGGTCTGTAACAAACTGTGGCAGTTTCCAGGAGAGAACAGGAGGCCACCTTGAGTCCCAACCCTGCCAGCCAGGGTCCTCCTCACACATAGCATGGCTTCTAGGTAGCATGATGGAACTTATGATCCCAGTACTTGGGAGACTGAGGCAGGAGGATTGGCATAAGCACTACACCAGTCATCATAGCTACATTTTAGGGTCTTCCTTAGTCCCCCGGGCACCCCAAAGCCTGACTCTCCAAATGTTTGTTCTATAGGCTACCTTCTCAGATGTTCTTATCCCAAGTGGAAGAGAGGGATGAAAGTGGGCCACTGTCTCCATTTTCTCCCACATTCCCACACCTCCTCTGAGGAGGCAGATGGATACATGGGTGGAATGTTTAATTCCACTATCTAAACCCACAGTCCAAAAGGACCTGTCCTGTGCCTGTATGTTGAAGCCAGTAGTCACTTCTTCTGAATGGGAAGCTGACTCCCTTCCCCTTTGACAAGGAGTGGCCTTTAGGGTAGAGCAGAGTGGGTGCACCTGTTCCTTCGCAAGTAATGTGGGGTTGAGGTTTATGAAATATCCAAAGCAAGTCTTTAGACAGAGGAGTTGGGGGAGAAGAGGGGTGAACCCCTGGAGTGAAGGCAGAAAGGAACTTTGAGATCACTACAGTGGCTAAAGAGTTTCATCACCAGAACACTTGCCACTCTCTTTCAGGTTGTTTTCAGTGTTCTGCACTGGTCTCTGTGTGACAGAGATGCCCCACTCAAGGATGTCTAAAAAATAACACATCTTTTGAGCTCTAGCATGGGGCAGCACAGAGCATCAAAGATAGAAGGCAACATTACTTGTAGTGGAGGGAAGAGATGAATTTTAGTTAAATATTACAAAAACTCATGGTGCCATATTGCTGGAGATCTGAGGAAAGGTTAGGTGGTGTCTCTGAATTCCAGGTCAAACATCCCAGGAGAGAGTTGGAGGGAGAAATGTCTCAGTCAGGTGTCAGGACGGCAATTCTTAGAGGTAGCTCTTAAGCAGGCTTCCTGGGGAACATGTGAACTTGCTGTGATTATCCCTCAATTGTGTGCCTATGAGTGACACCTAGTAGATGCCTCAGTGTGGCTGGACTCACACAGGGCATCCCATGCAAAGAAAGCTCAGGCTTCACTCAGGTAGTAGAAATGGTTCTAATTCAATGTGACCCAGGATCATTATTAGGAGATGGCTCAGTTAGTAAAGTGCTGTGCAAGTCTGAGGAACCAAGTTTGAGTCCACAGAACCTCTTTGAAAAGTCAGGCACTGCACTGGAGAAGTGAAGACTGGATGGTCTTGTGGCCTGCTGGCAACCCTAGCCAAATCAGTGAGCTCAGGATCAGTAGGAGCCTGTCTCAAAACTGAGGTGGTGAGTAGCATGTCATTGCAATCTCTGACTATATCATTATCTTTCTATGTAACCCCCTGTGGTGGTTTGAATATGCCTGACCCATAGGGAGTGGCACTGTGAAGAGGTATGACCTCATTAGAGGAAGTGAAGTGTATCACTGTAGGAGTGGGCTGTGGAAGCCTCCCGCTGTGCTCGGTCTCCACCCAGTCGGGAAGAGCCAGTATTTCCTGGTTGCCTTTGGATCAAGATGTAGAACTCTCTGCTCCTCTCCAGCATCATGTCTGCCTACATGATGCCATGCTTCCTGCCATGATGATAGTGGACTAAACCTCTGAATCTGTAAGCCAATCCCAAACAAATGTTTGTCTTTATAAAAGTTGCCTTGGTCATGGTGTCTCTTTACAGCAATGGAAACCCTAACTAAGACAACCTTCCCTCTCCTATCTCTGATTAGATCACTGGACTTGGGGCCTGTTCTAAGCTCTGACTTGTTTTATCTTTAGGCCCTCATTCTAGTAATATTTTCAAAAGACCCCTGTGGCCAATTAGATCACACTCAGAAGTTCTGGAATTAGGATGTGGACATATTTTACTAAGGGCATAATGTACAGTTTTCACAAACACAGAAAAACAAGCTACTATTAATAGCTCTTCACCATCCCAGGGCCTATGCAATAAAAGCAGAGGGGAGAGAGGGGCCACTGACAGACTAAATAGCAGAAAATAAAACTAGACAGACATTGTACCACATTGATCCAGATGATTAAGAAGGTTCTGGAGAAAAATATAGGGACAACAGGTAAATGGTCACCATCTGATGCCCCTTGCCCTAACATCCAGAGATACATACTTAGTGTGGGCTACCCCTAGAAGAAGTGAGATGGGGAAGAAAATGCTGCAGAAGGCTGCCTTAGTTGAGCTGGCACCATTTAGTTCTACCTCAGGTAAGGAGAGGAAGCTGGTAACAATATGACATCATTCTCACACTTGAAGAAAGTTTAAAGCCATAAAAACCTACTCTGATACTTTCCTTCTCAGTGATCAGGAAAACAAAGGCCACATAAAAACAAACAGCAGGGGCCAGAGATCTGGATGGTTCATTGGTTAAGAACACTTTCTGCTCTTGCAGAGGGCTCAGGTAGAGCCCCTAGCATCCATGTAGTGGCTCACAATCATCTGGAACTCCAGTTGCAAGGAATCTGATGCCTTTTTAACTTCCTTTGGCTCCAGTATGCATATGGTGCATATATATACACACTCAGTCACATACACAATACATATTAAAAATGGATAGCTGGATGATGATGATGATGATCGATCAATCGATCAATAGATAGTTATCTCCTACCTCTTCTCCCTCTCTTCCTTTCTCTTCATGCATGTGTGCTCTCTCTCTCTTTCTCTTCCCCCTCCCCTTTTCTCCCTCTCCATGGCAATAAACCTGCCTATATATAGTTTTCAAAAATGATAGATAGATAGATAGATAGATAGATAGATAGATAGATAGATAGATAGATGCAACAGGAAGAGACTGTGGTCAGATGCAATTCACACTCATTATCTTTTGAAATTATGTTGAATGGAATCACATACTAATAGACAATTAATACCAGAGCTTTATCAGACTAGATATGAAAATGAATTTCCTATGTCTAAGATAATTTGAAGGGATTATGAAATTCCTTTTCCTGCTATGAGAAGTAGCAGAACAATACAAAACAGTCCATTTAGCTGTGCATGGTGGCACACATCTATAATTCTACCACTTGTAGAGCTGAGACAGGATAATGACATTGAGGTCAGCCTGGGCTGCATCAATATATATATATATATATGTATATATATATATATAGAGAGAGAGAGAGAGAGAAAGATATAGATATAGATATAGGATATATAGATATAGATATAGATAGATATATAGATAGAGATAGATATAGAGATAGAGATAGATAGAAATAGATATAGATATAGATAGATATAGATATAGACAGATATAGATATATGAAAGTTGAAAGGTATACTTACAAAGAGAAAAAAGGATAGTGAATGCTGTATACTTGTGACTGCTGGGATCTCAAGGGATGCACCAGGAATGGTTGGAAAATGACCATGAGAAGTTGCTGAAAAATGTATAAGGAAGCAGGAAAGATGGCACAATGTTTACCCTGCTCTTGCAAATAACTTGTCTGATTCCCAGTACCCACATCAGTCTGTAACTCTAGCTTCAGGGGTTTCTGCTGCCTCCAACCTCCACAGATACATGCACTGGTGTGCACAAACATATAGACACGTGCACATGATTAAAAATGAAGCAAATCTTTAACAAAATAAACCAGAAACTCAACAAAATGGAATGGAATAAGAGGAAGTCTTGGATTTGAGTGCAGAATATGGGCAACTGCACAAGGCAAAAACCAATTCTAGAGATCAAAGTGAGAGCCTCAGAGAATGCACACTGCACGTTCAGAATAAAAAGGGGTAGGTATGAGCAGAGGAGGGGGAGCAGGACCAAAAGAAAACAACACAGACTCAGAAAACACAGTTAACACCGGGCTCACTGCTGAGGGGGATTACCTCCAACCAGTCAATGATCTGGAGTTGGCTTGCAAAATTCTTCTAGCTACAGAAGGAAAGCTTTGTGTCAGGACCACGGAGAGCTCCAGGGAAACCACAAATGCCTGTTAGGAGTCAGTCCCTGTCTGTACAGCAATAGTAAGGCTAGCTGTCAGAGGTCTACAAAGGAAGGATGAGTCATGGCATCTCTGTGCACACGACAGTAAAGCTGTCCACCATGTCTCTGACACAAGTCAGAAGCTGAAAATCACCAGGGTCTACAACTTGCCAATGGGGAAGCTCCCACCAGAACATCCAGTCCCAAGACACAAAGAGCACGGGAGAGCAGAGGTTTTCAACCTGTGAGTTGCGAACTCTTTGTGGAGTCTAATGACCCTTTCATCGGGGTCATCTAAGACCATCTGCATTTCAGATGTTTACGTTATGACTTTTAACAGTAGCAAAATTACATTTATGAAGTAGCAACGAAACTAATTTTATGGTTGGAAGTCACCACAACATAAGGAACTGCATTAAAGTGTCAACACATTATGAAAGTTGAGAACTGACTTAGAGCAACAACAACCTCTTCCATTGATGAGAATCATACCCTCCAGCTGCCAGGAAGACAACACAGAAGTCAAAGGAAAGTCAAATAGCCTTTCCCACCATGGACAGGCAGGAACCCAAACAGCCAGTGAAGGCAAAGCTACCCAGGCAAAGACACAGACTTTGCCATCCTGCCCGCACAATCACAGTCCTACAAGATGGGGCAATAGTCTTCATAGCTTTAATTTTGTTATTGTTAATTTCAGATTTTTATATTTCATTTATTTATTTCTGTCCTCCTTTTCCCCCTCTTCTCTCTCTGACAGCTGCTTAAATAAACTGCTTGAGCTACACTGAATAATTTGGACGATAACATAAATTCATAAATTTTATTATATTTTCTCAAATTTTCTGTTCTCCTTACTCTAATGTCTAATTCTGTGGAATGGTGTTGTCCTTCCCTGTGGTTTTTTTTTTTTCTTTATTTTGATAAGAACTCAACAGAGTGGCCATGGGCTGGTGTTTCCCTGCCTCCATATCACAAGTATTGGGATTATGAACACGAACTACCACACATAGATTTAAATATTTAAACCTCCATTCTTGCTCTGTCTTCTTTCTTCTTCCCATGCCATGTTTCTAACTCCTTTTTGGCTTTAAACAAAACTCTCCTGCTCGTTTACACTCTCTCTCCTTTTCTCGTCCTCTCTGTTGCTTTCTCTCTCACTTTCATTCTCTCACACACTTGCCCATTCTCCCCATTGTACCCTCTTTTTCACTCACTCTTCTGCTCTTTCCCACACCATTTGTCATGCTTTTCTCCCATTCTATTCTCACTGCCTTAGCTTCCCTCCATTATTCTTTCCTTTGTTCTTGGCTGGATATGCCTGTCTCATTTCTTCCTTGCACTACTGCCATTTACCTTTCTCTTGCTCTAACACTGTCTGCTAGCCTTCCTCCCCTTATGTGCCTTCCGTGAGTATCTAATCTCCTCTAGGTACACAGGATATTACCCTTGTACCTTTATGCTTCTAACTATATTGAAGCTGTGAGGGTGATTGTTTTTAGTTGGCAATTACTGTGTTTTCATGGTGAGTTTATCTGTCAGTTATGACTGCTTCCTAGTCTTTGGACCTAACACTTGTTTGGAGACCAGGTATCAAGACCCTGAGCATATTGCTGAGTGTTTCGTACTGTGCTAGGGGGAGAGACTGCCATCAACTCAACCACAACCTAGTCCTACCAGAACACTGCAAATGTTCCAAATGAAAACAAAACAGGACATTAGAGACTCAACCAATGAATTAATCCAAGTTGTGCAATATCCAGTGCAGAAACACGAGAGCTATGGAGATCAGAAGTCAACAGCTGCACAGTAATGATTCCAAGGAGTGGCCTATACATTAAACCACAGATAGTGAGTTCAAAAGAATGGTTAAAAGAATGCTCGAAAAATCAAAAGGCATACAAGCTCTTGAGTGAATCAAAAGAGAATAAAAGTAAAGAGCTGAATGAAATAAGAAAAACAACACAGATAACGAATGACAAATTCAAAAAAGAGAAATATAGAAAAAATCAAATTTAAATTCTGGAAAAGGAAAACTTGTCACAGAGAATAGATCAAGAAAGTGAAGGACAGAACAGCATAACCTGAAGACAAGAGAACTGAATTAGATCATACAGACCACAAAAAGAAAAAAAATAAGAAAAGACAGACAGAACACGCAAGACCTCATGTATGCAACTAAACTTTCTGGTTCTCAGTGGGGAGAGTGGGAGGGAGGATAAGGTAAATGCACAGAGAATACTTTCAATAAAATCATAACTCAAAATTTCCAGGCTTGCAAAAGACATGCTCATCCAGGTGAAGCCTTTAAAGCATCAGGCAGACAAGCAGAAAGAGTTTCCCCAAACATATTACAGTAAAACACTAAATACACAGAGGAACATGAAAAGCTGCAAGGCAGAAGTACCAAGTTGCATATAAAAGCTGATTTCAATAAGATGAATGTGTTTGAATAACAGATTTCTCAACAAAACCCTATAATCCAGGTCATGAAACCATATGCTTCAAACCGTGGAAGAAGGTAACTGTCAGCCCAGAGAGCTGTATCCAGCAAAAGGCACCCTTCATAATTGAAGGAGAAATAAAAGCCTTCTGCAATAAACACAAAGTTAAAAATGTTGGGACTCCCTAAGCCAGCTCTGTAAAAGATATTTGCTTGAATACACCAACACACCAAGAGAAAGAGAAAAATATTCATGTGGACACCAGAATCATAAACAAGCAACTGAAGTTTGTGAAAATATAAACACTGTTAAGAAAACAATAAAATGCAAGGAAATAATATATCTTGCAATTAATAACTCTGAATGTTAATGACCCCAATTCTCTAATCAAAATGCACAGACCAATAGACTAGATTTTAAAATAGGACCCAACTTCTTGTTGACTGCAAGAAATGCTCTTCATTGGCAAACAAACAAAGCCTTAGATTAAAAGGATGTAAAAATATATTCCTCAAAAAATGACATTCAAAGGGTAGTGGAGTAGATACCCTATCATCTACTAAAAGAGGCTTCAAATCAGCATTAGAAAATACAGAGGTATATATTGATGGAAGATCAGCAGACACTTGTAAAACATTCCACTTAACAGCCTGGCAGCCCATGTAACTTTCTCCAAAACAGGCCATATTTTAGGAGCCAAAGCAAGTCTTAATAAATACATGAGAATTTGAATAACCCCCTATATTCTATGTGACCACAATAAACTAAAACTAGAAGTTGGCAGTGAAAGAAACTCCAGGATGTATGGGGACTGAAAAATATACCATTTAATAATCAGTGGGTCGTTGGAGAAATCTAGCAGAATTCTAGAATAGATTCTAAATACCTAGAATCAAAAGCTGAAATCACGGCATAGTAGAATCTATGGTGTACAATGAAGGCAGTTATAGAAGAAATTTTATATCTGAAAATGGCCACATTTTAAAAAGAGAAATCTAAAATTAATAACCTAATGGTGTATCTCAATACCAAGCCCTTATCTTAAGTTCTTAGAAGAATATGGACAGGAAAAATACAAAATCAATAGAAGAAAAGATCAAAGACGTTAACTACATGAAACAAAAAAAGAACAATACAAAGAATCAGTGCAACAAAGTGAGTTCTTCGGAAAGGTATACAAGACTGACCAGCCCTGACTCCAGCCACTCTGTATGTCCGCTATTAAAATAAATCAAAAAGGGGATATGTCAAAACACAGTTCAAGAATGGAGTTATATGAGAATTCTAAGTGCTTGTGAAAAGACTCCCAGGAAACCAGACAAGAGTCTTGTGACCTCCATTTCTTCAAAACAGAATTGTCCTTGGAACGTGTTTTCATGCTCCTCCCAGGTGTATAAGACAGGAGTATGTTTACTTCTGTAGTAGTTATGTATGTGCCTCTATGGGAAAATATGTTTTTGCCACATGTAACTTGTCCTCGTTTATTGTATACTTGTTCATGTGAGTCTTCTCAACCCTCAGGGTACAAACTGCCTGACTCTTGGCTACTGCATGAGACTTCGGTTTGCCTCAGTTTTAGGCTTCCTCTTTCCCGGGTTCATGCCAGAAACTGGAGTGGTGAACAAGTGGCATCCTAACAGGGACCTGAAGTTGGCTGTGAGAGAAGAGGGTGGGGCCCCTCACAGGAGGAGGTGAGTGAGCAGAGTGGGGCAGAAAGCAGGGAAGGCTTGGCCTTGTGTCAAGCTTGTGCATCATTTTGCTTTGTTCTGTTTTGCTCTCTTAAGAAAGGAGGAGCACAGTATGAAAATCTCAGATATTAGACTTCTTACAAGTTGGTTATGATTATAATCCCTGGTTTCCAGGGAACAAAGGAATTTTAGATGAAGTATGGAACAGAGTTTGAAAAACTATTGAAAAGGCATGTAGTCTAGGGGGAAGATCCACATTCAATTGTGGGCCAGTTGGTCATTAACTCAGTCCATTACTAAAATACTCAAGGAAGATATGAAGGCTATTAATCATGAGGAAGAGAGGGCAAATCCCTTGAATGAATAGAAACTGGGTGGTCAAACCTTAAAATTTGTAAAAAGACGTGAAAGATGAGATTTTCTCCATTCAGGCAAAATCAAAAGAAGAAACAGCACCATCCACAACTATGTTCATCCACAACTATCCTCAGCTCTCTTACTGGAGCCTCCCTTAGATATGGAACCTCATTGCCTAAAAATGATCCTGAAGCATGGGGCGAAGAATCCAATAGTCAATCTAATCTCACACTGCCTTCACTTCCTGATGAGGATTTCAGAGACCCTATGAAAATGCTAAGTTTACAACCTGAGTATGGCGGGGAGAAGGAATCCATTTCCCAGTTCCTTCTTGGCCACATGAGCTGCGCTTGAGAGCTCCAATGCACTAACAAATCTATTTACAACTCGAGAAGGAGAGACAACAGCCCTGGACAGTCCTCCCATATTATCTCAAGAGGCAAGAAAAGAACTGCAGCTGTTTGAATCTAAACTAAAAGAAGCATTTGTGGATCCCTCATTGCCTCTAAACTTATTTATTTTCCCCCACTAAATTTTCTCCTACAGGTATTATAGCACAAGAGGATAAACCTTTGGGATGGATTATTTTTAACATAAGGATAATAAATACTAACTGCTTGCCTTACTCTTCTTGCTCAATTAGTAAATCAGAGACGGCCGGAAGTCAACAATGATATGAATCTGATCCTTGCTGTATTACATTGCCTTTAACTAGCAATCCGTTCTTAAGAGCACTATACAACTCTGTGTGTTTTCTAATTTCATTTGTAGATTACTATGGAAGGATAGGAAACAATTATGCAACTGGTAAGCTATAGAAGTCTCTCATATGAGCTGAATTTATGACTACAAAAAAGAGTCCAAACTTCTCCCATTCCATAGGCAGATCCTTACTTTATTGATAACTTATCTAATGGCATATTGGGGACTCATGCCCCAGATATTTAAATTCTATTAGTACTTTTTTCTCAACAGGTGGAACTGGCTGTTTTGACTCATCTGTTACAGTGAACTCATAAACCCTCAAATATTGTTCCAGATTCTGCTTCTGTTGGAGGATTATTTCCAGCAATAGAAACTACTTTAATTTTGTCTTCACATCTTATTATGCCCACATCACTACAGGAACTAAAACAACTGGTGAAAACCCACACATGTCCCTCATTCATTGCCCATACTAATGTATACTCTAACCTCCCTGATTTTACTGTAGAAGGAAATAACCAAGCAGATGCATCAATTTGCCCTATATTTACTTCTCCAAGAAGAAAATTGGGAAGGGGTATGCACCTAAGATTGCTGATGGATCCACTGAAACATAACAGATTCCTCTTCAGCCCCTCTAGCCCTGGGCCATAAAGGACACTGGTAGAGGGTGAGGAGACAGTGGAAATCACCAGAAAGAGAGCAAACGTCCAGATAACGGGCAAAAGGAGATGCCGAGCATCCTCAGAAGTCAGGTCTGCCCACGTGGGGCCAAGGAAGTAGCTACTTTACTAAGGATTCACTGTTCATGACTGGACCTTGGCACCATAAAAGACTCATTAATTCATCTGAAGAAGAAACTGTTTTTAATTTTCCCTTGGGATATAAATCACTTTTTATCTACACAGAATATCAAAACATTTGTATTCCTATTAAAGGCAAATATAGGGTTACACTCTACCAACAGCCCTAGACATAGTTTAGATTCTCTTCCGGGTGGCAGAGTATTACGCACCATGTTTTCACTGTTTTAATATTATTCATTATGTTTATAATTTGCTTACTTCATGCATCAAATGACAATTAGACTTATTGATGATATCTCAAATCAAAAACACTATGAATATCCTGCTATTAAAAAGTAAAAAGGAGAGGGTACAGAACAGAGTTATGTGAGAATTCTGAATGCTGGTGAGGGAAGTGGAATATAAATTGCCTGATTGACTGAATAAAGTTGACTACAGCATGAGACTTTAGACCTCCTCAGTTTTAGGTGCCACTCTTCCATGTTCATGCTGCCAACCAGAGCAAGAAACACCAAGCTAACTAAAACGTACAGAGTGGGGAGGCAAATTAATAAAATCTGGAGATTAAATGGGGTATATTTAAACAGGTATCAATGAAATCCAACGGCTTACTGGGGCATACTTTGAAAACCTATATTGTATTATATTGGAAAATCTAGAATAAATGTGTAATTCCTAGATACTTATGAGCTACCAAAAACTAAGTAAAAGGGCTAGAAAGAATGTTTTTTTACAATAAGCAATAGAATTGAAACCATAATAAAAGGCCTCCCAACATAAAAAGACCAAAATTGGATTAATTGCCAAATTTTACCCAATATCCTAAAAAATAACTCCAAAGTTATCCCATGAATTTTTAAAGAAAAGGACACTACCAAGGTCATTTCATTGATTCCACATTCCCCTAACACCAAACATGGCAAGAATGTAATAAAAGAGCAAGTTGTAGACCGGTTTCCCTGATGAACACGGACACCAAAAATAGTAATAAAACACTGGCAAACTAATTTAACAACACATTTTTAAAAAATCATACACAATGAGAAGGTGGTTTTATATCAGGGATGCAAAGATAGTTCAACACACACAAGAAAATCAATGAAATATAGCACATACGTAGACTCGAAGACAGAAATCACATGATTATATCAATAGATACAGAAAAGACAACGTTCAACATCCCTTCGAGATAACACCCTTGAAGAAACTTGTAGAATGGACATGCATCAACACAATAAAGTCTGTATGCAAGAAACTACAATCAACGTTATATGGGAAAAACCAAAAACGACCTCTCCCAAGATCTGGAACAGGAACAAAGTGTCCACTGTCTCGGGTCCTTCTGAGCAAAGTACTTAAAATCCCAGACCGAGCAACAAGGCAAGTGAAAAAATAAATAAAATGGACATAAATAGAAAAGGACCAAGTCAAAGCGTCCTTGTTCAATCTTGTCTACCCCTGACTTGTACAGTAATCAGGGAAAGTATGTTTTTCTCACTGGTGTGCATTGGCAATCATCAGGAAGGCTCCTCAAGCCTGTGTAATATGTCAGGAACTACACGTGGGTAAATGAATTAGTATTGAATATAGCAAAGTCAATGGTGATGTTTCTCTTGAAAGTTGCACTATTCAAAAGCATCTCATGACTAGGGAACCAGGACAAGCTGCGAATCATCTCAGACATCTGTAAGAATATGCTCTCCATTGTACAGTCATTCATCATCACAGTGAGTAGATACCCACCGGTGTGCAGTCACCAATGACCACAGTGGGAAGATGTCCTGTAGTGTGCAGTCTCTCATCAAGGTGAGGATGTCCTCCAGTGTGCAGCCACTGACCATCACAATGAGATGTCCACCACTGTGCAGTTGCCCATCACAATAAAGATGTCTAGCACTGTACAGTCACTTATCACAATGAGGATGTCTTCCAGTGTGCAGTCACTGACCATCACAATGAAGAGACGCCCATATACAGTCACCAATCACCACAGTGGGGAGATGTCCAACACTGTGTAGTCACTGATCAACATAGTGAGAGACAGCCTCCAGTGTGCAATTACCAATCACCATTATCACCACTGTGAGCTAATACCTAATAGTGGCTATTGCTTGTCCATAGTATGATAGGCACCCAGCTCGGTGGGTTACCCATCACTGTTGTGAGATGATGCCCACCAGTCTAGAAATACCATTGACTGTCTTTATTGATTGTTTAATTTAGCTTCCTAGATTTGAACAAAAGTCTTCCACTTTTTCATTGCACTAGCTTTTTAAAGTCACTTTCCTTACCTCTATACTGTGTCCCTCAGTTTAATTTGTTAAGAAGCTAGCAGCTGGGTTTGGGTCTAATAACAAGACTAAAGAATCCTGTAGGATCAAAACCATGATGTTATCACCTCTCGTCCTCAACTCTGCCTTCCTTGCTCCCCATCATACACAAAAACTATCTACTTACTACCACAGGCCTTCAATTACACACATACTTCACATGGATTGGACTAAACTGCATTGGGTCCTACACTTTCCTGGCACCAACATTCATAGGCATGGACTTAAAATAGATTTGTATTTATTTATTTATACATATTTGTTTTGTCCCACAGAATAGGTTCATTGTGTTTCTTACTAATGACCACATCCCGTGTCCTGTGTGTGTGTGTGCTATGTGTGTGCATATATGTTTGCATGTGTGTGTATGTGTGTACATGTATTATATATGTGTGGTACAATGTCTGTGTGTGTAATTGTGTATATGTGCATTCCAAGAAGGGAAGCAAGAACTTATTCAATTGGAGAATAGATGTCTCAAAAGCAACTCTAAAAATTGGAAAATAATGAAGCAAGATTCAAAATTCCAAATGGAAGGGCAGCAAGATGGCTCAGAAGATAAGGGCGCTTGCTGCCAAGCTTGACGAGCAAGTTCAATCCCCAGGACCTGTGTGGTAGAAAGAGAGAACTGACTCCTACAAGTTGTCCTCTGACCTGCACATTGAAGGCTGTGGCATGCACGTGCACATAGACACAAATAAATGTAAATAAATGATAAATTCCAAAGAAAAATGAAC